>NC_069657.1:354241673-354866673 GCF_027244095.1 Hemicordylus capensis | reverse complement strand
AATTTCTATGGGTGATGAAACTCTGTGGCACTTTCAAAAGCCATTCTCTGGGCTTTATGGTATTCCTAAGACTGAAAAAATTGTTGTAAAAAAGGAGGAGAGACAATCCATTTCTCCTTGAAACATGGCTTTAAATCTGCAAGAGAATAAACAACAAGGTAAATCTTCCACATCTTGGTAAAATAGAGCAGCAGATGTGAACAACATTAATGAGTAGTAAATCAACAGCTTATAAATGGCAGGAGTGGAAATCAACTGCCCGTTACCTTTTCTTTTTAAGAAAAAAAATGTTTTGCAGGGAAGAAAATGTTCTTCCTTCATAGAGATGTCATTATTCTTCTTGACTATAAACAGGCTGTCACTGGAAACGTTGCCCATTTGTCTCACATTCTGCAGGATAACTTTGTCTATAGCGAAATACATCACTTTCCCCTGTAGCTGTGAGTCAAGCAGTGCTTCAATTGATCCAAAATCCTTTATTCTCCAGCTCTGCAAACAACATATCCTAAATGCATCACTTCACAGGAGATGCTTTTTCTACATTGCTAGTGGGGGTGTTTTTATGAGTGGGATATCTTTTTGTCATGTGTAATAGTGAACGCATGGTATAGTTACAGTTAGCTGTGGCTAATTGCCAGTGTTTTGAAACATGGAGTACCAACCAAAGAGCACAGGCAATGCTGATGATTCATTTTTCCTTCATGATGATGACTACTGAGCCCTTTGGATTTTGAAAGACATACTGATCTTGAAAAATAGATTTACTTTCCAGTAAATGGTATTTTACAATTGAAGTGGTGCAATACAGCAACTTAGAACATGAATATACCATCAGAATGACTTAAGTGCTTGTCAGCAGTGGGATAATTAATGGCCATGCTATAAACTTGCTCTGTGGAAAGGCTCCTAGTACATCGGAAAACTGGTAGAAATGTTGCCAAAGATTCTAATTACCTGGTAGGAAATACAAATTTGTCCAGCTCATAATGCTTGGCTGTATTATTAGCTGAAAGCATTTTCTCCCAAAAGTTCTTCTCTGGCTTTGAATGTAAAACAAGATTCTATTCTACACCAGGCTTTTTGTAGGAACAAACACAAAAGTTATTTTATCTTAGTGTTCTGAACATCAGATGATTCAATGCAATATTACTCAAATGATATTACATCCAATAAGATTAAATGATTTTTATTTTCTAACATGCAAAAGGATAACTCATATATCATAAATGCTGTTTCCTCAGAGTTTGTTGGTGAGTTTGTTCAGATTGATGATGCTTGGAAATTAAACCCATTAGGTAAGAAGACCATTGTTTTCAGCCAGGTTCAGGTGAGGATTAAAGGTCTCTGTCTTTCCCAGAGAGGGCATTTTCCCAACTACCGTAGGATTGGCAGGGAGAAAGTGAAAGGCAAATCAAAAGAGGAGCCAGTGTTTTCATTGGCTCTTGGACTGAGACAGCCCTACTAAGCTATACTCTATACATTGGTTATAAATAGATGTACTAGAATGATGTTCTCTGTTTATGTTATCAGCATGACTTCTACTTCACCTAATATCATAGACCAAGTTATTATTTTAGAGTTCCATTCACCAACAGGAAGTCTAACATTTTTAACCTAGTTTGCTACTTGCATGCATACTAAACGAATGATGCTGTTGAGGCAGCACACTTAGGATGCATTTGCAAGTAGTAGGGAACCAGAGTTGCAGGGACCAGGAGTTTCCCTACCGTTACACCCAAATGCATGCAACTCCAGTCCTGTTCCTTCAGTGAACCGAGGTTTCACTCTGGAGACTCCAATTTGAACCCTCAGTTTGTTGTGAGTTTTGCTGCTCCTTACAGGAGCATCACAAATTATCTACTTCTCTCCATGCATGATTGGCTGTGTAGGCTATCCTTCAAGCAAGAAGGAAACTCTCATGGCCAGGTCCCCCTCCTCTCTGCAGCTTCACTGACTGCAGAGAGAACCAGTGTTCTCTCTAAAAAAATTCCATCTCTGTGCAGAATGAGTTTTGTTCTGGGTGGCAATATCAAGACAGTATGTATGCATGTGCATTCAGAGTGCGGCCTTCCTGATTCAATCTGAGCGAGATCAAAAATTAACTGAGTGGACATCAAAAAACTTGTGATATTAGAGGGAGCACTAGAGAGGATGATCTCCATTTTGTCCAAATGCTGACAGGAGAACGGAGGGTGGGGGGATTGGAACTGTGGGTCCATTGGACACACAATTCTGTGTCATATGTGAATGCAGCCATTGTATCTGACTCTTGATGAAACTCCTGTTTAAACCAACAGTAAGAGCTGTGGACATACATAAGCCACAAAGCCAGCTTTCATTATTAAATACATAATTTTTGAAAGCTACCATGTTACTGTTGGCTGTGCTTAAGATTCATGCTTACATGGACAAGTATTTTCACAGTGTCTCTATTTTCCAGTTTATCTTGATATGAGATTTCACAGGTAGTTTGACAAGAAAACTGAAGTCCATAGCCCAGTTGAAGACAGTGAGGCGGTTCCCACGATCAGTGGGAGTCACCTGGGGAGGGTGAGTGGGGAGAGTGGCTTAGCCGGCTCTCACCACACATGAGCAGGAAGTCTGCTCCGGGCAGCCAAACCATCTGCCCACACGACTGCTGGCTACATTACAGAGCTGGGGGGGCTGGGAGGATCGGGGGCCGCGCAGCCCCTGGAAGCTCCAGCATGCCCTGCGTGAGTGCGCAGGGCATGCTGGTGAGACCCCTGAGCTGGGAGGATGCTTTTTAGCCTCCCGGTCGAGGGTCAACACGTGAGTTGCCACGGTGCGCAGCCGCACTGCGGCAACTCGCAATCAGAAAGCCCAGGTTAGCGGAGCGCTCTCTCAGTTAACCTGGGCTTTTTGAGAGGGTTGTTTAAGCGGGTGACGCACTTTCATGAGACCAGGCTCAGCTGCGAGCCCATTGGTTCTTGCAGCCATGCAAAATTGGGCTAGTCTCCCTTAGCCCAATTTTGCATGACCGTGAGAATAGCCTCAGTGTGTTGGATCCTAAGGTTTCCTTCCTCTGGAGAAAGGAGCTTTCTCTGGAGGAAGGAAACCTTTATATCCAGCCCAGAAGGAACTTTTAATATCCAGTGCACACATTCTCTACTTTAGTTGCCTAGAAGGGATGATATACATACTGCTTTATATCCCAGCAGCTACCTAATGGCATAGCAAGGAATTGACTTGACTAGCAAGCAAGAGGTTGCGGGTTCAAATCCTCACTGGTATGTTTCCCAGACTATGGGAAACACGTATACCATGCAGCAGCGATACAGGAAGATGCTGAAAGGCATCTTCTCATACTGCATGGGAGATGGCAATGGCAAACCCCTCTTGTATTCTACCAAAGACAACCACATGGCTCTGTGGTTGCCAGGAGTTGACAGCGACTCGACAGCACACTTTACTTTATATATCCCAGCAGGACTTCCTGGTTGAATGAGGTATCAAACATGCAAGTATGAAAACAAGCCATCAATGTGTTAAGGAAACACTTTAATATAATTTATTGTATGATTCCCATTAATGTGTTTGCCAGCTTTTAAAATAAACTTTAGTTTGTCTATTCAATTTAATATTTATTTCACCGATGCATTTTCTCAAAGAATGTTTGCTTGGTTTAATCTTGATACTTATTTCTCTAAGACGTACCCGTGGCTAATCCCATGTGTGGCAGCTCTCGCGAGAGTTTGTGAGCAGTTGCCAGATAGCCACGGTACGGTGCAAGAAAATGGCGATGGCGGTTGGGGTGGGTGGGCAAGTGGGCAGGGAAAGCATCAGCCAGGCCGCCCAGCGAGGGAAACTACTGCTGGTGTGCAGGGAGGGAAAGCGGACTGGGAGGGGGAGGAAAGGAGCACGGACTGGGGCTGAAGGGAGGAAGGAGAAAGGAGCATGGACTCAGGCTGAAGGGAGGGGGAAGGAGCACAGACTGGGGCTGAAGAGAGGGGGAAGGGGAATGGACTGGGGGTGAAGGTGTTTGGAATTCTCTCTGGTAAGAAATACTCTTCTCTCTTGGCAAGAATCAAATCATCAACATATGCCAAAATGTAAGTCCATTTGCCATCTCTGCATTTGGTGTACAGGCAGGGATCAGCTTCACTTCTTTTGAAGTTTGCTTGAAGTAGCATATCATTTAGCTTTGTGTTCCATGCTCTGTCAGCCTGTTTTAAAGCATAAAAGCTCTTTTGCAGTTTGCATACAAGGTCCTCTTTGCCTTTCTCTAAGAAACCTGGTGGTTGTTGCATGTAAATGTCCTCTTCCAGTTCGTCATGCAAGAATGCAGTTTTCACATCTAGGTGTTCAACGTGCATTCCTTTGCTAGCAGCAATACTTAATAGAGTCCTTACAGTGGTGTGTTTGACTACTGGTGTAAATGTTTCATCATAGTCTTCAGCATATTTCTGTGAATATCCTTTCACTACTAGTCTGGCTTTGTAGCGCTGAACCTCACCCTCAGCATCATGTTTGAGTTTGAAAACCCATTTGCAGCCTATAACTTTCCTCCCTTGAGGTAGCTTAGGAAGAGTCCAGGTTTTGTTTTTCTGTAGAGCCTCAAGCTCTTCAACTGCTGCTTGTTTCCACTTCTGGGCTTCTGATTGTGGTAGCTGGGATATCTCTTCCCATGATGAGGGTTCTGGTTGTTCCGCCTTTCTTGCGAGGTAGGACAGTCTTGGGGCTGGAACACCTCTGCTTGAGTGCATTGATCACCTCACTTCACCCTCTGTCGTCTCTTCCACTATCACAGGTGTGTCTGGTGGATTGCTAGAGGTCTCTTTGTTGAGCAGGGTTGTATCTGGATCTTCTGTCTCCTCCTCCTTAATTCTGCTGACATCAGGAAGCATAATCCAGTTGTCACAGTGTTTGGACTGGTCGCTTGCTTCGGTGTAGGCCCCCTCTGAAAACACAGCTCTTTCATTCTCATCAAAATAGTGCTGATGGTTATCTTGTTGGTGTCAGGATCCAGTATAGGGATGTGCAAAAAATTTTGGGCACAGAACGATCTGTGCCCGAAATGAGCAATTTTGGGTGATTCGGGGCCAAACCGAATCACCCCTGATGTCCCCCGATATTTTTGGGGCCCGAGCCGAATCACCCGAATTTCAGGCCCCCAAAATTCAGGTGATTCAGTTAATGGTTGATTTTGGGGGATTTTTTGAAGTTTTAGTGACTTTGGGGCAGTTCAGGGGCATAGCATGGGATCTGGGCAAAAGGAGTGGGGTGGGGTGGTAGTGCCTAATGGGTGCAGGCTACCACCCCAATTTCAGGGGGATTGGGCAAAGGGCTGATTTTGGGGAAATTTCTGAAGTTTTCATGCCTTTGGGGCAGATTGGGGCAGATTGGGGCAGAAAGTGGGGACTGGGGCAGAATAGTGAGGTGGGGTGGTAGTGCCTAATGGGTGGAGGCTACCACCCCAATTTCAGGGGGATTGGACAAAGGGCTGATTTTTTTGAGAATTTTTGAAGTTTTAGTGACTTTGGGGCATTTTGGGGGCAGAAAGTGGATCTGCCCCAAAAGAGTGGGGTGGGGTGGTAGTGCCTAATGGGTGGAGGCTACCACCCCAATTTCAGGGGGATTGGGCAGAGGGCTGATTTTTTGGGAATATTTGAAGTTTTGGTGTCTTTGGGGCAGATTGGGGGCAGAAAGTGGATCTGCCCCAAAGGAGTGGGGTGGGCTGGTAGATAGTGCCTAATGGGTGGAGGCTACCACCTGTCCCCAATTTCAGAGTGATTGGGCAGAGGGGTGAATTTTGGTGAATTTCTGAGGTTTGCCTTCATAAGGTGAAGTGTGCTAAATTGATTACTTCCTCATATAGTAATAGAGAGTGTGAAAAAGTGAAAGTGGGGTCATGAGCATTGTTTAATTGAAAAAAAATCTCATTTGCTATGATAGATCATTCTATCTAACTTAGTTCTTTTTTCTTTTGGGTTTTATTAGTAAACCATGCTTCCAAAGACACTCAAATACATCATGGACGGCTTATGACCATGCCAAAGTTCATATGGTGTTGTCCCTACAGCCTTTGTGTGCATTCTGTTTTCTATGTATGCAGCAGTCATGATGCCTTTCCCCCAGAGTTTCTGTGGGAGGTATGCATCAGCAAGCTTGCATCTTACCATATCCAGAAGACTTTTGTTCTCTCTCTCTGACACTCCATTCTGCTATGGGTTGTAAGCTACTGTGGTTTGATGCACGATTCCATGTTCTCTCAGGAACTGCTGCATGGCACTGGACATATACTCTCCTCTGTTGTCTGTATGCAGGATCTTTGGCTTATGCTCAAATTTGTTGCTCACCATGGCCACGTAGTCCTGGAGTTTCTCGAGCATCTGTGATTTCTCCTTTAGTAGAAAGACAACTGTATGTCTTGAATAATCATCAGTGAACGTTAGGAAGTATTTGAAATTACCTATTGTCAGTGTTAGTGGTCCACATATATCGCTGTGGATCAGCTCTAGAGGTCTTCTGGTCTTCCTTTCACTCTGCATAGGAAATGGCTAATTAACTGCTTTGGACTCAAGACAACAAACACAGTTAGTCACAACGTCACATGGTATAAAATCAATGCCATCAGCTAATCCACTTTCCTTCATGTTCTGGATTGATTCATAGCTCCTGTGACCTAGACGTCTGTGCCACAGTTGCAAACAGTTCTCATGTGAGAATGACTGAGTAAGGTTCATTTCATTAGGTTGCAATGCTTCAGGTTTGGACCAGGCTGGTTTTTCTCTGTCTGTCTTTGACACAGGTTGCTCCTGCATGTTGTACAGGCCTTTGCATTCAGAGCCTACAAGGCAGACTTCCCCATTCTGGGTAGCAACACATTGTCCATTTCTAATATACAGTTCACAGTCTTGTTTCTCTAGCTTGGATAATGAAAGCAAGGAGCTTGAGAAATCAGAGATATACAAAACATCTTTCACTAGAAATTCATTAAGGGATCCATCTGGTAACTTGCAATACAAAATTCCTTTGCCTTTTCTCTTTGTTTTAATTGTAATATTATTGCCCAAATGAACTATCTCTTCGTGAACATCAAACAATTCAGTATAGAAATCCAGGCGATTTGAGATGTGAATTGTGGATCCACTGTCTAAAATGAGTCCTGCATCTCCTTGTAATAAGGACACACTATAGTTCTTATTTGAATCTCTCTCAGTAAAATCAGCTTTTCTTGTCTGATTCTTGGGACAGTTCACCTTGTGGCTGGATTGGTTGCACAGAAAGCATCTAAAGGCATTAATGCCAGTTGGCCTCATTCCAGGAGCGGTCTCCCTGACAGAGGTCATGTGACCTCTCCCTCTGGATTGTGTTCCCTTGGCAACAGAGCCAGAGCTTTTGGTATGCAGATGGGGGGGCCTGCAATTTACTCTCGCAGCATTCCCTCCCCACCTTGGGTTTTCTCTGGCATGGCCAAGCATCACCTTAAGAGCGAAGTTCTTTGCCAATTCATCATCATAGTGGGAACTCAAAACTTGCCTTCTGCTTGATTCAGAAGAAATAGTTCCCACTGCTATCTCAAAATTTAGAGCAGTAATGGGTTTCCAATTGCCCGATTATATTACTATAACTAGGAGCCATGCTTAGAAACTGAGCTTCCAATTTCTGATTCTCTGTACATTCCTCTCTTGCTGCTTTAAATTCAGCAAAATAGATCTGTAGTTCTCCTACATGGCTGGCAAAACAGCCACTGTCTTTATACTGGAGATTCTGCATTTTCCTTTTCAAATTAAAGGTGTATGTCCACCCCTTTTTCAGATGCAAGGAATCTAACTTGCTCAGCATTTCCTTTGAGGTCTCAAGATCACTTATGGTAGAAAGATTATGTTTACTCACAGAAGCAGCGATGAGAGCTTGCACTTTAGTATCCTTCCATTCCCACACCTCCTAGCTGCTTTCTCTGCAGCTGTGCTTCCATCCACAGGAGCATCTTCTTCAGTGACCTTCTGTAGTCCTTCAGCTCATAATGCAAGCTGCAGTCGAATTTGCTATTCCAAATAATTGTCTGGGTTCAGGACAGTCAGTCTAAGCTTTCCTTCTAGGTTGGTAGCCATCCTCCCTGTACTCCATAAAGGACAGCTGTAGAGCAGCAATTCAAAGTGCCCGCAGCTAGATTTCACTGGATCTCCGGGAGCAAACGTAACTCTTTATTTGCAGTACACACAGCTCAAGGCACTGTATCCCATAACATGTTGGGAATTCTCTCTGGTAAGAGATACCCTTCTATTATAGCAGAGTGCACTGAGGCACAACACTGCGGAGTCTGCCTAGGCATGTGTGTATGCTGAGAGTAAAAGAAACTGGAGCCAGTTCATAGTTTCAAATCAATATAAAGGAGTCTTTATTGGTGAGCTCCATTCTAGATAGTAAAGTGGAGAGACATGATCTCTAATCTAGCTAGCTAGCTGGATGCAGATGGATGGTTTCTGCTTCGCTGCACACATGGTGCAGGGAGAGGAACATGTGTGTTGTAATGGAGAAGAAGGGAAGGGAAGAGGAAGTGGCAAGGCAGGCAGGCAGGAAGTCCCTGAGAGTAGCAATCTACATATCAAAGGGATAGTGTCAGAGCAGTAGAGAAGGGATGACCAGTGTCTTGTCCCTCTAGCCCTCTGACTCACTAGTCTGTCCCCCTCTGTCATTGAGACATGAGGCAGTGCAGAGTCCTTCACTTCCAACAGGAGGGGGGAAATGAAGCTGGGGAGGAGAGACAGGGAGAACTAGGGGCGCAGATGCTCTCCGCTGGATCAGCTAGTTCTTATTAATTTATTAAATTATATACTGCTTCCCCCCCCCCCCCCAGAAAACCCACCATATTCATAGCAGTTCATATGGCAAAAAGAAAGAGAAAATAGTTGTGTGTCCTACAAGGGCTCACTGTCTAAAAAGATACAAGGGAGACACCCACAACAGCCACTGGGAGCTACACTCTGCTAGATTGAATGTATGATACAATTCCATGATTTACCACAGAGTCTATGTATGCTGGACCTCAGTAAATATATTTAATATTGGGGAGCCAACAAAATTGGCTCATCATTGATAAGCATCTTCTGATCATTCATAGGAACAATTCTCATTGCTCCTATGCAATTTACTTTTGACTTCCTTAATTTTACTACCCAAGTGCGTAAAATTTGCAGCTGCGCTTTGCAGATACAGGTGGACATAAAGATGCCCACCCCCTCCTTCCACCACCCAAGCGGTGCATTCTTTCCCATTTTGCAGCACCCCTGCTCACTGAAAATGTTTTTAACTGCCTCGTAAGAGTGCTGAGTCACTGAGCAGTCTGTATCTGATGGACGTCGTTCAGTCTGTTTCAGAATTAGACTGTTCTGCTTATGGCATAGCACCTTCTGGTCTCCCAGCAAGGGGGGGGGGGAGGTAGCAAACTAATTTTCAATTTGTTTGTGGGCAGAGTCCCATTTATAAAACAAACAGGCAAATCACTTCAGCCAGAGAGAACACTCAGAGCTAAGTGGTATATTTCTTCAGCTGATACCCAGTGACCTTTCAAGATGAAAGGATAATAGTCTACATAGAGAAAGGAGGGAAAAATCTCTCTGTGTTGTTCACAGGGTTTAGAGGTCACTTTGGCTACACAGACAAAAATATACAATGGCGGCTGCAAAAAGAAATGGCAAACATAGATGTGTGTGTGTACACACAGACACACACACTGTGTCCAGTCATTCTCCACTGACATTCATCATTTAACAAGCTCTTCTGTTCCCAAATCTAAGGATGTATTCTGTTCATTGTGCGCGGCCAAAGCTCCACTTATGTGTGGCTGTCTATCTGCACTTCTTTTTGAAAACGAAGTCTGAAATTAATTGGTCCATCCATCTCCAAAGCCAAATGGCATGTCTATGCTATTTAGCTCTCTGGCGATCATATGACAGAACTGAGAGAATATGATGGACATTGGATCAAACAAAGCAGGATATTATTCCCATCGAAATCTGGTGGCGACATGCACCTCTGTTTACTGTTACAATTAGAGCCTTTGTTTTTTCACTCAGGATCCTGGGAGTCAGCTTGCTTCTCCCAATGAGAAATCCCACAGGCATTTCCCACACTTCATTTTTTTTTAAAGGCACCATTGACCACAGAGATGCCACTGTCTTTCAGAGCACAAAGCCTTATTTCTACAGAAATAGGAAGTGTCTTTCAGCTTTAGCTCTGCTGGCCTAAAAGTGCTATTTCTGATTATTGGTACTTACTGAAGTCTTTGATTACAAGAACTGAAAGCTGTTCTTGGATAGAATTAATTGTTTTCAGGAATGATTTTCTTTATTAAAGCCTGATTGGATGGAGTTGTTTCCATTTGGATCACTAGCAGTAGGGTTTTTTTTCTTTTTGTTTTTTTAAAAAAACACCCTTTGCCATCAGTCATATGAGAAACCAAATGCCCTCCACGGCACACAGTATAGAACAAGAGATAACCTTCATGAGAACTGTGGAAAGGTTACCTTTTGTGATAGTTAATGCTCTCAGTGTAAACGCTAAATTGGTAAACAGTCAATTTAAAAGGCAGACCTCAGCATTCCAAAGTCTCCTTGAACACTTATATAAGAAACTCTCGTTTCCCTTGAGCAATTTTTCAATTTTTTTATGAAAGTGAAGGAAGCAAAGTTGATGAAGCAAAATATATAGTATGGTGCTGTGTGATGTGCTGGAAATTCAAAGCATTTTGCAAGAGCATTACAGTATACTATAGCTTTTTAGATATCTCGTTTGTATTGTCACTATGGATTATTTGGGGATATTTGAGGGCGGTTTTTTTTTAAAGAATGTCTGCCTATCTCTCAATCTAAAACATTCTATACCACTTTTCTGGGTAGTTCATAGTAGGCACATTAAAAATAACACTGTGTGTGTGTGTGTGTGTGTGTGTGTGTGTGTGTATACACACACATTATATATAAGGTATATACATACACACACACAAATATATATTCAAACAAAATAACTATAAACATAACCCAAATTCAACCAAAACAAAGGAAGGAAGGACTCAATTCATCCGGTGGGGAGTGAGGGAATTGTTAACATGCCAATAATGTTGTGGGTTTGTCTTCTTTTACAAAGACATAAGATGAACACTTGATTATTTTGGCTGCATTCTTGTGTATGCTCAGCTCCCACGGAAATCTTTTGGACATCAGTATGCATAACTGGATTCAAGTTTGCAATCTTTGTTGCTTTCGCAATGCACTCCACTGAAAACAGTCATGCAGTATTTGATATAGACCACAGTTGTGCACATGGTTGGAATAATGAAAGGTTCTAGCCATGTTCCTTGGCTAACAAAATTGATTTGAAAACAACAACCCAACAATGCTTGCTCAATGCCTGTGATGCAGAGATGAGGAGACTCTCTTTGCACCCCGAAGGTTTGCAACAAACAACTTGCAATATTGCTTATATTTATATGTAGGTGGGTAAGTAGAGAAATAGATAGATAGATCCCTTCCCACAGGTGGTTTCCCCTAAATCTATCTATTTAAAAACCCTATGGGAAGGGAAGTAGCACTGGATTAGAGAGTCAGCAAACAGGGGAGATGGATTTGGAATAAACTGGTTAGGAGAGTAGAAGATTCAAGCACAAATTAACAAGGGGTTGGTTGATCTTTTTCAAAGCTTCAACAACAGTGCTTGTTCAATGTGTTGGAAGTGAAGAACTCTGCACTGGCTCATGTCTCAATGACAGACTAGTGAGTCAGAGGGCTAGAGGGGTCAAGACATTGGTCACCAAACAATTGTTTGTATTTTTGATTAATGTAGGTTTGATGTTTTGCTATTGCTTTTATTATTTTTTTATTGCTTTTTTATTTAAAAGTGAGATATAAGTCTTGTAATAATTTTTTAAATGATAAACTGGAAAGCTCAAGGGATGTCAGCAAACTTCCCTAACCATTGACTCACTGTAGAGCGTTAGGGGCTCAAAGGAGAGGCAAGATTATCAAGTCCCCACTTTCTTTACAGGTTCAGATTAAAATCTGATCCGAAAAGAATGTTAAGCCTTCTATTAGATTGAATTGTGGAATAGCCCTTGAGACTGCAAGGGCAAAATCTGACAGTGGAAGAGTGGGAGCCCAACCCCCATGGAGGACCCTGAAGGCAAGAGAGTCTACTGTGGTGGATGGGCTTCTCTCCCACCCTCAGATTTTATCCCTGCAGTGTCCTTGTACCTCTCATGAATCAATTTCATGTAGCAAAACTGCTGAGATTGCTTAGATTGAATGGAGAGAGACGTAAACAGGCAGAACCACAAAAACACTATTGAGGGTATGCCTACCTATCACAGATGACTCTTTGGATATGAGAGGCTTGCAAGTGATATGTGACTGTTAAATGGGGGTGGGGGCCATATTTGGATTGACTCAAAATTGAGCAGAGCCTTTCCCCAATTTTTTTTTAGATTGGTTCAGCTTATTTCTAATCGAGATTGTTTTCATAATGTTGCAAAGGTCCCTTCTCAATACTGCACATTTCAAACCAATCTGTTCAATAGATTCTATTGAATCTATTCAATCCATTTTTATTGTAAACTGCCCAGATTCATAAGTTGTAGGCGGCATATAAATACATACATACATACATACATACATAAGTCAGTCTTTATTGTTACAGTCACTGACCAGAACCAGAAATCAGCAAATAAAAATTTAAAATTAGTTAAGATACAATGTATCAATAACAATAAAATAGATATTATAAATTAAATTAAAACAATAAAATTCCCTTATTAATCATCCGCCGACGAGTATTAATGGCAGCACCACAGTATCTAGCAACTCTAGATATAACAGCAGACTCCGCGTCAGAGAGCAACAAAGAGCAATAATATTGATCCTGTCGACCTGGAAATTTACATAATAGAGGTGTGATAAAAAGTTCACGAATATCCTTATAAAACAAGCAAAATAGTAAAACGTGTTCAGTGGTTTCAACCTGGTCCAGCCCACAAGGGCAAAGCCTCTCTGAAAATGGAACTCCTTTATAGTGACCTTCAAGTACTGCTGAAGGTAAACTGTGACAGCGAGCTAAAGTAAAAGCTTTTCTATACCTCGGGATTTCTAGCCTAATGAAATAACTCATTGCAGAAACTATATATCTACGCTCCTCTGCTATATAAAAGTTAGACACCTTACTGAGATCATTTTGCCGCTCAGAATCTAAAACTCGCTGTCTAATCAGCGACTTCGCATGGTCATAACCCACAGTGGACAAGATTGTAGCAGAGAGGCCGAGTGTAGCTATTTTAGCCTCAATATTCTGAGACCATCTAGATCGATGGTCATCTTGTAAAATCAAAGGGGCTAGGCCAACTGGTTGGTAAATTAATCTAAGCCAATAGCATAATATGGTAATCCAAAAATTTGCTTCAACCTTAATCAGGCCTGCCTCCAGATGAATGAAAGTATTGGAAACAGATCTTGGAACACAAAGTGCAGTTCTCAAAAATTTTGACTGCACACGTTCTAGGGTCTCCATATTTGGAAAAAGGCCCAGCTGTGCACCATAAAGCAGTTGGGCCAATGGCTTGGCTTTAAACAATTTGAGAGCTGCCAGTAAGAAAGAGCCACCCTTTAATTGCAAATATTGTAAAATAGCAAGCGAGCTTTTCTGAGCTTCAGAGGCTACGTAGTTCCCATGAGCTTTTCTGGCACCCCCAGCATGGAAAACTATTCCCAAATATTTAAAAAAATTCACTTGCTCAATTGGGTGTCCCTCGATCCTCCAAGCACGTATCTTAGGCCTCCTGGCAAAGGCCATTATTTTAGTTTTCTGAAGATTGACTTCCAATCCTTCCTTTTTACAGTATAGGTTTAATGCTCTCAGGATTTTCCTAAGGCCTATGGGTGTCCTCGAAAGGAGAACCGCATCATCTGCATACGTAATAAGTAAATAAGTAAGTAAATAAATAAATAAATAAATAAATATGTGCATAGACTGTTCCACTGCCAAAATGGTCCAGTGCTTCTGTTCTGCTGAGGAATTCCAAGTGTACAGATGCTATTTCAGCAGAAAGTATTGTTTAATATTTTCATCTCTGTGTATGTCTTTTAAGCAGTAAAAAAAGACAGATAGCATGACAAATATAGTGTTTTCATTTCAGTACATCATGTCACCTTTGCTTTGGACTGAAGGAGGCTGTCAAATGTGGTTTACAACATAAAAATAAACCAGGCACTTTTGTTATTTCCTGAAATTTAGAGATGTTTCTAAATCCTTTTTGTCCTTTCAAACTGCAGTTTCCAAACTACTTCCTTTATTGGGTCCTAGAAACCTTTATTCACATTAAATCTCTCAACAATCTCACATGAATACTATGAACAGACGCTGTCTGATAGTTACCTGAGCAACCAAACATAAGTAGATTGTTTCTACTAGCTCCGCAAATGGGACTTCAAAAACGCAAATACATCCTTTCAGGGGACCCCCCCCCCCTTCTCTGTAACTCATAAGCTAGAGTTGACCTTTTGAGCACTTAGGTAAACAGCCATGATATGTTTTGCTTTATTTGTGTATCATCTTTCCTCTATTGTGCCCCCCCTTGCACAATAGAAAACCATAGTGCATCAGCACAGAGTTAGTCTAGATGTTGGTCAATAACAACACCAATAACAATTATGATTACGATGATGATGATGGATGATGATGATGATGATGATGATGATGATATTGATATCAGGGCAGAGTATATAGGACTTCCAGGTGATATCCCATCAAGGTACCATTCAGGGCCAGGCCTGCTTATTAGGCCTATGCATGGCCCAAAATCTCAGAGTTCTTACCTGACACATGATCATGGAAATGTCCATAGCCCCTCCCCATGAAAAATAGGGAGGAGGAAGAAAAGAGGGCAGGTTAGGACAGGGGAACTGACAGACATGTCAGAATATCTGAGTTCCAGAATGACAGTAGGGATCTTAGTTGGGTTCTGAGTGTTGGAGGCTCCTTCTGTCATTGTAGAACTTCCCCTGAGAACCCACAAACAGAGGGTATGTCAGCTCCAGCAGGTCTATTGGATGAACATGACTGCACAGCCTTATTGCTTATAATAAATTATAGCAACATACCTCACCAACACAATTGTTGTTTAGATTTCAGAGGTCCTATTGGTACTCCGTAGGGGTGTGCACAGAACCAGATTTCCCAGTTCAGCTTGAATCCGGATTGGATTTGGGCTGACCCATCCCAACTTGGTATTGGCCTGGTTGAGCCAGACCTGGTTCAAGTTATAACTGAGCTGGCTCGAAGCTATACTGGTAAAGGGGAATCTGTTAAACATTCAGTACATGGATAAGGGGGCTTTTCTAAGTATAGAGGGGGCAGGAGGGAAGTAAAAAAAGTACTTACAAGTATGAGCCATGGCTGTGGAAGTGGCCATAGGGGCATGGTGGGGGCAGCAGGGGTGGTGCTGGCTCCCACCCACCCCCAACCCAGCCTCCCCCTGAGTAGCCCAGGCCAAAGCTTGATCTGAATTGGGCCTAGTTTGAATCGAGCCAACTCAGAGCTATACTGGTAAAGGGGAATCCAGTGAGAAATCCCCTCTACCAGTACAGGCAGGTAAAGGGGGGCTTTTTGAAGTATAGAAGGGCAGGAGACAAGGAAAAATGTACTTACAAGTATAAGCCATGGCTGCAGCTGGCGGTGGCGGCCGGGGTGGTGGAAGGATGGTGGAAGGCCCCCTGCCAGCCTCTCCCTGAGTAGCCCAGGCCAATTGGGGCCTGGTTTGGGCATTTGTGCAGGCATAGAGGTCACTAAAATGGCCTCCACACATGCGCAGAGGCCACTTGTGTGACCACACAATTTGTGTGGTCACAGTTTTGGCTCAGTTAAAACCAGGCCCAATTCAGATTGAGCTTGGACTGGCAAGGCTGGTCCGGTTTAACCCTGAACCCATCAAACTGAGCCAGTTTACACACACCTAGTACTTCTCATTAATAAAGTATTTTAATATAGTGGCTTAAAGTGTGAGCTATGAAGTGGAAAGCTCCACTATTCTCTCAGCCTAAACCAATGCTCCCCCCATGTTCAGTATAGGGACTATAATGCTGGCTTGTTTTGCAGGATTGTTGTTAAGTGTAATAAAATGTGATGTATAACACTATAAATGTGACGTATCATTAAAATTATCCCTTGGAAAGAGGCATACAAGTAGATAACAAAGAAAAAACAGTCCAAAGGTATTACAATACAACCATATTTAGGTTCTAGTGAGCTGAATCAGCAGTGGCTGGTGGCTCCTGGGACTGTGGGCGAGGGTGCTAGGCAGGACAGGTGATGGGTGCAGCCACAGGTAGTGAGAAGAAGAACCAGTTGAGGGCAGCTGTGGAGGTGGGGCTAGGACCAGGTGGGTGCCTTAGCAATACCTGGCCAAGTATAGTATTGTAGCTAATGAGTGAGATCAAAATACTAACACACACACAAATCTCTATTGCTCATCAGCAGAGATACAAAGGAGGAGAATATATAGGAAACAAGATAACTGAATTTCTGGAAAATGAGAGCATTGGGCATAAAACTCTATTTGGTTGTGCATAACAAGCAGTAATAGAGGGGATGGGGATTCCTGGCAAGCAGGGCAGAACTGCCTCACTTCTCTACCTTACCTGGCTTCACCAACATCAGCTTTCCACAGCACGTCCCAGCTTGTGCTACTTTAGGCTTATGCTAATCTCTAGGATAAAGGTGTTAAACAGATAATACAAAATGTAGAATATGCTAAAAATATCAGTAAATGATATGCATAAATGAATAATAAAAAAATGAAAGTAACTCTCTATTATTCATGACTTTCAAGAGGTGGAAATTCAAATCACTGTGAATGTTTCACAATGTATACAGGAGCATGGAAGTCTGAGCTGACCATAAGGATCATGATGATGACACTTAGGGCCAGTTCACACAATTAAATCAATTACAAGGAAGCAGGGAAACTTGAGATTCCATTGATGTGCAGGCTCCAAATTTCCAGTCATGTGAACTCAGGGAAAATTGGCAATGTAGGGTTGGTACCACGCCAACCTGGCATTTACCCAGCATCGTGAATCTTAGGTCTGAATTCCATCTGTTGTTCCCAGGCAAATGTCAGGTTAGCACAATGACAACCTGACATCACTGATTTTTCCAAAGTTCTCATGACTGGGAATCAAGAGTGCGTATATGTGTGCTACATAATTCATTCACTGTGTGAACCGTATCATAGGAGAAAGCATCCAACAGTCAACTTAGGCAATTATTTTGGCACCAGTTATTTTGTTACTCTAGACAAGGTAGACATTTATTTTCCTCCCTACAAGCTGGGTGTCCCAAAGCATGCAGCATGTACCATGCAGAAGAACTAGTTTAATGAACCACATATCACAACCTTCCCCCCGTTTTCCTGTAATTACCCATCATACACACGATCGTATATTTTTATTTGGAATAGCGACTATCCTTACATCATTTGTCAAGATCACACTATCTCTTTTAAATTAAGAATAATTGTCATTGCATCATGCTGCATGCACAATGACTAAAGCCAGTTATGAGTTTTGTGAAAAAGTACTTCCTTTTGTTGGTCCTAAATTGCTTGGCAATCAGTTTCATGGGATGACCCTTGGTTCTAATGTTATGTGAGAGGGAGAAAAAATTATCTCTATTAACTTTCTCCATACCATGTCTAATTTTATAGACCTCTATCACATCACCCATCAGTTGTCTTTTTTTCTCAACTAAAATGCCCCAGGTGTTGTACTCTTATTTCATAAGGAAGATGCTCTAGGCTCCTGACCATCTTGGTTGCCCTCTTCTACACTTTCTGCAGTTCTATAATGTCCTTTTTAAGGTATGGTGACCAGAACTGTACACCGTACTCCAAATGTGGCTGTGCCAGAATTTGTATAAGGGCAATATTATATTAGCAGTTTTATTTGCAATCCCCTTCCTAATGATCCCTAGCATGGAATTTGCCTTTTTCACAGCAGCCTCACATTGTGTCAACACAATCAATGAGCTGTCCACCAAAACCCCAAGATCTCTCTCCATGGTCAGTCACCAACAGCTCAGACCCCATCAGTGTATATGTAAACTTGGGGTGGGGGTTGCCTCAATATGCATCACTTTACACTTGCTAACATTGAACTGCATCTGCCATTTTGTTGCCCATTCCCCCAGTTTGGAGAAATCCTTTTGGAGTGCCTCACAATCTGTTTTGGATTTCACTACACTAAATAGTTTGGTATCATTTGCAAATTTGGCCACCTCACTGCTTATTTTATGACTAAATTAAAAAGCACTGGTACCATTACAGATCTCTGGGGGAATCCCACTTTTTACTTCCCTCCATTTAGAGGGAATGTTATACCTCAAGTTATATCTACCCCCTGTTTCCTTAACTTCAACCAGTTACCAATCCACACATGAACGTGTCCCCTTACCCTATGACTGCTAAGTTTTCTAAAGAGTCTTTGATTAGGAGCTTTGTTGAAAGCTTTTTGGATGTACAATTATACTATGTCAACTGGATCACCTTTATCCACTTGCCTGTTGACACTCTCAGAGTACAGTATTCTCTGCACTAACTGACAGAGGTTTCAGACAGGCATATTTCCCAGCTCAGGGTGTGAGGAGAAACATTAAAATCCTCATACAGCAGAGTATGCTCTGGTGGGAAAGTAGTTCAGCCCAATAGATTATCTGGATATAGTAGGTTTTTTTTTTTTTTTTTTTTAAAAACCACCAAATAAAGATTTATTAAGAAACTAAAACATCACATATTGAGAGAGAGCTATTAAACAACATACCCGAACAGGCAGTAGCTTTCAAAAACAACTGAATGGTTCTAACTGACCAAGACAGACCTATTAACATGCCATCATGTCAGAAGAGGGTCACAAGAAGTTACTGTGTGCCCTGAGAGGAAGGCATGAAAGGAGGCGCCCAGGCCAGGGGAGAGCATAACATTGGCCCCCATAGAGAACAGCTCTGGCCTGTGAGGGCTGTTAGCGCAGCCCTCAACCCACCTTCCCAGGAGTATGCAAAGACTAGTGTGCCCTGAGAGGAAGGCAAGAAAGGAGGCACCCAGGCCAGGGAGCTCTTGTCCTCAGCTCCTGAAAACACCAATAGCCTGAGACAACGTTTTATTAATCTTCTGTAATTTGCTTCTTTTAATATTGTGAACTGCTTTGGGTGCCTTTGTCAAGGCAGAAAGGCGGTATAAAAATGTAGTAAACAAATAAACAAATAAATAAAATAGAAGCAATACTTTAGAATTGTCATTTCTAATACTCCTTCTCATTGCTTGAGTACCAATCAACAACTCCCATCATCTCTCACAATGCTAGAAAATGATCTCTTGGCAATGGCTTTGTGAGTTCATCAGCTATTTCCTTCTCCACTGGACAGTGTTGTATTTTCCAATATTTTAACTCCACCAGACACTTTTCTTGTACATCATGTGCATAATGGTATTTTGTGTCGATATGCTTTGTTCTGGGTTTTGTCTTCTCCATTTGTGAAAGCAAAACATAACTTTGTCCTCAAATAATTCAGTTTGTTTCAGTTCATCAGCTGCAAAGTCTTGCAACAATTTATGTATCCATGCCATCTCCTGGCAAGCCTGAGTGACTGACACATTCTGCTTCCATAGAGGAAACAGTAACAGTGTTTTGCTTTCAACTGCACCAACTAATTACTCCAATTCTATAAAAGAACAGGTATCCAATTGTGGATTTATGATCTGCTTTGTCTTCTGCCCAATCTGCATCCACATAACTCAGTAGTCTAGGAGTACTACTTGCTGGCACTTTAACATGAGCTGTACCTTTAAGGTACCTACCCAGTCTTTTAACTGCAATCCAGTCATTTTTGGTGGGTGTACTCACTTTCCTGCTTAAAATTCCAACAGCAGTCTGGTCTTGTTACTGTGGATATATATAGAAGTTTTGTGATTGTTCTCCTATATTGCCCATTGTCTGGAAGAAGCTCACTGTCTATGTTTTGCTTGAATAGGTTTGCTTCCATTGGGGGGCCAACATCTGTAAGACTTAGACATTCTAAAAGATCTTTCATTTCTGATTAAAAAGATAAACTCCATCTTGTTCTCTTTGGTTGCATTCACATGTAATGTGGAACCACGGGTCCAATGGACCTGTGATTCCACTTCCTGCATCCCCAGTCCTGTGTGAATTTGGATGTCACAGTGAACTCCTGCCCTGCTGTCAGCGAGACTACAGAGAGAAGGGGGAACTGGCTGCTTGGGCTTCCTTCTTTTCTGAAGAACAGCTCCAGCTGCCATTAGCAGCCAGAGTGAGGGAGGAGCTTCCTCCCTCAACTCCGGTTGCAAATTATGTAAAGACTCTAAAAAATGAGTAGCATATGCCGGAGTAAAAATTTGTGCCTTCCCTTGATCCAAGAAAACCTCAAGACAAAAAGGAATGCGCCATCTGTAACTTTCTTTTCTTTTCTTGAAGTACAGTATCAGAAATGTTAATTCTCATCTTTTGCGTAGAATATCAATGGGAACATCTGGAAGGATTTGTAAAGGAGTATTGTTATACTCAAGAGGAGCTCTTTTTTGTGCTTGAAGGATTGATTCCTTAGTATCTTTTCTCAAAAATTTAACGAAAATATCTCTAGGTACTTTCCTCTCCCTGGAGTATCTGGAATTCAATCTGTACGTCTCCAAAATATCTAAAGAATCTCCAGAACCCAAATATTCCAAGAGTAAAGTTTCCAGGGCAGAATGAAGGCCTTCTCTTCCAAACTGCTCAGGCAGTCCACGAATCTTTAAATTGGATGCACATTGTTTAGATTCCAAAATTTCGATTCGGTTCTCAAGTCGCTTAAAATCTGCTTCTCGGGATGTTTTCTCCTCTGTTAGTTCCAGTTGGACTTGATTAACTTGAGAAGTAAGTTGATCAAATTGTGAAGGTTCTTGAGTAACATCAGAAAGTTTTGCGGTGACCTCCATCTTGTCATTGATATTGTCAAATTTAGCATCCAGGCCCTGAATTCATGAAAAAACACTATGGAGTTCCTTGAGAAGTGTCTCTTGAAATGTAGCAAAAGGGACTGGGCCAGGCTCAGTATCTGATTCCTCATCTGAGTCTTTTTTGGACTTTAATGCTTTCGCTTTTTAATGCATCCTTCTAATGGATTTTGCAGATAAATATCTGTACATAAATCTATATGGACAGCCCAATAACTGTTTCAGCTGTAATCAATAAATTCTATCCCTTCCAAACTAACTCAGGAAAATCAACTCAGCATCTCTTATAGACTTATATCCATGTAGATTTCCCTCTTCACACAATACTTAATGACTGCTACTCAATCACTGGGATTAAAAGTTTCTATTAATACTTAACCTAATGTCAAAGATAATGGCTAAGTGTATACAGTTTTACCTTAGCAATACAAAAAACACCACCTATTATTCCTAAAGAACAGCAACAAGAGCAACAACAAGAGTTCCCTTCCACACTATGTTTAGTAATAGCAGTTTAAAAACAAGAATTAAATCAGAATTACACTTATTATATAGACTTATCTTGATACTAAGTATGTAGAATGAGATAATTTCCCTCTTCACAATAATCAGTCCTGACAGCAATTATAACAACTGGGAATAAACATGCTAAACTATCTTATTGACCTTAATAATTATAAACTAAACTAAATATAAACTAAACGTATACACTTTTAATCTGGTTGCTCAAAAGATCAAATAACCTAATGAAACATACAATAAAACATGTAGAGATATAAGAATATTATTGTAAACCAATTATAATTTTTTAAAAGGGTTGGTTAGATTGATAAACAAAGATCAATAAGAACACAGTATATGGAGATCAATGAGTTCTTTTAAGAGTTCACTGTATTTGTAATAAGGTTGAAAGCAAACCTTAGTCTGTTAGGTCTTAATTCTTACAAACTTTAACTCCATCTAGTAGACTAATAGCAAGGCCTTTTGCAGTTCTTGTGTCACAGTGCATCCTCAAAGTTTTTCTAGTCGTGGGAAAATGAAAGCTTCCGCTGTCATATAATCCGAGAAGGAAAGAAGGGAGGAGAGGAAGAAAAGGCAGTACAGATTTCTTCTAAGTAGTCTCCAGATAGTCTCCAATAGTTATAATCCAAACAATAATATTATTCCAATTAGTTCATCAAATGATTTTCCAAATGGGTAATTAATAAGGGAGCTGTTGAATAAACAGCAAATCCAAAGCCACTCAAAACCTAAGAAGAAGAAGAAATTACTATGCCAAAGAAAAAAATAGTCCCGCAACTAAGTCCAACATTCCCAAAAAAGCTCTGTGTGTGTGTGTGTGTGTGTGTATATATTTGTAATCCAAGCTGTCCCGAGAAAGGGAAAAGAAACCAGAAAACAGTGAAACTCAAAAAGAAAAACTTATGCTGAAGATAACCTTTATCCACACAGTAATATATCTTAGGAAGTCCTCTTGAAGATGGAAAAAAAAGAAAAGCGGAACTAGAAATAACTTTAGTCTAATTCAATGCTGAGAAACTCATAAATCAGGATAACAAAGAGATGGGAGTTGAAAAGTTCTTAAAAATTAAACTATCCCAAGTCCAGAAATACTATTTTCAGCCATCCCAGGTCCTTGGGAAGGACTCGATGTCTGGATAAAACAAACCAGTCAATAACACCTGTCTAACTGTGTTAATAAATAAATAAATAAATAAATAAATAATAAGCTACTGCATGGTCAATATTTGCACAACATAAGTGGAAAATCAGACATCACCAAGACCTGGCAATGGCTTAAGAATGGCAACTTGAAGAAAGAAACTGAGGGTTTAATACTGGCTGCACAAGAACAGGCACTAAGAACAAATGCAATAAGAGGAAAAGTGGAAAAGTCAACAACAAACAGCAAGTGCCGCCTTTGTAAAGAAGCAGATGAAACCATGGACCACCTTATCAGCTGTTGTAAAAAGATTGCACAGACTGACTACAAACAAAGGCATGACAAGGTAGCAGGGATGATACACTGGGACATCTGCAAAAAATACAAGCTACCTGTAGCCAAAAATTGGTGGGACCATAAAATTGAAAAAGTTGAAGAAAATGAAGATGTAAAAATATTATGGGACTTCCGACTACAAATAGCCAAACATCTGCCACACAATACACCAGATATAACTGTAGTCAAGAAGAAAGAAAAACAAGTTAAAATAATCGATATAGCAATACTAGGGGATAGCAGAATAGAAGAAAAAGAAATAGAAAAAATTCACAAAATACAAAGATCTACAAATTGAAATTGAAAGGCTGTGGCAGAAAAAGACCCAAATAATCCCAGTGGTAACTGGCGCCCTGGGTGCAGTTCCAAAAGACCCTGAGGAGCACCTCAACACCATAGAGGCCACAGAAATCACCATCAGCCAATTACAAAAAAGCAACTTTATTGGGAACAGCCTATATTCTTTGACGGTATCTATAACAACAGCAACAACATTGATAATAAAATCCAGCCACCTCAGGTCCTTGGGAAGGACTTGATGTCTGGATAAAACAAACCAGTCAATAACACCTGTCTGACTGTGTAAATAAGTAATAAATAATAATAATAATCTTTTTTCTTTAAGCGGATTCTAGAAAGTAAAGTTGGCTGAGTCTGAATAGTCTGCGACAGTAGAAATATAGGAAATAAAAATAGCACGGGGCAGGGCATAGTAACCGTAGTTTCGCTTCTTCCAGCGTTGTCTTCTCAGATGTGAGCTGCAGCAGATGGTATGCCAAGAAAGGCTTCCTACTGCCCTAACTTCTTCAAAAAGAAGTTAGATGGATACAGAAGATCTTCACTATTGTGGAAAAACCAGCTTCTTGCCTCTGTTTCAACTTCTTCTAGTTGATTCTTTGTAAATAACCTGAGAGACGCGGAGCTAAAGAAATGAGCTCCCTTTCAGCACTTAGACCCCGCCTCCCCCTTGTTTTCTTATTCAGGCTAATTACTTTCTTCACCAGTCTCAGAGTTCTGGGACCATAACCTTGTTGAGGGTTGTAAGGAGAAACATTTAAATCCTCACACAGCAGATGTTCAAGAGATTATCTAGATAAAGTAGATTGAATTTAAAACAACAACAACAAATAAATATTTATTAAGTTAAACATTTAATACTGAGAGAGAGCTATTAAACAACACACCCAAACAGGCACTAGCTTTCAGCAACTGAATAGTTATAATGGGCTCTGACCAAGACAGACCTATTAAAATCTCATCATGCCTCTACTGGCCAGAAGAGGTTATTGCAGTGCTAAGAACAATGCTTTAGAATTGTCATTTCTCATACTACCTAGAGATGCCAGGGATTGAACCTGGGACCTTTAGCATGCAAAGTATGCACTCCATTCCTTAGTTATGGCCGATCCTGAATGGATATCTATGCCTGTACAAAATCTAGATGGGTCTTCTTCAGGAAACTCTGTAAAAGGGTTCTGTCTTCCTCAATCTCTACCATGCACTGTGGACCAATTACAGGCTATGAAAGGAACCCAGTTCCTTTCCAACAGGTCAGGTTCCTCCAGGACTAAGACAGTTTTGCCGCACAAACTCAATCCAAAACAAAATATAAAGTAAATATGGAGGTTCTTCCTGAGACAAAATGCAGGAAGATTTTAAGGGAAGCCACAAAATGGAATAGGACTAGTGACAACTTAGAGGATCTCTGCACATCCCTACACAGTGCCCAGATTCTATATAAAGCAAATACTGAAGGAAATTTGATGAGCTTTTTTCTCAAGCAAAATATTTGAGGAATAACAAGGAAATCAATCTCATTTGCTGTAAGATGCCTGAACGTAGGTGTTTCCCCTGAATGAGCAGAGAGATAATTTCATAGCTGCTATGCCAGCGCTTGTAAAATGCTATCCAGTACAGACTGAATAAGGAACTTTTTTCCAATTCAAGGGCTGCAATATCTATATCTATATCTATATCTATATCTATATCTATATCTATATCTATATCTATATCTATATCTATATCTATACAGGTGAAACTCGGAAAATTAGAATATCATGCAAAAGTCCATTAATTTCAGTAATGCAAATTAAAAGGTGAAACTGATATATGAGACAGAGGCATTACATGCAAAGCGAGATAAGTCAAGCCTTATGAAAACCCCAAATCCACAATCTCAGAAAATTAGAATATTACATGGAACCAAGAAGACAAGGATTGAAGAATAGAACAATATCGGACCTCTGAAAAGTATACAGTGTACTGTGCTTGATTGGCCAGCAAACTCGCCTGACCTGACCCCATAGAGAATCTATGGGGCATTGCCAAGAGAAGGATGAGAGACATGAGACCAAACAATGCAGAATTGCTGAAGGCCGCTAATGAAGCATCCTGGTCTTCCATAATACCTCATCAGTGCCACAGGCTGATAGCATCCATGCCACGCTGCATTGAGGCAGTAATTGCTGCAAAAGGGGCCCAAACCAAGTACTGAATACATATGCATGCTTATACTTTTCAGAGGTCCGATATTGTTCTATTCTTCAATCCTTGTCTTCTTGGTTCCATGTAATATTCTAATCTTCTGGGATTGTGGATTTGGGGTTTTCATGAGCTGTAGGCCATGATCATCACAATTATAACAAATTAAGGCTTGACTTATCTCGCTTTGCATGTAATGCATCTGTCTCATATATCAGTTTCACCTTTTAATTTGCATTACTGAAATTAATGGACTTTTGCACGATATTCTAATTTTCCGAGTTTCACCTGTATATAACCCTTTTATATATATAACCCAGTCTCCCATTGGGACCCATTTTCAGATCATACTGTATTTATATCTATTGAAATTCTACTATCACATGGCCTAGATCAGTTTAATGTAACTTGGCAATATACCACAACTTCTTTTGAATGAAGTCTTCATAACTGACTAACATTTCCTAAAGTATCCATTGACTTTACCCAAGACTAAAAGTACTCATGCTAGAAATTATTCCAATCCTCTGTTGAAAGCAGCAGTTTTCCAAAGGCCTCTTAAAGTCTTTGGCATGAGGTTCATTTATTTTACTTGTTATTACACTTCCAGACTGCCAGCTCATTTCTCAGAGAAGAAGATGACTCTGTAGATGTCAGTAGGAGGAATTTAAAATTCATTGTTAAGGCTATTGCTCTCACTTGCAAACTGAAGGATAGTTCTCAAAGCCAAAATGACAACCACTGAAGAAGGAAGAAGAAACTGTCAGAAACCAAACCTCATTCTCTTCATAAATTTGATCCCTATTAAAAATCCTATACTGTACATGTCTTAGTTTAGTTGAATATTTGTTGAGATGTACATAATTTTTCATTTCCTGCTCTGTATTTTAGACCTAATTAATTGGGTTTTTTTAAAAGTTGCTTTCTACAGTATTGTGTATATTAGTGTTAGCTGATTGTAAGCTGGTGGGGGGAGGGGCTGTCATAATTGCCCTTTTTTGGCTTCAGAGCTTTAGCCCAGGAAAGGGGCGGTTGTTTGGCCCTCTAAGGTCCCATCTGTTAGTTTTACAGATGAGCCTTTTTTTGGTGCTTCACCGCCTTTCCTGAGGAGTCATCGGGCTACTGCCTCCTTTAGCTTTCATCCTCCTCTGGCCCCTCATCCCTGGTTGGGCTCTCTTTATAGAGCCCCTGACACATGGGGCAAGTCTCATGAGACCACCGCATCTTGTGAGACTTCAGTCCACAAGAGTTCCCATGTTCTTGCGAGACTTCATTATTTCAGCCCAATGCAGGCTTGCAGAGATCAGGGAGCCAGCTGCAGTTGTTGGTGACTACCAGAAGGGGAACATCACCTCTCTTTGAGCCCAGGAGGGGCGGTGCCACCCATTCAGGTAGGGCAAGAGCATTCCTGTTCCCCTCCATGCCCCTCCAGCAATGAACCCCTGCCACTGATAATATTCAATGCACTATTATTCTGCAAGTCAGGATAATGGGTTTTTTTATTTATTTTTAAAGGTCAGGAGAGACAATACATTGCTAGGCAATGTTTGGCAGGGCAGGCTGAACCAACTGGATGTCCAGTCCCACACACTGTATGATTGATTTTAATTTATTCTATTTCCCCCCTAACTTTTGGAAGGTTGAGATCTTCCAGGTATGTGATCAGTCCTACTGAAGTCATTGGATTTTGCAACTCATTAGGTTTGTTTACATGATTGCTGTCAGGGTTGGAGAAGTGCTCAGCATGGGTAGAAGAGTTGGGTGTGCTCCTGATTTTCAGTTATGTGCACATAATCATTAAGGTAGGACATGGGGAGAATGGCCATGTATAAGGCGGCAAAGTGTAGGACAGCTTTCCCACCTACCTTGGTAAAATCCTGAGGATAGAATTTGGGGAGGGTGTTGCATCACAGATATAACACCACAGATGTGCCACAAATGAATATCTCCTCAAATGGAATGCTTTCCAGTAATTAACACATACAAGGATTATCAAGTATAAAGAAAACAGTGAGAGAGTGTGTGTGTGTGTGTGTGTGTGTGTGTGTGTGTGTGTGTGTGTGTGTGTGTGTGACCAGCTCTATGTCATGTGTAACTGAGCCTTGGGCCTAACCTAGAGCCACAAATGCTCTGTTTGTGCAGAAGTGCTTCTGAAGTGCTACACATGTGCAGAAGGATGGCAAGCCCTTAGCCTCCAAAAAGATGCTAAGCACTGTCAGTTTTAATTGAACAAATTATTTGATTAAGAAATGAGACTCATAAACTTAGATATTGTGCCATTTCTCAAACAGTTGATCAGAGTGTCTCTCTGGATTGTGCTCCTCATGAATAAAAGTGCTCATTTATGGACACTCCAGGAAAGGCAGCTGAATTCCAGATAAGGAACAGAAGGAGAAACAATTCTATTATTCTTTTTATATGAAACAACCTGAAGCTATTCATACAACCAGCCCTACCCAGGCTTGGGCAGCCCTACCTGGGTACAACTGTTCATGTGAAGTGCCAGGATTGAGGCTGATCCCAGTGCTGCCCTGTCGGGTAGCCCAGAATTTTTACACAACCATATATCTGGTACAGGCTTGCATGAATTCTCAGGCTGCACACAGCCCAACCAGACACAAAGTTGGTGCCTATTGCTAATGACTCATGGTGTAATCCCTGAATGTACCATGCTCACCACATGGTACATTGTGGGATATCTGGAGGCTGGGATGTATTTTCCGGGCTTCCAGAATGCTATGTGGCTCACAAAAGCCCCAGTTGGGTGGGTGCATGAGCCATATGCTGGGACCATGCTGGATTGATGGTGAGGTGGGCAGGTAGGTGCTATCCTGCCTCCCCCCCCCTCCAGTGCTCTCAAAAGTAACTGTCTTGCCTACACTTATCATATTCATCCTCCACTTGTGAGATTCTAGAGGAATCTGACTGGCTGGCCACTGTAGAAAGCAGAATTATGCATGACATAGGGTTTTAGCTTGATACAGCAAGATCATTGTGATCTAGCAAGATCTGGGCCATAATTGTTTACTATTTGAATGGCCTTGTGTTGAACAAAGTACATGACAGAGTAAAGCTTGACTGGGATCCCATCACTGACCAACAAACCTCTGGTAAAGGCAAAGTTATAAATCAAATGGAATTCACCTGGGATCTGAGCCATTTTTGGAAGGGCGGTATAGAAATCGAATTAATCATCATCATCATCATCATCATCATCATCATCTTCATGGGAACCATCCCTAAATCACAACTCCACAAATTGGAAAAGGGGTGGTCACAAATGGCCCCAAAAACATATATAATGAGATCTCCTTTTGTATCTTCTGCTGGACCAACAAGGAATAAGAAATCCATCTAAGAAAACCTGTAACAAATATTCCATTTTTAATCTAAAGGAATAATTCATCAACAAGTCCACAAAAGCCCTGTTCTGATTGTTCTTGAAAAAGATAGTGTATATGAGTCTGGAACTCCTGCCCCATACTGGGCTTCCTCCATGCCACCCTGGCAGACTTATTGTGTTCAAACTCACCTGCTCCATCATCTTTGGGGGTCCATACCTTCTGCATTTAGCTCAGCTGGTTGCAGTACAAAGGGCTGGACATCTGAAATGGGTTATACTGGGGCCGAATCTGGCTTGCCACTCTAAGCTTCCCAAAAGGCCAACCAACCTACAGGAGAAAGACTTCTTTATCTTTGTCCTTTTTGCACCCATGTATGGGTGGGGCCAGGTCAATAGAAGGCTCTCCTGCATCAGCCCCTGATGAGGGGCATGCCTGGCTTCTAGTCTTGTGATAAGAGTCCACACCTCTTCCAGATCCTCTTCTTCCTTAGAAAATGAGAATTATGGAGAGGGCACCTGGGAGGCACCACACTGGCCTCCCATATTTCTACCCCTTTTCATTTTTGGGAGCCATTGAACAACACAAGGAAGACTCAGGACTACACCCATACCCAGTAGAAGAATTGGGGAAAGATTCTATGCTACCCAACTGGGGCCCTACCTCACTAAGATTACATAAGGAGCAAGGAGGGAACTTGGACCTATGCCAAGCCAGGGCCCCACTACCAGGGAACAATGGCGAAGAACAGAGGAGCAACGCAGGCCAAGCAGATCAAGCTTCTGTTACCAGGGAACAAAATGGAGTAAGGAAGGGAGAGCAAATTCAAACCAACCTGGTGAAGCCCCCAGTGGTGAACCTAGGTCATTTTGGAGCCCGGACCCATGGCTCACCATTAAATTTATATTTAAAAAGTAAAATCTGCCAGAAGCCTGCCCCCACCCACCCAACACGCTGATCTTTGCCAATTTTGCCACCATTTGCACACCTGGGGGTGTGGGGAGTGAGCTGAGCAGGCCTGTGTGAAGTCTGGACTCAGCAGCAAAGGCAAATGTAGCCTATGCGGGTTTGGCAGAGAATGGGAGAAAGGACAAGATCCATTGAGGAGGCTTAGTGGGACGAAGAAGGAGAGAGAGCAAGGAGGTAGGCATGGTCAGGCCAAAACTCCTCAGCGGCTTTCCCTGCTCAGTGAGGGCCCACATCACAGCTTTCAGTCCAGAGCACCCCCAAATCCCATTTCCTGGGGAGACCACTACACATGCACAACACAGGAGAGAGTTCCCCCCCCCCCAGCGTATCTTTTTCTTCTCACCCACAGCTTCTCGGTGGCACTGCTCAGGAGACCCTGATGTGTGGCTTGTAGGAGAGAAGAAGAAGAGAAATGGTGTGGGGATTCCTCCTGCCCAGCCCAACAGCACCACAGAGAGGCCCTGAGCTGGGCTTTGCTTTGAGCACAGGGGCCACCCTATCCTCCCCAGCCAAACCCAAAAATCCCTGTTCCTGGATTCATCACCTGTCCCAGGCACGCCCGGATGGACAGGCCCACGAGCCAGTGTGCCTGCCACCATCACAGGGGAGGCCTGCTTGGCTCACCCCCACCCCTCAGCCATGCAAATGGTGGTGAAAATGGCAAAACCACGCAGCGGGGCAGGCACGGGTGGTGACAGGCCTCTGGGGAGTCCCCACCACCACCACCGAGGAAGACCCACCCATAATGCTTCCCACCCTGTCTTCCTGATCCCCAGGCCTTCTGGCTCAGCAAACACATCGTGTTGCCGCTTCCACTGCCAATCTCCCCTCACCATTGCTAAACCCCTGAACCAGAGCAGCACCCAGACACTGTCCTGTCCTGGATGCCTCCCTTAATCTGATGTCACTGTCCTGGATGCCTCCCTTAATCTGCATGAGGATCTGGGTGGGTGTGAACCCATTAGCGGCACAGACTCTGCCCACTCAGGCCTCTTGACCAATCTCATAATCCATCCCAGTCTTGTGTTCTATTCAAGGCTGGGTCAGGTAAATTCACCAGACTTGAGATGCACTTGACTGAGTGATGACATTCTTTCTTTATAGCACAAGGCTAGTCTATGAGTTTCTAGATACAGTGGTCCCTCTACTTACGAATTTAATCCGTTCCGAATGCACATTTGTAAGTCGAAAAATTCGTAAGTCGAAAAGCGGTTTCCCATAGGAATGCATTGGGAATGGATTAATGCGTTCCGGAGCCTAGAAAAAAGACCCAGACCCCCAGTAAGGCTTGCAAACTGCACAGGAACATTTCTTTTCAAGAATAAACAGGCAGTAAACAGGCAGGCAAGTCGAGGAAACCCCATCTAAAAATTTGTAAGTCGAGGAAACCCCATCTAAAAATTTGTAAGTCGAGGAAACCCCATCTAAAAATTTGTAAGTCGAAAAAACTGCATCTAAAACCGGATCTAAAACTGCCGTTTGTAACTCGAAAAATACTTATGTCGAGTAGTTTGTAAGTTGAGGGACCACTGTACTTTAAGGGTATGGAGTTAATAGAAAGAAAGACTACATGGGTCTTGATTATTTTGTATGACAAAAGTGTCATATTGCTCATTGTAGAAACTGATTTTTTCAGTGACCACAACTGGCATATTTCTGGTGGCCCTAAGGGAAAGCAACCATTTCTTGACATGAGGGAGTCAGTCTCGTCTTTCTCTCACTCAATAATACCCACAGAGACTAATGTTAAGGAAAAGGCAGAGGCGTTAATGAAGTTATGGTGAATGAAATGACAGACATTTCAGTGACTTAGAAAATGACATTCAGAATTTCTAGAGGCGAGTATGATATCATCTAGCATCCAAGATGGCTGATATTATATATGACTGTCATAAATACATTGTGTGGTTACGTCAATTACTGTTATTATACAAGTCTGGTATTTAAAAGGATTATAGAGCAGATGACGAGAAAACAATGTTTTAAACATTGGGATTAATTTTATTGTAGGGATCTTGTTGAAAAATGGATTTGGGTTGGTAACAGAATGGCTTTGAATATATCTTTCCAACAGCAGAGCATTAAAATGTGCTTCTATTGGAGCAGAATATATATATATATAACAAATAACTCTTTCCATCTCTTGTCCCAACACACACAATCCATTTTAGGAGCTTCATTACTTCTGCAGAAGTGCATTTTGTGAAGTATAATGCCACAAACTGTCAAAAAAATGACAAAAATCATGGGGATAAATTTTAGCAATTTTTCTTTGTTTGATTACTTATTTAGTACATTTATATACCACTAATTATTAGATCCCAAGGCAATTTACAAACATATTAAAACAAAATATGAGTGAACAACATTTTCCCCCCCTTTATGTGTGGAAGGAAGCAAGCAACCAGTACAGTCATCTGCTTGTGTCCAGGCAAATAATGGATGTGGAGAAGACCTGGATTGTTCCCTAAGTTAACATAAAACTTGACAAAGGATCTAAATGCAGTTATAATATTAGAACAGCTGGGTACCTAAAATAGTTGTTCACACACATACATATATCACATGCTATCATAGATAAAAGAAATCTAAAAACCCACTTAAACTCTGTAAGGCCCATGTCAGCACTGATGCTGCTCCATCACCAAACTGTTAAGTAAAGAGCAGGAGAAACATGTATTTTGAGTTGAGATGAGGGGTTGGTGGTCACTTTCCAAACCTTGGATTGGCTCAGAAAATGTTCTAATTTCTTCCCAATTTGTGGTGGGGTAGGGGGAAAATGTAAGATCTTTTCCAAATCAATCCAAGGTGAGCAGGGAAGAATCCACCCATTTCTAGCACACTCTCTTAAACACAGGTTTATGAACTGAGTCCTTACTTTTAGAAGAGAGACCATATCACTCATCCAGAAGAACATATCATTCCTGTGGTGAAAGAATTACACTAGCTGCCGATATGTTTCTGGGCAAAATACAAGATGCTGCTTATTACCTATAAAACCCTAAATAGCTTAGGCCCTGGGTATTTAAGAAAACATCTTCTTCACCATGAGCCCCACTGCCTGTTCAGATCATCTGGAGAGGTTCGCCTGCAGCTACCACCAATTCATTTGGTGGCTACTCAGGAACGGGTCTTCTCTGTTGCTGCCTCTGGACTTTGGAATGAGCTCCCTGTCGAAATAAGAGCCTCCCCATCTCTGGCAACTTTTAAAAAGGTGCTGAAGACACATTTATTCACCCAGGCTTTTTAATTAGATTTATGGTTTAAATTTTTAATGCTGGTTTTAAATAATTTTAATGTTAAGATTTTTAATGTTTAAATGATTTTAATTGTTTATTTGGTTTATTTTTTATTTTAAGTGTTAAATTGATTTTAATTGTTTTTATTTGTTGTAAACATCCCTGAGCCCTTTTGGAGGGGCGGTATATAAATCAAATAAATAATAAATAAATAATAAATAAATGGAAGGAAAGCATCCTTCTGTTTTCAAATCTTCCCAATTTATTGCCAAGAGATATAGATATGCCCTGTTACATTATTTAGAATCTTCATTTGCTTGTCTGAATTATTTAAGGATAAAATTCAATTTCTGCATTTTGTCTTTTCCCCAAATAACTTGTAAATGTTTGTTAAACACTGTTCATCATACATCACTAAGCAGAGCGCTTCTCTGTCAGTGAAGACACATAATCATATTAGGTGCCAAAATCTTTCTGAGAGCTTTTTCCTTGCAATGGCATAGCTTTTAATTAATGCAGACATGATAATTTTATGCCTTATAGGTGAAAAATATCCTGCCTGACAGTATATATCATATCTTCTGAGGAACAAAGCTTTAATAAATAATCAATTGGATGGTCTGGGTACTAGAAGGAGTCACACTATTCCTTAATTTGAACCTTTAGATCTCCATTTAATATCAAGTCCTTCCTCATTATTTAGTTTTTGTTCAATTTTTCAATAAATGGCAATTCTAATACCAGTTGGATCTCTGTGTCATGAGCAGCAATTGGGGATTCATGGGCTTCAAACGGGAACGTTGGGATGTGAAATGGAGCTAGCCAAGTGAGTATCTGTAGTATCTGTAGGCCACAGGTGTTTGGGCTTCAAAGCTCTTGCGGGGTATAATAGGGAATAGGGGATTAGAACATGGGTCCCTATAACTGACAGAAAAAGGCAGAGAACCAGTTTCCTACTATTTATACCAGGCTTCATCTTTGTCTGGCTAAGACTAGTCTGTTGCCCTTGCCTGATCCAAACAACACCGTATGTGCTTTCAGCTCAAACCACCAATCTCAGCAATGGTGGATCTAGATTTTGGTATAGCCACACATAGCTCCTCCTTTGCTTTGATGGCAGCCATGTTCTGCTCCATATTGGAGCATGTTCCAGTTTCACAGTGTAGCGTTGTGTGAAGAGGTTTGATTACAAAACTGTTCGACATCGAACTGGTTCGGTTCGATGGCTTGATATCAGACTGAACCTCCCCCCCGCCCCTGGTTTCATTCAATATCAAGCCAAACCTCCTGGCCTGATTGGGGGTTTCTAAGTTAAAAAATAAAACAAAAAGTAAAATAACTAATAGTCACTGCTCTGGGGGGCTTCTACGAGGCTACGGTGGGGTCTCCAGAGGTTCCCCCTCCCCCACCAGCCTCTGTTACTGTCCAAATTGCCTGGCTCAGGCAGTCCTTGGACTGCTCCAGGCCTGCCCTCCATGGGAGCACCCATTCTGCAAGCCACTGCACATGCCCAATGAGCCTCTGTGTGGCCGGGTCATGACCCAGGCCAAGTAGAGTACCATTGGGCATGCATGGCAGCCTCCAAAATGGCCACTGCAACAGAGGGCAGGCCTGGCATTCCAGGCCAAAGACCACCTGAACTGGACAATTTAGAGAGTAAAGGGGGCTGGCAGGGAGGGGAAACTTCTGGAGACCCCCCCACCCGCAACCTTGGAGTGGCAATGGTGAGGGGTTTTGTTTGTTTGTTTTTAAAAAATAAATCATGAAACCCCACCCCTGAACCCAAACTGAATCGGGGGGGAGGGTTTCCAGGTGCACAGAACCGAACATGCCCAGTCCGGTTCGAGTCTGGTCCAGACTTGAACCGAACTGGGCAACCTGGTTTTGTGCACACCCCTAGCACAGCGGACAATTTCCATTTCACATGCATAGCATTTCTGAACACAGGGTCAGTACTGCTAGGTGTGAAGCCTGTATGCATGTCCTGGGTTGGCACAATTATGTTTTTACCTGAGCACCTTTCAATATGGCCAAAACTGTCTCATTGCTCTAATATGTATGTCAAGCATATTTTGGTGGAAACCTGAAAGACTCAACAAAGGTGAGAAAAATGGTATTGGGAAGCATCCGGCGATGCTCAAGTGATACAAGATAAACTACATGTTATGCTCACCACGTGCAAGCAGCTTTTTGCCTCTGGTTTAAAATCTCTATATATATTTTTCTAAGGCATACCCATTGCTAAACTCATGCATGGCAGCTCTCATGAGAGTTTGCAAGCAAGCTGCTGGCATGGGGAGAGGAAAGCGGCACCAGCGAACAGGCTTGTGGGTGAGGTAAGAAAATGAGTGGGGGGGAGAGAAGGGCAGTGACAGAGGGCTGGCGGGCAGGGGAAGAAAATGGCGGCAGCGGGTGGGCGAGCACGGAAGAAAATGGTGGCAGGTGGGTGGAGAAAGAAAACAGCAGCAGTGGGCAGGAAGCAGGGGAGAGAACTAGAAGCACAGATGCTCTGCACCTAGTCCAGCTAATTGTAATGAATCCCTTACCAGAGGAAGTGGTGGGGGTGGGGGAGAGAAGCAGGAATCACAGTCAATCATACTCAGGAAGAACTAACGGCTGTTCTATTGTTTATCCCAGTGAAGGTCTCTCCTTGAGTCTACTTTCCCCTCCCTTTCCCATGTGCTCCAAATCATAGTGGTGGGAGGAGAATGAGCTGCCAGAAAACAGAGATAAACAGTGGACAAATAAAGCAACCTGTAGTTCCTTCACTGTGTGTTTTATTGTCAATGAGTGGAGCCTTCAGAATTCATAAAGCAGCTGGAGCCAGTCTTCACTCATGCGATGAGTAGATTTTGGTCCTATTTGAACATTCCTGAGGAACCCAAAGAGTTTAGACTGCTTATAGTCTTTGGACCAGTTTAGTCAATATTAATCACTTCACACCATCAGAAGCTGTCTTTTACTGAGTCAGGCTGTTCCAACTGTCAACCAGTTGGAAGGCTACTCTGTGAAGAGCAGACACAGCTGAGAAGGTGAGCAAGCTTTTCTAAACATCTAGCCTTTCCCCCTTCAAACAAACTAACAAGAAGAGGGGAGATTTTCAGGGGCTGTTTCTCTTTAAGGGGTAGGTCTTAGTCTCTCTCTCTGTGTTATTTGCTATGGTTAGAATTGTTCCAGGGCTAGGGTTGGCTAGGGCTATCAAACTCCAGTGTTTTACTTTGTCACTTTACTTTGTCACTGCCTGAAAAAGGGGGTGGAGTCAGCTAGGGCTGGGAGAGGCCCCACATTCCTTTGACTCACATCCTGTGTCTCAGTTGGAAGGCTACTCTACATAAGAGGTGAAGGCCTAGAGCATAGCGAACAGAGCATAGCAAACAGGACGTAGGAGTTTTGCAGGAGTTTAGTGGGAAGTGTGCAGGGGAGCTTGGAACAAACCCCTGTGATCACAAGGAGCCTGCTGTAGAAGAGAACGTAAGTACAAATCTCTCCCTCATATCCCTCATATTCTTGGGAAAGGCTGTTTGGACAGATAAATAGCTGACCATTACAGCTGAGACCTATCCTTCTAATAAACTATCTAATAAACAAACAAACTGCTTCTAATAAACTATCTCTAAATACTGTAAACAGCCAACAAAAACAGTATGAAGATAGAGAGTCAGCAGGGGAAGGGGCACTTCCCAGTGTACTGCACAGAGTGCCACATGTATGACTATTTGCCCCATGGGCAGAAGTCATGCGTGTGTGCTCGGTGCAAGGAGCTCCTGGCCCTCAGGGAACAAATCCGTTCCCTTGAGACCAAGGTGGCGGATCTGGAGAAGCTCAGAGAGACAGAGAGGCATGTGGACGAGCCCTTCAGGGATGTGACAGAAGCATCCCACTCCAGGGCTGGTAGCACCTCTGCTGTCAGGGAGAAAGAAGGTCTTGGGCAAGGAGGACATTGGACTGAGGAAGAGGGAAATGCTCCTTTTGAAGGGACCCCTTCTATGGAAGATGAGCCCATATCCTCTCGCACAGGGGATACTCCTGGGGGGGGGGCTCCTTGTAGTGGGTGATTCGATCATAAGAGGTATAGATAAATTTGTGACCCGCGTGTTGACCGCACATTGACTTGCCTGCCTGGTGCAAAGGTTGCAGACATCTCGCAGCATCTAGACAGGCTCTTAGGCAGTTCTGGGAAGGAGACAGCTGTTGCGGTGCACATTGGCACCAACGATGTGGGGAAATGCCTCCCATTCCAGGAGGTCCTGGAAGCCAAATTTAGTCTGATAGGTAGTGTATTGAAGTCCAGGACCCCCAAGGTAACATTCTCAGAAATGCTACCTGTTCCATGTGCAGGTACAGTGAGACAGGCAGAGCTGAGGGGTTTCAATGCGTGGATGAGATGGTGCTGGGAGGAGGGGTTTAGATTTGTTAGGCACTGGGATACATTTTGGGGAAAGCAAGGCCTGCACAAAAGGGATGGGCTGCACTTGAACCAAGATGGAACCAGACTGCTGGTGCTTAAAATCAAAAAGGTTGCAGAGCAGCTTTTAAAATGATGCCTGGGGAACAGCCGACGGGATCTGGGTAGTATCCTGTGTGGCAAAAGCCATCCCTTAAAGTGTGCGGGTGCAAAGGATTCAGATAAAACAGGACAGAGCAGAACCGCATAAAGAGCAGATGGGAGCCTGTGCCAGCAGGTCAAAGAGTCAAAAGAATAGCATACATCAGGTGAGAGATTCAGCGTATAGGTGCTTATATGCCAATGCCAGAAGCCTCTGAGCCAAGATGGGTGAGCTTGAGTGCTTGGTTGCTAATGCAGACATAGATATAGTGGGCATAAAAGAAACATGATGGAACAGTGAGAACTAGTGGGACACTGTTATCCCTGGATATACAGGTAAATTCTATAGAAAGGACAGGGAGGGGTGCCTTGGAGGTGGAGTAGCACTGTATGTTAAAGAAGGGATAGAATCTAACAAGCTAGAAAACCTAGGTGGACTGGAGTCCTCCACAGAAACCCTGTGGGTGACAGTACGAGGCCTGAAAGGGAACGTGCTACTGGGAACGTGCTATTGCCCTCCTGATCAAAATGCTGACAGTGACTGGGAGTTGCAGCAGGAAATCAGGGAGGCGTCAAGAAGAGGCAGGGCAGTAATAATGGGTGACTTCAATTACCCACACATAGACTGGGTAAATTCACACTCAGGTCATGACAAAGAGGTCAAACTTCTTTCCAGAATTGGAAGGGTTGTCCAAATGAAGAGAACAGAAAGGAACACAAACTCTGGCAAAAGAAATGCAAGGTGACAATTAGGGAGGGGGGAAAAAGACTTTGAGGAACATTTAGCCAATAGTATCAAGGGGAATAAGAAAAACTTCTTTAAATACATCAGAAGCAGGAAACCTGCCAGGGAGACAGTTGGACCATTAGACAATGAGGGACTGAAAGGGATTATTAAGGAGGATATGAAAGTTGCAGAGAAGCTCAATGAGTTCTTTGTGTCTGTCTTCACGGCAGAGGATACTGAGTATATACCTGTTCCTGAACCAGGCTTTTTAGGGATGGAGGCTAAAGAGCCGAGTCAGACAGAAGTGACAAGAGATGATGTTCTAAACTGTCTGGAAAAACTGAAAGCTAACAAATCACCAGGGCTGGAAGGCATCCATCCAAGAGTCCTCAAAGAACTCAAATGCAAAATTGCTGACCTCCTTGCTAAAATATATAACTTATCCCTGACATTGGGCTCTGTACCAGAGGACTGAAGAGTAGCAAATGTAACACTGATTTTCAAAAAGGGGTCCAGGGGCGACCCAGGAAATTACAGGCCAGTTAGCCTAAAGTCCGTTGCAGGCAAATTGAGGGAAAGTATCCTCAAGGATAAAATTGAAAAGCACCTAGAAGAACAGGCCCAGCTGAGAGTGAGCCAGCATGGCTTCCGCAAAGGTAAATCATGCCTCACCAACCTTTTGGAGTTCTTTGAGAGTGTCAACAAGTGTGTGGAACAAAGTGATCCAGTTGACATCATATACCTGGACTTCCAAAAAGCTTTTGACAAAGTTCCTCATCAAAGACTCCTGAGGAAACTTAGCAGTCATGGGATAAGGGGACAAGTACATGTGTGGATTGCTAACTGGTTGAAGGACAGGAAACAGGGTAGGTATAAATGGAGAGTTTTCACAATGGAGGGAAGTAAGAAGTGGGGTCCCCAGGGATCTGTACTGGGACCGGTGCTTTTTAATTTATTCAGAATTGATCTAGAAGTAGGGGTAAGCAGCGATGTGGCCAAATTTGCAGATGACACCAAACTCTTCTGGGTAGTGAAATCCAAAATGGATTGTGAGGAGCTCCAAAAGGAGCTCTCCAGAATGGGTGAGTGGGCAACAAAGTGGCAAATGCGGTTCAGTGTTAGCAAGTGTAAAGTGATGCACATTGGGACGAACCCCCCCAATTTCAAGTATGTGCTGATGGGATCAGAGCTGTCGGTGACTGACCAGGAGAGGGATCTTTGGGTCCTGGTGGACAGCTCGTTGAAAGTGTCGACTCAATGTGTGGCAGCTGTGAAAAAGGCCAATTCCATGCTAGGGATCATTAGGAAGGGGATTGAAAATAAAACGGCTAATATTATAATGCCCTTATACAAAACTATGTTGCGACCACACTTGGAGTACTGCGTACAATTCTGGTCACCACATCTTAAAGAGGGCAACCAAGATTATCAGGGGCCTACAGCACCTTTCTTATGAGGCAAGACTACAACACCTGGGGCTTTTTAGTTTAGAAAAAAGACAACTGCGGGGAGACATGATAGAGGTCTATAAAATCATGCATGGTGTGGAGAAAGTGGAGAGAGAGAAATTCTTTTCCCTTTCACACAACACTAGAACCAGAGGTCACTCCATGAAATTGATTGCCAGGAGGTCTAGGACCAACAAGCAGAAGTACTTTTTCACACAACACGTGATCCACTTGTGGAACTCTCTGCCACAGGATGTGGTGACAGCCAACAGCCTGGATGGCTTTAAGAGGGGTTTGGATGACTTCATGGAGGAGAATCTATCAATGGCTACCAGTCGGAGGGCTGTAGGCCACCTCTAGCCTCAAAGGCAGGATGCCTCTGAGTACCAATTGCAGGAGAGTAATGGCAGGAGAGAGGGCACCCCCTCAACTCCTGCCTGTGGCTTCCAGCGGCATCTGGTGGGTCTCTGTGCGAAACAGGATGTTGTACTGGACGGGCCTTGGGCCTTCTTATGTTCTTATGTTTAGACCATTAGTACATCTAGTCTAGTATTATCGACACTGATAGGCAGCCGCTTTCATAAGAACATAGGAAGCTGCCATATGCCGAGTTATACCATTGGCCGATCTAGCTCAATATCGTCTACATAGACTGGCAGCGGCATCTCCAAAGTTGTAGGCAAGAGGCTCTCTCAGCCTTATCTTGGAGATGCCAAGGAGGGAACCTGGATGGAACCTTCTGCATGCAAGTACTCTTCCCAGAGCGGCTTCATCCCCTAAGGGGAATATCTTGCAGTGCTCAGAGTGTGGGCCCTGCTTAACAAAGGGATCTGTTGATTGTAATATAAAGCGATTTGCATATATAAAACACTGCAGTTCACAATTTTACTAACTATTGAACAGAGAACTGCAACCTGATAGCTCAGCTATAGTACAGGTAACATAAATTCTGCTGACAAGCATTTGCCAGTGACCAGGTGCCTTCCCCGAGCCTCAAAAGAGCTATTTCTGGCTTCAGTCCAGCAGCAATCACTTCATTGCTCTTGTCTCTTCACTGCCACACAGTGCACTTGGTTGAGGAAAGATTTCCCTATTCATGACATGCCCTTCAAGGACCAGGTCTCTGAGTCGGTGAAGCAGGCACACTCCAAAGAGGTTCTATTCCTAGTCCCCTGGGTCCCAGAGCCCTGAGAGGCTGTTCATTCCTTACTAGTGCCTCAGTGCACTTACCAAAAACTGTTCTTTTATTCCCATTATTCCTCCACTGCTCTGCCACTGTGATCATGAACTTATCTCATTCCTTCATTCATTCACATTCATTCATTCATTACATTTCTATACAACTACATGCCAACATTTTGGACCTACATTATTTAAAAAACACTGTGCTCTAATAATCACAAAACTCTTTCCCTGGAAACAGGTTAGAGTAGGAGAAAAACCCTCTCACCAACTTGCCAATTCAAATAAAAAGGAAAAATTCCTAGTAGAACCCATCTGTTTCTGCTATCTGGGCTGTCAACCAGGTGCCAGGTTGCAGTGACCTGAGGAGTAGGGTTGTGCGTTTTGTATTTTTTTCTGTTTTGTTTTTGGCCCGAATCCGAAACACCCCCATTTTGTTCTTTATTCGAAATCAGCCAGTCCGAAACACCCCAATTTTGTTCTTTGTTTGAAATTGCAAAATCCGAATCCAAAACGTTTTGGATTTTAAAAAATGGCCTTGAGGGAAAACTAGTGGGTGGGGGTGGTAGTGCCCGATGGGTGGAAACTACCACCCAAGTTTCAGAGGAATTGGGCAAAGGGCTGATTTTTGGTGAATTTTTGAAGTATATGATTTTTCCCATAGGGAATAATGGAGGTTTCAGCAAAAGTATAGCTTCATGTTGGGGGGAAAGGGGTGGCCCAGAGCAGAGTAGGGTGGATGGTAATGTCCAGTGGGGGCAAGGAAACTGCCAGAAGTATTTCAAAGGAATTGGGCAGAGGGCTGATTTTTAATGATGTAATGGAGTTTGTGCATCTGTAAAGGTCTTCCCCATAGGGAATGATGGACCTCCATAATTCCTGCCCCATAACTGCACTGGGGGGGGCACCAGGGTGGTCCAGAGCAAGTGGTGGTGTAGAGCACATAGGGTGCCAACCCCCCCCCCCATGGGTTGCTAACCCATGGGGTACTGGGTTCTGTTGTTTCTGAGATGTTTTGAATGTAGATTCTCTGGTAGCATATGAGAGTGGATTTATGGTTTGTCGTTGAAAATCTCATGTGCTACCAGAGAATCTACACTCAGAACACCTCAGAAACAACAGAACCCAGCACCCCATGGGTTAGCAACCCATGGGGTTGGTTGGCACCCTATGTGCACTACACCACCACTTGCTCCCAGCCACCCCAGTGCCCCCCAGGTGGAGTTATGGGTCTGCTCCATTATTCCCTCGGGGGGTACCTTAAAGAAGCGTAAACTTCAACAATTCCTAAGAAATCAGCCCTTTGCCCTATTCCTTTGGAATCTGGGTTGTGGCTGGCACCCCTTGGGGCACTGCCACTCAATCCACTGTTTTGCCCCTTAGGCCCCCTTTCTTCCCCCAATCTGCCCCAAAGACATGTCAACTTCAAAAATTCTTTAAAAATAAGCCCTTTCCCCAATTCCTTTGGAATCTGGCTGGCAGCAGGCACCCACTGGGGCACTACCAACTGAACCACTCTTCTGCCCCCAAAGCCTCCTTTCTGCCCCGAATCCACCCCAAATAACATCAACATCACACATCATCAACAACAGCAGAGCTTTGGAAGAAAATCAGGCAGATTTCCAAAGGTCATGCACATCCACATCCCCCCTGCCCAAAATGCAATTGATCTACACACAACAGTGTGAACCAACAACAATGAAATGCACACTGCCCCACTGGCCAATGAGGGTAAATGCACACTGCCCCACTAGCCAATGAGGGTAAAATCTACCCTTAAATTTGCTTAAAAGGAAGAAGGAGGCAATTGCTAGCAGATCAGCTAATGCTTTCGCTGGCCAATCTGAGGGCTGGAAGGGCTGGAAATTCAAACAGATGTCAAAACTCAAAATGGAGACTGAAGGAGAAAGACTTTTTGTGATTGCAAAATGGAGTTCCAAAACAGCCGAAACAACAAAACATTTGGTATCCGAAACAGGGACGTTTTGTTTTGGCTACAAAATTTTCTTTTTGGAGCATTGGGTGTTTTGTTTTGGCTACAAAACAGCCAAAATGGCCTGTTTTGTGCACAAAACGTTTTGTATCCGAAATGAAATGCACATCCCTACTGAGGAGCTGGAGGTGGCCACATGACTTAAAAGCTGGCCACTTGACTTAATCACTGCCATGCTGCTGTGGATTGGATGGTCTGAGTGGCAGTGTGCAGCCATCACCAGCCTGCTTCACCAACTCACATCTCCCACAAGGTGGTAAAAATGCCACTGTGACATCTCTTACTGGAGCTGGGAGGGAAGGTAGTAGCTAGCCTGCAAGGCAAATCTTTCCCCCAAACGTTCCTTGTGTGTGACATTTTTTGCAGCTAAAAAGTGTCCAGCTCCTTTTCGTCAAAATCATCTCTCACTGCCCAAACTCCAGAGTGAGTCTCAGAATGGTTTCCACAGTTCATTTCAGCCATGTGCATAGAAGCCCACCATGGCTCATTCCCTATGCATATGCCCAACAGCCTTCTAGGACAACAGGAGGCACTAGTTTTATTGATGTTTCCTTGCACTGCAGACTTTCCATCTTGGGATGTGAAGGAGGCTCACCATCCTAAGACAGAAGATTGTGGGATGTAGAGTACTAACATCCTTTGCTACCAGGCATTGGAAGTCTGAGTCAGGAAAAATACCTCCCTTTGCTGTTTTGCAGACCCATTAGGAGACTATGTGAGGTTGGTCTAGCACAACCTCTTGCAGGCCCCAAAGCAAAAAACACCTCTCCCTCACCATTGAGATCATCTGGAAAGACGGCTCTGGAAAATAGCAGATCCTAGACTCACTTCACAAATGGTTACACCCCCTCCCACAAAAGCTGAGACTTTGGTTCAGTTTCTGGTGAGACAGAAGTCCACCACATCCCTTGCTGAAGGTTGCTTTTCTCACACACTGTTTCACCCAACATAGTTCTCATGACCGGAACAAGGTAGGAGATGCTTCTGACCCTAAATTGGGAGCCATTGCATTCATAAGAACGTAACACAAAAATATAAGAACAGCCCTGCTGAATCAGGCCCAAGGCTATCTAGTCCAGAATCCACCAGATACCTCTGGGAAGTCCACAGGCAAGAGCTGAGGGCATGCCATTTCTCCTGCTGTTGCTCCCCTCCAACTGTTATTGAGAGTAGGGATGTGCAAATTGATTTGGGTACAAATCGATTTATACCTGAATCTAGCTGATTCTGTGATTTTGAGACAAAACAAATCACCCCTGTAGTCCATTGGCTAGATTTCGGTACAAATTGAATCATGCCTGATTTGATTCAAATTGATTTGAGATCCAGATCCCTCCTATTAATTCCCCCAGATGCCCAGCTTTCTTTAAAATAAGAAAGAAAGAAAGAAAAAAGCTAAGCTCTAGCCCTTGAAAAAGTGGAGTTATGGAGCAAATGTGTGGTCACTATTTTTTCAAGTGTTCAGATTCTTTGGTTTATAATAACTTTTCCTCAATGAATCCCTATGAGGATTCATTACACACCTTCACCACGTCTATTCATTTTGACTGCTTTTTCAACAGTGCCAACTGTCAACTGCCATGTGCCAACTCCACCCCACTCCTACCCACAAGCCAGTGGGATACTACTCCATTTATGTTCTAGGATTCTTTTAAGTGTTTAGGCTTTTTAGTGTCTAATAACCTTTCCTCATAATGAATTCCTATGAGGATTCATTACACACCAAAGAGTCTAAACCCCTCAAAAACTCCTAAAATATAAACTGAGTACCTTGTGGCTTGTGGGGTAGTTGGAACATGAGATGCAGCTAATTCCGCACCCCCACCTGCAAAGCAGTGGGGTCAAAATGAACGGAAGAAATGAAGGTGTGTAATGAAGACACCAAAGAATCTAAACACTTCAAAATACCAAAAAAATAAATTGAGTACCCCAGTGTTTGTGTGGGAGGGGTAGGAAAGTGTAGGTGACACATGACAGTTGACAGTTGGCACTGTCAATGACAGTTGACAGTGCCAATGATAGTCGACATGAACAGAAGAAATGAAGGCTTATAATGAATCCTCATAGGGAAAAGTCATTAGACACCAAAGAATCTGAACATTTTAATATTCCTAAAAATTAAAATGAGTACCCCACTGCCTTGCAGGTGTGTGTGTGTGGGGGGGTGTAGTTGGCATATGGCACTTGATACTTGGCACTGTCTACTGACAGTCAAAATGAACAGAAGAAATGAAGGTGTGCAATAAATCCTCATAGGGATTCATTATGAGGAAAAGTTATTATACACCAAAGAATAGAAACACTTGAAAAATAATGACTGCACATTTTGCTCCATAACTCCACTTCTACAAGGGCTAGAGTTTAGCTTCTTTTTTAAGTGAAAGCTGGGGATCCGTTTTAGGGTTAGGATACGGCAACTTCAAATCCCCATTGTTTCCTATGGCAGAAATGTTCAAAATCAGTTAAAAAAAATCATTAGAAATCAACCAAGTGTCCCACAGCCTTGAAATTTGGATGGTAGGTGGCACCCATGGGGACTTACCCACCACCCAAATCTGGTGACTCTAGGACCTTGTTAAGTGGTCTGAATTGGTCCAAATCAGAATCAAAGCAAAGCAAATACAAATTGAATCTGGCGTGATTTGGAGGGGGTAGATTTGGATACAAAACAAATCAGGGGTGATTTGTTTTGGCAAAAATCAAATCAAAAAAATTAATTTGTTCACATCCCTAATTGAGAGGCATCTTGCCTCTGAGACTGGAGGTGGCCTATAGCCCTTAGACTAGAAGCCATTGATAGACCTGTCCTCCATACATTTATCTAAACTCTTCTTAAAGCCATCCAGGCTGTTGGGTGTCACCACATCCATACATGAATTACGCATGGTGTGAAGAAGTACTTCCTTTTGGCGGTCCTAAATTTCTTGGCACTCAGTTTCATGGGATTTATTTATTTTATTTATTTTAAATATTTCTATACCGCCCAAAACTTGTGTCTTTGGCTCTAGTGTTGTACTAGAACCCCTGGTTCTAGTGTTATGTGAAAGGTAGAAATATTTCTTTCAATCAACTCTGTATTACTCTCAATTGGCCATTGCGAGAATTCTACAAGCAAGGTAGGGGGACTAGAAAATGCTCATCTGTGAGCTGGGTATGGAGGCAGGTGGCAGTGGGGAGTCTAGCACTAACAGCCAGCTCCATAGTGAGGATAGAGGGAAAGCACTTCCCTTGATTCCTGTTTCTGTACACAGCTCACAGATGATCATCCCCTTTTCTTCCTACCATGCATGTAGAATTCTCACAATGGCCAATTGGGAGCATGCAGGGCTCCCAAAATAGGTCAGAGGCTTCTCCTACCCTATTCCGGATCATGAGAACAGCCCTAAGAAATAACAAAAATTAGTTGGCAAATATAATGCAGCTACATCTTCTTCTGTGCTTCTTCAGGAATGACCTTATTCTCAAGTGCATTTTGATAGTACAATCTGAAATGAGGCCACAGTGAAATAAGGCCAGTTTATTTTTAAACAATGTACTTCAGAGTCAACATACAGAGCTAAATACTACTAGATTTGCAGAGGCTCTTTTGCTTCTAATTAGTGAAGAAAGACGGAAATGTTAATATGTAGCAGAATTGTTCAGATGCATGATAAAAATATCAGCAGGAATCTGCAGGTGTTCTAAAACATGACATTTCTATTGCAAAATGCTGACCATAACAAATGAGTGTTAGCAGTTTAATCTTGAAGGAACAGTTACAGTCTGACTAATAACAATGCATGCTTACTCAGAAGTAAGCCCCTTTGAATTCAGTGATGCTTACTCCCTAGTAAGTGTGCTTAGGATTACAACCCAAGCTACCAAGATGCACAAGATGGTCATAACTCCTTCCAAAACAGCAACATTTCAATTGAGCCATATTGGTGCTGCACAAGGATCAGCTGTGGCTGATCCCACAACAGCATGAAGAGAGGGCATGTTCAGAGCAAGAGAGACTCCACCCACATCCCATGGAAAGCCTACTGCTTCATGCACAAGAAAAGAGTACAGATGCTGTTGGAAACCCCTCTTCCTGCCCTCTTGCCCTGCCCTGCACTCTCCTCTCTTCCTTTACCTGGGACTAGCTGTGGGAGGAGATAGTTGTGTGATGACCTGCTTGGTCCTTATGGAGCACTCAGCCAGCCATCTTGCCTTCCATGACTTCTGTTTAAATGGCACATTCCCCCTCCCCACTGCCGCTTCAGAATTACCTCTTAGGTTCCCAAGTAGTGTGAGTGGTTCTGGGATTCATAGTTTTTCCTGAGGCTACAGACATGGCGGGGAGGGCAGGGCAGGGCAGGGCAAGGCAGGGCATGTCCAATCCAACAGACATGGCAGATATCCAAGGTGTTCTGGTATGATAGCAGGAAGCCTTCTGGTGCTTCCAGCTGTTGGGAGACTCCTGCTGTCTGATGGAACTCTCTTCAACAATGCCCAAGAGAAGGCATGTTGACCAGACTTGTCCTTAGTTTTTATTCAGATTTTAACTTACCCAGTATCAAGCATTGGTTAGCCATTGTCTTCATTAAGATACCAAGTAGAGCCCTAAGCAAACGCTAACATTGTTTAACTAGTTGGATATTAGCCAGTATGAAGAGTGGATCCATTTTTTCTCTGCATGGAAGTATTTTAAGATTTTCTACAGCTTGGAACAACCATTCATGCCTTCAGGTAAGTGCCTCAATTTTATCCAGGGTGAAAGGGAAAGGTTGTGTTTATGGGGCAAGACATAGGGGTGTTGATTCATTTTTTTAAATAAACGGAGCCCATTAAGTTTGGGTTTCATTCATTCCAGAATAATTGGGCCAGGGAACAAATGGTTTAAATGGGCACAAATGAAGGTCTGGGTGTGTGGAGGTGTCTTTCTAAAAGAAAATTCTTTTAGGATAGAGAAATTGGAGATCATTAGAGCTTTCCAACTGGTGTTCTTCCATTGGGAAGGGATTTGACAAAGGATAAGTGAGAAAGTGCACCTATGTACCTCAGTGAGCTCCTTTAAGAAGCTTTGGCAGCTACTAGCTCCTTTAATAGTCCTATCTCTGGAGAAAGATTGATAATCTTTCTTATGTAGGTTGACTACAGGTCATAGCCATGTCTCAGACCCTGCCTTGCACTGTATCTTTCCTATTTTGGACCTAGCCGTTATATTGGGCAATGGGCACCATGTTGAGGACCTTGATGTCTTTGCCAAACTTTTCTCACCATAAACATGAGAACCATTTTCATTCCCATACCAGTTGTCTCTTCTGTTGTCCCTTTCCTGCACCTTTTGTCAAAAATATTTTAGGATCGGCAGCAGCAGATAAAAGGCTCAAAAATAGAAATGGCTTGGGTCCAAGGTATTTAAGAGATTGCCTTCTTCTTCATCAACCCCACTGCCTATTAAGATAATCTGAGGAGGTTTGGTTGTGGTTGCCACTGGCTCGTTTCATTTAGGAACATAGGAAGCTGCCATATACTGCATCAGACCACTGGTCTATTTAGCTCAGTATTGTCTTCACAGACTGGCAGTGGCTTCTCCAAGGTTGCAGGCAGGACTCTCTCTCAGCCCTATCTTGGAGATGCCAGGGAGGGAACTTGGAACCTTCTGCTCTTCCCAGAGCAGCTCCATTCCCTGAGGGGAATATCTTCCAGTGCTCACACTTCTAGTCTTCCATTCAGATGCAACCAGGGTCAATCCTGCTTAGCTAAGGGGACAAGTTATGCTTGCTACCACAAGACCAGCTTGTTTTAATGCTTTAATGGGTTTTTAGATTGTACACTGCCCAGTGACTTTTCTGCATGGGGTGATATAGAAAAATAAATAAATATTATAAATACTTTAATTAATGAAATAAAACAATATTCATTGACTACATCAATTAAATGTCCTCTCCTGGAAAAAATATGTCATAAATATGTGCTTCAAAATCAGTCGATTTTTTAAAAAGACAAATTCCCCAGAGTTGTGTTCAATAGCATATTTCTATTGCCTGGCCCATAACCATGCTTTGGCTTCAGAGCTTGTGGTGTCCATTCAGGAGTACTGGTCAATACTCTTCCTTAATGCAATAGTTTTGAGAGAGGTTGTCATGTGTTAGGGAGGCTGTGTGTGGTTTGGCCCTCTTTCATGACCTCAGAGTGCTCAGCCTGGGCTGGCGGCACGTGCCTCTCTCTTGGGCCTGCCTGTTGCTTCACAGGCAGGTCCTAGTACTTTGGCTGCCTCTTGCCCCCTTTTAGGAGTCACTGGGCTCCTACCTGTGGCAGCCCTCTTTCTTGACTGGCCCCTCATCACAGACTGGACCTGTCTTATAGAACCCCTGACACATGGGGCACTTCTCGTGAGATTGCCAGGTCTCGCGTGATCTTGATCTGAGATCACGCAAGGGCTGGCCCCATTCTTGTGAGACTACACCATCTCCAGACTGCCAAGTCTCACTGCTGCTAGGGGGCTGGTGCCATTTGCAGGCAGCATCGGATGGAGAGGTCTCTCCCGATGCTGGGCCCTGGAGAAGCAGGTAGGATGAACCCATCACCGTCTTCCTCTTCATCTGGGTCAAGAGAGATGGACCCATGACAGAGGTATTCCTCCAGGCTCACCACCCTGAAACCAGCCCACTACACAGACTGAGTTGGTAAAAAAACAGAAGTAAATCAAATATGCTCCTCTCCATGGTCTAGGAAGTATCAGGAGTAATATTAATAGAGAATTAAACAAAGATACTCTTTTCCAATGTCTATGACCTATCAGGAGTAATAACAGTAATGACAATAAAGATTAGTCAGTTCACCAAATGGCTGATGAGCCAGTTCAATGCAGTGCTAAGAGAAGGTAGTGGGCTGCTGCACTAAATTGAAGTGCCACGAGACAGGTCCACTCAGGACCTTTTACAGACTTCTCAGAACATGGAAATGGAAAGAATAAGAAAATCATCTTGCTTGCTCCCATAACCTAACATTAAATTTGTAGTCTTTAAAGTTGAGCCCATTAAATAATATTAATGTATTATATTGAGGACTTCCCTATCTTATAATGATTTTCTGTTGCTTTATCACCCACCTTAACTGCAAAGTCAAGTCGGCCTGAGCCCAGGTACCTCTTAGATAATGCTATAAGCAGACTCTTCCAGTATCACTTAAACATTTCAAACCATTACAAGACATCCCATTTATATGCAGACCTCCCTCCCCAGCTCCTCTAGCCTTCTGAAGGATGCATTGCTTTTACTATGGTTATGTTTGTGCCATTTTTCCTGGTTTCAGCCCATTACTCCTGATAAGATATTCCAATTTTCTCTTCAGAATATCAGAACTGAAAGTTCAAGATAATAAAGTGGTATGTGTACATAGATGAGCCTATATAAATAAATAATGAGAAGAAGCGCTTTTCTACAAGAAAAACAAAATTAATTATTTGGTATTGCGCCATCATTTCCTGTGCAAAACTAAATAAATGTGCACCAGTATTACTCAGTGTAGTCAGGCAATGAGGCTGATAAGACAGCATTTAGCCTCTCTTCTTTCTGAGTTATCACTGAAACCATTGTTTCAGCATGGCACTGAAAAACAGAACTGCAGGAAGTGTTGGATTTTAAATGATTCATATGTCCTGATCATCTGTGACTAATCAAATATCCTTTAACAAGAGAAGGTTATTTGTAATGTCCTGGTGCTTCTATGGAAAATTTCTACCTGCATGAATCTCTATCGAGTTGAATCACAGCACTGCTGAAAATAATATTAAAAGGTGCTTGTTTCCCTATAATTTTACTTCATCTTCTTCAAAGAAAGGCTAAGTCTGATTATTTCTAGAAACATTGTGATCAATTTACTAAAATTACAACTAAAGCTAGTCTCTGTGAGAGCTGTTAGGATATTCAGTGAGGAACAGTTGGGTGGAAAGGATTATGTGATTGACCCACATGGTTCCTGTATTCAAACACTTATTGGGTGATGTAGAATATTATAATAGAAAAGTGGCTGCCACTTGACTAACCAAGGTTGAACAGAGTTTTAAGGTCCTTGTGATAAGAGCAGCCTTCAGCCTTTAATATTGAGTATAGGAACTAGCCAAGGTGCTGAAACTGAAAACTGTTGATATCTCAGTCTAAGTGAAGAGATGTTTCCTGTTGGAACCACGGTTTGATAATAAATCTTTTGCACACAATGAACATGAGACTGCTTGAACAAATTCCATCTAATGTTAAGAATGTGTAATGGCTAGAACACATTCTAATTTTTATTATTTATTTCCTCATTTATCTACCTTTCTCAGTACTGATATTAAAAAGCTAGATTCATGATTTATACTATTTTTTTTTTAGCATAGTCTGTCACATCACAATCTCATAAATTAGGGGTGTGCATAAAACTGGTTTATGTGGTTCAGTTGGAGTTCAAACCAGACTCAAACTGGGGCCCCTCAAACCAGTGCAAACCAGACTCAAACCTGGGTGCCCAGTTTGAGTGCTGGTTCTGTCAAACTGGCCACTGGTTTGGCTTTAATTTGAACCAGGGTCAAACTGGTTTGAACTGGTTCTGCCATAGGGAATAATGGGAATTCAAATAGGCCCATTATTCCATATGTGTAGTGCCTAGGGACACCAAAACAGTACATCCAATGGTACATCCAATTCATGCAAATCCCTAATTACTTATTACTGGTAAACCAATGATTAAGAGTAGTATATTTCTAAACAAAAACAAAATGTATTACCCAATTGCAACAGCACTTGAATAGGAGCCTAAACTGGGATTCGAACCAGCAACCTCATGCTTGCTAGGCAAGTCATTTCCCACTGCACCATTTACTGTATATTTATTTATTTTATTTATTTTTACATTTCTATACCGCCTTTCGTTAAAAGAAAACCCCATGGTGGTTTACAAAAATTAAAACATACAATAAAAAGCAATAAAAACATCAAGCTAAAAACATATAAGTATCATAGCCATTAACTATCATAGCCACTAACAAATTCACAGTTGTTTATTGAAGTACTAGGGGTTAGTTCCCCTAGTAAAGCATCATTTATTTTAAACTAAAGAATGTGTTTTCTTCCCTGGCTTAAAATAATAAGACTATTCTCATGATGGGGAAAAATTGGGCCAAAGGAGTCCTGCCCAGTTTTTTCCCATTGTAATAGCCACCAGGCTCACAGGTGAGCCCGGTGATTCTCTGGCAGCTAGCCTGCCAAAGTAGCCCTCCCCTTAAATGAGGTTAGTGGAGCGAGCACTCCACTAACCCCATTTTGGTGATTGTGAGCTACCGTAATGTGGCTCTGTGCCACACTGACTCATGAGGGGACCCCTGCTGGGAGGCTAAAACAAGCCTCCCGTTCTCGGGGGTCTCCCCAGGATGCCCCATGCACTCACACAGGACATCCTGGGACTTCCGGGGCTGGGCAGCCCCCCATCCCCTCCGTGACAGAGCCGGTAATCATGTGGGTGGCCAATCTGGCCACCAAGGGTTAGATTGTGTGCAAGGAGAGAGGGTCAAGCCCACTCTCTCCGCACAAGCCCTGCAGTCTCTACTCACCAATGATGTATAGAGCCTCAATGAGTTTAGTTTCTAAATATTTGCCAAATGAATTATACACTCACATTGTAAATCTGACAGGTTCTGTGGAGGGAAAAAATATCTTGGGCTTGGAGCTAAAGCATAAGGCTTGTTGAAACTTCTTAGTTTATTACTATCAATCATCAAAGATCAGCAAATAGAAGTTAAAACTTTACAGAGAAGTACGGATAAAAAGGATACATAAAGTAACAATGGTAATAATCAGAAGGAGAACAAATCCCATTTACATATAAAAATAGCTGTTATGCAGCATCCTAACTGAACCAAGAATCTAAAAGACAGAACAGGAAATTAGTTGTTGTCAGGTCCTAATAGCAACAGAGCAAAACTTAGCCACCTTATACATAATAGAGGGAATTTTGTCTGCAAGGAAAAAGGCAACATAAAATTCTTCTGAACGACCAGGTAAAGATAATACAATTGGAGTTAATAAAGACTGTCATATGTCCTTATAGAATAAACAATGCAACAGAACATGTTGTACATTTTCAACATCCCCTAAACCACAAGGACAAAGTCTGTCACTCCTTGGGACCTTCAAAAATCTCCCAGAAAGCACTGCAGAGGGCAGTACATCATGTCTTGCCCTGAAAAAGGCCCTTTGATGATGGGGGTAATTTAAAGTTTGTAAATAAGAAGATGAACCTCCAAAAGGGAAATCAAGTCTCCTCCTGATATAGTCAGAAATAAGACTAAGGTCATTCTGATATTCTATGTCCAGAATTCTTTGTTTCAACACCTGTACAGCCTGGATATAACTTAACAGAATCCCACTGCTCGCCGCTTGAATAAGTGGCGCAGTGCTTTTGCCTGGCCCCCTTGGGGAAGCACGAGGCTTGGTTCGGCCTGATTGGCTGAAGGGCCCATGCAGGGGGCAGGGCTTCTGCCGAGCGTCCTGCTCCGGGCCTGAGAGAGCTCACTTCGCTCTCAGCAGGCATCAGAGCAGGACGCCTATTCAGGCTCCTGCCTTCGGTTGGAGGGTGGTCCGGTGCGAGAAGGGGAGCGGGTTTCCATCCGAGCGGTGGTGGCAGCAAAAGGGGGGTGGCTTTTAAGGCCCCCCCAAGATTTGGAGAGGCCTTTTGGCTGTTTGTGGGGCAGGTAGCACCCGCCAGAGCTCAGGCCCCGGCCGCAGGCCGGTCGGTCGGCGTGGTCCGGCGTGACAGGCGGGCGGGCAGAGGCCTTACTCGCTCAGAGAGTGGGTGTTTGGTGGCTCCTCTCCCCCTGGGATATCCAGGAGTTGGGCTTTTGGGGGCACCGGTCGGCTCTCAGGGCCGCTAAGCGGCAGGTGGGGTGGGGACCCCCCAGGGCAGTTGGAGGCCCGGGAGTGCAGGCCTCTTACCTCATGGGGGGTGGCGGACAAGGGCTGCAGTTCCCTGGCAATTCCAAACTTGATTCTGGGTTTTGTCTTGTGGCTGAGTACTCTGTGGGCATTGCACTGGTTGCAGTAGGGGGAATCCCATAACACCTGGTCTGTAATCCCAAACAGCCAGACGGGGGTGGGCCGTTTCACCGCCATCAGGCTTACCTAAGGCAATTCCAATGGGCCCAGAGAAAGCTAAGACAAAGACTGGGGGAAGCGGGTTCAACCCCCACCGCGCCTTATGCCCGTTTCTGATTCCTCCTCAGACGATGATGGGGACATGGGTACTGTTAGGGTGCTTATTGCACGTCTGGAGGCACTGGAGAAGGAGAAGCAGGGCGTGGCCCCTGCAGTGGAGAAGGGTGGTCCATCCAGTGTTCCAGCGGATCCCAGAAGGGTTACTAGGGGGGCAAAATGGGCTAAGCTCATGCAGTCACTTTCATCCAGGATCGAGGCCTTGGAAGCACAGGATCCACAGCCAATCCCTCCAGCGGTGGACGTGACCTTGGACAAGAATGTTTCCTTGAGCGTTTCCGAGCCTATTTTAGGAGATACATGTCCCCCAGACAAGCAGGGGTCTGATGAATTCCTGCACCACACTTGGCCTTGGGGAATGTCTCCCTGGGCCCAGACGTTTAACCCTTATGGTTGGCATCTGGCTCCATTTGGCCCTCTACCCCCCATATGGGGCGTGCGCACAAGTATGGCAGGGGGCTGCACCTTCTGCAGCTGGTACATTGCCTGTGGTCACGGGTACTATTGTAGATAATTCAGGGACACAGATTCCTTACCCGCCATGCGACACCTCCATGCCACTGGGTTACCAACTGTTGCCCACAGTTAAAGAGCACATTTGGCGTGGGGAATTCATTGACACCTTTCAACTGCTCTTCAGGGAGCCTGAACCCGTCTTGAAGGAGGGAGAACAGAAGAGGGAGGAGGTAAAATCAAAACGCAAGCCTGTTGAGCATATCTGGGCCAACTGGCTGTCAGCATACACGGTCTACATGGGCGTTATGCTGCAGGTACACACCTCCAAAGGCCCTGCCCTGGTAAAGTACATGGATATAATACACCATGGATACATGGACTTTATGGGCAATGCCTGGGAGCGCTATGATCGCTCCTTTCAACTCAGGGCATCCTTGAATCCGGCTATCCCCTGGGATAGGCAGCATCAGGAGCTCTGGCTCCTCATCATGACACCCTTGGAGCCCATTCAGGGTGAATGAGCGGACAGTGGCCACCTGATTTCTAGGACTCCCACAGTGCAGTCTTCAGGGCCTGTCACTGAGCAGGGTGTTCAAAGTATCCTGCCATGCTGGGCCTTTAATACCAGTGGTAGCTGCAATAGATCTCCTGGTCAATTCTGGCATGGGTGCGGGTTCTGTGGAGGAAAGCACGCCAGCATTCACTGCCAGTGAGTCAAGGGTCCTGGGGGGGCACAAGAGAACTACCTACGGGCGGCAGAAAGGGTGGGGGCGCCATGCAGGGTGCCACTACTGGAAAAGGGCCCCAGCCGAGTTAAGATCCCAGTTCTGGTGCGCCTTTTGGGGGATTACCCGCTTAGAGCACAAAGCGGCCTATCTGTGGGAGGGTTTCACTCAAGGTTTTCGTATTATGTTGGTTTAAGAGTTCATAGTATGGCCCCAAACCTTAGGTCCATGGTTGGAATGGAAGTGGTGGTGCTTCGGAAGATTCACAAGGAGATAGCCTTGGGGCGGGTTCTCGGCCCATTTGTGGAGCTGCCCATGCCAGACATGTGCATCTCCCCACTGGGGGTTGTGCCCAAGAAGGCGCAGGCGAATACCGACTGATTCACCACCTTTCCTTCCCCCATGGTTCCTCCGTTAATGATGGGATCCCAGACGGGCTTTGTTCTGTTAGGTACACTTCATTTGACCAGGCTGTCAGGGTCGTCTGATCTTGTGGACGAGGTGCCTTTCTGGCAAAATGCGACATTGAGTCCGCATTTCATCTCCTCCTGGTTCACCCAGCAGACTTTAACCTCTTAGGGTTTGCCTGCCAATTTTACGTTGACCGGGCCCTGCCCATGGGCTGCTTGGTCTCCTGCACAGCCTTTGAGGCATTTTGTTCCATGCTTGAATGGGTCCTCCAGCGGGAGGCTGGACTCGTGACCACAGCCTATTTTTTCGATGATTTTCTTCTGGTTGGCCGACCTGGGCTGACCAATGTAGGCACCTTCTAGAAGTTTTTCAGGCCCTATGCGCGGAACTGGGCGTCCTGTTGGCTCAAGAAAAGACTGAGGGCCCCTCATCCATTCTTACATTCTTGGGTATTGAGCTGGACACCATTTCATGCTGTTCTAGGCTCCACCATGCAAAACTCTACACACCGCGGGCTTTGTTGGCCTCCTGTATACAAGCACATAAGGTCACCCTTAAGCAGCTCCAACAACTTATCGGACATCTGAATTTTGCATGCAGGGTGGTGGTGCCCAGCTGACCTTTCCTATGCCGACTTTGCGATGCCATTAGGGGTGTCAGGAGTGGTCACCATCGGGTCAGGGTTACTGCCCCCATGCGGGCCGACCTGCAGCTGTAGGTATCCTTCTTAGACTCTTATAATGGGGTGTCTTTCTGGCGTGACTCACTCCTTTTGGAGGCTGAGCCGCAAGTCCATTCAGATGCTGCCGGCGGGTTAGGCTTCGGCGTCTACTTTCATGGCCGCTGGTGTGCCAAGAGATGGCCAGATGCCTGGGTGGCAAGTGGGGTTGTTAGGGACTTGACATTTTTGGAATTCTTCCCCATAGTGATAGCCATATGTCTCTGGGCCGATCTCTTTCAGAACAAGACTGTGCGCTTCTGGTGTGATAAGCAGGCCATTGTCCAGGTGATCAGTAGGCAGACCTCTAAGTCCCCCAGGGTGATGAACCTGGTCAGGGCTTTTGTTTTGGCCTGTCTGTCCAATAATATCCAGTTCATTGCATGCCACGTGCCAGGTATTCAGAACGGCGTGGCGGACGCTCTGTCTCATTTCCAGGTGCAGTGCTTTCGCCAGCGGCAGAGTGCCAGCCCGAGCAGATGCTGTCGTGGCTGTGGATCCTTGGCGCCTAGAAGCACAGAGGGCCATTTGGGCCTCTTTGGCCCCCAGCACACGTGTGGCATACAACAGACAGTGTAGAGTCTTCCAGGAGTTTAGGACACAGGTAGGATTGGGTCAGGACTGGCCCCCTCCCGCGGAGCAGCTGTTGCAGTTTTTGGTACACCTCAAGGGTAAGGGGTTGTCCCCTGGGACTCTGGCGGGTAATTTAGCAGCTGTGGCTTTTCAATCCAAATCCCTGGGACCTTGCTGACACCACTGAGGATTTCAGGGTAAGGAGGATGCTTGAGGGCTGGGCTGACAGCCCGGCTGAGGCTGACAGTCGAAGGCCCCTTCTGCCCTCTGCTGTTTGGGGTGCTGTGGAGCATTTTTCAGTTATTTGCCGGTCTCCCTACGAGACTGCGCTTTTCCACACAGCCACATTAGTCATGTTTTGGGGGACTTTTCAGGCCAGTGAGTTGTTTCCTAGGGGGCGGAGCAGCCTTGTCTTCAAGGTAGTGCAGTTTAGGGATGTTATCATGGGGCGGGCCACAGTGCGGTTACGCCGCTGTTTTTCTAAGACCGATCAAAAGGGCAGAGGGCAGCTCGTGTCACTGCATCAGGCCGACAACAGGCTCCTGTGCCCAGTGTGGGCCTTAAATGCTTCGGGGGGTCCAGACTTGGGTGCCTTTTCATCCACAAGGATGGGCGCCCCCTTTCTCAATACCAGTTCTGGGCAGTGGTTCATCGTGCACTGGAAGCGGTGGGGGTTGCCACTGCACAGCTTTCTCTCCATTCATTTCGCATTGGCGCTGTATTGGCAGCCCCCCAGCTGGGTCTTTCAGGTGAGACCATCCAGCACTTTGGGCATTGGCGGTCTGCCACATACAAGAGAAACGTGTGTTAGTGCCTTGGGGGCAGCAACGGGCGGAAAGGGCTCGAGTCCTCATTCTGGGCCATTCCATAGTTTTCTGGGCCCACAAGGCAGCACGTGTGGCGGTGTCGCAGCCTGGAACACAACTAGGTCTTGGGCAGTGGGCATCAATCTCTTGGATCAGTCGTCAAGGGATGGTCATCGCCCAATTTTTACCTATGTTGCAGGAATTTCTGGTGGCAAATCCAACGCCTGACATCCTTGTTCTTCACCTAGGAGAAAATGATTTAGCGTCTCAGTCAGGGTTATCCATTCGCCATAGCTTGCAGAAGGACATCTTACAAGTCCTTGAGTGGTGCCCGGGAATTTCAATCATTTGGTCAGCCATGCTGCAACGTAGGGTCTGGAGAAGCGCTGGGGACCCTTATAAGGTGGACAGGGCCCGCAGGAAGGTTAACGCCCAGATGGTGCGTTTCCTGTTGTCCATTGGAGGTGGACTCATAGATCACCCTGACATTCTCTTTTTGGCACCCAGCTTGTTCAGAGGGGATGGAGTCCACCTTTCGCCCAGCAGGACCAATTTGTTTCTGAGGGATTTAGAGCAGGGATTGGCTGTATGTTTACGCACTTGGTGGGGCAGTGGGGGGGTTAAGCTAGGCTAACCCCCGCTGTGGCAGGTGCAGTGCGGTTGGGAAGATCTTATCAGGCTGGTGAACACCTTGGGGTAAGCGTTTGGCTATGGGTCGGGAAGGGCAACTCCCTAGAGATTGCACGGCTCAGGGATATCTGCCCTTGGTCAACCTACTCTGGCAGGCTAAGCCCCATGGAACGGCTGAACGGCTACCTGGGGGCGATGCTAGCTCAGGGGCCCAGCACTAGGCCGGCTAGGATAGGCAGCCCTGGATTTAGAACATTTGGGGTTTCCTGGAGCCAAGTTGTATCGCCCTATGCCATAGGTTAGGCATGCCCTGGTGGCGCATGCCTATAATACCACACTGTAGGATGAGAAGAGCCAATCCCTGCTCTTTAAGTTGTTGTTGAAATTTTAAATAAATTGTGGTCCCAATTCATACCAATACCTTGTGTCTCGTGTCTTCATGGGTGTCGGGCAAAGAGGTAATCTTGAGAGAGGCCCAAGGCTGAGATTTTATTCTGGACAGCTTGCATCCAAGATGACTGAAATCCATCAGCCAGGACCAAAGAGATCCAACCTTAAGGAGAAAAATTGATCTTAAGCCAATAAACTCAGATTATTTTTTAATTTATTATTTTACATATTTTTATACAGCCCAAAATTTACGTCTCTGGGCAGTTTACAACAAGATTAAAACATGAAAACATTAGTTAAAAACAAAAACAAGAAATTTAAAACACAACCATTTAAAATTTTTAAAACAATATTCTAAAACAACATTAAAAACAATCAAAACAGTGATTCAAATTAGAATCCATTCCCTGGCTCCAATTATCTGAATCCCCAATTCGAGTCTCAGTGTCGCGTTAGAAGAGCAAAGGCTTGTTGAAAGTTTCACCTTATCAAGAAAAAGATGTGATGATTTCAGTATTAAGAATCAGAAATGGAATAATACAGATGCAGTGAAAGCCAACTTAAGGTGGGGGGGTACATTGGATTTGATAAGGCCTGAATTACCGTTACATGTTATGAACAATAAATGTACTGAGTCAGGACAATAAAACGGTTTTCTTCCTACACTGCTCTCACTTTAATGCGATTCTCTGTATAGTTAGTTTTCATTACATTGTCACCCCTGGTAAAAAAGCAAAGAGGCATCTTTCAAAGTGGTGATTCTCTTATATTTAGGAGGAGGAGAGCAACTGGCCCTATCCAACCCCAGTACAGTATCCCTCCAGTGGCTGATCTGAATTTCTGAATGTTTTTGCTGACACCAGTTGTTTCTAAACATTTTAGTATCCATGTGTGAGGCAATGAATCGAAGGCTTTCTTGTAGTCAATCCATGTAACACTTAGAATGGTTTTTCTTCTCTTGCAGTTTTCTAATATCATTTTGTCAATCAGCAGCTGGTCTTTTGTGCCTCTGGTGTTCAAGCAATTTCCTTTCTGTTCAACTGGAAGCTGCTTCTAAGTTAATAAGTGTTGCATTACTTCATCTGCTATTATTCCAGTTAATAATTTGAACATGGTTGGCAGGCAGGTGATCGGTCTATAATTACTTGGAACTGCACCTTTTGCTGGGTCTTTCATGATGAGATGAGTTTTTCCAGTTGTTAGCCATTGTTCAATATCACCGCCTTTCATAATGTGATTGAACTGTTTTCATAGTTGTTTATGAAGGCTAGTTAGGTGTTTAAGCCAAAAGCCATGCAGTTCATCATCACCTGGCGCAGTCCAATTTTTAATTTTCTTTGCTCTTTCACTTATTAATTCTGGTGTTGTTATTAGATCTTGCATTTGTTGGTTACATTTTTTGACCTCTTTCATCCAGCCTGCTTTTTTGTTATAATCTATTGGATTGTCCTATAATTTCCCCCAGAATTGCACTGTTTCTTCTTTATTTGGTGTTTCTAGGTTTCTTGCAATTTCTCCTTCTATGCTTTGGTAGAAACGTCTCTGATTTGACTGGAATTGGAGATTCTGCCTGTGTTGTGTAATTCTGGCTTCATATCTGCTAATCTTCTTTGACACTGCTGTTATTTGCTGCTTTATTATTTCCAGGACTTCTCTAATTTTCCTTGAATCTAGGTGGTATTTTTGGATCAGATACTGTTTGGTGTTTTCATTCTTCAGCTTCTTGTCTTTCATATCTTTCAATTTACTAGCATCTGATCTAAGCCTGGAGATTTTATTTTCTAATCTAATCTTCCATTTAGGTGATGTACTGCTTTCTTTTTTGACAGGTCCACTGATCTCATATCTGAGCTCCTGTGTTGTTATTGTTGCTGCACTGTACATTAGTTGGTTTGTTTCTTGCACATTATTGGTTGTTATTTCTGCAAGTGCAGCATTGACATCTTTTAATGACTGAGCAAGTTGTTATTTGGCAACTGTTTTTAGAGCTGGAAGTCGAACCCTGGTGGTTGTTTGGTTCATGTGCTCAGTTATTTTTTGCTTTAGTTCTTGTTGCTTTTCTGTTAAATGGCATTTGGGTTTTTGAGGTCAAGGCGAAGGGGAGGTTGCCTGGTTTAGATTTTGAAACAGTTCAGCAACAGTGGCATCCTCAATTTCCAACACCTCCTCCACCTGCGCCTGAGCAATTTCTTCAGTTGGTGATAATTCTTCTTCCATATCTTGAGCCTGTGTTGCTCTTTGCAGTTCTTCCAGCTCTACTCCAGTGAATAACTTATTTCTAATTATTAATCTTCTCTGGTCTGCTAGCCTTTGTTCTGTTATTTCTGTGTTTGGATGCTTCTCTTTCCAAATTTGGTACATTCTTTTAAAATAACCTCTTCTAGTTGGACTAGACTTGTAATAGCAGATCATTATTTCCTTGTTGGCATTTGTCGTTTTTTTTTTTTTTTTTGGTTTTTGTTAAGCGACGTTTCTTCCAGTAACTTTGCTGTCTCCAGCCCTGGTTGCTCAACTGAAGATCCTGAGTCCTGTTGCCCACTTGCCACCAGATGTCCAGGGACAATAGCATCTGGCGCGGTCCTTGTTGACCCGGGCAACGACCGATCCGGTATAGATTTATTAAAGTTACGTCTCACCATATTGTTGATGGGAGAGGGACTCTTTGTCTGGCTCCTCTGGTGAGACCTGTCCAGTATGGTTGGACCTCTGGCATAGCTCTCACCTTCATCAGAGCACACAAGCCCCACAACCACGCCAAGGTAGTGCCTCACTGGGGGTTATTATTATTATTATTATTATTAAAACTTTTATACCACCCTTCCAAAAGGCTCAGAGCTGATTATATTAAAACCAGTTATTAATTATAACAAAAATTATAAAGCACAAAACAATGATTAACAATTAAAATCATAAAACAATTAGATAATCAGAACAATTTAAAAACAAGTTTTAAAAAGCTGAGAAAGTCTGGTTGAAGAGATGTGTTTTCAGGTGTTTTCTGAAAATTGCCAGAGATGGGGAGGATCGTATCTCAGCAGGGAGCGCATTCCACAATCTCGGGGCATCAGCCGAGAAGGCCCGTCTCTGTGTAGCCACCAAACGAGTTTGTGGCAACTGGAGATGGACCTCCTCAAGTGAACTCAACGGCCGGTGGGGCTCATAGCGAAGAAGACACTCTCTTAAATACCCAGGGCCTAAGCCATTTAGCAATAGCAATAGCACTTGCATTTATATACCGCTCTATAGCTGGAGCTCTCTAAGCGGTTTACAATGATTTAGCATATTGCCCCCAACATTCTGGGTACTCATTTTACCGACCTCGGAAGGCTGGAAGGCTGAGTCAACCTTGAGCCCCTGGTCAGGATCGAACTTGTAACCTTCTGGTTACAGGGCGGCAGTTTTACCACTGTGCCACCAGGGGCTCATTTAGGGCTTTATAACTAGCACTATTGGCAGCCCCTATTGGCATCCAGTGTAACTCCATCAAAAAAGGAGTAATGTGGTCTCTCCAAGATGACCCAGAGACCAACCTGTCTGCCACATTCCGAACCAACTGATGTTTCCGGACTATGTACAAAGGCAGCCCCACGTAGAGCGCATTACAGAAGTCCAGTCTGGAGGTTACCAACAAATGTACCACTGTTATGATGTCATTGATCTCGAGAAACGGGCGCAGCTGGCATATCAGCCGGAGCTGATAGAAGGCACCCCTGGCCACCGCCTCAACCTGAGAAACCAAGGAGAGACGTTGATCCAGAAGTACTCCCAGACTGCGAACCTGTTCCTTTTGGGGAAGTGTGACCCCGTCCAGAACAGGCAGATCAAAATAGTCTCTAGAGTTCTGTTGGGTGCTGCGCCCTATTGCAGAGTAAATCACCTGTGTCCCACTAGGTTGAGTAAGAACACTCCACACACAGGTAAAAGTTCAACAAAAGAATATATTGAAGTTGAGGACACTTACATGATGTATTGTCTCAGTAAGTCCAGCTACACATAGTCATTCATATACATAACGCACATATACAGCAGCAGCCGGGTGGACCACAGTGGTGCAGCATTTACCACTGTGGACAAGTTGCTCTGGTTTGAGCTTTACTCTTATACTAGTAGTGACCAGTCACCACAGGCCATTACTCAGGGCCTTATTACTTGTTAACCGGCTTCACAGGTTGCCCGTTACACCACCTGCTGTAACACAGTGACTTGCACTTTGCATTTAAAGCTGTACACACAACACCTCACAGTCAATACATCCTGACACCCCTCCTATTCACTTTGAGGTGGTGTGCAACCCTAATCTTCCACTTATGTTATTGTGCTTCATAGCACACAGGGGTTTAGTCATTATGTCTGCAAGGTTGTTCTCAGAAGTACAATACTGCAGTTCAATCACTTTGTTCTCTACTGCTTGTTTTACATTCTGAAACTTGATATCAATATGCTTACTCCTGTTTTTTACTTTTACACGTTCAGCTATCTGTATACAAGTTTGGTTGTCTTCATATACCGTTATTGGATATTCTACATGTTCATTTAGTTCACTCATGATCTGTTTGTACCAGGTTAACTCGGTTCACAGATCTGACAAAGACGCATACTCTGCTTTGGCTGTGGAGGTCGTGATATTACTTTGCTTCCGCGTTTTCTACCCAACCAGACATCCACCAAGTAATACTATGTATCCAGACATGGATTTTCTATCATGTATATCACCAGCCCAATCGCTGTCTACATAGGCCTCTAGCTTAAGATCTTCATCAGGTTCTAGGTACAATCTTTTATCTATGGTACCTTTCAGGTATCTCAGTATTCTTTTCACTCCAACCCAATGTCTCTTTGTGGGTTTGGAGGAAAACCTACTTAGTATGTTTACTGCAGTCGAGATATCAGGCCTTGACCACTGTGATAGATACAACAATTTTCCAATAATAGACTGATATAACTCCACATTCTCAAATGGCTCACTGTCACAACTTTCTTCACCCAGGAAGTTAGCCACCATAGGCGTCTCGACTGTCTTGCATTGCTCTAGGTTACACTCCTTTAACATTTGTTTTATTTTACTGTCCTGTATCAGTATATACCCTTTTTCTGTGTGCTCTATGTGCATCCCGATATAGGTCTTAATTATACCTAGGCTTTTCAGGGTAAACACCCTTCCAAGTTCCGCTTCAATCTTTTTTCTTTGTTGTTCACATTGCACTAACACTAAAAGATCATCAACATAGACCAGGATCATGGTTCTGTTGGTCCCCGACCCACGGATATACATACAGGGGTCAGCAACACTCTTTATGTAAACCAGATGTTTTAACTCCTTGTCAAGATATCGATTCCAATTGTGGGCTGACTGTTTCAACCCATATATGGCCTTTTAAAATTTGTACACAGTGTTAGGCTTCTTACTCTCATAGCCTGGCGCTTCTCTCATATAGAGTGTTTCCTCTAACTCAGTGTTCAGGTAAGCAGTTTCAATATCATAGTGGTACACCTTAAAACCTCGTTGCTTAGCTAAGGCCAAACACATCCTCACTGCTTCTCCTCTAACAGTGGGAGCATACGTTTCATCATAGTGCACAAACTGTCGTTGGGTAAACCCTTGTGCCACGAGCCTCACTCAATAGATCACACCTCCGTTCTGTGTGACTTTTCTCTTGTATACCCACTTACACCCTACAGCTACCTCTCCTTTAGACAGTTTTGTAGGAGTAAACACTTCTAGTCTCTCCATTGCTTCCATTTCTTTATCCATGGCTTTCTGCCATTCCTGTTTCTCGCTAGTAGGCAGACTTAGCATTTCTTGGTAAGTCATAGGCTCCTCCTGCACATTATGTATCTTGAATCGCACTGGAGGTATGCCTTTGGTTTCCCTTTCCGATCTCCTAGGCTCTACCTCTGACTCATCTTCTGTTTCTGCCTCTGTCTTTATCTCACTATCTGTTTCCGTCTCTGACTCAGACTCAGAGAGATCGCTGTCTGCTACTCTTTCCTCCTTACGAGTATCAGGTTTCACTGCTTTGTGTGTTGGTTCTCTGATAGGCAGAAGAACCTCTGTATTGTCGTGTATACGCTCCCAATTACATTGCTCAGCAAATTTAGCTGATTTGGAAATGATGATCCTATCCTTATCTAAGAAGCGATACCCTTTAGTAGCTGGCTTATACCCGACAAATCTAAGTTTCCTTGTTTTATTTTGGTTCTTTCTCCTTAGCTGTTTAGGTATATGCATGTAGGCATAACACCCGAAAACTCGCAGATGTCTTACAGATGGCTTCCTACCATATAACATGTAATAGGGGTTCTGCTGAATTACAGAACTCCACAACCTATTCACCAGATAGTTTGCTGTTAATATTGCCTCTCCCCAGAGCACCCTCTCGAGGTTTGCATCTAGGAGTAGGGCATCCTTCATAACCTGTAGAAACCCATTTCGTCTCTCTGCCATCCCATTCTCAGCAGGAGTGTACGGATTTGTCTTCCTGTGAGACACGCCTATGCTCTTTAGCCATGTCTGAAACTGTTGAGAGAGAAACTCAGTCCCTCTATCGGTTTGAATTTCCGCTACAGATGTTTCAAACTTCCTCTCAACATAGGTTAGCCACTCTTTAAATCTAGCAAACACCTCTTTTTTATCTTTTAGCAGGTAACAGAACCTGAATCTTGAATAACCACCCACAATAACCATAGCATACTAGGCCCCCCTTTGGTTTGAACCAGTGGCCCTATGAGGTCAGCGTGTACTAATCCAAACGGCCGTGTAGTAACCCTCTTGCTTCTTTTACTTATGGGATATACCTTGCTTTTAGCCTGTTTGCACACAGAGCAGTCAAGGTATTTAGTACACTTCTTAGCAACACAGCCCTCTGAGTATTCAGGCATTTTCTGTATTGTGGCAAAACATGCATGCCCTAGCCTTCTGTGTAATAAGTGAGCACACCCATCATGTAAAGGTATGTTCACTTGTACTGCTAAGGCTTCTTCTTTTTGCTCTATATAGTACATGTGGTTACGCAACATGCCTCTTGCCACTATATTGCTATTTTTAGCTATCCTGCATTCCTTATTGCTGAAACACACCTCATATCCAGCAATATCCAGGCGAGGAACACTGACTATGTTCTGTTTGATGCTTGGGACATACAAAGCATTTACATTGTCACATAACCCAGGAATACATACTGTTCCTTCCCCCTTAATGTCCAAACACTTTTAACACATTCCAAAGCTGTATCGAGGCCTCTTATATGAACCAGCAATCTATCTTCCAAGCATAACACGATGCTGGCCAATACTTTCTCGTCCAGCCTTTGCTCATCCACATCTGGCTGGTCAGGGGGGTCATTAATTGCACTCCACAAACCCTCCCTCCGTAGGTACATCTCCATCTTTAAGCTCCAAGCCAAATAATTGTTCCCGTTCAGCTTGCTCACCGGGATATGGAGAGTTTGCCCTCTAGCCATTGTCCTCACTTCAAACTCCACACCACAAGGGATACTCCACTTGCTGCTTCTCCCTCTTCACATTCATTTATGGGGCGCAGCGGAAGAGTGCTGGGCCCATAACCTGTTGGGTGCTGTACCCTATTGCAGAGTAAATCACCTGTGTCCCACTAGGTTGAGTAAGAACACTCCACACACAGGTAAAAGTTCAACAAAAGAATATATTGAAGTTGAGGACACTTACATGATGTATTGTCTCAGTAAGTCCAGCTACACATAGTCATTCATATACATAAGGCACATATACAGCAGCATATATACAACAGCAGCCGGGTGGACCACAGTGGTGCAGCATTTACCACTGTGGACAAGTTGCTCTGGTTTGAGCTTTACTCTTATACAAGCAATGACCAATCACCACAGGCCATTACTCGGGGCCTTATTACTTGTTAACAGGCTTCACATGTTGCCAGTTACACCACCTGCCATAACACAGTGACTTGCACTTTGCATTTAAAGCTGTACACACAACACCTCACAGTCAATACATCCTGACAAGTTTCGACCCTGCACAATAAGTAGCTCCGTCTTATCTGGATTCAACTTCAGTTTATTCTCCCTCATCCAGCCCATTACTGCTTCCAGGCAGGCATTTAGGGAGGATATGGAAACTCCTGAAGAAGTTGATATGGAGAAGTAGATCTGGCTGTCATCAGCATACTGGTAACACCCAGCTCCAAATCCCCTGATGATCTCTCCCAGCAGCTTCATGTAGATCAGGACTGCACAACTCAAATGCCCTAATGGGCCGGAACCATCCACAACTTGGCGTGCAGGGCCAAAGTCAATTTTAGCACATTACATTAAAATTAAACATATAATTAGGTACTTGTGGCTCTATTCCCCCTGTCAATGGACCCATAGTTTTAACCAAAAAATAGTGGCCAGAAAATAGGTCCTGTACCTGCTCAGTCAGTGAGGTCCTTGGAGTGCAAGCCAGCCCAAAATAAATGCCAACGCCTCTCCTTTCCCTAAACAGTCATTGCTTTCAGGCTACAATCCTAGGCATGCTTTCATGGGAGTAAGCCTTGCTGGGAACACCATAGAACATATTAATGAAAAGAAACATGCACAGGATGGCACTTTAAGGCAGTTTCCAGCTCCTGTGTTGCTGCAGGACACCTGGGGGCCAGTTAATTAGCCCCCACGGGCCGAATCCGGCCCCAGGGCCTTATGTTGTGCAGGCCTGATGTAGATGTTAAAAAGCATTGGAAAGAGTATGGAGCCTTGAGGGACACCATACTTGAGCTCAGATTTTGAAGAGCAACAATCTCCAATCGACACCAGCTGGAATCTGTTTGAGAGGTAGGAGCGGAACCACTGTAAAACAGTGCCTCCCAACCCCCTCAGACGTTCCAGAAGGATACTATGGTCAATAGTATCGAAAGCCGCCGAGAGATCCAAGAGGACCAACAGAGACACACTTCCTCTGTCCATTGCCAATTGGAGATAATCCATCAGGCCGACCAAGGCAGTCTCCACCCCATAGCCCGCCCGAAAACCAGTTTGAAATGGGTCTAGATAATCAGTTTCCTCCAAGACCGCCTGGAGCTGAGAGGCCACCACCCTCTCAATTACCTTGCCCAGCCATGGGAGATTGGAAACTGGCCTATAATTGCTCAACTCTGAGGGATCTACCGCAGGCTTCTTTAGAAGAGGTCTAATAATTACCTCCTTAAGACAGGGAGGCATCCTGCCCTCCCTCAGAGAAGCATTTATGATTTCTACCAGGCTGCCTACAACAGCCTCCCTGCTAGATAGAATAAGCAATGTTGGACAAGGATCAAGAGGATAAGTGATAGGCCTCACCGCTCCAAGCAGCTTGTCCACATCATCAGGAGTCACAAACTGAAATTGATCAAGTCAAATCGTATAAGAGGAGTTGTCGGACACCTCCAGTTCAGATATCAAATTAATTGTGGAGTCTCCATCTAGGTCGGCCCGAATCCAAGAGATTTTGTCTGCGAAAAATTCATTAAACACACCACAGCAGGTAACTGATGCCTCCAAATTCTGGTTCAAGGGAGAGGGAGCAGATACTAGTCCCCTCACAACCCTGAACAACTCTGCCGGACCTGAAGTCGCAGAGGCAGTACAGGCAGAAAAGAACTGCTTCTTTGCCGCACGTATCGCCTGAGCATAGATCTTTAAATGTGCTCCATGTCGTAATCTTTCAGATTCGAGTTGAGTTTTTCTCCATTTGCGCTCCAGTCGCCTACCTTGCTGCTTCAGCCCCTGTAGATCTTCCGTATACCAAGGGGCCAATTTTGAAGCATTATGGCCCCGTCTTACCCAGTACACGGTGACAGGGCACACAGTGAAACTTGCATTCATTGCCAAAGGCTTCTGTGGGAACTGCCTTCGCAGGCCAGCAGTGGGTTCAATCTCACCTGGTCTTTTGGGAGTTCCTTGCATGTTCTGCCATGCATGTGATTTGTGTGGCAGGAAACACCCCAGTTCCTCCTGCAACCTGGCACCCCAACTGGGGAAGAACCCAAGTTCCTCCTGCAATCCCTGCTAACTTGGCAAAAAGGCACCTTTTAACATGGTGATTCTCTTTATTTAGCAGGGGGAGAGTAACTGGCCCTATCCATCCCGAGCACAGTACCTCCTGTAACTGTTGCTAGTGTCTATCTTATGTTTCTTTTTAGATTGTGAGCCCTTTGGGGACAGGGATCCATCTTATTTATTTATTATTTCTCTGTGTAAACCTTCCAGAGCCATTTCTGGAGGTGCAGTTTAAAAATTGAATTATTCATCACCATCATCATCATCATCATCATGGTAAACCTTGGGGAGGCAACCAGTGACCTTCTCCCCCAGGTCAGAGGAAAGGGGGCAGAGCAGGGCCTCCTGCAGCTGGAAAAGGGACCTAATTCCATTAATGTACAAGATTTGGCCAGCCTTCTCCATTGAGATCATAAGTGGCCTATTTGGAGAAAGGGGTTTTGCGGGGTTTAGGATTCCCTGTCAGTCCTTGGATTTTCAAGCCCCCAACTTTATTTATTTATTTATTTATCATATTTTTACACCAGCCAAAATGTATGTCTCTGGGCGGTTTACAACAAGATTAAAAATAAAACAATAATTAATGTTTAAAAAATTAAATTCAATTAAAAAAATAAATTAAAAAATTTCAAAAAATTTAAAATCAAGAAATTTAAAACACAATTTAAATTTTTAAAACAATATTCTAAAAACAACATTAAAACAATCAAAACAATGAAGCTATTCTCAAGACCAGCAAAAACAGGACTTGAGGTCTGAAGGCAGGGTTAGCACTACCGTGTTAAACCTCAGCAAACTCCCAAACAGGGCTCTGTCAAAAGAGGGTCACCCAGTTCCCAGCCCCTCCTCTAAAACCAGGTTCAGCGAGCAGGCGAGGTTGCCTACCCCCTCCCAGTGCCCGTGTGGAGCCACAGAACACTGTGGAACACTGCTTGAGGCTCCCTCCCCTGGGATACCATAGACCCTGGATAACAGAGTGGGCTACAAAGCACAGCAGAAATTTGTTTGGGGAAGCCTGTCCAGCAAACAGCACTGAGCTTCCTTAAAGTGGCAGGTACCTTGCAAATGAGCCCAAGGGAAAATATGAACATAGGATGCTGCCTTCCACTGAGTCAGACCATTAGTCCATCCAGCTTAGTACTGTCTTAATCCTGTCGACACAGACTGGCAGTGGCTTCTCGAGGCTCTCAAGCGGGATTCTTGCTCAGCCCGACCTGGAGATGCCAGGCAGGGAGCTCAAATCCTTCTTCCTATAGCAGCCATATCCCCTAAGGGGAATAGTTGCACAGACACGTCATACTATTCATTCATTTTACATTTTACTAGCTGACCCTGCACAGAGCATCTGTGTGGTCTTGCACTGAGCATGTGGCATTACACCCCCACAATGCACTCGCTCGCTCTCGCCACCCCCCCGCTCGCCTCCCGCAAGTCTCTCGTCACTCCTGCAACGCTCTCGCTCGCTCTCGCCCCCCGCAAGTCTTTCGCCACTCCCACAACGCTCTCGCTCGCTCTCGCCACCCCCACTCACCCCCCGCAAGTCTCTCGCCACTCCTGCAATGCTCTTGCTTGCTCTCGCCCCCCGCTCACCCCCGCAAGTCTCTCGCCACTCCCGCAATGCTCTCTCTTGTTCTCGCCACTCCTGCAACACTCTCGCTTGCTCTCACCACCCCCGCTCGCCTCCCCCGCAAGTTTCCCCCCACCACAAGTCTCATGCTCATGCTCTCTGTCCTCCATCTTTCTATCTCTGTCTCGCAGTCCTTGCTTCCCCCTGCAACTGCCAGGGACTGTTGCCTGCTCACCTGAGAGCCTCTGAGCTCCCTGCCACTTCACAGTGTCCCCGATCCAACTGTCAAACTGCTTTCCAGCTGCCCCACAGGGCACATGGCCCGTCTAGAAGAGTTAATAATATAGAATATCCCACTCTTCCTCTAAGGAGCCCAGAGCAGTGTACTACATACTCAAGTTCCTCCTCACAACAACCCTGTGGAGTAGGTCAGGCTGAGAGTGAAGTGACTGGCCCAGAGTCACCCAGCAAGTATCGTGGCTGAATGGGGATTTTTGTGCTCCTTCCTGTCCCCTGCAAGTCACTGGACAAGAGCAGGAGTGTCCCTGCCCTTGCCTGCAGCTGCCCCTTCTTGCAGCGTGGTGTAGTGGTTAAAATGCTGGACTAGGACCGGGGAGACCCAAGTTCAAATCCCCATTCAGCCATGAGACTTGCTGGGTGACTCTGGGCCAGTCACTTCTCTCTCAGCCTAACCTACTTCACAGGGTTGTTGTGAGGAGGAACTTGAGTATGTAGTACACCACTCTGGGCTCCACCGGTTCCTCCTTCCATCTGCTGGTGGAGTGGGAGCGACCGCTGGAATGACTGTCCGTGCAAGGGTCACTGGTTCGGCCTCATGGAGGCTATTGCAGTGGGGGGAGGCTCGCGGTCGCAGCAGGCGGCTCACAGCAGCAGCAGAGGGCCTCACGGTGGGGGCAGTCCAGGTGCCTAATTTGCCTCAGTGTGACACTACACCCACCCGCCCACCCTTGCACCATCATTAAGATGCAGAGGGTAGCAATGCCAATGAGGGTGTGTAGGTGTGGGCGACACTTTCCCACTCACTCTCCCACCCTGCTGGCACTGCAAGAGTGGCAAGTGGCAGCATCAGGGCAGGTGAATGATGGGGACACCCTCCCCCACATGCCCACCCTCCTACGCCCAGAGAGGCTAGCAAGGGGTGGCAGTGGCGGATTGATGGGGAGGCAGAGTCGCCACTTGGCTATGGCGGCAGTGGGGGGTGGGTTTCTCCTTTTTACCTTCTACACACACTATACAGTGGGGTGGGGTTGTGTGCCACGGAGGCCACAGCCACAGCTGCAGAGAGGGTGAGCGGGCGAGGGGAAGGTTCCCCCTTCTGCCTTCCCAAACCATGCTGCGGTGTACGGAGTGTGCCTTGTGCCTGGGCTATTTATGGGGGGCATCTTGCAATTGCTTTCATCGCCATCTGGGAATTGCTCCAGGGGGCATCTGCTGTGTCCCTCCTGGATCTGAGGAGTGCATTGGGTGTGTGTGTGATTCTTCCTTTGGGGCTGGTTGGCAGCTGCAGCTGCTCTAGTCTTCTCTCTCCTTTTGGGCATCAGGACGGAGTTCAGTTCCTTTGACAGTGCTGCAATTGCCAGGAAAGGGTTAACTGAGGCTACCCATCAGGGAGCAGCAAAGAGAGAGCTTGGAGCCCTCTGCAGCTTGGAGCCCTCTGAGGTGTCTCCTTGGGTCATGTGCTTGCTCTGTCCACTCACGACTGCTGTTGCCATGGGCAAGGCTGGAGGACCAACAATGCTAGCAAAGGCTGGAGAGACCCTGAAAAAGTTAATCGTCTGTCGCTCACACTCCCTGCCGGGTTTGCAGCATGTGCCCGTCTCTTTGCTATGAGGTAAAAATAGAGTTCTATCTGCTTTCAGTAGGTAATCCTGTTTTCTGCTCGTCTGAATAGCTTCAATATCAGTTAAAAGTCTTTAGAGACCTTTTAAAAATGTCAGAGATGGGGAGGCTCTTATTTCACTAGGGAGCACATTCCAAAGCTTTGGGGCAGCAACGGAGAAGGCCCATCCCGGAGTAGCCACCAGACAAGCCGGTGGCCAATGCAGATGGACCTCTCCCTATTATCTCAATGGGCGGTGGGGTTCATAACGAAGACGTTCTCTTAAATACCCAGGGCCCAAGCTGTTTAGGGCTTTATAGGTTATGACCAACACCTTGTATTTTGCCCAGAAACATATTGGCATCCAGTGTAAACTCCTTCAATATGGTCTCTCCTGGATGACCCAGAGACCAGCTTGGTTGCCGCATTCTGGACCAACTCTAGTTTCCGGAATACATACAAGGTCAGCCCCACATAAAGCACATTACAGTAATCCAGTCTGGAGGTTACCAGCAGATGTACCACTGTTTTGAGGTCGTCTAAATCAAGAAACGGACGTAGCAGGCGTATCAGCCAAAGCTGATAGAAGGCACTTCTGGCCGCTGTCTCAATCTGGGACACCAAGGAGAGACTTGGATCCAGAAGCACCCCCAGACTGTGTACCTGTTCCTTCTGGGTAAGTGTGACCCAATCCAGAACAGGCAGATCAAAATTGTCTCTCGAGTTCTGACCCCACACAATGAGTACCTCCGTCTTATCTGGATTCAGTCTCAGTTTGTTTTTCCACTTCCAGCCCATTACTGACTCCAGGCAGGCATTTAGGGAGGTTATGCCCTCTCCTGATGATGCTGACATGGAGAAATAGTTTTGGATGTCATCAGCATACTAATAACAACCTGCACCAAGTCTCCTGATGATCTCTCCCAGAAGTTTCATGTAGATGTTAAACAACATCGGAGACAGTACAGATCCCTGAGGAACACCATACAAAAGTTCAGATTTTGAAGAACAGCAGTCTCCAGGGGACACCATCTGGAACCTGCCTGAGAGGAAGGAGTGGAACCACTGCAGAACAGTGCCTCCAACCCCCAACCCCCTCAGACGCTCCAGAAGGATACTATGGTTGATAGTATCGAAAGCCGCCGAGAGGTCCAAAAAGACCAACAGAGTCACACTTTCTCTGTCCATTCCCAGTTGGAGATCATCCATCAGGACGACCAAGGCAGTCTCCACCCCATAGCCAGCCCAAAAGCCAGTTTAGATAATCTAGATAATCCATTTCCTGGTCTAGATAATCCATTTCCTCCAAGACTGTCTGGAGCTGGGAGGCCACCACCCTCTCAATTACTTTGCCCAGCCACGGAAGGTTGGAGACAGGCCTGTAATTACTCAGCTCAGAGGGATCTAAGGTAGGCTTCTTTAGAAGCAGTCTAATAATTGCCTCCTTAAGACTAGGAGGCATCCTACCTTCCCTCAGAGATGCATTTATGATCTCTACCAGGCCTTCTACAACAACCTCCCTGCTAGATATAACAAGCCATGTAAGGCAAGGGTCAAGAGGATAGGTGGTGGGCCGCACCATTCCAATCAGCTTGTCCACATCCTCAGGAATCACAAACTGGAACCGGTCCAGTCTAACCACATAGGAGGAGTCACTGGATACCTCCACATCAGATACTGAAGTAAGTGCGGAGTTGAAATCCAAGTCAGCCCGATTACGAGAGATTTCCCCCCACAAAAGAATTCATTAAACACAGCACAGCGGGTAATAGATGGTTCCAAATTCTGATTCAAGGGAGGAGGGGCACATACTAGCCCTCTCACAACCCTGGACAACTCTGCCGGACGTGAACTTGCGGATGCAATATGGGCAGAAAAGAATTGCTTCTTTGCCGCATGTATTGCCTGAGCATAGGTCTTTAAATAAGCTCTATGTTGCAATCTGTCGGATTCAATCAGAGTCTTTCTGCACCTGCGCTGTAGTCATCTACCTCGCCGCTTCAGCCCCTGTAGTTCTTCCGTATACCAAGGGGCCAGTTGTGAAGTGGGTCAGAGAGGATGCTTAGCAGCGATCATGTCTACCGCCCCGGTGAGTTTGCTGTTCCAATTCTCCACCAAGACATCAACAAGATCGCCGGCAGAGCCAACACTGAATCCCTCCAAGGTTTCTTGAAATCCTATGGGATCCAATAACCTTCTTGGGCAGACCATCCTAATAGTTCCCTCACCCCTGCGAAGGTGGGGTGTGACTGTGAGTCAAACCTTAACCAGATGGTGGTCCATCCATGACAATGGGGAAATCATAGGATTCCCCACCCACGGAACAACACCCTGATCAGAGTGAAAGACCAAATCAAGCGTGTGACCTGCAACGTGAGCCGGTCCCAAGACCACCTGAGATAGGCCCATAGTTGTCATGGCCGCTATGAACTCCTGAGCTGCCCCGGACAAATTGGTCCTGAAATGACCATTGAAGTCACCCAGCACCACAAGCCTGGGCGACTCCAACACCAAGTCCAAGACCAAGTCCGCCAGCTCAGTTAGGGACTTTGTTGAGCAGCGGGGCGATCGGTACACCAACAGAAGTCCCAGTCTATCCCTGGTCCCCAAACGGAAGTGCACACATTCGATATGGTCTGACACTCTAACAGGGATCCTGGTAATGGGGATATTATTCTTGTAGACCACAGCCACTCCACCTCCCTGCCCCCAGTCCCTATCCTGCTCCTCAACAGAGTACCCTGGAGGGAGAAGATGGGACCACACTGGGCCCCCAGCCTTCCCCAACCAGGTCTCTGTAATACATACCAGGTCAGCACCTTCATCCAGAATCAAATCATGGATGGTTTCTGATTTGTTCTGGACCGACCTGGCATTATAGAGGAGCAAGGTGAGATTCCATGGGTGGTTGGCACTGCTCCCCAAGGTCAAAGAGCTGGCAGGACAGCCAGAAGGGGAAACAGATAGTAAATTTCTATGTTCCCTTCCCCTGTAAAGACCTGCTGAGCTGCCAACGTTACTACTTCTGTTCCCCACCACCACAGATCGGAATGTCTGCCCCACAGTCAGTGGACACGACCCCCTGTCTCCCCATCTCCAGATAAGCCCAGACACATTTTAAAAGATCATCACCCAGGACTAATTAAAACAGAAGCCCCTTTATATGCCACCCACATACAAATACCTGGGCCAAGAGACCTGGCCCTTGCCCTCATTGTCCCCAGAAGTGGCTCCCCCACAGGGGTGACCCCCTTTGGTGTCGCCCCTTCAGTGGTGACCCCACCGCCACAGGCAACATTCCTATATAGGGCCAGGGAGAGCCCCTCTGGTCAGCTGACAGGCTGGAACTGTTCTCATTCCTGGCCCCGATCCTGCAAAGCAACCAAAGGCCACAATTCAACTGCCAAAGGCCACAGTTGTACAGGTCAGGCAGGGGCCGGCAGGTGGACTCGCCTTCTCCCTCTCTCTCTCCTGCAGGCAGATGTTCATTGCAGCGGCTGCAGCAACAGACAGCCCACACCAGTCTCTCACCCTGGGGGGTTGTCTGGGAAGCAGGTGGTCTCTCCCAAGACTGCAGGGCTTCTAACTAGAGATCAGTGTATGGGATGGAGCAGGTTGTACAGTAGATTGACAAGGATGGGGCTCTGGGCAGGGTCCTTGGCTCCTTCCAGTCTCCAGCCATACCATGGCTCCATGAGTCACTACCTGGGGTCGTGCCTAAGAAGGCCTCTGGGAAATACAGGTTAATTCATCACTTGTCAGTGGTACATTGAGGTTACTTGGAGCCCGGACCTGAACGTCTTCAGAGGCCCAATGGTGGGGGGTGAGGAGAAAGCCCTCCCTTTTACAGTGTTAAAAAAAGAGCACTGCTGCATAGCAGCAGCACTAGCTGCAGGGAGGGGGGTGGTGAGGAAGGGAGAATTCCCCTTTACCGAGATCTTTACCCGGAGAGGGAGGGTGCGATGGGGCATGGTCATGGCAGTTGCCAGGAGCATTCCCCCTGTCGCCATCTGGAATGGGAGGTGGTGACTTCCTCCCAGCTCCGCTCCCTCCTCCCAAATGACTGGACGGCCTCTCGCCTCTCTGCTGAGCAGGCCGTTACCAGTCTTCCTCCATGAGGAGGAAGCAGAGGAAGCTTCGTGCATGGGTCTCCCAGATGCTACCATTCAGCACATTGGCCATTAGCATTCTTACACAGTTCAGCATTACATTCATTAGCGTTATTCATATTGTTGCCTAATGTGTGTTAATGGGTTTTGTCCCAGCAGGTGCTGGACAGGCAGCAGCTCCACAGTGTGTGGACTCTTCTCTACATTAGGCAAGTCAAGTCTTCCCTACATTAGCTGCCTTGCAGCCATTGGTCCCAAAGCCAAAGGGGGCAGGTTTGCCTGGAACAAAGCAGAGGTTCACGAAGAGCATGAGTTCAGACATAATGTTCACCTCAGTGGGAGAGCACTTCGTTCGGCAAGCCAACTTCAAAACTAACACATGGTCAGTTTGCAGCCCCAGATGAACCTTGACATGTGTTCAGATGGTCACGGACAAGTCAGGTACCACCCTTGCATGTAGATTCCATGTGCCATCTGAATCTACCCTTGGTGAGTAGCAGCAGTAGGGTTGTGCACAAAACATCCAGTTCAGTATTGTGCACAGTGAGCCAGGACAGGTTGGGTTCAACCAGCCAGGTTTGGTTCAACCAGTTCAGGCCTGGCTTGAGGGGCATAATTTTTTTTTAAAGTTGTACTCAATACCACCCAGAGGGTATTCAAATACTGCCCAGAGGGTGCTGCTGTCAGTGATTTCACCTCTCCCACCAGCCTCCCCGCTGGTCTCCAGGGGGTAGCTGGGTGCTACTTAGGGTTGCCCACTCTGACTGAAGCTCTTCTTGGAGATTTTCTCCCAAGTATTTTTCAAAATATCATGCCATTAAAATCACTCCATGACTGCTTTCAATCCTGGAGGGCTGGCAACCCTAGGGCTACTCAGACATCAGAAGCCTAATGGATGAGAAGCTCCATGCTATCTAACTGTCACCAGGTTTTCCTAGTAGCCATTTTCAGGCGGGCCTGCTGCACGTTTGAGAACTACTAGTAACAGCAGCCAGAAGACTTGATTGTTTTCTTTTCATTATATGTAATTGTAAAGGCCTTTGAGAGGCCTCATCAGAAAGTCGATACACAAATTCAAATCCAAATCCAAATCCAAATCCAAATTCAAATAAATAACGATATCTTACTTTCCAGCTCACAGATGGGAACCAATGTGCAATAGATATATTAATATAGTCTGAAAAACTGGGAAAGACATGGCCTTACCAGCTGTGTGGGAATATATGTCAATACTTGTGGGCAATTTCGCCCTCAGTAGTTTTGGCTTGAGCCTATTATTGGCAATATTTCTGAGTAATACAGCCTTCCATTTGGCACCTATTAAGGGAAGCAGCTGCTTACTCTCAACAGTATGTTTTTCTCTTGACAGTCCCTGTATCCACTGTCTGTCCTCCTCCCTAATACACAAATTGTATGTTATCCAATATAAATTTCCTGGCATCTTTCACTGTGTTTGAGGAAATGTACTGACCAGAGGGGAAGTGCATTCTGCTGTTGTTTTTACAGGGCGCTCTCACTGAAGAAGAAAATTCATGAAAAAAGCTTTGCCTGTTTCTTTGAATCATCCTGACTGACATTTTTAAAACATCCTTTTGAGATTTTTTACTAACAGACTAAAGAAAAAAACATAGCAGCCTTACTGTAAAAGCTAGTTAGGTAAGGAAATCACCATATACTTCATCAGAAGGTAACTATTGCAAATGATTTCTATGTTCACATCTTTTACATTATTCAGACTGGCCCTCTCATCAAATTCAGGTACATTATTATTAATTATTATTATTTCTTGTTTACACAGACACGTGTTATTGACTGATTTGTTTTATCCAGACATCGAGTCCTTCCCAAGGACCTGGGATGCCAGAATGTTATTGTCAATTGTTATAGATATGATCGCAGAATATAGGCTGTTCCCAGTAAAGCTGCTTTTTGTAATTGGCTGATGGTGATTTCTGTGACCCCTATGGTGTTGAGGTGCTCTTCAAGATCTTTTGGAACTGCACCCAGGGCGCCAACTACCACTGGGATTATTTTGGTCTTTTTCTGCCACAGCCTTTCAATTTCAATTTGTAGATCTTTGTATTTGGTGATCTTTTCTATTTCTTTTTCTGCTATTCTGCTACCCCTGGTATTGCTAGGTCGATTATTTTGACTTGTTTTTCTTTCTTCTCGACTACAGTTATATCTGGTGTATTGTGTGGCAGATGTTTGTCTGTTTGTACTCGGAAGTCCCATAATATTTTTACATCTTGATTTTCTTCAACTTTTTCAATTTTATGGTCCCACCAATTTTTGGCTACAGGTAGCTTGTATTTTTTGCAGATGTTCCAGTTTATCATCTCTGCTACCTTGTCATGCCTTTGTTTGTCGTCAGTCCATGTGATCTTTTTACAACAGCTAATTAGGTGTTCCACTGTTTCATCTGCTTCTTTACAAAGGCGGCACTTGCTGTTTGTTGTTGACTTTTCGACTTTTGCTTTTATTGCATTTGTTCTTAGAGCCTGTTCTTGTGCAGCCAGTATTAAACCCTCTGTTTCTTTCTTCAAGTTGCCATTCTTAAGCCATTGCCAGGTCTTGGTGATGTCTGATTTTCCACTTATATGGTGCAAATATTGACCATGCAGGGGCTTATTTCTCCATTTTTCTGCTTGGTTCTTGACTTGTTCTTTCTTGTAGGCCTGCTTTCTTTCATTGGTGTTGAATAGTTATTGACCATTTGAAGTGCATCGTCTTCTCTGTCCTTGATATATTCTTCAAGGCCTTTTTTCTCCTCCTCTACTGTTTGATGGACTTGCAGCATTCCTCTTCCACCTGAGCTGTGAGGGAGGTATAGCCTATCTACATCACTGCGGGGGTGCAGAGCATGATTGATGGTCGTTATTTTCCTGGTCTTACGATCTAGCGTCTCTAGCTCTGCCTGGGTCCAGTCTATTATTCCTGCAGTGTATCTGATAACAGGTATAGCCCAGGTGTGTATGGCTTGTATGGTGTTCCCGCCATTGAGTTTGGACTTTAGGATTTTTCTAACTCTCCTGATGTATTCACTTCCCATTTTTCTTTTAACTTCAGTGTGTGCAATGTTATCAGCCTGGAGAATGCCCAAGTATTTGTAATGTTCTTTCTCTTCCAGGTTCTTGATCTTGCTTCCATTGGGCAGTTCTATTCCTTCTGTTTATCTTATTTTCCGTCTGTTCATTATTAATGCAGCACACTTGTCTAGTCCAAACTTCAGTGCTATATCGCTACTGAATATACAGACAGTGTTTAGCAGTGATTCAATTTCTGATTGGGACTTTCCATAAAACTTCAGATCGTCCATGTATAGCAGATGGTTGATTTTACTGGATGTTTTAGATGTTTGGTATCCGAGGCCTGTTTTGTTTAGTATTTGTGAAAGTGGGGTCATGGCGATTACAAACAACAGAGGGGATAGTGAGTCCCCTTGGAAAATGCCTCTTCTAATGCTAACCAAGTGTCTCGCCATTGATTGTTAACTGTGTACTCCACATGCTCATTGCTTTTTTAATAAATATCTGAATGTTTTTGCTGACACTAGTTGTTTCTAAACATTTTAGTATCCATGTGTGAGGCAATGAATCGAAGGCTTTCTTGTAGTCAATCCATGCAACACTTAGATTGGTTTTTCTTCTCTTGCAATTTTCTAAAATCATTTTGTCAATCAGCAGCTGGTCTTTTGTGCCTCTGGTGTTTGGGCAATTTCCTTTCTGTTCAACTGGAAGCTGTTTGTTAGTTAATAAGTGTTGCATCACTTCATCTGCTATTATTCCAGTTAATAATTTGAACATAGTTGGCAGGCAGGTTATCGGTCTAGAATTACTTGGAACTGCACCTTTTGCTGGTATTTCATGATGAGATGAGTTTTCCCAGTTGTTAGCCATTGTTCAATATCACCTCCTTGCAAAATGTGATTGAACTGTTTTGATAGTTGTTTATGAAGGCTTGTTAGGTGTTTAAGCCAAAAGCCATGCAGTTCATCGTCGCCTGGAGAAGTCCAATTTTTAATTTTCTTTGCTCTTTCACTTATTAATTCTGGTGTTATTATTAGATCTTGCATTTGTTGGTTACATTTTTTGACCTCTTTCATCCAGCCTGCTTTTTTATTATAATCTATTGGATTGTCCCATAATTTCCCCCAGAATTGCACTGTTTCTTCTTTATTTGGTCTTTCTACATTTCTTGCAGTTTCTCCTTGTATGCTTTGGTAGAAACATCTCTGATTTGACTGGAATTGGAGATTCTGCCTGTGTTGTGTGATTCTGGCTTTATATCTGCTAATCTTCTTTGACACTGCTGTTATTTGCTGCTGTATTATTTCCAGGACTTCTCTAATTTTCCTTGAATCTAGGTGGTATTTTTGGATCAGATACTGTTTGGTGTTTTCATTCTTCAGCTTCTTGTCTTTCATATCTTTTAGTTTACTAGCATCTGATCTGAGCCTGTAGATTTTATTTTCTAATCTAATCTTCCATTTAGGTTATGTACTACTTACTTTTTTTACAGGTCCACTGATCTTATATCCGAGCTCTTGTGTTATTATTGTTGCCGCACTGTACATTAGTTGGTTTGTTTCTTGCAAATTCTTGGTTGTTATTTCTGCAAGTGCAGCATTGACATCTTTTAACGCCTGAGTAAGTTGTTTTTTGGCAACTGTTTTTAGAGCTGGAAGTCGAACCCTGGTGGTTGTTTGATTCATGTCCTCAGTTATTTTTTGCTTTAGTTCTTGTTGCTTTTCTGTTAAATGGCAATTGGGTTTTTGAGGTGAAGGCAAAGGGGAGGTTTCCTGGTTTTGATTTTGGAACAGTTCAGCAATAGTGGCATCCTCTATTTCCAGCACCTCCTTCTTCACCTGCGCCTGAGCAACTTCTTCATTTGGTGGTAATTCTTCTTCCATATCTTGAGTCTGTGTTGCTCTTTGCAGTTCTTTCAGCTCAACTCCTGTGAATATTTTATTTCTTATTATGAATCTTCTCTGGTCTGCTAGCCTTTGTTCTGTTATTTCTGTATCTGGATGCTTCTCTTTCCAAATTTGGTACATTCTTTTTAAATAACCTCTTCTAGTTGGACTAGACTTGTAATAGCAGATCATTATTTCCTTGCTGGCATTTTTCGTATTTTTTTTTCCGGTTAAGCAACGTTTCTTCCAGTAACCTTGCTGTCTTCAGCCCTGGTTGCTCAACTGAAGATCCTGAGTCCTGTTGCCCACTTGCCACCTCATGTCCAGGGACTCCAGCACCTGGCGCGGTCCTTGTTGACCCGGGCGACAACCTATCCGGTATAGATTTATTAAAGTTACGTCTCACCATATTGTTGATGGGAGAGGCACTCTTTGTCTGGCTCCTCTGGTGACAACTGTCCAGTTTGGTTGGACCTCTGGCACAGCTCTCACCTTCCTCAGAGCACGCAAGCCCCACAGCCACGCCAAGGTTGTTGTTGTTGTTGTTGTTATTTCGATTTCTATACCGCCTTTCCAAATGTCTTCCAATAAATGTCTTCCATTAATGTCTTCCAATAAAATTAAAATATAATTGAATAACCATAAAAACAAACATTTCTTCCCCAACATTTAGGAAATTAGGTTTCTCCTGTTCTGTATTTTCATGTCACCTCTCTTCTGCTAAAATCCACTCTTCTGAATATTCCAGAAAGCTGTATGGCTATTTTGTTGCCCTTCTGTAGGATAGATTTTCTGTAAATATTTCTGTTATTGCCCTTGCTTAAATCCTTTTTACAAAAACTTAAAATGCAATGTAATCTCTGAAACTTTCACAGAAGAAAAGATAAAGAAATCGTATCCCACGAGGATTCATAGTGACAATGAATAATGTATAATTAATCATAAATATCCAATTGTGCTCTAAGAATTCATTCATTCTTCACTACAGAAACAGCGGAACATGCCTTTGGCAGCTGATTGCCCTGCTTTGCTGGACACTTTGTGCAGCCTAAGGATAGGGACAGGATTCTTGAAGGGGTTTGGCTTTCTATGTGCATGCCAAATCCTTTCCCTTCTTTGTTGATATATGCAACCTGGGGGCACCCTGGCTAGGTGGGTAAGGGGAGTCATCCATCTATTCCTGCAAGAAGCATATATCTCACCATGGAGGCACACACTTTAGTTACATTATGTTAGGATTACTGTAGTGAGGTTGTGCAATGAACCATCTTCACTTTCTTCTTGCCATGTAAACTCTAGACTCCAATTGTTCCTATTTACTAGGGACAGTTTTCTGGAATCTATTCCTGGTAAATCACTGTCCTCCTTTTCTCCCTATTTTCACATCTTGGAGAAGCCCTGTTGACTTTTTTTCCTTGCAGGTTGGTACCATTGTCATTGCATTGAGTCAAAAGCGTACTTCTGGGCATTTTGGTCAAAGGTCTTGTTCTTTCTGTTTAAGTAAAGGTATTGTGAGAAAAATCATCTACGCAAGTCAGGAAATAGAGATTTCTCTCTGGTGTCTTTATTGGGACGGACCCACAAATATCACTGTGAATCAAATCCAGTATCTCACTCAGGGGCGCAGCTAGCCTGCCGGCTGCCCATGTGCGGCCGTGGCGGGCACCCCGATAGCCCCGCCCCCTGCGTCTGACATCAGATGCAGGGGATAGCCACGCCCCACATCTGATGTCAGACACAGGGGGCGTGGTCTGTCTCCCGAACAGAGCCTTGAGGCTCCGTTTGGGAGAAGCAGATTAACTGCTGAACGGGCCACGCGGCCCCTTCGGCAGTTAGACAAAGGCTGGTGCTGCGTTGCGAATGCAGCCCAGGAGCGGCCATTCCCTGCAGGGAAGAGCCGCTTTTGGGCTGTGTTCGCAATGTAGCACCAGTCTTAGCTCCTGAAGGGGCTGTGCGGCCCCTTCAGGAGCTAGTTAGGCTGGCGCTGCAAACGCAGCGCCAGCCGGGAGCAACTCTTCCCTGCCCTTGTAGGGAAGAGACACTCCTGTCTGGCACTGCGAATGCAGCGCTAGCCTTTGTTTAGCTCCCAAAGGGGCTGTGCAGCCCCCGCTTGGGAGCTAAACTACCGCCCCCACGTCTGACGTCAGATGCGGGGGGCGTGTCAGGGCTTTGAATGGTGGCTCCTGATTGGGCACGGCTCGGGTTCTTTGAACCCGTTCGCCCAATTATAGATACGCCCCTGTTCTCACTGGCTTGCCTTTCTGTGGTTGATGAATATGTGGAGAAACCCTTGTTGCTTTTGCTTTAATACATTCAAGGCATTTGAATGTGCAATCTGAATTGGCCACTTCAGAGTTGCATGGTTTAACATGTAGGTCTCTTGCCGATTGTTCTTTTACTAATTTTGAAATGCATTCCTTGCTTAGATGCCCAAATTGGTGATGCTATTAACTCACATAAACTTTGTGTGCACACTCACTTGTAACATTAACTTGTTCTTTTTTTGCAATCTGTTTTATACAGTTGAAAATCTTTCAACATGCAGTTTATCAGAAGTTTTCCTCCTTTGAAAATAAAGCAATGGTCCCTTCTGAAAAAACTCTACATCCATACCTTGTAGCTGTTTTTCCAATCATTAAACTGTTTTGCAAACTTGGAACATTGTATGTCTCTGGTATACACACTTCATTCACTCTATTTGCACCAAGATTACACTTCATATAAATTGTCCCTTTTCCTTCTGCAAAAATTAGCTGCCCAATAGCGAGGTAAATAGGACTTTTATTTCCATGCCTATTTCAGGGAAATCTTGTACATTATTGAAGGAATGTGAAGTAGCTACACTATCCAAATCTATTTTGTTTCTACTTTGACTTGCATCAACCCTGCAGATTATTTATTTTACAGTGCACAATTTTTCATCTTTCTTGGTATTATTTTCATTGCTTTCATTTTTGAATAGGCAAGTTTGTTTGTTAGAAAGTATATTTTTTCTGGAACTTAGTCTTATTCCCATTTCTCTGTTGAGAATAATTCCCTTGCTTTTTATTTGGACATGCATTGCTTAAATGCAAGGTACTTCCACCTATAAAACACTGAGGCTGTTTTCACGAGCAGCCAAGCTCAAGTTAGGCAGCCAAGCCTGAGCTTGGCTGCCCAAGAGAACCGCCAGGATTCATGGGGATCCTGGCAGTACTGCGCCAAACCCAGCACTGTAAGTGTGTAAACATGCCCTTAACATGGCTGCTGGGATTGTGTGTCAGCATGAGCTGCTTATAGCTTGCTCTGAAGCAGAGATGGGAACCCAGAGCACCAGTACCCTGGGGAGATCCCCCAGTGCACTGTGCTCATTGTGTGGTGCACTGGAATACCAGAGGCCAGGATAAAATATCCTGGCCTCAGAACAATCTGCCCTGATCCATGCTGCATGGAGCAGAGTTGATCATGTGGGAGCATGCTCCCACCAAGGACAGGACAATTGTCCAGGGTGGGGGGGAAGGTTTCTGAAGCCTTTCCCCTGCTCACCTGCCTGGTAGGTTGTGTGAATGGCCCCACTGCTTACCATCTGCAGGTGTGTAGGCTTGATTTTAAACTGATTCCTCCCTTTCTGTTTGCCTATTTAAATTAAATTCTGCAAAAACTCTTGCACAAAAGTCCTATTTTTTTAATTTGTAGAAAACTGACATTATCATCAAATTCTTTAAACAAGGTATTAAGTAAAATTCAATTGTGTGCTGGTGGGTCAGGCATATTTATCTCCTGCAGCTCTCTTTCAGTATTCTCAAAAATGAGCATAAGTGCCCTTACAAACTCTCTCTCTTTGACCCTTTTATTACACAACTGCAGCATAATCAAAAATTGACTATTCGTGGTTCATTGTTGAAAGTCATCCTTCAATCTTTCCCACATCTCTCTTGCTGTATTTTTGTCTTCTGTATAATAGATTAAGGTATAACTTACAGTCAGAGATATGTGTCCCATGGCTTGCTTGTTCACAAAATCCCATTCCCACTGTTGCTCTTCATTCTCTGTTGGTCTTTCTTCCTCCAGAACATGATAGTCCAAGAGTATTCAGGAACATCTTCCTTTTGAAGGACCATTTTCTGTAGTTTGTTTCATTGAGCAGTTCAACTGTGGGATGTCTTCCCACAGTTACAAAAGTAGACATTTTCTCTAGCTTTCTTTCCTACAAACTCTTTGTTATCTCACAACTTATTGCTTCACAACTAGGCCCATAGTCCAATGTTGCAGAGTAATTACTTATTTTGTATAAATGATTACACAGGAAGCTTACTCTAACTGAGAAACAAGATTTTGATATTTATTACTAAATAAACATAGGCTAAGAAAACAATAAACAGATTAACAGTCTCCTATGCAAAAACAGGGAGAACTTCTCAGTGTGACTTCAAGGCAACACATGAGGAGCAGACAAACAAACTGTGACTCCATCCCCAAGCCAGTCATAGAGACATTCACTTAAAGAAGCATGTCCCATACAAAGAACTGAGACAATGTCTATGACAAAATCCCAAGAGATTTTACCAACCCCAACCTTGACCCATGATCTGGGGTCATGTCAAAAGGACTTGAACCATGATCTGGGGATCAATATTTGACTGGATCTGACCCTATCCTGGTTTTTGTAGTCATGAAAACCCTTAGCAGGTAGAATCCAGTTTTCAGCATGTGTCGTTTAGGGTAGTAGGCATGGGCAGCAATTCTTGCTTAGTCTATTATGTTCATCTGCAAAATGTTGGAGGGTATGAACTTGGCTTCTCTAGGAACATAAGAAGCTGCTTTATACTGTGTAGGTCATTGGCCCATCTAGCTCAATAATGTCTACACTGGCCAGTCAGTGGCTTGTCCAAATTTATTCCAGAATCTCTCTTCTTCCTGGAGAGGCCAGGGATTGAACCTTGAACCTCCTTCATACAAAGCAAATGCCCTTCCACTGATCTACCGCCCCATCCCAATTTGCTTTGGTAATCTAGAATAGTGTACTCTGCATGACCTTTATTACCTGCTACCCAATCCTGACATGCTTGTAGTCAGAACAGTATGCACCCCATTGAGGTTGCTCAGCCAGGCCTCCTGCACATTCAAAGGCATGCCGCTGTTTTCATTGGTGAAATGTTCCAGGGTATGTGAGTCGCTGTGTAAACTTTTTGCTGAAAAGCAGTATATAAACCTAACAATTTATATGAATATAATGCACTTTAAATGAAGATCTTTTTGAAATGTGTCCAAAAGCTTTCAATAGCCAGACTATTGACCAGAGCAGGGTATCAGGAGCATGTGATTTACACGTCGAGACAACAAACATAGTTACAGTTATTCACACATTACATTCAACACATTACAGTCATATGCTTCCTGTCTATACCCTTTATTTGAGGGATCTGTACTCAGGTTTGCTTTAAAAATGAATACATATACAATCATTCACTCAAAAACATGTACATCTGTTCAGATAGAGCCAGAAGGCACCATGTTGGGTCTGCAGTGAACCTGGAAATAGCCCCGATTCCTTTAAAAACTGGTGCCTGCACAAGTAGGGTTCCTCCCTATCCTGTGGTATCTTCCAGGATAATGGGGATTGTCAATCCCCATTATCCTGGGAGATACCACAGGATAGCACATTTATTGCCATGCATGACTGATGCTTATGTAGTAGCCTATTTCTAAAAGCATCAGGGCTGCCTTTTGGCTCTGTTAAATTATATATTGTGGCAGCCATTATTCCTTGCCTGTATTTTTTACAGGTACCTAATCATTACTGGTCATTTTGGTAATATTTAAAACATACAGTTTATGTTAAGATTTCAAATGGTTTTATTTTGGTTTGATTTATGAAGAGCAGCCCTGAACCATTTTTAGATGGGCGGTATATACAGTGAATGAATGAATTTTATCTCAAAGAGTGTGGAATAGATGAAAAAGCTCCCACAGATTCCTGGCCATTTTGAGTTTAAGGGGAAAAAGGTCCTATTTGCTCCACAAGAAGTGGTCAAGTGTTGACCAGCCAAGCTTACTCTGCTCCTTTACAGCAGGTAGGAGAGTGCCAGACATTGAAGGATTGTCCAGGGGAGGACTGATTTCCATTCATATATCAAAAACCAGGCTCTTCTCCTCTCCATCTGCATAAGATTTCTGCAGCTGACTCCATTATCTCATTTCTGTCAGTGGTGGGCTTTGTACAGTGCTGCACTGCCCAACTGTGGAGGGGAGCTGGGTGAAGAAAGAGTGCAATTATCTGCTAACCAAACTATAACCTATCACTCTACCATTAGCATAAAATAAATGAGTAGGAGGGGTATTGCTGATCAATTTGCAAACAATTGCTTACCATGTTGCACATTTAACCACTTTGCAAACCAATCATCTGAATTATTCTGCCAGGTAGTGAGAGGCATTTTACCACTTCCTTGCTTCACTAGATTTCTGAAGAAGTGTTGAAATGAGGTAAAATCTCCTAGCCACTTGGAAGGCTCATACAGATGACTTAACAAGCAGTAGCATGCACAATTTTATTCCCCTCATTCCAAGTGAATACCAACAACAACTGTTTTCCAAGTGGTAACTGATTGCTGGTATATACCTCGAATGGGACCCAAACCTCTGAATCATATCCCACTATGGTTATTAAAAATTACCCCATTGTAAGACCAGTCCAAAATTAAACTAGTGTCAGAGATACCTGCATGTCTACCTCTCCTGAATGGTGGAAATTTCCAGTTACAATATTCCTTCCCTTCAACATAGCTTCATTCTTTTGCATATTTGATTCCTGTCATTGACATTCCAATCTTGCAGCCTCCAACTGATACACACACACACACACACCCATACCCCTTGGCAAAGTGGTAACTGATTGTATAGTCTTAAGTGTGTGACTAAAGGTTTATTGAAAAACAAATGTGTGAGGGATACTTTACAGTTTCACTTCCCTGAAGCAACCAGTGGAGCAAACTTATCATGATCTCTGTGAAATAATTAAGTCTAGAAAGGAAACAAAATGGTCTTTGTTTTTTTAAATGGTCAGGCTAAAAGCATCTTTTATCAAGCATCTGGGGGAAACCCCACTAGGAAAGACCTGTTATTGGGACAGCTAGGACAAAACAAATTTCAAAGGCATGTTAAACGATGCTTTCATAAACAATGCTTTTAGTCAACTGTATGATAGGCAGGCACACTTCTTTCATGCTCAAAACCTGGAGGCAGTGATAAAAATGCATTATGACATTGATTTGATGGCTGGGAAAGGCCAAACTGTTCACTTAGAAAAGTGATATCTGGGGAAAAGTCCAATAAGTGTGTGTGTGTGTGTGTGTGTGTGTGTGTGTGTGGTGGGGACCCTCTTACTTTTCCAATAAAAATGCTGCTTTTTTATTACATTCAGAAATGTTTTCAATCTATCACACAGCCAGGGTCATTCTGTGCCAGACTTCAATATTGATTAAAATACTACCTGTACCAGTACAGTCTGTCCAATTGACCATTATTCATTAATGTCTCAATCCAAACTTCCACTTACCCTTATAGACTTAAGAGCACAATTTACACACCATTGAAGTCAGTTGGAAATCTCCTATCTGCCCAAACACAATGATGGTTATATAGATGCACAGGTCAGCTTGTGGATGTGGGATGGATTGTACCCTTGATTATACTGCTGCCCTTCTACCTTGCCTTCAAGACTGTCAGCATCCATTACTGGTCCAATCCATTCATTACTGCACCTCCCCCATTCCCGCTTGCAATTATTTAGAGAAAAGCATACTTTGGTTGCTTTTGCCTCTTGCACTGAGAACAGAATTATTTTGATCTTTATGGACATTAGCCAGGCTTATCATATTGGATCACCTAGAGTTTTACTGAGTGCCACACATCTACCCTTAAAACAACTGGCTACCCTTTGATTCACACATCTTATTCTGAATTAATTAAATTGCAGAATCACATCAAACAGCTATGTGCAATCCTTTAACCTAGGCCTACACTTATTCGTCTGTGAAACTGTAATGTCAGATTAAGTTAAACCACTTTACACTGCAAGTTAAGTGCCCTACACCCTGCAATGCTCTTTAAGGGATTGTTTTACACACAATTCATTTCCATTTATTTGTACAACCACCACCTCGAAATGGTTTTTTTCACCATGATTGTTCTTTAAATCTAACTTCATTAGGGTTTTAATGATCTCAGAGACATTTTTTGGTTTTGTCAAGGCACCAGGTTTTCAAAGTAGAAATGAGCTGAAAGAGATCTAAGTCTAAGACTTTACAGGGACCAGCAATGTTTGTTCACTTCGTAGAGCAGCCTCTCACACACCATAAACAGGGATGTGCAAACTGGCTCGAAGTCGAGCCGGTATGCCATCAAACCAGGTCTGTTCGATGGTTCGACCCTGAGCCAAATAGGGACTGGTTTGGTTCAGCTCGACATTGAGCCGAACCCCCCGGGCTGGCTCGGGGGTTCTAAATGTCAGGTTTTTTAAATTCAAAACTTACGGCCGAGTCCAGTGTCCTCCAGGGCTGCTGCTGTGGCTGCGGAGAGGGGGGTCTCTGAAGGTTCTCCCTCCCCCGCTGTCCCCCCTAGTCTTCTTTGGGCTGGTTTGGCCCATTTATGGGCATGTTTTGCCCTCTGCCTGCTTGAACTCTTCAATAAGAACATAAGAATATCCTTGTTGGATCAGATGAAGGTACTGCATTCTGTTTTCCAAGTGGCCCCTTTGGACGCTCATAAGCATGGGGAGGAGAGAGGTGCTACCTCTATCATTTGTTGCCATCATCTGGAAATTTGAGTTATACAACACAGAGACCCAAATTAGCTATCATGGCTAATAGCAAGCTATGTAAGCTAGTAACTGTTGGAAGTGAAGGACTTTGCGCTGTCTCTTGTCTCAGTGACATAGGAGGACAGACTAGTGAGTCAGAGGGCTAGAGGGTCAAGACATTGGTCATGCCTTCTCTACTGCTCTGACACTATCCCTTTGGAATATAGATTGCTAATCTTAGGGAGTTCCTTCCTTCCAGCCACTTCCTCTCTCCCTTCTCTTCTTGTTCCTTCTATCTTGCAACATGCAAGCCCCTCTCCCTGCACCATGTGTGCAGAGATGCAGAATCCATCTGCATCCAGCTAGATAGATAGATTAGAGATCCTAACTCCTCACTTTCCTATCTAGAATGGAGTTCTCTAATAAATACCATATATATTGATTTGAAACTATGAACTGGCTCCAAGTTACTTTACTCTCAGCATACACGCATGCCTAACTAAATTCCGCTGTGTTGTGCCTCTGTGCACTCTGCTATAATTAAAAAGGGATTCTCTTACCAGAGAGAATTCCCAACAGTAACAACCTTCCCATCCTGTAATAGCGAATTCCAGAAATGAATTATTTTCTCAAGTTAAACATTTTATAACTTATTTGTATGAGCAGTTCTCCAACAGCATTAACTCTGCTCAACATGAGCATTATGTCAACAACAGCTAGAGATGCATGAGCATTCGTCCACATTCTCTGAAAATGCTTGAGGATTTTCAAGCAATCACTGAGGTCATTCGCACAATCAAAAACTGTTCCAGCCAGGTTTGGGAGCTGTGTTTGCTCCCCATCTTTGGTTATGTGGGAGCAAGGTAAGAGGAAAATCTGGGTAGAAGTGATTGTGTGGAAGCAAGGCAGGAGGAAAAGCTACCCAGATTTTCCTCCTTCCTTGCTTCCACTCACCCACCCAGTGACACTCACTTCTATCCAGGTTTTCCTCCTATGTTGCTTCAATGCAACCAAAAATTGGTAGTATACCCAGCTCCCATACCTGGGTAGAACACAGTTTTTGATCATATGAATGACCTCACTGTGTCTCCCTTTCCTTTCCTCAGGGCCTGATAAACTAACCTTGGAGCAGAGGGAGGAGGCCCTCTCTTCCTCCTGCCCCAAGAGCCCAGAAACTTGGTCAGGGATAAGGCAATGCTGGGTTCTCCAGTAAAGTTGCTCACTGGGGCTACAGTGGGTACCCCTGGGGCTATGGTGGGAAGGGGGAAAGGTGGGATTATACCTGTCTTCCCCCACATGAGCAAGGGCTCACCTGTGCTCTGCTGTGCTGCATGTCCACACGGTTGGTGCAGTGAAGGTGTCTTTACAGGGATCTGGAAAGATGTCTTCACAGGGAGAGGCTTCCCATGTCAATGCAACAGCTCCCTTCTTCCTGGCTGCTCTATAGGCAGCACTCTATGGCTGAAAGTGAGCCGGGCTGCTGGAAGCTGCTTCAAACAGGATGCAGCAGGAGGCTTGGAGAGAGAGAGAGAGAGAGAGAGAGAGAGAATAGAGCAGTCTTGGTGGGAGGGAGGGAGAGAGAGAGAGAATGGAGCAGTCTTGGTGGGAGGGAGGGAGAGAATGAGAATGAATGGAGCAATCTTGGTGAGAGAGAGTCAGTTCCCCGTTGTTCCGGAGGTCCCCATTCTCCTCCCACCACTAACAGCTTTCCCTCCCCATCCCTCGGCAATGCTTTCTCTCCCCGCCGGGCTCCCACCATCCCTGCCATTTCTACCCACCCCCGCCACTGGACTCCCTCATGGGGCCACTGTTCACCACCGCCTCCTACCTCATCGCCGCCGCCCCCAATTCCAGTCACCGCGCAGCCTAGGAGATGCCCACGGGGCTATTTCCCCTTTCTCCCCCTGCTGCTTAACCCCCCACCCCTATTCCAGCTGCTGTGCAGCGAAGGAGATGGCTGTCGGGGTGCAGGTGTCCTTCCCTCCCCTCCCCCACGCCGGTGGCGGAGGCGCATGGCGACAGAATTCAGAGCGATGCTCGGGCCTGCTATTTGGCTTGGCGTCGTTTTCCAACTGCGAGGCACGCTTGCGCAGTTAAGACTTTTTGCGCAGGTGCGCCTCGCAGCTGGGAAGCAACACCGGGCCGAATGGCAGGCCTGAGTGTCGCTCTGATTTCTGCCACTGTGCACTGCTGCTGCCGTGGGGGAGGGTAAGGAAGAACACCCTCACTCCCGAAGCCATCTCCTCGGCTGCACAGCGGCTGGAATGGGGGGGGGGTTAAGCAGCAGGGGGAGGAAGGGGAAATAGTCCTGGGGGCCAGGAAAAAAGGCCTCGCAGGCCGCATGCAGCCCGCAGGCCGTATGTTGTGCAGGACTGTGCTAAACAGTCAGGTTTAACAGTCTCACCAAGAATATAGAAATGAGGAGTGAGAAGCCCAAATTGCAACGTCACAACCTCTCCATCAAAAGCTCCACGCCGATTTGATGTGTTGTTTCAAGCAGTTTGTTCAAGGCACAGACTGCCCAGTTTAGAGTCAGCATGTGCACTTAATCAACACTCCACCCCAGCCAGCTGCCATAGATTCAATCCAGCTTCTGTCTTCTCGTCAGCCAATTCTTCCTTCGTAATTCCCTCACTTGCTGCTGATGTTTTCCCGGTCTGCGTTCTTGAGGAGATAGTGACTGTTCAAACTCTGGCTCACGACCTGACCCTTTTTTCCAAAGATCACTTGGCCCTGCTGGCCCCTCCTGTGCCAAGCACTTGCCCTCGCCTGTCTCAATTACCTCCCCATTCACATTACCGCATCTCCACACTTTCTAGTAAGTCACCTGCCTCCTCTCCTCTCCAATGTCCTCGAGTGGGAGTATGAAAGGTAGGAGTGGATCCCATGGCTCAAGCCTCTCTACCAGGGTTTCCCCACTCCTACCCTGCTTTGGCTGGTTGTAAGAACAAAGTTACTATCTATCCACAGCAATATACTTAGCAGGAAATCCACTGTTACAAAAAGATGCACTATCTACAGCCATGCAACAGTATCATTAAATTGGAAGTTTTCTTTGGTACAACCCAGTCTTGAGCTATTGATTGCTTTAAGTAGACTTGTCTGCTCCATCTTCTCCAGTCAAGGTGGAGATACAAAGACTCTTTGTTGGTCCCCAGCAATAAGCTGTATCCTCAGGAACTCACAGCAAATATCTGGGCTGCAGGTTACTTAAGTATATGAGCTCATTGGCAGCTCCTCCACTTTCCTCACTGAAGGATCTGCTCCATTAGCCATCAGCAGCACAACCCCCTATGGGCTCTTCATTTTATTTATTTATTTGACATATTTGTATACTGCCCAAAACTTAGGTCTCTGGGCAGTTCCCAATAAAATAATACAAATTACAACAAAATTAAAAGGTTAGAATATTTCAATAATTGAAAATGTAAAACAACTAATGTATCAAATGAACAAATGTATCTTGACTGCCTTTTAAAAAGTTGTCAGAGCTGGGGAGGCTCTTATTTCAGCAGGGAGCACATTCCAAAGCCTCGGGGCAGCAGCAAAGAAGGCTCTTTGTATTAACTAAATCTTTCCTGAAATACAAGAAAAAGCAGGGAACATTCTGAGATATTAAGTAGCAAAAGGAAAATAAATTACAGCCAGTAGATTTATTTGTATCAGTGATGGATCTATAATTGAGCATCCATGTGCTCTGCACATGGGCTGCCTGGGGCAGAGCCACCATGCTCACTCACTGCTGGTAACTATGGTGGCCCCTCTCTCATGGCTGCCTACTCCCACTCACCTGCTGCTGGCCTCCAAGGCAGCCTACTGCTCACTTTTGCTGTCATCTGCTCCCCACAAGTCTCCCATTATACCACCATGATGCAAGACAATGACATCACCACCCCAACACAAGGTACCAGGGTGGTACTATTGCACGATTGCTTCAGGCCCGGCTTTGGAACAAAACCTATTTTTGTCACCCTGTGGAATGACCTATGCAGAGAGACACACAGGGTGAGTGCAACCTTGTTAATTCTCTTGGATCTCTCAGTGGCTTTTGATAACATTGACTATGGTATCCTTTTGGATAGGCTGGTCAAGTTGGGTGTGGGAAGCACTTTTGGAGGTGGTTCCACTCCTACCTCGAGGCCCATTCTTCAAAGGTGGTGCTGGGGGACTACTGCTCACCCCCTTGGCAGTTATGCTATGGGGTTCCACAAGGTTCTATTCTTTCCTCTATGCTGTGTAACATCTACATGTAGCTGCTGGGAAGCTGCTGGGATGTCATCAGGAGATTTGGCTTGAGGTGTCATCAATATGCAGATGACACTCAGTTGTATCTCTCTTTTTCATCTGACGCAGGTGAAGCAGTGACTGTCCTACACTGGTGCTTGGATACAGTAATGGACTGGATGAGGGTGAATAAGATGAGACTCAATCCAGACAAGACAGAAGTACTGTTGGTCGGTGGTTCCTCTGCCTGGGTGAATGATGTTCCGCCTGTTCTAGATGGGGTTGCACTTCCCCAGAAGGACCAGGTTTGCGGTTTAGGAGTGCTCATCGATCCAGCACTGTCACTAGTGGCTCAAGTGGCCCCTGTGGCTTGGGGCACCTTTTAGCAGTCCAGGTAAGGCGAACTGTGACCTTACCTGGACAGAGATAGCTTGGCCACAGTTACTCATGTTCTGGTAACCTCTCACTTAGATTACTAAAATGCATTGTATGTGGCGCTGCCTTTGAAAATGGTCCAGATACTGCAGCTGGTACGAAATAGGGTTGCAAGATTATTAACTGTAACTGGATATTTTGATCATATTACGCCAGTACTTTGTCAGCTGCACAGGCTCCCAGTCCATTTCTAGGCCCAATTCAAAGTGCTGTTTTTAAACTGTAAAGCCCTAAATGGCTTGGGACTGGGTTAATTGAGAGAGTGCCTTGCCCCATATGTCCCTACCCGAACCTTAAGATCTTCTTTGGTGGCCCTCATTTGGGTGCCTCTGCCAAATGAGGTGAGGTGGGTGGCTACCAAGCAGCGAGACTTCTCAGTGCTTGCACCCCATTAAGGTGAGAGCCTCCCCAGTGAGGTTTGCCTGGTTTCATCATTTGGTTTTTTTAGATGCTAGGTAAAGACCTTTTTGTTCACCCAGACCTCTTGTTTGGTCTAGGACCGTAAATAAAACTTGACTTGACTTGTTCACCCAGACCTCTTAAACTTGGGTTTTTAAATTCAGCTTTTCAGATTTTATATGATTTTTAACTAATTTTAAAATGAATTTTTAATGCTGCTTGTATTGTATTTTGTATTTATTTTCACTTTTTATGTCATATGCATGTTATGTGTTTTTATTGTATGTATTAAACCTCTGTTGTGAGCCACCCAAAGAACAATTAGTTATGAGTAGCTAACAAATAAAGATTATTATTATTAATTAATTATTTTATTATTATCTCTTGTTTACACAAACAGGTGTTATTGACTGGTTTGTTTTATCCAGACATCGAGTCCTTCCCAAGGACCTGAGATGGCTGAATTTTATTATCAATATTGTTGATGTTATAGATATCGTCGCAGAATATAGACTGTTCCCAGTAAAGCTGCTTTTTGTAATTGGCTGATGGTGATTTCTGTGGCTCCTATGGTGTTGAGGTGCTCTTCAAGTTGTTTTGGAATTGCACCTAGGGCACCAATTACCACCGGGATTATTTTGGTCTTCTTCTGCCCTGGCCTTTCAATATCAATTTGTAGATCTTTGTATTTGGTGATTTTTTTCTATTTCCTTTACTTCTATTTTGCTGTCACCTGGTATTGCTGTGTTGATTATTTTGACTTGTTTTTCTTTCTTCTTGACTACAGTTATATCTGGTGCATTGTGTGGCAGATGTTTGTCTGTTTGTAGTCGGAAGTCCCATAATATTTTTGCATCTTCATTTTCTACAACCTTTTCAATTTTATGATCCCACCAATTTTTGGCTACAGGTAGCTTGTATTTTTTGCAGATGTTCCAGTGTATCATCCCTGCTACTTTGTCATGCCTTTGTTTGTAGTCAGTCTGTGCGATCTTTTCACAACAGCTGATTAGGTGGTCCATGGTTTCATCTGCTTCTTTACATAGGAGGCACTTGCTATTTGTTGTTGATTTTTCAACGTTTGCTCTTATTGCATTTGTTCTTAGTGCCTGTTCTTGTGCAGCCAGTATTAAACCCTCTGTTTCTTTCTTCAAGTTGCCATTCTTAAGCCATTGCCAGGTCTTGGTGATGTCTGATTTTCCACTTATATGGTGCAAATATTGACCATGCAGGGGCTTATTTCTCCATTTTTCTGCTCGGTTCTTGACTTGTTCTTTCTTGCAGGCCTGCTTTGTTTCATTGGTGTTGAATAGTTTCTCGTTATTGACCATTTGAAGTGCATCTTCTTCACTGTCCCTTATATATACACTGTCCCTTATATACCCTTATATCACTGCCGCTCGTGGTGCAGTGGTAAAACTGCCGCCCTGTAACCAGAAGGTTACAAGTTCGATCCTGACCAGGGGCTCAAGGTTGACTCAGCCTTCCATCCTTCCGAGGTCGGTAAAATGAGTACCCAGAATGTTGGGGGCAATATGCTAAATCATTGTAAACCGCTTAGAGAGCTCCGGCTATAAAGCGGTATATAAATGTAAGTGCTATTGCTATTGCTATTGCTATATTCTTCAAGGCCTCTTTTCTCCTCCCCTGCTGTTTGATAGACTTGCAGCATTCCTCTTCCACCTGAGCTGTGAGGGAGGTATAGCCTATCTACATCACTGCGGGGTGCAGAGCATGATTGATGGTCATTATTTTCCTGGTCTTACGATCTAGTGTCTCTAGCTCTGCCTGAGTCCAGTCTATTATTCCTGCAGTGTATCTGATAACAGGTATAGCCCAGGTGTTTATGGCTTGTATGTTGTTCCCACCATTGAGTTTAGACTTTAGGATTTTTCTAACTCTCCTGATGTATTCACTTCCCATTTTTCTTTTAACTTCAGTGTGTGCGATGTTATCAGCCTGCAGAATACCCAAGTATTTGTAATGTTCTTTCTCTTCTTGATGTTGCTTCCATTGGGCAGTTCTATTTCTTCTGTTTTTGTTATTTTTCCTCTGTTCATTATTAATGCAACACACTTGTCTAGTCCAAACTCCATTGCTATATCACTACTGTGTTTAGCAGTGCTTTGATTTCAGATTGGGACTTTCTATACAACTTCAAATCATCCATGTAGAGCAGATGGTTGATTTTACTTGATGTTTTAGATGTTTGGTATCCAAGGTCTGTTTTGGTTAGTATTTGTGAAAGAGGGGATAGTGAGTCCCCTTGGAAAATACCTCCTCTGATGCTAACCTGTCCAAGTGTCTTGCCATTGATTGTTAACTGTGTACTTCACATGCTCATTGCTTTTTTAATATCTGAATTTTTTTGCTGACACCAGTTGTTTCTAAACATTTTAGTATCAATATATGAGGCAATGAGTTGAAGGTCCTCTTATAGTCAATCCATGCAACACTTAGATTTGTTTTTCTTCTTTTACAATTATCTAAAATCATTTTGTCAATCAGCAGCTGGTCTTTTGTGCCTCTGGTGTTTGGGCAATTTCCATTCTGTTCAACTGGAAGCTGCTTCTTAGTTAATAAGTGTTGCATTACTTCATCTGCTATTATTCCAGTTAATAATTTGAACATGGTTGGCAGGCAGGTTATCGGTCTATAATTATTATTTATTCAATTTCTTTACTGCCCTTCCAAAAATGTCTCAGGGCGGTATACATAGAGAAATAATAAATAAATAAGATGCATCCCTGTCCCCAAAGGGCTCACAATCTAAAAAGAAACATAATATAGACACCAGCAACCGTCACTGGAGGTGCTGTGCTGGGGGTGGATAGGGCCAGTTACTCTCCCCCTGCTAAATAAAGAGAATCACCACGTTAAAATGTTCCTCTTTGCCAAGTTAGCAGGGTTTAACAGTTAGCAGGGATATATAGGATGGAATCAGGAGGTATTCAGCATATTCATATTGATCAATCATACTAGGTGGAAGAGATTATTGTAGGCTTCCTCCAACTGTTGTGCTTTGCAGTACAAAACTATCCATTTTTGTACTATGCAAAAAACACATAATCAATTTTTTGAATTCACAGTCTCTTCTTTCCTCACTGTGATTACCTTTTTGACTCACCTACTATCTTCAGCAGTGTTGGAAAATCTTGACTGTCTCCTGATTAAGCAAGGCATAACATGCTTTATGAGAAATTCACATCTTAGTACATCTGATTTTAACACCACCTGATGTGCTTCAAAATTTTGAACATCTGCAGGAGGTTTATGGTATCTCACCCACAATTAAACCAAGCAGAAGCGATCTGGAGGCAGCTGGCTTACAAATTTACTACATGCAGAGATGCCAGGAGTGAGGAAATAGCTAATTATGTTAAAATCAGAATGAAGCTACAGTTTCAGTGTAGTTAATTGGGTCACCAAGACTGTCATTCAACACTCCAGAAGAGTTTGGGCAAGCAGTGTGTAGAGGATATAAGATTTTTTATGACTTTCACTTGATTTGGCATTATATAGTACTCATGTAGACATAAATTCACTAGCACTCCAGTTCAGTATCTGAAGCTACAGGTAGCCATTTAGACTGCTGGTGGCAGGGGCGTAACTACAATCAGGCAAGGGGAGACAGTTGTCTGGGGGGCCCCCACTGCCTCAAGGGCCCCCAGAGACATGTCACATGACTCCCCATTACCCACCCACCCAGCCCCAAGGCCCCTCACTCAGCCAGTCCCCCTTGCCCTGTTTGCCCTCTCTCCTGCTTGCCCTCCTGGCACAATCTAAGCAGCCTGCAAGCTGCTAGAACTCCTTCTCTACCTGCCTCTCAGCTGATCAGTGGGTGGGCGGGACTTCCAGAGATTCTTTTTTGTGGTTAACACCCCCCCCCCATATAGGGATCTGCTTGCTTGCTATACGGCGTTGATATGCGGGGGGTGGGATTGAAAAGTCTCTGAATATTTAATTTGAAACAGATTGGAAAATTTGCTGGCTAGTTAAAAACTATCTAAAAAGTCCTATAAGTGGCTTGTTTCATGGCAGAAAATTCCAAAAACTTCTGGAACAAACAATATATTATATTATATTATATTATATTATATTATATTATATTATATTATATTATAATTTATTCATTCATTTATAAATGCACTTATGTTCAGGTTGTTTTGCAACCCAGAAGGTCTGAGTGAGAACTGTGAAGCATGTGTTGTGCTTTTATTTTATTTTTCTTTAGAAATGCCAAGCTGGTTAGACATGTCCAAAAACTTCATTCACACTATTTACACTGTATGTCATCAGTCAGTATGATTCTGTAATGATATGAAATGTTAAGGAGGCCCTGCACATGCTGATTTGCCCCCCAGCCCCGCACCCCACTATGGATGACCCTGCTTCTGAGCACCTGCAGAGAGTGGTTTTTATCTCAGTAGAGTGAGAGACCACAACCAGCCCTACTTCCACATTGGGGAGCAGGGAGAATGACTTTTAGGACAGAGGGCGAAACTTCAGGAGCTCCTTGAGCCCTGGCATGTCTCATCTATCTTAAAATTTTACCAAGAAGAGGCAAATTCCTCATCCCCACCCTGCTCTTTTTCTCCTGAGGAATGGTGCTAATTCTTGCTCTTTTATCTGTTTCTCCCCACCTATCTTCCTTGCTTCAATGGGACTTACTAGTCTCCTATAGGGAGCAAAATATGCTGGGAGCACAAATTAGTTTGATTTGCATTACATCCCTGAGCATGTGCAATCCTATATGCACTTACCAGGGAAGGATCTCAGACAGATGAATGCAATGGAGTTTATTTTTAAGTAGACATGGGGGCTATTCTTACGATCACAAAAATCGGGCTAGGAAAATCCTAGCCCGAATTTTGTGATCGTTAGAACCACCGGGCTCGCAGCCGAGCCCGGTGGTTCTGGAGCGGCTAACCCGCTCCTGTAGCCCACCTGTTAGCCCGGGTTTGCAGAGCGAGCGCTCTGCAAACCTGGGCTAACTGCTTGTGAGTAGTTGCAGCGCAGCTCCGTGCCACAGCTACTGGCGAGTAGACCCCTGGCCGGGAGGCTTAAAAACAGCCTCCTGGCTTGGGGGTCTCCCAGGTATGCCCTGCGCGCTTGTGCAGGGCATACTGGGGCTTCCGGGGGCCGCGCAGCCCCCGAGCTCCCCAGCCCCCATTGGCTCCATCTTGGAGCTGGCCATCGTGTAGGTGGCCGATCCGGCCACCCAGGGCTCCTTCCCCACTCGTGATTGGGGAGAGTGGGCTTAGCCCGCTCTTCCTGCTCACCAAATGAAACTGGGTCTCACGGATCGTGAGACCCGGATCATGCTTTCCTTGCTAGTAAGTGTCATGTCCCCTAGCTCTGACAGCGAGACCTTGACAGTAAGTCCTTTAGGTTTCAGTGAAATGTACTTCCAGCTAAATGTGGTTAGATTTGCTGCCTGAGGCTGCAATTCTCCACACACTTACCTGGGACTTTTACACACTGAATGTTTACTGGGAGGCTTTACTGAGAAATTGAAGTTGTCCCAAAGAACCAACACAAAACAGTGTGGGTTTTTTTTACTCCGGATATAAATCAGGCTATACACTAATTAGCAATGAAAAACCTGAATTGTGTGTGAACTGCTCCCCAATAACTCACAGGGACTTCAGGATAAATCTGGCCAACATATGAATGCAGGATCTCCATTCCAGCGGAGGTGTGTGTTAAAGGGCTTTAAAAGCCCCGTGTGAAAAACCTCCTGGAATCAAACTTTACTTAATTTGTTCAGAATTCTGAGAAAACATACATAGAGACTATTCACAGGAGCCGCACCGCACTTACTCATGATCCCCAAAACCGGGTTTGCAGAGTGCTCACTCCACAAACCCGGTTTAAGGGGTGGGCTACTTGAGCGGGTTACGCGCTCAGGAATCAGCAGGCTCACAGACAGAGGAGTATCTAGGGAAAATAGCGCCTAGGGCAAACACTGAAATTGTGCCCCCTGTCCAAACATCTGACACTCATCTTTCAGATAACTTTACCATAATATCAGCTGAAAAATAGAAGTCAGGCTCGTTAATCTTTTAATATTTCAAAAACTATTTAGCAGTGGACTTAGCCAGACCAAAAAAGGCTGGAAAACTAAAATTTCAGTATGCTGGGCCTCATGAAATACCCAAATACTATGTGGAGGTGTACTTGGAAAACTAAACAGAAGTGCCTGTCTAATTCTCTACTATTCATTGTAGCATCACTATTACATAAGTTTTAAAAATAAATGGAGAATTGGACTTTTCCCAGATACTCTGTAAATAATTAAAGGATATGCAGAGTAAACTGTGTCATTGCTTGGAATATATTCTAGTCTTTCAGAAAGACAGTTAAAATGAGAGAAAGAGAGCAAGAAACTCCCAGTGGGCCTTAATACTAAGGATTTCACACTGATTCAAAGACAAGCTCACTATTAATAGCCATATTAGCAAGACATCACATTTAACTCACTTATCACAAGAAGCAAAGTAAGAGCAAATGAATACAATCCTAGCTCATAAGCTTCAGCTCAGTATTCACAAGCCCTGATTTTCTGTACATAGTGCCAATCTGAATATGTGTACAGTATCTTATATTATATTAATTTTTTTTTTAAAAAAAAATGTTTACCTGTAGGCCCTTTGGGAGGCTTCCTAAAGGCTGTGGGGGGAGGGTCTGCAAAGGTTCCCCTCCCCCACTGGCCTCTAGGGCCTCGCAGGGACCATTTGAGCATGTGTGGTGGCCATTTTTTAAAATAATCTTTTTCTAAAAAATGGCCACTGAAAACAAAATGGCCACTGTGCATGCTCAAATGGCCTCTGAAAGGCCTGGCATATCCTAGGGCCTCACAGAGGCCATTTGAGCATGCACGGTGGCCATTTCGTTTTCGGCAGCCATTTTTTTAAAAAATTAATTTTACAAAATGGCACCCCCCCCTTCAAGTGGCACCCGGGGCACGTGCCCTGCCTGCCCTACCCTATATACGCCCCTGCTCATAGATGATCCCAGTGGTTCCCACGGTGAGACGAAATTGGGTTAGCAGAGGCTAGCTCAATTTTGTCCCACCCTGCGAGCCCGCTGGTTCCAGAGCAGGTAACCCATTCAAGTAGCCCGTCCCTTAAACCAGGTTCGTGGAGTGAGCACTCTGCAAACCCGGTGTTTGGGATTGTGTGTAGGCGCAGCTCTGTGCCATGGCTACTCATGAGTAGACCCCCGGTGGGAGGCTGAAATGCAGCCTCCTGGCTCGGGGGTCTCTCCAGTATGCCCTGCGCACTTGCGCAGGGCATACTGGATCTTCCGGGGGCTGTACGGCCCCTGAATTCCCCAGCCCCTGCCGGCTCTGTCACGGAGCTGGCAGTCATGTGGGCGGCCCAGGCAGGTCTGGCCAATTGTCTGATTGGTGGGTCTCACTGATTGTGAGACCCGCCTCATAGGCTCACATTGCATGGTTGAAAGTTTCCTTTGCTAATTTGCAGTGAGGGGCCTATTTTAATAATTAGTGTTTCTAGTGTGTTCTAGGCATTAAAGGTAGCACAGATATATAGTATTCAATGTATAGCACTATATATTGTGAAGTGTACATGCGTGTATTCAGTGAAATGTATTCCCAGGCAGCATACTTATTTTGAAATATCAGACTTAAATCCTTAGGGGCCTGGGGTGTGCGGATGCACTGTACTTTGAGGGTGGGGAATTTTAAAATCTTGTCTCTTGGCCCAATCCAACCTTGTTATGCCCCTGGCTGGTGGGTTTTTGCTGTGGAATATATGATCATGTAAATAAGTCTAACGGGTTTACAATGTGGGGGAAAGTCATATTCCTCGTAGTTTCAGAAAGAGGCTTGCACTCACCACTGTGCTGCAAAATTGCCCTGACAGGATCCAAGAAATGTTTCTGCAATAATGGAATTATCATCAATCCTCATATTCAAACTGTACCGTTCTTAGAGGCCTCTGTATATACCTAAGGAGGGCCTACTACTTTGAGGTACCAGTAGAGAATACCAGAATGTTTCTGACACAGTGGAACAGAGAAGTTGACCATTTTAGAAACTGAGTTTGGGAGTTGAAAAGTCTGAAGAAATCCACTACCCAAATTAAGATACATGACTTTTATATACAACTCTCCACTAGATTTCAATCAATTCACTCATCTAGTTTTCCTTCATGTAAAGTCACTGATGATTGCAACATCTATATATATAATTCTCCTGGGTGTGCCCAGGAGAAATGCGTCCCGGCAGCCCAGCTGATTGGCTGGGCTGCAGGGGGCGCCTGATTGGCTGGCAGCACACCCAGGAGAATTCGCTTGCTGGGCGGCTGCGGAGGCAAGGCGGCGGGCCCAGGGCCACGGCGGTGGAGCCCAGCGAGGCGGTGGGCCCAGCAAGGTGGCGGCGGCCCCAGCCGTGAGGCGGGGCGAGGCGGCAGGCCCAGCGCGATGGTGGCGGGCCAGACTGTGGTGGCGGGGCCCAGCGAGTGGTAGGCCCAGCGAGGCGGGGCAAGGCGGCGGGGCCCAGCGAGGTGGCTGGGCCGGGCCCGGCCGCGGAGGCGAGGCGGCAGGACTGGCTGGGCTGGGCCCGGCCGCGGAGGCAAGGCGGCGGGCCTGATGGCGGCACTCTGGGGCTGGCCGCGGCATCGGCGGTGGCACTCTGGGGCCGGCCAGGCCCGCTGGCCGCGGCGGTGGCTGCACTCTGCCCCGCCGGAGGCGGGGGGCGGGAGGAGAGAGAGAGGTAGCCTGGCCTGGCCAGGCCCGGCCGCGGAAGCGAGGCGGCGGGACTGGCCGGGCCCGGCCGCGGAGGCGAGGCGGCGGCGGCCGCACTCTGCCCCCGCAGGGCGGCGGCGGCCGCACGGGTTAGCTAGTTATAACTATAATGTAACAGAAGATGCCCTCAAGCCCTTGTAACCCTCAGTCTGGCAGAGCAGGGACACTGGCACCTTTAGTTAGTGATTGTGTGCCCTATTTATTTATTTATTTATTTATTTATTTATTTATTTATTTAAAATATTTATACCCCGCCCCTTCAGTAAACTACTGCTCAGGGCGTATCACAATAATAAAATAGATACAATGTAAAATAAAACAATAAAATTAACCAAATTAAGTAAAGAAGTTAAAAGTCAGGCTAAAACCACAGAGGTGCTTCACATGATTGGTGTGAAGTACCAGAGGGGGTTCTGCTGGGAGAGCAGGCTTAGCCCGCTCTCCCCACAAACAATCAAACGGCAGCCCTGGGCAGCCAGTACGGCCGCCCACACGACTGGCGGCTCCATCATAGAGCTGGCTGGGGCTTCGGGGATCGGGGGCTGCACAGACCCCAGAAGTTCCAGGATGTCCCATGTCAGTGTGCGGGGCATCCTGAAGAGACCCCCGAGCCCGGAAGGCTGCTTGTAGCCTCCCAGTCAGGGGACTACTCATGTGTCACCATTCACTGCGGCAACACACGAGCAAAAAATGAGGTTAACGGAGCACTCGCTCCGTTAACCTCGTCTAAGGGGAGAGGTAATTTGGCGAACTAGCCGCCTTGGGAACACTGCGCTCTCCTGAGAGCCCGGTGGTTCCCACGATCCCTCGAAAGTGGGCTAAGCTCTCTTAGCCCGCTTTCCAGTGATCATGAGAAAAAAAGGCAGGGGGAGAAATGGTGCTGAAGCAGCAGCAGAGAGAGGAAACACACAAAGGCAGTTGTGAAAGGCTGCAAAGAAGGGAAAGTTAAAAGTTCTTTTTAAAAATTTCTCCCCCTACCCAAGAACACAAGCTTTTGCCCCCACCCAACAACACAACTTCGGCCCTGAAAGATTAAACAGGTGATTTAATTTCAGTGCAGCCTTAGAATTAATTTTACAAAGAGGCTAGAACCACACATGAATGAAAGTGTTGTGATGATGTAGGGTTCCCCCTGCCCCTACTGGACCATGTTCTTTTATCCCCCTCTAACTCATATTCTCAAGTTTGCATTTTTTTTTCAATGGATATCTTCATCCTAATTAACACATCCCCTGATACCATCATGGATCCTTTCCTTGTTGCTCCTAAATTTAAACTATTTTTATTGTCTTGTGTCATGCACATTAAATTTGCTCGGAAACTCCCCTGCCAGTTTGTGACCTTGTTCAAGGGGACAGCCTGTTAGCAAATAACGAAACTCAGGAAAGCAAACTGTAGTTTGTGATGTTACGTGACTTGGTCATAACAGTCACTAATGAACTGTTCCAAACACACTCATGACTCATGGGATATCTTTCCTTGTCTCAGTAGCACAGGCTTTGTTAGTTAACACTTTGTTTGTAACCATCACAGAAGTGATGGTGGCTAGCGTTATTGTACTTTTGAACCAGGAGACATAAGAAGGCACCCAAAAGAACTGTTGTGCGAGAACTGTTAATTTAAAGCCACCTAACTTAATTATTTTAGAGTCTGTTGAGCTGTACTATTCCTTCACTGCAGTTTTTACACAAATTTCCATCCTAAGCCAAAGATATTTTCATACAGCAGCCTTCAATAACTTGATCTAGATTACAGTTAGGGATGTGTGAATAGATTCAAATTTGAATCAATTCAACTTGAATTTTGGTGATTTGATCAATTCAAATCCAAATCGAATCAACTGTAAAAAACAAACAAATTCAATTTGGATTTGAATTGTCGTGCCTAGCATAAATACATAAGTACTGTCTTGCTGGATCAGACGAAAGTCCATCTAGACCAGAAGTATTTCCCATCAGTGACCAGCAGATAAATCTACTGTAGATGACTAAATCAGATGTCTAAGCTAAAATTTGCTCAGAAATGTGGAGAGACTGTTAGAGCCAAAGCTGGCTAATCTGACCTTGAGGAAAAGACATTCTTAAATACAATCAATGACTATCAGTTTGGCTTCGAATATGAAGAAAAAAAGTTCACAAAAAAGTTTATTCTCAAGTTCAAAGCTTGTTGAGCCTCATGGCTCAACATCTCATCCCACATTGTGAAAAACTGGCAATCTCTTATGCTTCAAAAGACTGAGGAACAGATTCTAAATTTCATAGTTTAGGGGGGAAATGAAGAGTTTTGTATCACAGTAGGCCATCAAGTAGCTATCAATCCCATCAAATTTTAGATTGCATGCCAACTATCAAATTCTGAAAACTGAAATCAAATATCGTTGAGGGTGCTTGTCAAATATTTGGAGAATATTCAAGAAGATAACAGCCAACATAAATGGCAGCCCTATGTTAATGTTAGAGACCTGCTGGGGCTGTTGCAGACCTGAAAGGCAGCCCCAACAGTGTAGCATGACAGGGCTGCTGAGGAATGACTTAAAACCACTTCTGGGGAGTCATGCTGGATTACTGTTATTGAAAACAATGGAAGGAGAACTGTGCCACTGCTTAGAAGTAGTTTCAAGTCGCTTTGCAGCAGTCCTGTCATGCTATACCATGAGGGTTGCCTTTCAAGTTGAGCAACAGCCCCGGTGGGTCCCTAACGTTGATGCAAGGCTGCCAGTCTTGTCAGCCAAGGAATATGAGGAATATATTCAACATCAACATTCCCCAGCTTTAAATTGACCGAAATAGTGAGTAATGGAATGTGTTAGAGCATTGTAGGAGTCTTTGTCACTTTAAACAAGCAGTATCACTAAAAGCTAAGAACACTGGGTCAATAGCCTCTTGTATGACCATGCCATTCTTGTCAGTCTGCTAAATTGGCCGCATTTGCACATAATGTCAAACTAGCAGTTGCCAAACTGGGGGGCAATTTTTCTAACCATGAATCACAACACAGATGTTAATTCAACCACTGAAAACCTCCATTTTCAGGAGAGGTGAGTCCCTCCCTCTTACTAGTCCACCAAATCCTCATCCCAGAAAGCTCTGTAGCACTTGCCCAGACTGTGGGCAAGGTGTAAAAACATCTGCAGGGTGGTAGCCATTGGCCACAATCTTCAAGGGGGCATTCTGAATGTGATCATGCCTTTTCAGAATGGATAACTGGTCCTCATAAGGGAAAGGGCATTTAAATCCCTTTAAATGCCATGCAAGCCCTCCATCTGGCAGCAATTGTAAGGGCATCTGACACTGCCCTTGTAAGAGCCGAGCAACAAAACAGTCTAGCACAAGTACAATTTCTGGCTGTGGGGGGATGCTCATGGAGGGATGCTCATGGACACTATTTTTCTGTTACTAATGGAAAGGAAAATGATTACTTCCTAGGAGGTGATATGTATATGAGGGAGGACAAAGGATCCTGTGGTCTGGCTCACCAGCGTGAGACAGTGTGATGTAGTGGTTAGAGTGCTGGACTAGGACCAGGGAGACCCGAGTTCAAATCCCCATTCAGCCATGACACTAGCTGGGAGACTCTGGGCCAGTCACTTCTCTCTCAGCCTAACCTACTTCACAGGGTTGTTGTGAGGAGAAACTCAAATATGTAGCACACCGCTCTGGGCTCCTTGGAGGAAGAGCGGGATATAAATGTTAATAATAATAATAATAATAATAATAAGAAGAAGAAGAAGAAGAAGAAGAAGAAGCAGCAGCAGCAGCAGCAGCAGCAAGGATGCTCTTGTGATGACTCACCCTGCCAAAGCCATCCATGGAGATGAAACCACACTCCAAAGCCATCCATGGAGATGAAACCAACCCCATGGCAGCATGCTGTCTCATGTGAGGGCCAGTCCACTGGGGAGGACCTTTGGCTCACCAACCTTTGGTCTTCCATTGGACTGCATGTTCATGAGCTGAACCACCCAAAAAAGGAGGCCACAATTGTGTGGGGCCCCAGTTCTCTCTTGTTAATGATAGAACTTTTGCACAGTGACAACCTCCTTTCCAGGGAAGACTTTCATGCATCCAAAGGAGAATTTGATGCTCCATGTGTCTGGGCGTTGCCGAGTGGGCAGACTGTGGAAACACTGGGATCAGGGTCAGATCTTTATTCTCATTCAAATTTCCTGGGTTCGGACCAGCGTTGTGCCATATGATCTCCTGCCACAGGGAATCACAGGAGAGGGGAGTCCCAGTTGTCTGCTATCCCAGAAAAGTGGAGTCACTGTTACGGGCAAAAATAAATATGGATATGTTCAAATGGGCAGACAGGCTGGCAGAGGGCCCTCTTTGACTGCTTCTTCACAGCAGTCACCAAGAGAGGGAGAGGTGTTGCCGGTGTGCCCATCCCTGTGGTCTGCTTGTGTCAGTCAACCAGGCTGGGCCAACCTCTTTATGATTACAGTTCCAGAAATCACATAAAACCATGGTTATGGCAGCATCCATGTTCAAATGTACCGCTACTGCTGCAAAACCTCTGGTTGGGGTGGCAAAACTCATTACAAACTGAAGGAGTTTGGCATTGGGAACCTCAGGTCACTTTTGGAGCGAAACTACCGTTTCACTCATTTGGTCATACACAAATTCCAACCTCTGCCCCATTTAACTTTGGTTTCACATTAGGTGCAAATGCAGCCATTGAGAGGAACCAAAGGCAGGTTCTTAATAGTGATGCTGTCAAAATCTATAATTTTTCTGTTGACTGCATGAATCTATGCTGCACATAATTCCTATTTGTTTAATAGCCCTGATCACAGGTGCTGGAATTCTTAGCATTTTTGGTATTCAAGTGAGATAAATAGAAGGATAAATAAACAAACTGTACCTCCTTAGTCTGCATGGCTGGCATGACTAAGTAGAGGCAAAGCCCAATGGGCTCCATTATGTTGGTACATACTCAGATGCCACTTATAGTAATCCTTTAGTTATACATTAAATTGGAAATGGCCATCTAGATTGTTGCTAAGTGTAAAATATAGTCAATGGGAGAGCAAAGAATACTGTTTTCAGCACTCTCAGATACTTGAAGGATGGGATATAAATGTAATAATTATGAATAATAATAATAATAATAATAATAATAATAATAATAATAATAGGTAGAAGGACAATGCCCACCCATTCCTCAATATGCTACCACAGTTTGCATTGGGGAGAAGATTAAGCTATAGTAACCCTATGCACACACACCTGGGAGAAAACTGCATTGAACACAATGGGACTTCTGAGTAAACTTGCATAGGACTCAATAGTCACTTGTACTGCAAGGAACAGGGAAGGCTAGCCTTAGTGGTTAGGTTTAAGTGAGAGTGGTAGTTTGAATAAATAACAGGGCAGTAATACAATACTTTCTCCTCCTGTGACTCCCTCTCTTACTCATGAAGACCAGCTCTACCCTCACTCAGAAAGTACCTTCTCCCCTTGCAGATGTTTTTGCTGCCTGCTCCCTCACAGCTGTCTGTGCATAACATACAGTTACATCAGAGTTGAAAACATGTGACAGCTCCCAGTTAGAGGTCAGTGCATTATGATACATGTGATAGATATAAGGCATGGGGAGCAAAACTAATGTTGCATAATTTATTATATTTATTATATTTAATTCATTATTTATAATTATTATTTATCATGATCACCTTGAAAATAGTTGCAATACACATGTTCTCAAAGTGCACTTCAGGAATGCACATGTGCTAAAACCTGGAAATGAACTGAAAGCACAGAATACAGAAGAGCGTTTGACTGAGTTTTCCTTGACTCAAGCTAACAAATCACATTCACTTTTGAATCCCAACAGGGTAAGTTCACCCATCACTTGCTATAAGCCCTTTTTATCTGGGGCCGTCTCCTTCGTTTCTTGTGGTTTTGGATCGAAACTCTCTTGACTATGTAACAAATCATAGATAAAAGCAAGTTGATGGGCTGTCATTTCAGTTCAACTAAAATAACTTCTAAAGGTAGTCTGGCGGTATGGTACAAGTAGATATTAATTTCCCCCACCCTTAGTGGTTCTGTAACAAATCTCTGCAAAGGGTGATACAAAGTAGAACTGTAAAACAAATAGACAAATAAACAAACAATAAGCAGCCACATGTGGTGCAACCTTGTGGAGGCTGTCTGTATTGTCTGATGAGCTGACCTGAAGAGCGGGTGTTGATAATACACCTGATGGCAACAGACCTAGTGCTTTAAATGCAAGTCTGTCTCAATCATCTGAAGAGTGGGATGGAGTGGGAGTGGAGGTGGGAGGTGGGAGTGTTAAAGCGAAACCCTCCTCTTGTTTGTGACTTAATTCTCTGCAGCCTGGCCTTGAGGGAGATTTCTCCTAGTTGGGCTCACTTCTGGAGCCCACCTGGAGAGACAGGAGTTTGGGCAACGGACTGAAGGAAGGGGAACTATGGGAAGGGAAAAGTTCAGCTCCCTCCACTACCGTGATCCTTTTGATTTTAAAGTTTGTGTCAGATAAACATCCCCTAGTTCAATTCAGACTTGGAACAGGAATTACCAGCAACACTGGAGAAAAGTCACCTATACGATATTTATTTATTTATTTATTTATTTCATTTAGATACCACCAATCCCAGAATGGCGCAGTGGGGAAATGCTTGACTAACAAGCAGAAGGTTGCCGGTTTGTATCCCCGCTGGTACATTTCCTAGACTATGGGAAATACCTATATTGGGCAGCAGCAATATAGGAAGATGCTGAAAGGCATAATCTCATACTGTGCAGGAGGAGGCAATGGTAACCCTCTCCTGTATTCTACCGAAGAAGACCACAGGGTTCTGTGGGTGCCAGGAGTCAAAATTGACTTAACAGCACACTTTTTCTTTAATCCCAGAACAGCTTAGAGTGGTTAACATACCAAAAAAACCTAGAACATTTAAATTTAAAATAAAATAAACATAAAATAAAAATAGTTAAAATTAATATAAAATTCAATTTTAAAAGCATTTAAAACCATGGTTGAGAAAAAAATTGATGATTTAAAATTAAAATTAAAAAGTGAATTTTATTTAAATTTGTTTTTAATTTAAAAAACACAATTTATAAAAAAGAAACTAGGCCAAAGTTATTATCATGAATGTTAATCTTAACTTATATTCTATGAACATGTCAATAGCAGTATATGGGGATGACAGATAGACCTGATCAGTCCTATTCTGCAGGTGGTGTACATCCAGCATACACACATAGACAAGTCCTTGCCCCTTTCTCTTTCTCTCTAAAGGTGCAAAGACATTAACCCATTCACACATTATGTTCAACACTCATACAGTGTACAGGGTACAATGTTTGATGTACATCATGTTATACGAGTGTACAGTGTACACAGGTACAGATCTGCATACAGGTACAGTCATTCACATGTTATGTTGAATGCAGCTACAGGATTACACTTCCTATCTGTACAATGCATTTGAAGGGTCTGTATCAAGGTTCACTTTTAAAATAAATAAAGTACAGTCATTCACACAAACACATATATGAGTGTACAGACATCTGTACGCTCGTACATCGTAATGTATGAATCGGGCTAAAGAAGGCCAATGAATGAACGGAGGATTTGGGGGGATGGAGTAGATCCGAGCAAGGAGGAGGAGTCTGGATATAAATGTAGGGGATAGGGGAGGAGAATAGAAAGTGAACAGAACATATTCATGCAGTATCCAAGGACACTTTTTCTGAGTACATCCTCCATTGTAGAAGGGAAATGCCTATCACACGGATTCGGGCCGGGGTACCTGTTTGACTGCATTCTCCCATATGAATCTGCCAGGGCCCTCTGCTCATCATCTCAGGCTCTGCTCATAACCCCGCCACTAACAGAGATCTGGTGGGTGGGGACTAGAGACAGGGCCTTTTTGGTTGTGGCCCCTCGGCTTTGGAACGCCCTCCTTGAAGAGTTTCACTATGCTCCCTCCCTAAGTGTTTTTAAAAAATATCTCAAAATGCACCTTTTTAAGGAGGCTTTTTAATGCTCCATTATTGTTTTGTTATATCTGGTAAGTTCTTTAGCTTTTTATAATTTTCAGTTTTAATTTGAACCTAATAATTGTGGTTTTTAATCTGACCTTTTAAAAAACAAATAGTTAATTTTATTATTTTTATTGTATCTGTGTCTATCTTATTGTTGTGAGACGCCCTGAGCAGTAGTGCACTGGAGGGGCAGGGTATAAATATTTTAAATAAATAAATATCATGGCAGCAGACTGTAAGAGAGATCCCATTTGGGAATATTTTCATGAACTAAATGTACCTGTGGGTAAGAAAGGCATGTGTGCAAAAGGCAAATAGTGCAACAACAAAATGCAAGGCCTGGTTGACTGAACGAAACAACATTATCAGAAGTATTTATGTATTATAGTGTATACCTACCTTCCAAGAGTCAAACCTACATCTCTGAATAAGTATTAAGGTTACAGTATATTAGTCAACAAGAATGTATTTTTACTAGAAAATGATGATTAAATAGGATCTTTCTATTTAGTGATTTAAATCATTAAAATTGAGTGCTTCTGTGAAGCAATTTAAATCATTATTTAAATCTATTTGATTTAAATTAAATCAACCCTGTTTAAAACCAATTAAATATTATTAACAGCTGGACTGAAAAGATGGGTCTTTGGGGCTCTCTTGAAGGCCTCCAAAGATGGTAAGCCTCTTACACTCACATGGAGCACGTCCACCACTTAGGGGTGCCAACTGAGAAAGCCCAATCCCAGGTTGCCACCAGATGAACTGGTGGCACCCATAGACGGATCTATCCTGATGATCTTAGTGAGTGGTGGGGATCTTGCAGAGCAAGACATTCTCTCATATAATCCAGGCCCAAGCCATTCAGGGCTTAAGGGTAATAACCAGCACTTTATATTTTGCCTAGAAACATACCAGTAGCCCTTGCAACTGTTTAGGAACAGGCATGATGTGTTCTCTCTGATTTACCCCAGAGACCAATCTGGCTGCCACATTTTTAACTAACTTAAGTTTCCAAATTACTCACAAAGACGGTCCTACATAGAGTGCATTGCTGTAGTTCAGCCTGGATACACCACTGTTTTGTCATTCTCTTCAAGGAATGGAGCTGTTGTATCAGCCAAAGCTGGTAAAAAACACCCCTGGCCATAGTATCAACCTGAGGCACCAGGGTGAGACCAGGATCCAAGTGCACTCCCAAACTACATACCTGTTTTTTCTGGGGGAGTGTAACCCTATCCAGAACAGGAGATCCTATCCAGATTACAACCGCCCCCCCCCCCCAATGATCACCTCCATCATGCTTGGATTCAGCTTCAATTTATCATCCCTCATTCAGCCCATTACTGCCTGTACGCAGGCATTTTAAGCAGTTTCATGTAGATGCTAAAAAGCATTGATAACAGAATAGAGCTTTGAGGGACTCCATATAACAGCTTCAATTTTGAAGAACTGTCTCCAAGTGCTACCATCTGAAATCGGCTTGACATACAGGAATGGGACCACTGCAATGCAATGCCTCCTATCCCCAGATCCCTCAGGTGATCCAGAAGTATAGATTGAAAAGAACCAGTAGAGACACACTCCCCCTGTCCATTCCCTGGTGAAGATCAGCTATCTAGCCAACCAAGGCTGTCTCAGTCACATAGCCTGCAGTAATGCCAGGTTGAAATTGGTCTAGATAATCTGTCTCCTCCAAGACTGCTGGTTTGCCATCACCCTCTCAATCACCTTACCCAATCATGGGAGGTTGGAGACTGGCCTATAATTATCCATCACCAAAGGGTCTAGGACAGGCTTCTTAAGAAGTGGTCTAACCATTGTCTCCTTCAAACAAGAAGGCATCCTGTCCTCCCTCAGTGAGACATTAATGATGACAATTAGGCCAGCTCCAACAACTCCCCTGCAAGAAGAAATCAGTCAGGTTGGCCAAGGATCCAAAGAACAGGTTGTAGGCCATTCTGCTCCAAGCACCTTGTCCACACACCCCAACTGACCTTGCAGGAATACTGGAGTCCATGTCAGCCCGGATGTCTGAGATTTTCTCCACATTAAAAGCATCATAGTGAGACCTTTCTGGGAACATATCTGAAAGTGAGGTGGCTTGGGTTAGACCCCTAAACAACCCAGAACAGCTTTGCTGGATGCAACTTGTAGATGCAATGCATGCAGAATAAAATTGCTTCCTTGTTGCACACATTTCCACAGTGAAGGAATTCAAATGGTCTCTATGCTGTGTCTTATCAAGCTTGAGATTAATCCTCCCTTTGTGCTCCAATAGTGTACCTTACTGCTTCAGCTCCCATAGCTCTTCTGTATATCGTGGGGCTAATTTTGAATTGGTTCAGAGAGGACGCTTAGGAGTATTTGTGTCTACTACTCTGGTGAGTTCCCTATTCCAGTTCTCCACCAGGGCATTGACAGAATCACCAGCAGAACCAACTATAAAACCTTCCAAGGCCTCTTGGAATCCTATTGGATCCTTCTTGGGTGGGTCTGAGAATCTACTCGAATCACCCCATAGGGGTTAGTCATGATTGTGAGCTCAACCTTAACCAGGAAGTGGTCCATCCATGACAATGGGGAATCTACAGGAGTCCACCACCCACAGACCACCATCCTGATCTGAGCAAAAGATCAAATCCAGTGTGTGTCTGGCAACATGTGTTGGTCCCAGGACTAATTGGGATAGGTCCATAGTCGTCGTGGCTGCTATGAACTCCATCCTGAGCAGCACCAAAGGTTCATTCCTTCAAACTTGGTTTAATTTCTTTGCATACATGGAATCTCCAGAAGAGGTGTGTAGGTGTGTGTGTGGGGTGGGGGAACACAAATCCAATCTTTTTTTACTGTACTTGGCAAGAAAGGACAAGCTGGGGAAACTATGTATGCAAAAATGCAAAAGATCTAAACTGGGCCTGGGGAATGCTGAACATCTATCTGATGGACATCTTGATGAACTAAATATGATAACACACTGAGGCTTCCTAGTTTAATATATATGATTTATATGGGACATTTTTATGTGGCTAACTAGCTGATTAATTTTCAGTGATATGTGTAATGCCCTTCTGTTGTATTGATGTCAAGTTGCATTACTATTTCAAAACTCTTTAAATAAACATGATATATATATATTTAATTGTCCTTTATAATGAGAGTTCTAAATTGCTCATAATTTCCACACACACCCCACACTAATTCCCTTTCCTGATGATGGATTCTCTGGTGGCAGCAGCTCTGGTGACAAGGAGGAAGAGAAGGCAGTTAGTTGGCAGCCCATCTTTTTCTTTACCATGCTCCTCCCTGGTATCTTCAACAAATGCTACTACAAAACATCCCAGGCACTAGGCACCCTGGAAAAACTATGTTTCCCATGGGTCCTGGCTAATGAAATGCTGCCTTAGCAGCATTAGTTCCAGGCACCATGGTGGAGGGTATACCAGAGGCACTTACATAGGTCCTCAGAAAGGGACAGATAGGGAGCAGAGTCTCATGATCAGTGAGACTCGCCTGAATGGGGTTAGCCAGATTGGCCGCCCACACAACTGCCGGCTCCGTCATGGAGCCAGCGGGGGCTGTGGGGATCGGGGGCTGCGTGCCCCCTGGAAGTTCCAGCATGCACTGCACAAGTGCGTGGGGCATCCTGGAGAGACCCCCCAGGGCCAGGAGACTTGTTTCAGCCTCCCGGCAGGGGTCTCCTCATGTGTTGCCATGGCGTGGAGCCATGCCACAGCAATACACAATCAGAAAGATGAGGTTAACGGAGAGCTCGCTCTGTTAACCTTGGCTAAGGGGAGGAGTTCTTTGGGAAGGTTTGCTGCTGGGAGCTGCATGGCTCCCGTGGTGGCAGCCAATCGGCAAAAAGCAGGCTAGGCTCCCTTAGCCCATATTTTGCCAATCATGAGAATCTCCTCACTGTCTGCCTCCCCCACCATGTACTTGCCACAGCTTGAAACCCCAAGCCACAGAAGGGCTTGTACTCTCACCCATTGTTATGCCTTCCCCCTCCACTGTATTGGAAGGCAAATACAGAAAGATTCCAATCGCAAAGAGACTTTGTCCCTCTGACACTGGGGAGGTAGAAACCACAGGACATGCACTCCTCTTTTGCCCCCTTTACAGAGACATTTGGGCCAAGCTTATATTTCCGCTACTTTTGCCATCCAAACCATGACTACACCTGGTTGCTGCTTTCGGATGAAGACCCAGACTTTACGTTTAACACTGCCAAGTTCTGCATGGCAGCGTGTAGGATCTGCCGGGTTGTGACTACCAGGCCCTTCCCTTGCATCAGTTCTGCATAGTTTTAAACTGCAGACTTCTTTATTGTTCCTATTTAGATGCCTTATTTTATATACCCCGTTTTAGCCACTGCTTTTTGAATTGTATATATTTCACATTTTATATGTTCATAATGTTCTAAAAGTAGCTGTTTAATAATCTCTTTTCTAAGGATAGCAGTTTTATAGTATTATAATATAGCATTATACTATTAGAGTAGTAATAGTATAACTTTTATGCTTTTTATAAATAGTATAAATAGTAATTTTAAAGTAATATAGTTGTATGGTTCCATAATTTGTTTTTATTATTTTGAATCATGCTCTACTGTTCTATCTTATGCTGGTCTTGGACCGTAGTAAAGATGATTGATTGAAGATCTGGGCTGGAGAAGATCTCAGTCTGTAATACCTTAAATTGAAGCTAAGCACCGTGAGTCAAGGCATGAATTGAAGAAGCAAGGAATAATACACTTTGGCAACATTCTTAAAATTAGGCCACCACCTCTTGCTTTATAAATGATTACAGCAAACCTGGATTTAAATAATCAGATCTGCTGCCCTTCTGTGAGGCTGGAGTCTGAAATTCCAATGGAAACAGTAGAAGGAGCCAAAAACATACCACCTGATGAGCTATGCTGAATGCTGTGGTCATCGAATCCACCCAGCTGCTAGCAATTAAAAAAATCACTGGTTTTTCAGGCAGACTGGTGTCACTTCCTATGCACCTTTTCTTTTGCTTGACAATGCTTAGCAAAGTGTCGGCTTTCAGCAAGAGATGGCCATCAAATAAAACTCTTCTGTATGAAGGTACATAATGGACTTACCCATCGGCAAAAGGAGAAAGGAAGGGAGGGAAGGCGGATTTCTTCTCTGAAATCAATTCAGTCAGTGCACCAGTTTTTTTATAATGTGCCCTGGACAACCAGGTTTGGTACCTTATCCCTGCAGACAGGCAATATGAATTATAATCAAGAGCTGGGTACCACTGATGAGTCTTTTAAAAACAAACAACAACAACAACAGGAAACAGTATGAAACTGTCACCTTTCTGCATTGGATGCCCTTGCTTGGATGCAAGCAAACAGTATTTAAAAAACATAACGGATGACTTTCCTCTGTGTTTCTTTATATGCATATGCCTGTACCTCCTTTCAGGGAATAATTAGCAACACTCCCTGGCAAAAGGAGACCTGTAGCAACCTAGCTGTGATATCTTGCCAATGCCAGCTGTGCTTCAGTATTTATTTACTGAGATCACAATATTTACTCAGGATGAGCTTGCTGAGATGGCAAAGGGATCCAACAGCTAGGTTTCAGCTTGATTTCTGAAAGTGACATGTATGCATTGTATTATGTTTTCTCTCAGAAGAAGAGAAAGGCTAACTCTACTTCAGGATTACTAATAGGATTGCCAGGACCAACCCAAAGATCTGCTCTGTTGCTTTAAATCCCCCGATACTCTAGGAAACAAGGCAGCCACCTGTTATTCCTTTGGTCCTTGTCCATAATTTTCTATCCTCCACTTCTAACCCCACTTACTGTAACAAACACATAATTCTAGATCTGTCACACCACCGGAGAGAAGAGGAAGATGGCATGATAAAGGAAGCACATTCAGGAGAAGCTGCTGCTTTGCCTCATGATGCATCAGGTAATTCAGGGCAAATCTCCAGGATGTGACCTGGCTACACTATTTTCTGGATGTCCAGTTTATACACACTGGTAGGTCAGGAAGCCTGCGGAAATTGGAATGATAAAACCTCTTATTTAATAAATATATTAGAAAGGATTTGGGATAATTTACACATGGCTTTTAAATGTATAGCAACCTTGTTGTTTTTTTAAAAAGTATGACTAAAATGAGCAACAAATGTAAAGTGTGAGCAACAACAACACAAATATAAAGTGTGAGCAAACATATTGTTTGCACAGATGCATCATATAGAAACACTCATCAGAGAGCTGTGGTTGGCTGCACCTCTCTGTGGAGTGAACACTCAATGGCAAACATGGGTCTGCTGCTACCCAAGTTTGGGAGCTGTGTACATTTCTCTTTTGTGATTGTGTGCTTTTAAAAAATAAGGTAAGGGTGAGGGATGCTCATTTGTGAGGCTCATGCTGGATAGGAGGGATTTCCCTCCCACCTCATTAAACAGTTGGGTACAGCTGCTGGATTGGAGGAGCCTTCCTATCCAGCATGATCCTCACTGATGATCACTCCCCACCGCCCTGCACCACGCAGCTTGTTTTTAAAAACCACACAATCTCAAAATGGAAGTGTGCAAAGTTCCCAAAATTGAATAGGACAAGTGTCCTACCCTATTAAAGATTGTGCGAACTAGCCTAATATGTGGAATTTCTTGTTGCCTGACACTGATCCTGTTTGGACATAACACCAAACCAGAGGTAAATGTGCCAGAGGTTTGAGTTTGCGATCGCCTGAAAGCACGAAGCCACAGTTTTGTCACCCAACTGCAGCTCCATTTTCACTCAGTTTTCAATGGGTGTGTGTGTGCAGGGCGGGGGGGGGGGGGGACAAGTCCCTAACATGAAAGGATGGTATCACCAACAGGCAGGTGATTACATCAAGACATGGCAATGTTTGTGTGCAATAGCCCTTTTGAATGCCGCCCCCATTGAATTTTGATTCCACTGGGGAATGCCCCATTCTGAGGAAAAGGGAAAACACACTGCCCTGCACTGACACCCAGGTCAAAACTCATAACGAACACACTTGGGAACATGTAGAGAGAAGGTTTTCACAGTCTATCATTAAAGTGGGAAGAAAGGGATCCAATCCTTTCTTTCTTTTGTTGTTGAAAAAGCAGCATATAAGTTGTTGTTGTTGTTGTGTTGTTTCCAGGGGAGGGAGAGAGGGAGGAGGCCCCAGGTCCTTTCCTCCTCAACTCTGGAAGACAGTCTGTCCTTCTCCAGGGATATTAAAAGAAGATCACTTCAAGGGGAACACAGGGTTAGAAATGAATAGCCATAGTTATACATTTAAGGCCAACACCGCAAGCAGTTTTCCCCCTATGAAGAGTCCACTTGCTGTTTGTAGGCTCACACGGTGGTGGGGAATGGGTGGTCCCCAGTCCACAAATGTGCCCCACCACGTTACCTAATCCTACATGTTTTTGTTCTCTGAACATGTGGCTAATATTCACGGAGGTTGTCATCTACTCCAGAAACTAATCTAGGAGCCAGAGTGATTCAACCTGCTCATGAACAGCTAGTCACTTTAACAAAGTTGGCATTGGCTAGGTGCATCACTTTACAATTACAATTCATCAACTCATTGATTAGGATGGACTGACTGAGATATAAGTGAATTCCTGAAAGATCATCCCAAGAGGAAGATTGACACTGGTCCTTTGTCATGAGAGAGCACAATAATGCTTATATGAAATACAGAATCCCATTGCTTCTTTTGCTTTTGTTTTTAGCAGCGAGTACATTTTTAGCACAACTTGATTGAACTTAGTAGGACCAGTAGATGAAGATAAAGTCACTTGAGAGCTTTGAATGAGCAAGCATTTATAGTTTAGAGGTGGCTAGAAATTATATGAAAATAACATTTGCTCAAGCAATGAGATTTTATATCTGTGAAGGCTTTATAAATCCCTTACCCATAAGCAGATTTAACTTACCCTGATTTATGGGAATTTAGCTGAAAAATCTTAACACTCTCTTAATATAGTTTTCTATCGGGTATTGATTAAACAGAAGGCACATTAAATAGTTCAAAAACTAAACTGCAGACAATGATGACATAACTTGAGCAATGAGGCTTGAATTAACACAGCCTCATCTTGATTGTTTCAATTGCCTGTTTCAAGCTGCTCAGGATATATTCTGTTTTTCAGAGTGGGAGGCTTCTCTGATTTTAATCAGTGTAGAGTGATTAGCATTCTCAAAAATGGAACGTGAGAAACATCCAAAGTATGGATCATATAACTTCCTGTGCTATGTCAAGGATGATGGTAGGGGTTATGAGTGTTATAAAGTGCTGAGGAAAGAAAAATAGAGATTGCTACATAGCCACTTGCCATTAAGTTTTTGTTTTAGTTAAGTACAATAACAGATACAGTAATCAGAACAGAATAAATCTGGAACTTCCATGCTTGATGAAAACAATGGTCCACCTAGTTCAGGTCCCTTTTTACCGAGCATCATCAGACAGTTGACCCTGTGATGTTGATATCTATTTTAAGATAGATCCCCTACAGAATTCCTACAGGAACTCTGGTTGAGTATGCCCCCCCCACACCATTACCTTGCATTTCTCTAAAGGCAAACACTGATGACAATGGATTAAATAATATGCTGATGACACTATAAGCCCATTCTTATGATCAAAAGCTGAGTAGGAAGAGATCCAGCCAGGTTTCCAAGCCCACTCACATTCCTAAGAACTAGTCATGTGTCAGCAAAAATTGATGTAGGAGGATGGGAAAGTGATGGAGTCTAGCAGATATCTGGGTATGATGGTGCAGGGTATGTACCCTAAATAAAATGTTTCCTGTACTCTTACTTTAATCTTTGCTGACATATGACTGGTCATGAGTTGCACACATGAATCTGAAATCCTGGCTCAATACTCTTCCTTTTGGTCACGAGGATGGGCTTACTTCTTTTCATCCAACCCAGGTCCTGCAGTCTTAAAGATCAATCTTCTCAGTTATTTCTCCAGGCTGTGGGATTCACTCTCAGGTGAGACCCGCATGGCTCTCTCTTTTCCAGTCTCTAGCAGGAAAGTGAAGACTGTTGAGATTTTGCCATGGACATTGTCTCAGTTTTTTGTGAGGGGCATGCTTGCATATATTTGAATGTGTCTGTGTACTTTGTACTTGGTGGTGGAGTCACAGTTTGTTTGTCTCCCCCCACTTGCTGTCTTGAATTTCAAACTGAGAGGTTCTCTCTCTCATTGAATAAGAGACTGCTAGCCTCTTTATTGTTTTCTTAGACTATGTTTAGTAAGCAATAAATATCAAACTCTTGTTTCTCATTTAAAGTTGGCTTCCTGTGTAATCACTTATACAAGATAGGTAATCACTCTGTAATAGAAACTGCCCTTTTTATTCAGGCTTTTCGCCAATGAGCTCTCCCTTTGCTCTTTTTAAATTTTTTAGATGCATTTGTCCTGTTTTTTCTGTTTTTATTGAATCGTTTTATCATGTTGTTGACTGCCCTGGAGTCTTAGGATGAAGGATGCTATATAAATAAATATATAATGGGGAGCTAGATGTGAATGATTGAGTTAAGCCAAATCCAGTGAATATGTTGCGGTTAACATCCAAAACCTCATCAATGTTGACATTCACGACATTTTGGATTTAATTGTAACCACTGTACTCTGGCAAAAGTCATACCTAACTCACTGTGAAGGAATGAGGCCTGAACCTCCTCTTTTTGTATATAACAGCAGAAACAGCAGCAGCAGCAGCAGCAGCAGCAACAACAACAAATATTTATATACCACTTTTCAACAAATGTTTCCAAAGTGGTTTATATAGAGAAACTGCAAATAGATAAATAAGATGGCTCCTTGTCCCTAAAGGGCTCACAATCTAAAAAGAAACCAGCACCAGCAACAGTCACTGGAGGTATGGTGGTGGGGACTTCTGTATTGCAATTGCTTGAGAACTCCCTACATTAAAAAGCTGAGCAGGGGGCAAATCTTCACAGCTCTTTTTCTACAGTTTGGTTTGGGAGGGAGAAGAAATATACTGGTTTGATTTTGGAGGGAAAAGAGGGTTTGGTTTGACTGGGAATGTTTTAAAATAATGGAGGGAACTTGACTTCTGTTGAATGGTTTGTTTGAAAAAATGTGGAGGGGAAAAGAGAATATAAGGAGGCTTCTTTCAGCAGAGTTCAGTACAGTACAAGTTGGAGAGCTGAAGAGAATTCAAGAGAAGGAGTTGCTGTCACAATCTAAGAGAGCATCAGAACTGGTGCTGGAAAGAGAGCTGAGAAAGCACTAGGAGAGTTGTGACTCTCTGGAGAACTGAATCATTCCCAAAGCAGCTGTTGAAACATTAGGGGATTGAACCCCCAGAACTGGGAAGGAACAGCAGGACCTGAAGCTGAGCAACAGACAAGCCAGGGTTGCTGCAGAAGCTGCAAGGGGACTCTTGATAAAGACTCTGAAGCTCTTCCCATGATCAAGTGGGAAGGGCTACCCTGTTTTGCAGGGAGGAAGCCTGAAAGTGCTTTCCTCGCAGACCATCTGCGCCTTCTCCCTCGGGTGGGCAGATTGCCTGCCTAGGTGGGCAGTGCCTTCTGCCTCGCACTCCTGTGCCCAGCCACAGCTCACTTGGATGCTCTAGGAGTTGGGCAAATGGAAGTGCCACTGTGTGGCACCCCCGGAGCCCCAGTAATGCATCATGTGCGTGTGTGGTGCATTCCTGGGATCCTCCTCCCCTCCCCGCCTCCTCAAGTGTGCCCACCACACACACTTGTTAACAGTGTTCATTCCATTAACATTATTTAACAGGGAGGGTATTTATGTGGGCTTGCTACTGTGGAGCCACCGGGCTCACCCATGAGCCCAGCGGTGGTTCTCGTAAGTGAGGAAAACCGGGCTAAGGGAGCCCAGCCCAGTTTTGCTCGCTTGTGAGAATTGCCTCTGAGTTTTAGGGTCCAGTCTTAGTGCAGAATAGATTGGATGCATTCTCTTCCTATTTCAGTTGTTCCTTATGCTCGTTTGTTTGCTGTTTTGTACCATAACTATTGTTTTGAACTGAACTATTTTGAAGTAAAATTTATTTGTTTTGAAGTTTAAAAAAATGTAGCTACTGTCTGTTTCCCCATCCTATGCTTGGAAGCCTTTCCACCCTATCTAACTTTGAATTAGACAGAGGTTTGGAAGGCTGTTTTAGTAGACTCAGAGAAAAAGCGGGGGGCGGGGGGAGTCAACTTGGTGGCAGCAGTGAAGCTTAGGATCAGAAGGTTGGATGAGACCAGGCTGTGACATGTGGTAACACCACAGTAGGATCTGTGATACTGACCATAGAAGTTTTACAATTTTTTTTTACAAATACAGCTGTCTTCTTGTGATCGTGACATCTTTTTATCATTGCATCATCCTCTCTTTTTTAAATTGTTCTGTCGTTCCTTTTCAATTAAAATTATACTGCTCTAATCACCATTACATAATTCATCATTTTCCTCTCATAATTATTTTATGAAAAAAGTTGTGAATGCAGGAATCATAGGATACTTCAAGGATAGCAGCTTCTGTTTACTCAGGAGCATTCTGTTCTCCTGAAAGTATTTCATTGGAAGGCTGGACACAGACCCCAGTCGCCCATCCACATCATCTGATCATCATGGATGATCAGGCTTGAGAAAAAATCCTGTATCATTTAGTAGAAAGGACGATACAATTAGGGATCACATGTGCTCAAGCATAGCCAGGGAATTGCATGCAAAATACGAGAGAGTAATGTAACTTTGAAGTATGACGTATCTCTGTCCCTGACAATTGTAATTCTTTTCCTTATAATTAAACAATAAGCAATGCTTTCACTGTAATCTGAATACAATTTGGTAAGGCTTTCAGGGGCCAATTATTTGCTTTGGGGGCTGGATTTAGCTCCAGGCTGCCAGCTCACCATCTTTGCAATAGATAATATCAATTTTTGGCATGCATATTGAACAGTAAAGAGATACGACAATAATGAAATGGGGGAGGTTGGAGGGAAGAAACAGAAAGAAAACGTGAATTAAAGCATTAAAGATAAGTTGCTATTCATGTGGAGGCTAAAGGGCATAAAAGTGTTGTTGATAATGAGAAATGTTTTAGGCATGCTGGCAAAATTTTACAAGTATAAGTACTGTGAATCTGCATGTCAGCACCTCTCCCTCTGTGAAATTTCCCCATGCTTGTTATCATAACAGAAATGTTCCATGTTTCATTCTGACAAAAGGGAAATTGGTAGTTAATCTTTTGCAGAATCTATTTAATACTTTAAATGCATTGCAGTAAAACTTACTTTAACTGCCCTGCCTCCAGTCACACAATTCCAGATTTACATCTTAATTATAAGTGTGAGATGTTCCAATAGAATTAATTCAGATTTTAAAAAATAAGAAATAAAATCAAAAGAAGCCAAGACGACATCAGTCAGAAATGATGATGGTAGGAAATCAATTGGAACTCTTTCAGTAACATAGTTTATGTGTGGTCATAAACATCTTCCTGTTGGGACAACGTTGATAGGGATGTGCGTTTCGTTTCGGATACAAAACGTTTTGTTGTTTTGGCTGTTTTGGAACTCCATTTTGCAATCGCAAAAAGTCTTTCTCCTTCAGTCTCCATTTTGAGTTTTGACATCTGTTTGAATTTCCAGCCCTTCCAGCCCGCAAATTGGCCAGTGAATGCATGGGCTGATCTGCTGGCAATTGCCTCCTTATTCCTTTTGAGCAAATTTAAGGGTAGATTTTACCCTCATTGGCTAGTGGGGCAGTGTGCATTTACCCTCATTGGCCAGTGGGGCAGAGTGTGCATTTCATTGTTGTTGTTTCACACTGTTGTGTGTAGATCAATTGCATTTCGGGTGGGGGGGATGTGGATGCGCATGACCTTTGGAAATCTGCCTGATTTTTTCCAAAGCTCTGCTGTTGTTGATGTGTGATGTTGATGTTATTTGGAGTGGATTCAGGGCAGAAAGGGGGCTTTGGGGGCAGAAGAATGGTTCAGGTGGTAGTGCCCCAATGGGTGCCTCCTGCCACTCAGATTCAAAAGGAATTGGGGAAAGGGCTGATTTTTAAAGAATTTCTGAAGTTGACATGACTTTGGGGCAGATTTGGGGCAGAAAGGGGGTCTGAGGGGCAAAACAGTGGGTTGAGTGGCAGTGCCCCAAGGGGTGCCTGCCACAAGCCAGATTCCAAAGGAATAGGGCAATGGGCTGATTTCTTAGGAATTGTTGAAATTTACACTTCTTGAAGGTATTTCCCCCCTAGGGAATAATGGAGGTTTCAGCAGACCCATAACTCCACCTGGGGGGCACTGGGGTGGCCAGGAGCGAGTGGTGGTGTAGTGCACATAGGGTGCCAACCACCCCCATGGGTTGCTAACCCATGAGGTGCTGAGTTCTCTTGTTTCTGAGGTGTTCTGAGTGTAGATTCTCTGGTAGCACATGAGATTTTCAATGACAAACCATGAATCCACTCTCATATGCTACCGGAGAATCTGAATCTACACTCAAAACATGTCAGAAGACAACAGAACCCAGTACCCCATGGGCTAGCAACCCATGGGGGTGGTTGGCACCCTATGTGCTCTACACCACTACTCGCTCTGGGCCACCCTGGTGCCCCCCAAGTGCACTTATGGGGCAGGAATTGAGGTCCATCATTCCCTATGGGGAAGAACTTTACAGACACGCAAACTCCATTACATCATTAAAATCAGCCCTCTGCCCAATTCCTTTGAAATAATTCTGGCAGCTTCCTTGCCTCCACTGGGCACTACCACCCACCCTACTCTGCTCTGTGCCACCCCTTTCCCCCCAACATGAAGCTATACTTTTGCTGAAACCTCAATTTTTCCCTATGGGGAAAATCCTATACTTCAAAAATTCACCAAAAATCAGTTCTTTGTCGAATTCCTCTGAAATTTGGGTGATAGTTTCCACCCATTGGGCACTACCACCCCCACCCACTAGTTTTTCCCCGGGGCCATTTTAAAAAAATCCAAAATGTTTCGGATTCGGATTTTGCAGTTTCGAACAAAGAACAAAATTGGGGTGTTTCGGATTGGCTGATTTCGAACAAAGAACAAAATGGGGGTGTTTTGGATTCCGGCCAAAAACAAAATAGAAAAAAACACAAAACGCACAACCCTAAATGTTGATTGTGTCTCATAGCAATTACTATGCTATTGTAGGGTGGATTTCCATGGCTATTTTGACATGATACTTGACACAATAATGTCACTATGTGTTGAGATATAGATAGATAGATAGATAGATAGATCGATCGATCGATAGATAGATAGACAGATATAGAGAGAGTCTGGTCATGTGAATGTTTATGGCAATTGTTAAGATTACAGCTCAGTACCTCCTGAAAAATAACCTGGAAATATGACTTGAGGCAAGATTAGGTTCGCTTCCAATTTCCACTGAAAGCAGAACTGATGGGAGAAGTGGTATAACAGTATTCATCTCACTTACTTCTGTTGGATTCCTCCTTATCCCCTGCACTCTGCTATAATCCTATATTAAATATTATACAAGTGATGTCTGCACACATTTGGGTGACAATTGCACCATACCATTGGCTTTGTAGTCTTACCATTACTACCATTGTCCTGAGATTGGTTTCACACATGAAAAATGCCACTTGGTATTGCAGTCATTGAGTTATGAACATAGCATGTGTATTCAGTGTAGCATCTTATGTTGATCAAGATATAGGAAGTAAAAGCAGCAATGTTTACTTTATTTGCTATGCATGACTCCTTCATAGATTCAGAGAACTTCACATGAGCATTGCCTCAAACAGGGGAAAAATCAAGGGGAAGAAGAGAAAGACAGAGGGACAATGGAGGGGTGGGACCTCTGAGCACCACCAGATTTTAGCGGCACTGCCAATGCATTTGTATATACAGATTTGTATAACAAAATGGCAGCTGACTTGAACTGAGCCGGGCTTGAATTCGAGCTGGCTCAGCTCAATGACTTGTGCTTGAGTCAGCCCAGCCTCATAAAAAGTGAAGCCAATCCAAGTTCAAGTCGAGCCAGGCTCAGCTGGAAGCTTGCAAGCCACCTTGAGAGGTATACTTATAAAGGGGAATCTGGTGAGGGAATCCGGTGAGTTCAGTTCAGTTCAGTTTCAGTCAAAAATTCTCTCCTGCAACCTGGTCCTTGCAGTATAGAGGCTGGAGAGAAGCCATAGTATGTTAATCTGTCCTCCACATTCTTAATCCAACCAGAATGGTATGTGTCTTTTAGTACTAAAGATACTAAACCCGTGGAGCAAAATAGAAGTTTTAACCAGTAGTCAAAGATAGCAATCCAAGCCCTGGCCTCCAATTTCACCATCCGGGCTTCAAGTCGCAAAACCGCTCTAGGCACACAGCCAGGAACTTGGAATAGATGTTTCAAAAAAATTGATTATGCTGCTTCCAATTTATTAAAGCAAGGATAAATGCTCAGCTGCATACCATATAGAAGCTGTGGACGTACTTTAGCTTCAAACAATTTGATAGCTGCCAGGATGAATTGGGCACCCCTTGATCGATAATAAGATTGAATCAAAAAAGTGCTCTTTTTGACAGTCTGTATAGTATAGTCTCTGTGGGCTGTATGGGCACCTGAAGACTGGAAGATAATTCCAAAATACTTAAAGTGATTAACCTGCTCCAGCCTACAGCCATTTAATGACCACATACACATTTTTGAGTGCTTCACAAATACCATGATTTTGGTCTTGTCACAATTGATTTCAAGAGAATTCGATTTACAGAAATCATCTAGCAAGTGCAGTGCTCGTCTGAGGCCTACCTGAGTTTGTGAGATAATCATGTCTGCATACATAAGAGATGTAAAGTGTTTACCTGCTAGTTTTGGCGGATGATGTCAATTTTAGATAAATGAGGAACAAGGGGATTGATAAATATGTTAAATAACGGTGGCACCAATATGCAGACACTGTTATTTACTTACCCCTTCATGGGTTGGGATTTCTTTGGTAATATGGCCATATTTACTACAACGGACTCTTATTTGTGAATTATTATGTAGACTTATTATCAGCCACAACAGGAGGTGGACTATTGTCGAATTCGAAAGCCTGATCCATAGTTTTACCCTAGGAATCATGTCAAAGGCTGCCTTAAAGTCCACAAATAAATGGGGATGATTATCACCACTCCCCAGTTATTAGGAACCAAAGCAGTCCTATCAATAAATGTGAATAGGGAGACCAGGATTGGTGTCCACCATTTCAAATTGTTATTAAGGACTTCTGCCGAAATATTGTCAGATCCGGGAGCCTTGCCAGATTTTAATTGGGCAGTTAAGGCACCTATTTCCTCACAGGTCACAGGGTGCCATTGGGGTAACTGACTGAAATCGGGATATAATCAAAGTCCTCAGGCTTCTTATAAAGCTGAGAAAAGTGTTCCTCCCATACAGATGAAGGAATCATATAATTCAATCTCAGTAAACAACCATGGAGATGAGAGGCAATCAAGCTCCAGAATACCGAAGAATTTTTGGGTTTAGCAGCAGAGGCGTAACTATGGGGGGGGGGGCAGGGGGGGCACATGCCCCGGGCGCCATCTTTTCTGGTCACGTGGGGGGCGCCGCCATGACCAATTTTTTTAAAAAATTTTTTAAAAAAATTGTTAATACAAATGTTTCCTGCTCAGTACAGCAGTGCTGCAGCAGTCAAGGGAGCGCGTCGGTGCCCCCTTCCCCACGAGTGGTCCCTTCCGCGCCGCCTGCACCCCCCCCATTGCTTTGCTGGCGTCTGGCGGCCAGTCAGTGGCCTAGCTTGGCAAAGGCGGTGGCGGGCGCTTTTAAGGAAAAACCTAAGGGGGGCGCGCGGTGGGGGGGGACCATTTCAGTGCTTGCCCCGGGCGCCGTTTTCCCTAGTTACACCTCTGTTTAGCAGCAACTATCAATTGCTACCAGTCAGCCCGTATAGCCTCTCTCTTTTTTTGTTTCACCAGCTGTTTATAATATTTCTTTTGATTAATGGCATAATCAAGGGAAGAAGATGATGGAGCAGACCTATAAAATTGATAGGCAGAAATAAATTGATCTTTAGCATTCATGCAGTCCCTGTCAAACCAACCTTTAGAGTGTAAATTGGCCTTATTAGTGCCCTGGTTCTTTACCCTAGTTAAAATGGCTTTAAAAGCCTGAATGATATCATGGTAATGTAATAAAACACTTGGGTCCAGTTCATTAGTTAATACCAGGGTCCGAGAATGCACCAAATTCAGAGAACTGAAAAGTATACTAATTTGTTTACCCAGATTATTGGACCATTTAATCTGGTAGGGTCGTACCTCTAATTCAAAGGCTGGGGTATAAGTCAAATCAGCAGTAATTGATTTAGCATCAAAGTTTAAAAGTAGCTCCCCTAGCAGATGGTCACTCTCAGGGCGCCCAACTATTCTAAATTTGGTAAAATGAGAGAGCAAAGATGGAGAAATCACCATATAATCTATTGTTGAAAATTGGGAACCTGACCAGAAGGTAAACTCAGCTGGATAATCATCTGGAGTAGATCTGTTCAGCAGAAGAAGATCTAACTCATCAAAAGTCTGTAAAAGACATAAACCAGAGAGATTAGCAGATTTATCTTTAAATTGGCACTCAAATAAAGGGGGAGGGATCTCATGGTCAAATGGAAAAGCTCTGAATTGGGCAAATAGCTGATTATTATGATAACACAAGTAAAGCACTTTCTCTAATTTAAATGTGTGGGGCGGGGAGAAAAGGTATCATTTACCTTTAAAAATAAGGCGGTAGGGACAGTGGAAGCAGCCCTGGTGGCAGCGGGGATAGCAGAGTCAGGGGCTCCTTCAACCCCACCACCATCCCTCCCAAATGACAGTCCGGGCAGGCTGAGGCCTAGTTCAGGCCTCTGCATAAACACGGAGGCCATTAGAGTGACTTCCATACATGCACAGAGGCAGATTCCCCTTTACCAGTAGAGCTCCAAGCCCTTTTGAGCTAGCATGGTTAGAACACAAACCAGGTCCAGCTCAATGATGCACAGATGCATAGAACCAGACCAGGCTGGGTCGGCTCAAATCTGGTTCAGATTCGAGCCAGACTGGCAAAACCAGTTTTGTGTACATCCCTAGCAGACACACAACTGGTATCCTCAGTAGAAGACGAAAGACTCCAGGTTTCTCGGCTTTCTTGCATTTGTTTCTTTTTAATTGTTTCTTGGTGTTTTATGGTTTTTTAATGTTTAATTAATTTTAAGGTTTTGAATGTAACTTTTACAGAATTGTATTGTATTTTACCATTTGTATTTTAAATTTTGTAAACCACCTTGAGATGCATTATGAAAGGTGGTACAAAATTGAAAAATAAATAAAATAAATAAAATAAATAAAATAAAGATCATGCTTGCGCCCCTCTACCTGGGTAGTATTCCGGGGTACACGGCAGGCCAGTGCCAGGATTGGCCAGGATCCCTGTGCTTCACACAAGCAAGCCCGAGTAGGGCTGCTTGTGTGAACAGCCACCATTGTATGAATGTACCGATGTCTGTATAGTACATGTATTTGTGTGAATGACCAAACCTTTATACATTTTAAAAGAGAACCTGGGTACAGGGCCCTCAAATGCCTGATCCAGAGGACATGTACTGCTGTATGTGAGTTCAACATAATGTGTGAATAAATACCTGTGTACAGATCTGTACCTGTGCACTCTTTGTACGAGTGTTGAACCTACTGAGGTGGTTCTCATGTGCAGCCTAACCCAGTCTAAGGAAGCTTAACCCAGTGGGGCAGCTCCACTTAGCCTGGCTTTTAAGCCTGGCTTTTGGCGCCAGCATGCCATTATCTCAGGCTCCGGGATTGTGTGTCTCCTTGGGCTGCGTTCAGTCTGAGGAGAAACAGAGATGGGTACCTAGAACAGACATCTATTGGGGGAATCCCCCAATATGCAGTGCATTGTGGGATACCTGGCAGAGCAACAGAATATCTGGGAGTGTGGTCCGTGCTCCCAGCAAACTTTTAATGGATCATCTAGGGGGAAGGTATGAATCTCACAGCCTTCCTCCTGCTCGCCTGCTCCCCCTCCTATTTGATCATGTGAATGCCCCCAGTGTGTGAATAGAGCTAAGTTGTTCTATGCTTGTGTGTAGCCATGTAAAGGTGAGCTTATGAGCTCCACTTTGAAATGTCTCAAAAGAGTCAGGAAAGTGGGCACTAGAAAATACTTCCATGGTACAGGACAAACTAATGCATAGAATAAGGTATAATCTATGAGAGTTCTTCTGACAATGGAAACAGAACAAGGAGGTAAGGATTAGGTGGAGAATTACATGTCTAAGGCTCTGTAGTAGCTAGCAGAGATGACACCAGAATAATAATTGAGCAGAAGCCAAGCCAGAAATGCCACAGTGCCATAGTAATTTATTAACATATGAGAGAGAATTTGTCTGAGCTATTAAGTTTCAGCAGCAGTAAATTCCAAGGACAGTGAATCCTCGATTAATTTTCCCATAATGCCCTAGGGGGCTTTCAGGCCTTGTCCAGATCACTAGGATTGGTTTACAGGCTCAGGAAAAAAAGGAGATACGAAGGAGACAATTTCCCAAGTAATCCAAGGTAAACTCAGTGCCAAACTCACATCAGAGACTGATATTAATGTAGTTCCAAATATTTGAAAAGTTTTGTATTTTTATTTTTAACTCCTCCATAACTCAGTCAACACACTAAAAAGCGGGTAAAGAGTATATTTTCAGTACATTGAAATTAATATAATAATGGGCCTCACTGCAGCAATACCAATACAGGAAAGTCTTTAGGCTTTAGAAAGATGTCATTGTATGGCAGGGGCTCTAGAATGAGATGGGGCTTAGAAATGGAATCAGATTTGAAATATCCCCTGAGATATGTGACATAGTAAGTAACCACAAATCACATTCTGACAGTGCCTGATGGTGGACCCTTCCACCAACTTCACTGTACCCGTACAGAGGATGCAATTTTAATGCATATCATTGGAAGCACCATCTCTCATATACTTTTTCCACTTGCTGATCTGATCTGAGGAAGTCTTGCTCTGCAGTCTCCTCGGTAGATTTTATTGCTCTCCCCCTTAACATCACTTTTACGACCAGTTAAAATTTATTTATTTAAAATATTTATTTCCACCCCTCCAGCGCAACACTGCTCGGGGCAGCTAACAAAAATGGTAAAATAATCAACATGCTAAAATTCCATAATATTAATAAGTAAAATAATTAAAAACAGAACCCAGTTAAAACCAGATTTAAAAATTGACATTAAAAAATTAAAAACCTACCAGAGCTGTGGGTAAAACCCTAACCAAAAAAAAAGTTTTCAAATTATTTTTTAATCCTAAATGAAGAAGCATGGCGAAGCCTTTAAAAGAACTTGAACTTTTTCACTGCTGCCACCCGGCATCCTGACCATTTGAGCGGTCAGAAAAGCGCTGACCACTCAAATAGCTGCCACAAATGCATAGAGGCCAGCTGAGTGGCAGAGGCGGAGTAGCCTCTCAGCAGGATGCTGGGTCAGCCACCACTGGTTCCCTAAGGATGCTGTGTGCTGGCAGCAGGTAAGTTCTAGATTTTTAAAAGGTATCTCCCAGTCCCAGAACCACCACCATCACTGCCCCCACCCCCGGAACCGGGAAAAGGCCCCACCTCTAGTCCCTGCCAACTGAATCTCAGATCATTCAAAAGGCCCTGGCAGATTTATATGGAAGAATGCAGTCTGACTGATACCTTGGGCCCAAGCAGTTTAAGGCCTTAAAGGTCAAGACCAGCACTTTGAATATAGCCTGGAAGCAGACTGCTTCAAGATGGGTGTAATACCCATGAAGCACCTCGTGCCCATGCACCAAATGAAGCTTCCAAACCATCTTCAAGGCCAGCCCCACATACAGTGAAATGCAGTAATCCAGACTGGGTGTCACCCAACCTTTTCTGCAGGTGTCTGTTGAACTAGATGGTTTGGCTTAGTTTTTTTTTTTGCATTGCTGCTCTATATTTGTTTTCAACAGGTAACAGCTGTGGTGACACTCACAGAAGAATTCTGGTTGCTGTGTGCAAGGAGGGACATGTCATTTGTTTGAAAAACAGAGGTCTGGAAGACATGGAGGTAGAGTATACAAGTGTACAGAACAGGAGAACATCAGGCATGTCTAGAAAAAGAAAGGATGCTAATTAAAATAATTGATCCTGTACTGCATAGCAATAGCAATAGCACTTACATTTATATACCGCTTTATAGCCGGAGCTCTCTTTATAGCCGGAGCATAGCCTTAGTTCCAGGTACTTCCCATTTGAAGCAGAGAATCAATGCATACTTTTCCTCCCATCTACATCAACAGGAAACCTTTGGTTGTTTAAGCAAAGCTACAACTGAGCCCTCAGTTAGTGGACCGGGTCTCACAATCTGTGAGACCCAGTTGGGGGCGGTGAGCAGGAAGAGCGGGCTAAGCTCGCTCTCCCCGCTCATGAGTGGGGAGGGAGCCCTGGGCGGCCAGATCGGCTTCCCACATGATTGCCGGCTCCAAGAAGGAGCTGGTGGGGGCTAGGGAGCTCGGGGGCCGCATGACCCCCGGAAGCCCCAGTATGCCAAGCGTGAGTGCACAGGGCATGCTGGGGAGACCCCCAGAGCTGGGAGGTGGCTTTTCGCCTCCCCTCTGGGGGTCTACTCATGAGTAGGTGCGCCGTGAAGCCACACCGCGGCTACTCACGTTGACAAAAACCAGGTTTGCGGAGCGCTCGCTCCACAAACCTGGTTTTGGAGCAAGGGTTCTTGAGCGGGTTACCTGCTCCAGAACAACCGAGCTCGCAGCAGAGCCTGGTGGATCTGACGATCGGGAAAAATCGGGCTAGGCTTTCCTAGCCTGATTTCCCCCGATTGTGGGAATAGCCCCATTGGCTATTGATTTATCTCAATAACTCAGTAGAACTGAAGGGAGTAAGAGAAACAGGAGTAAAGCAAAGGACTTGTGGTTTATTTGGCAGATGACTCAGTGTTAAAGCTGTATAAGTGCAGATTTTCCATATAAGAATGAATTACATGTTCACTTGAAATAACGGAAACACTCTAACTCTAAGAATTTCCCATGTGAATACTCAGATTACAATTTCAAAACCCACTCTCTGACAGTCACTTAGCACAAGCTGTTTTTGTGTGGTTATTCTTGCCATAATATTTTTTCTTAAATGCTCATGAAAAGCAGAGAAAGACCATGGACATTATCCCCCAGGATAAGAACAACATATAAATATGGCCTAGACAAATGGGGATATTCTCTTTCCCCCTGGCCCTGCTTCCCTTCCCAGTCAGCTTTCATTTTTTAACCAAAATATTAATAGAGGGAGGTGGTCATTGTTGTCTCTGCCCAACTTGGCAACTATAGAAGCACATAGACACCAGCTTCCATGCAGGACCTCTTCATTTATCAACTGGTAATCCTCTTTTTTGGTAGAAGCACAGGCACACACACCTGACCTTGCACTATGCCCACAATGCATCATGTGATGTTGTTGATGCTCTATGCAGATGACTATGGCAGCATAGAGCCAGCATGGTATAGTGATTAGAGCAGGGGTGTCAACTCAAATTGCGTGGTGGGCTGGATTTGATTTAAATGTACCTCCAGCGGGGCACACTCACCTTGCATTGCCTTGCACAGTCTTCTCACACCCACCTTGTGCCTTCTGTCTTCCTCCTCCTCGTCCACACTCTTCTTTTCTTCCTCCCTACCTCCTCTTTTTACACAAGAATATGCTCAAAGGAAGGTTAATTTTAAAAAAAAGAAATTTTGCATAACCTACTTCCCCATGACCTGGAGATAGCACATTTTGCATAGACAATCCTGGCACTTAAATTAGATGAATGCACTACTTTTTACACCAGAATATTCTCAAAAGAAAGTTCATTTAAAACAAAATAAATTCTGAATAACATACTTACCCGTTACCAACTGACCAGATCTCCCTCCCCACCCTCCTCTTATTCAACCCTCTTCTTTAATCTTCTTGCCCCTGCTGTTTCTTTCCTGGTGGGGCTCAGAGATCAGAAGTGATCCTTTCAGGATATCTGGACCTGTATCTACCAGGGAGCCTCTGCTTCCACTTTTTAATGGAAGTGTCTTTGGAGGCCTCAGACTGCAGCAGCAGTTTGGCTGGCTTCTTGTTGCCCTTGCCAGCTCACCACCAGGCCCTGAAGCTTCTCCACCACTGCGGCCACCACAGCAGAACCGCAGAAGCTTCTTGCTGCCCTCACTATGGTGTGGCCACACCTGGAGTAGTGCGTAAAATTCTGGTCATCACCACATCTAAAAAAGGACATTGTAGAACTGGAAAAGGTGCAGAAGAGGGCAACCAAGATGATCAGGGGCCTAGAGAACCTTCCTTATGAGGCAAGGCTACAACACCTGGGGCTATTTAGTTTAGAAAAAAGACGACTTAGAAAAAGACGACATGATAGAGGTCTATAGAATCATGCATGGTGTGGAGAAAGTGGATAGGGAGAAATTCTTCTCCCTCTCCCATAAAAGTATAACCAGGGGTCATCCCATGAAACTGATTGCCAGGAAATTTAGGACCAGCATATGGAGGTACTTTATCACACAACGCATAATCAACTTGTGGAATTTTCAATGGGCTCAGTTGCCAGAAGCCTTGTAGGAAGGAGGAGGTGTTAACTTCTGCTTCCCAGAGATAGCAGTTGCCCAGTGGTGAGATCCTGTGTAGTTGCTGTCTGCTGTTGTCAGGTTGCCAGCCGTGTACCCCTTAAATGTGTAGGGCTGTGGCTGCTGCCCTGCAGGTGAGTCTGTGTGGGATCAGGGCCAGAGGGGTTGAATCAGCAGTTCTTGAAGGTCAGCTGCCCAGATTAGCCATCTTTCTGGGTTTATAAAAGGACTGCTGGCCTGTGGCGGTGGGCCCGCCACTGGCGGGGTCACCACCGAAGGGGCAACACTAAAGGGGATCTCCCCTTTGGTGGACCCACTTTGGGGGGCAATGAGGGTGAGGGCCTGGTGATATTTTTTGCTTCTGTTGTTTTTGGATCCTGGGTGTTTCAGATGTGTCTTGGTTTGTCTGGGATGGGGAGATGGGGGGTGTCCACTGACTGTGGGGTGACTATTCTGGTGGTGGTGGGGAATAGAGGAAGTAAAGTTGGCAGGTCAGCACGTCATTACACGGGAAAGGAAGTCAGAAATCCATTAGCAATTTCCCCTTCAGGCTGCCCTGTCAGCTCTTTGACCTTGGGGAGCAGTGCCAACCTCCCACAGATTCTCACCTTGCTCCTCTGTAATGCCAGGTCTGTCCAGAATAAGTCAGAAACCATCCATGATCTGATTCTGGATGGAGGGGCAGACCTGGTATGTATACCAGAGACTTGGTTGGGGGAGGCAGGCAGACCAGTTTGGTCCCAGCTTCTCCCTCCAGGGTACTCTTTTGGGGAGCAGGTGCGGGGACATGGACGGGGACGTGGAGTGGCTGTGGTCTATAAGAATAACCTCTCCCTGACCAGGATCCATGTGGGGCCAATTTATCTGGGGTGGCTAAGAAGTTCATCATGGCCATGACGACTATGGGCCTATCCCAAAGGGTCTCGGGACTGAGGCACATTGCAGGTCACACACTTGATCTGGTCTTTCACTCTGATCAGGGTGGTGTTACATGGGTGGGGACTCCTGTGATTTCCCCATTGTTATGGATGGACCACATTCTGGTTAAGGTTGGACTCATAGTCAAACCCCACCTTCGCAGGGGCGAGGGGCCCATTAGAATGGTCCGCCTGAGAAGGTTATTGGATCCAGTAGGGTTCCAAGAAGCCTTGGAGGGATTCAGTGTTAGCTCTGCTGGTGATCCTGTTGATGCTCTGGTGGAGAACTGGAACAGCAAGCTCACCAGGGCAGTAGACATGATCGCTCCTAAGCGTCCTCTCTGACTTGCATCAAAATTGGCCCCTTGGTATACAGAAGAACTATGGGGGCTGAAGCTTCAAGGTAGATGACTGGAGTGCGAGTGGAAGAAGACTCGACTCGAATCTGACAGATTACAACATAGAGCACATTTAAAGATCTATGCTCTGGCTATACGGGTGGCAAAGAAGTGATTCTTTTCAGTCCATATTGCATTCGCAAGTTCACATCCAGCGGAGTTGTTCAGGGTTGTGAGAGGGCTAGTGAGTGCCCTTCCTCCCTTGAATCAGAATTTGGAACCATCGATTGCCCGCTGTGACGTGTTTAGTGAATTCTTTGTAGGGAAATTCTCTCGTATTCAGGCTGACTTGGATTTAGACCCCACAATTACTGCAGTGTCTGAATCGGAGGTGTCCAGTGACTCCTCTTATGTGGTTAGGCTGGATCAGTTTCAGTCTGTGACTTGTGAATATGTGGACAAGCTGCTTGGAGCGATGTGGCCTACCACCTGTCCTCTTGACCCTTGCCCAACATGGCTAATACTATCTGGCAGGGAAGTTGTTGTAGAAGGCCTAGTAGAGATCCTAAATGCTTCTCAGAGGGAGGGAAGGATGACTCCTTGTCTTAAGGAGGCATTTATTAGACCCCTTCTGAGGAAGCCTGCCTTGGATTCCTCAGAGTTGAGCAACTATAGGCCTGTCTCCAACCTTCTGTGGCCGGGCAAGGTAATTGAGAGGCTGGTGGCCTCCCAACTCCAGGCAGTCTTGGATGAAACTGATTATCTAGACCTGCTTCAGACCAGCTTTTGGGTAGGCTACGGGGTGGAGACTGCCTTGGTCAGCCTGATGAATGATCTACAACTGGGAATTGACAGAGTAAGTGTGACTCTGTTGGTCCTTTTGTATCTCTCGGTGGCTTTCAATACTATTGACCATAGTATCCTTCTGGAGCACCTGAAGGGTTTGGGGGTGGGAGGCACTTCTTCGCTGTGGTTCCATTCTTATATCTCGGGCAGATTTCAGATGGTGTCCCTCGGGGACTGTTGTTCATCAAAAACTGAACTTTGGTATGGTGTCCCTCAGGGCTCCATATTCTCTTCGATGTTGTTTAACATCTACATGAGACCGCTGGGAGAGATCATCAGGAGATTTGGTGCAGGGTGTTATCAGTATGCTGATGACACCCAAATCTATTTCTCCATGTCAGCATTATCGGGAGAAGGCATAACCTCTCTAAATGCCTGCCTGGAAGCAGTGATGGGTTGGATGAGATGTAACAAGCAGAGGCTGAATCCAGGTAAGACGGAGGTACTTATTGTGCGGGGACAGAACTCAGAAGATGATTTTGATCTGCTTGTTCTGGATGGGGTCACACTTCCCCAGAAGGAACAGGTAGGCATTCTGGGGGTGCTTCTGGACACAAAACTCTCCCTAGTATCCCAGGTTGAGGCAGTGGCCAGAGGTGCCTTTTATCAGCTTCGACTGATATGCCAGCTGCATCCATTTCTTGAGATAAATGACCTCAGAACAGTAGTACATCTGCTGGTCACCTCCAGACTTGACTACTGCAATGCGCTTTATGGGCTGCAATGCGCCTTTGTATGTAGTCTGGAAAATGCAGTTAGTCCAGAATGCGGCAGCCAGATTAGCCTCTGGGTCATCTTGGAGAGACCATATCACTCCCATCTTAAAAGATCTACCCTGGCTGCCAATAAGTTTCCTGGCAGAGTACAAGGTTTTGGTTATAACCTATAAAGCCCTAAACAGCTTGGGCCCTGGGTATTTAAGAGAACGTCTTCTTTTCTATGAATCACACCACCCATTAAGATCATCTTGAAAGGTTCATCTGCAGTTGCCACCGGCTCCTCTGGTGGCTACTCTGGGACGGGCCTTCTCCATTGCTTCCTCAAGGCTTTGGAACACACTTCCTGCTGAAATAAGAGCCTCCCCATCTCTTACAACTTTTAAAAAGGCAGTCAAGATGCATTTGTTCACCCAGGCTTTTAATTAGACATTGTTTTAACTGTGTTTCAATTGTGTTTTAATATTTTTAGCAATTTAAATTTTAATGTGTTATTCTTTTTATTGTTTTCTATTGTCTTGTAAACCACCCAGAGAACTCACGTTTTGGGCGGTATAAAAATGTGATAAATAAATAAAATAAAATAAATAAGTGTGGTGACAGCCAACAACCTGGATGGCTTTAAGAGGGGTTTGGATAACTTCATGGAGGAGAGGTCTATCGTCGGCTACTAGTCGCAGGGCTAAAGGCCATCTCCAGCCTCAAAGGCAGGATGCCTCAACTCCTTCCTGTAGGCTTCCAGCGGCTTCTGGTTGGGCCACTGTGTGAAAAAGGATGCTGGACTAGATGAGCCTTGGGTCTGATCCAACGGGCTGTTCTTATGTTCATACACTTCCTGTCTATCCCATGCATCCTGTATCCAGATTCACTTTTAAAATGCACACAGGTACAGTCATTCACACAAACATGTGTATGTATATAGAGATCTGTACACTCTACAGCAAAATATCTGAATTAGGCTTATGAGTATCTGCCTCCTGATAGTATTCTGATAGCAGCACTGTGCCGCAAATTGTTATTTCTGAACACTTTTCAGAGGCAGGCCTGCACAGAGTTTCTTCAAATAATAGAATCAACATTATAGAGTTGGAAGGAGCCAATATGGTGACACAGGGAAACTAGTTTACGCAAATCTCTGGTTTTGGGAAAAGCATCCCCTATCCCTCACCATGCCTAAGCCCTGTAGGACAGGGGTGGGGGGTGTCCCCCTCCTTTTCAGTTATGGCCAGGGGATTGTTGAGTAGCTGAGCATGTGAATAAGCCCATGTCCTGCTCAATAATATTTTGCCTTCTCAATTAGATTGAGTCAAGGCATATAAAAGATGATCTCATCAATTTACAACAAATTAGTTGAATCCTGTCATTGCCAGTCCTGAAATAGACCATCAAATGAAGCCCCCCCCCCATTTTCTTCTTCCCTTTTTTCTATTAAAATTTTCTTTCTTTATTTGACATTCCTTTTCTATGAGGAAAGGTAGAGGGAAAGTAGTGCGATGCTATTCCTTCCTCTGTAGGCCATCCACAGGTGGCTAATGTAGGGCTGCCATTTTGCTCCTGAGAACTGGCTCACAATCTGATGCCTGAAGTGGTCTTCCCTGCTTCATGGCAGAGCCAGTCCTGAGCTCTGTGAGTCAAAATACATCTGTGGTGGCTGGTGAGGGTGGTGCAGAGATGGCAGTGAGAAGTACCTTTAAAAGTCAATATTGGTGACACCACAGGCACCTGGAAGACATAGGGAGCTGTGGCAACGCACCTGGCATCTTGCATGGCAAAAGCCTCTACAACAGCCCTTGGCTGGGCCTCTGCGCATGCATGGCAGCCATTTGAGTGGCCAGCATGCATCCATAGAGACCAGGTGAGTGCCATAGGTGGGGTGTCTGCCATGCGGAATGCCTTGCGGGACACCACTGCTCCCAGCATCTTCCAGGTCCCAGTATGGCCAGTGATGACTTGCTTCTTTTTCAAAGACCTCTTTAATGCGTAAATAAAACATTAACACATATGTTCAAAGATAGCAAACATTTTTGATGTGACACATCAGCTTCAGTGCTATACAGTAATAGTTGAAATGTGCTCTTAAATACAATAACTCAACTTCATGACTGTGTAGCACTGAAGCTGGCGTGTCACATCGAACCATTTGCTATCTTTGAACATCTGTTTTTATGTTTTATTTATGCATTAAAGAGGTCTTTGAAAAGAAGTTTGTGAATTTGGAAGATGTGCATTTCATCACTGTTATCACTTATCCCCTGCTAGCTGGGAAAAGAGGCACCTTTTTAACGTGGTGATTCTCTTTATTTTGCGGGGTGGGGGGAATAACTGGCCCTATCCACCCCCAGCACAGTACTTCCAGTGACTGTTGCTGGTGCCTGTCTTATGTTTCTTTTTAGATTGTGAGCCCTTTGGGGACAGGGAGACATCGTATTGATTTATTATTTCTCTATGTAAACCACTTTGGAAACTTCTGTTGAAAAGCAGTATATAAATTGTTCTTCTTCTTCTTCTTCTTGTTGTCATTGTCATTATACCATCTTATTCAATGTCATGACTTTTAAAGGTACCTCTCCTTGCACTGCCCTCCCCGGCTGCCACTGGAATACATATTCATGTCATTCTGGTCTGTGGGGAAGGCCTGCAGCTCAGTGGAAGAGCATATGACTGGCATGCAGAAGATCTCAGCTTCAATCCCTGGCACCTCCAGACAGGGCTGGGAAATACCATCTGAAGAGAGGTATTTCTGGAGAGCTGCTACCTGTCAGTGTAGACAAGGCTGAGCTAGATGGACCAAGTGTTTGACTTGGTATAAGGCAGTTTTCTGTGTAACCAGAAGACCCTTCCACCATCCATGAGGTAACACTGGGAACAAGCTCCTTCAAAATATTGTATGACCTTTTCATGTTTGTGTAAGCCCCTCTCTTGCTTGGAGGCATTTTGCAAACTTTAGAATGAGTCAAGCTTCATTAAACTTTGGAGTGGAGATCAGCTCTCTAGCCTTCCTTCACCTTTTCTATAAACATGTTTAGCCTTTGTATTGTGTTTGAGGTTTGCAGACCTGGGGGGAAAAACACTTCTGCACAGAATCTTATTAATAGCAACAATGGCAGTTTTTGCAGCTCTGTTCATGCTCCACAAGCAAACCAAAAACCAGGATACAATTTTTATTGTTAAAGCACTTTCCCCCTTCAAGGGGAAATAAGGCTATTCCCACAAGCAGCTGAACACAAGCTAGGGCAGCCCAGCCTAGGTTGGGCTGCTTGTGTGGCATGCCAGGATCACTCTCGATTCCGGCGTTTCCGTTCCCATTAAATGGGGTTAGAGGGCATGGCATGCCCTCAACACCAGGTTCAGGATTGTGTGTGTGCTCGGTCTGCATGTAGTCTGAGTGCACCCAGATTCAGGTGCCTAGAGCACCCAATTCACAGGGAATCTGCCAATACACTGCATGTCACACAGTGCATTATGGGATTCCTGGAGGCCAGGACTCATTTTCCAAGCCTCCAGCAATCCACACTGCTGGGAACAGCATGAATTGTGTGGGTGTGTGACTCTGCGCCCTGAAGAGGAGCTCCTTGCTCGCCTGGCGGGGAGAAGAGCTCTCAGGAAGTCTGTGGAGAAAGTGGGTTTAACTTACTTCCCCTGCAGACACTCTCCATGCCTTTCCTGGGCAGGCGGATCGCTCATCCAGATGACCGGCAGCTCGCCTAGCAGCTCCAGGGCTTAAGGGTTAGTGCGAGTATAATTCACCGTGAGTGTGCGGTGCATTATTGGGATCCTCCCTGAGTGACACATGATCCAAAAAATGAAGTTAAGGGAGTGCTCAGTCCCTTAACCTCATTTTAGAGGGAGGCTACTTTGGTGGGTTTGCTGCTGTGCAGCCGCTAGGATGGGTCCTGATCCCAACAGTTCACATGCAAAACTGGGCGGGCTTCCTTAGCCCGATTTTGCACGTCTGTGTAAATAGCCTCATTTTCTGTGAAAACATTCAAACATGCTGTTTTTCACTATCCATCTGTAGAGCCATAGTCCAGAAAGGAGTATACCACGTGGCATTTCTTTTAGTTTGAATGCGCTTATACAATCGATATCTGCTAAATACTTTTTGTTCTTAAGAAGAATGGCTGACATGATGCACATTGTAATGGAGCCAGAACACTCAGTGGTGGGCCTTCAGCAGAGCCGGAAGACAGCTCCGACACTGGAGAGAACCAGTGGCCATCCAATCAGTGTTACTGCTGTTTCTTTCATTGGGAAACAGCAGTGATGTTTGTTGCACTTATTTAGCCCTGTATTTCCAACTGATGTCTCAAATTTAATGTGCTGAATTCTGAACTGCTTTTCTCCCAAATCCTCATCTCCTTGGTCTCATTTAATATCCATTGTCAATGTTATTATATACCTTGTCAAGCAGGCATGAAACCTTGGCTTTATCTGTGATACCTCCATCTCCTTTGCTCTTCATATTCAAGCAGCATCCATGTGATTACTTCCTACAGAATTTAGTAGAATGGTGTGGGATCTAGCCTCAGGTGAGGGTAATGTAAGCACAGACCCTTAGACTTCGTTTTTACTTGGAACACCTATCTGTCAGCAGAACACCTGACTGAGTAAAGCAGGCACCACTGGTATGTGCTTGGTCTCAAAAGAGGTCAAAAGAACTGTTTCTCTCCTGCCCCAAGCTGCTTTTGTATTACTGTATTATTTGCAGATCTTTGTGTAACCTTCTCCTATTTCTACCAGAGCCCATACTTCAGAAATCAATGCAGAAATGAATTCAGAATTAAAAACCAACACAACACAACACAACACACACACACACACACACACACACACAAATTGAAAAATAATTTACAATTTAAAGAAAACCATAAGCTGTTAAAAACACCAATATTTCTAAATCAATTTAAACAACTTACTACACAGTTTTACATAATATGCATATATATATTTATATCAAAACACTGGACCCCACTTCCCTCTGATGATTATTATTCAAATAGATGGAAACAAGCCAAACCAGAAGGGGTCACACAAATTGTTGTAAACTGCAGATAAATGAAAAAGCAGTTCCTCGGGCTTATCTGCAGTTCTCAGGCAGGCCTCAGTCTCCCTGGCTCCTGGTGCTGACCCTACAGCTGGCTGAGTGCTCCTTTCAGTCACTCAGGCTTTGCCCTTTGTCTTATCTCTATTCAGACATTATGCTGAATGTGTGCACAAGTGTCTCTATCTACAAATGTATGTGTCTTTCTATGAATGATTGTATGTGAGTTCATACTAAAAGTGAACCTCGGTACAGGCCCCCACAAATGCAGAGTATAGATAGGAAATGTACTACTGAACATGTGTTGAACATAATGGGCTGGTTCACATGATGCATACAGCCTCTGTATCACACACACTCAATTATGAAGGGAACGGGCTGAGAGCACGCCTGTTTGGACATCCTCCATGGATGTCCTGACACCTTCCTGACACATCTCTTTACCACATGTGGAGGGGCTGTTCATCTGAACAGGACCTCTACATGCATTCATAATACTTAAAATAAAAGTACTTGGGGTGAACCTATAAGGGCCATTTGGATGAACAGCCCCCCCATGATAAAGAAACACATTGGAAGAGCATTGAGGTGTCCATGAAGGATGTTTGACAAACATGCTCTCAATGTGTCCCCTTCATAATTGCATGTACTGGCAGCTGTATTGTGCAACATTGTCTAGAAAACTTCATGTGAGTACAGATCTGTATTTGTGTACAGATCGTACATGCATTGAACATAAAATGTGAATAGGGCTTTTTTGTCTCTATTGCTTTTCAAACTGTTCTTCTCAATCTCATTTCTCCTCAAGATCTCCTTCTCTTTTTCCTCACAGAGTGTCTCTTCGAAAAATTTCTCTCTGAGTCTCTCTCTCTTACATCAACCCTCAGAGTAAAAAATACAACTCACTCAGCATCTCTCTCTCTCTCTCTCTCTCACATGCACACACACACACACACACACAATCTGTCCCATACAGATCTGTCCCATGTTTTGACCAAGCAATCTGTCCCATGCAGATTGCTTGCAGCAATCTGTCCCACGTTTTGACCAAGGGTGCAACATGTTGTTATGTTTAATTAATCTCCCTTAGTTGTCACTCATGGTGGCAGCTTGTCAGACCTGTTTCCTCAGCCTAAACTTAAGCCTGGTCTACGGCTTTCTTGACCGTAGATCATCTGTGTAAATATCCTACATCCTCACTCTAAATCCTGCAAATCCTGTCCACACTCCGGTTCCTATGATCTCTTATGAAATGTACACACTCTTCTCAGCTGGAAGTTGCATCTAGCAAGGCAGCATATAACTAAGACAATTTTGTTTTTCTCATTTTTTAAAAGAATAAATTGAGCATTGCTTCATGATCCCCCTCCCATAAATACACAACAAGCAAATGGGAACTATAATATACACACAATCGGGTATATATTAGCACTCGCCAACCATTACTTCAAGTGCTTGGCAATCTTAGAAGCAACTTATTGTTTTAATGAAATGATTATCATGGTGGTAATACATCAGCACAAGAACAGCACAAACAATCAATAATAGAACATACAGAATATGAAATGTCCAGATCTATATTTGTGGAGGCATGGGCAGTGTAGTTAAATTTCCTAGGTCAATCGATGATCTTCTAGGAGGAAAGGGTGTTCTTTGTAACTGCTATGATGTGTCTACAAACACACACTGGATATGAGTTGTAATCGCAGCTGAATGAATTGAAAACCTGCCAAACATAATCACAAGGAGTTTGTTTTTCTATCTCCTTCTCTTACTCTTATCTAAGGAGCGAGGTATGAGATCCCATGCAAATTGTTGTGCAATGGCAACTTGGGTCTGACAGCCACACTGCAATTGTTCCTCAGCCAGTCTCCTGGTTGGAAATTGGCAAATCATTCTGTCTTCACAATCTCTCCTATCTTCTAGGATTGTTGAACTAAATTGTATTTTGTACTTTGAAAAGTGCTGTAGGATTAATAATATAGTATTTCCCTTCCCTTGTTCATCATTCCATATTCAAAGGTGGCACTGAATGGAGAAAGCTTGAATGTTGTCCTTTATATTATGATAGCTTAGGGCTGTCAGATGTTATGGGACTAAATCTTCCATGGCTGGGCAAGGTGATTGAGTGTGTGGTGGCCTCTCAGTTCCAGGCAGTTTTGGATGATGCAGATTATCTAGAGCCATGTCAAACTGGCTTTCGTGTGGTCTGTGGGTTGAGACTGCCTGGGCTGGCCTGATGGATGATCTCCAATTGGCTATTGACAGAGGGAGTGTGATTCTGCTGATCCTTTTGGATCTCTCGGCGGCTTTTGATACCATCAACCATGGTATCCTTCTGGACAACCTGAGGGAGGTGGGATTGGGTGGCACTGTTTTGCAGTAGTACCATTCTTACCTCTCTGGTAGATTCCAGATGGTGTTGCTTGGAGACTGCTGTTCTGCAAAGTGAGAACTCAAATGTGGAGTTCCACAAGGCTCCATTCTGTCTGCAATGCTCTTTAATATCTACATGAAACTTCTGGGAGAGATCATCAGGAGGTTTGGTGCAGGGTGTTATCAATATGCAAATGACACAAAGATCTACTCCATATCAATCTCTTGAGGCAATGGCATATCTTCCCTAAACACCTGCCTGGAGGCAGTAATGGGCTGGATGAGAGATAACAAACTGAAGTTGTATCCAAATAAGATGGAGGTACTGGCTGTGGGCAGTTTGAACCGGAGAGATGGTTTGGATTTGCCTGTTCTGGATGGGGTTACACATCCCCTGAAAGATCAGGTACATAACTTGAGAGTGCTCCTGGATCCCAAACTCTCCATGGTTTCTCAGGCTGAGGCAGTGGCCAGGAGCACTTTTTATCAGCTTTGCCTGATACATCAGCTACATCCATTTCTAGAGGTGATACATATGCTGGTAACCTCCAGGCTTGACTACTGTAATGCACTCTATGTGGGGCTGCCTTTCTACATAGTCCGGATACTAGAATTGATACAGAATGCGGCAGCCAGATTGGTCTCTAGGATAACCTGAAGGGACCACATATCACCGATTTTAAAAGAACTGCACTGGCTGCTTATATGTTTCCGGGCGAAATACAATGTGCTGGTTATTACCTATAAAGCTCTTAATGGCTTGGGCCCAGTGTATTTAAGAGATCACCTTCTATGTCATGAATCCTGCTGTTTTTTACGATCTTCTGGAGAGGTCCAGTTATGGTTGCCACTGGCTCGTTTGGTGGTGACTCAGGACTGGCCTTCTCCATAGCTGCTCTGGGGCTTTGAAATATGCTCCTCACTGAAATAAGAGCATCTCCTTCTTTTTTTGTTTGCAGACCTTCAAGACGCACCTGTTCTTGCAAGCTGTTATTTATTTATTTATTTATTTATTTATTTATTTATTTATTTATTTGATTTCTATACCGCCCTTCCAAAAATGGCTCAGGGTGGTTTACACAGAGAAATAATAAACAAATAAGATGGATCCCTGTCTCCAAAGGGCTCACAATCTAAAAAGAATCATAGGATAGACACCAGTAACAGTCACTAGAGGGATGCTGTGCTGGGGGTGGATAGGGCCAGTTACTCTCCCCTGGCTAAATAAAGAGAATCACCACGTTAAAAGGTGCCTCTTTGCCATGTTAGCAGGAGTTAAAAGCAAGTTTTTTTAAAGCTTTTAACTGGAATTAATTTTAATTATTGGTTTTAACAACTTGTTCAAGAGATTGCTTTTATTGTGTTTTGTGGATTTTTAATGGTTTTTACTTTTTATATTGTTTTAAATGTTGTACACTGCCTAGAGATAAACATATCAGGCAGTATAAAAATATGATAAATAAATAAAGTGCCCATCATCTGTGGCCACAATGGCCAAAGGAGCTGTAGTCCAACAACATCTGTGGACCCAATACTTGGAACCCCTGGCTTAGGCAATTATTGACATTCCTTCCCCCTATTTGATATTTCTCTCATCCCTATACTTTGTTTTGGAGAGGGGATGCTTTTAAATTGTTGTTCTACTGTTGCATTAGTGGCATCCTATTGAAAGACATTTTATTTGTTTCCTTCTTCCCCCATCGCTCTTTCAGTGTTACTCTCCCCATGCTGAGGTCATGAAAAATCTTTTTGTGTGGAGGTAGTCCATACAGTGGGGTACCTCATTTTTTACTAAGTTTACAATGTGAGTCATCCCAGTTTTGTAGAATAATATCTCCATGCCAGGCACCAACAGGCAGTCAACCCAATGTAAATGTTCCACTCCACAGCATGGAGTGCTACCATTAGGAAGTATTTTGGGAGGCCTCTGCAGACTGTGCCGGAATCTGAGCAGATTCTGGCACTGCACATGAGCAGCCTAACCCAGGCTGGGCTGCTCTAGACTGGGTTAGGCTGCTTGTAAGAACAGCCTCAATAGTATTCTTGCAGATGGGTAGTCATAATAGCTTAGTGGATAATGTATAGCTGGAATTATGGACCCGCAACAAAATATCCCGGTGTGCATGTATTACCTGAGCTTGTGCTTAAGTATGGTGATAAAACAAAAGTTAGCAACAAAGACAGAGTCCTTACTCTAACTTGAGTCTTAATTCATGTGCAAATCCCGCCCCCCTGATTTCTGGATTATTTGGGGGGTGGGGGCAGTCCAGCTCCTTTTCATCCAGCCCTAAAATTGCAGGAATTAATGTTAAGAAGCAAGACTCTTCCAGTTTTGTGTAACTGCTGCAGAGTAAGCTAGAGCACATTTCTTCTGCTATCTTGTATTGTGTATCTGAACCTCCAGTCCAGAGTGTTTCCATAAAGCTGGGGGATTGTGAGGAAATTCCCCCAAAACCTGCTTACCAGCACCCAGGAGGGCCATAATTCACAACACCAAGAGAAATTTTGTGACACTCCTTCCCCCTTCAGAACCTGAATAGTGAGGGAACCACAGCGTTTTCACATTTTCTTCTGTGGAGAATGTTAGACAGTTTCTCCCCTCATATGCAGAATAAGTTGTTCAAGCTGAGAAATGTATCACTTTTTTCGCTGAAGTCCTCCTTCCCCCCTCTCCTCATCACTGAATTCCATTAGCTTCACCCACTTGCTTGTTTTAATTGTCTAAACTCACAAACAATCTGTCCCATTGACTAACATGGGGAGGTTTTGTGGGGTTTTGGTCTGCTGATATTCTTTCTTCAGATTTTTATACAACTAACTTCTCTGTGGATCATCTCAAGTTTTCTGGTACTTCCCATTTGCCTGAAGGTGCTCTGATTGTCCATTCATAACAATCATAACATTCCCAGCTGTATTGGTAATGGTATATAGATAGCTCTCAGCCAGGACAGTGGTTGGCATTGCCTACAGTGCTAGAACAATGGAAGAAGCTCTGGGGAGACATAAAGAGGTCAGAAGCTAGTAGTGCTTCTTCCTTCCTCTGCAGTCCAGCAGCAGGAGAGGGGAGAGCAATTTCCACTGATATTTCTTCTCTCCTAAAGGACCATTGCCTTGAAGGAATGTGTCCCTGTGAGCTGCATGACCCTCAGGGATAAGTGACTATTTCTTTGTGGGGAGATAGATCAGTGAAAGTCACTTCCCCCACCCCTTTACTACTGTTGGGATGCAGAAGAAGGAAGAAGTACAGCTAATTTCTAACTTGTTTGCATCCCCTCAGGGTTTCTTCCATTGTCATAACACTGTGGGGAATGTCAACCAATGTATCCAGAATTACCAACAGTTATATGCATACGACTAACTTATTGGCTGAAAATTATACAAGTTGCTAATGGGGATCATGGAACTTGAATTCAAGCCCAATGATCCTTGGCCATGTTCCATCCATCCATCACATTTCATACTCCACTATTCCATACAATTTACATTCAGTTGTTATGTCAAATGATGGTAGCCATTTTAAGGCTGAGGAGAGGCCTCATGGGGTCTCCTGTCTGGAGTGGGGCTGCCTGAATCCTTGGTAGCCCCTTGGTTCCTGGCTACAAATGATGTTCTGCACAACATTTGCACCTTGCAACCAATGACAGACTTTCCTCCCATTGTCCCCTTTTCTTTTCCCAAGGCAAAGATTGTTTGGGATGGGGGAAGGGATTGGTCTTTGACTTCCTTCCTAGACCCCTCTCCCGAGGAAAAATTCCTAACATTTTGAGAGAAGAGAAAGGGGTGGATGCTTCATTCTAGATAGGGGTCTCTTTTTGCCTGACAATTGCAAATGTTGTGTGGGGCATTTATACATATGGTTACCATGGTGCCTGTTATGGGATCTTGCCATAATAATGAGTTACCATGCAAAACAAGCTGTGAGACTAAAGCTTTCCATTGTATACAATAATGTGCTCATAAGTGAAGAACAGGCGATGTAGAAATTTTTAGCCAAATGTGTGGCCAGGAAAGGAGGAAAAACACACGGAGCAAAGGCGCACATGAAACTAAGTAATCTGTGGCAAAAGTGATGACATGAACTGGATGTGAATTTTCCTTCACAGTGCTGACTCAGATGCATAGCTTTCCATTAAAGCTCCAGTAGGAATGAAAATGGAGCAGAAGTTTAATCTGGCAGCCACTCTAATAAGGAGAGGCTTTTATATGTTTCATGTTCTTTAGAAACATCCAGTGCTTAGGCTCATGAAAAAGAAACGTTGAAATCCATGCTGTTATTTTCATTCAGATGTTGAACAGATGTAATTGCAAATTTAGAAGTTCATGTGCTCTCCATGACAGCCCCGATGGCCATGCCCACCCCAACAGCCAAGAAGTACTGGTGCTCCATCCCAGCGCGTCCCCCCTCCACTAAACCCCTGATGTTGAGGTTGCTCTGAGATCTGAAACATTTCAAAAAGAAACTAGAGGTTCTGCCAGTGATTCTGTCAATGCTCTGGTGGATGTCTGGAATAATGAACTCATCAGGGTACTAGACATGGATCACTCCAAAGTGTACTTTCTGACCCACTCCAAAATTTACCCCATGGAATATTATTGATTGATTGATTGAACACATTTATTTTACACATTTATATACTGCTCACTGCCAAAGTCTCTAAGTGACAGCAACAAAACAAATCAACATATGTAGAACATTTTAAACATATAAAAATTTAAAGTTAAAACATCCAATAAAATTCAACTAAAAACATCTGATTAAATTTCAACTAAAAAGCTTGGCTGAGGAGATCAGTTGTTTCCTAAAAGCCATCAGAGATGGAGCAGCTCTAATCAGAGCAGGAAGTGTTTCCCAGAGCCCTGGGGGATCTACAGAGAAGGCTTGCCTCTGAGTCGCCACCAGATGAGCTGATGGCACCCTCAGATGAGCCTCTGGAAGAGCTATGGAGCTGAAGCAGCAAGCAGCAGCAACCAGAGCAGATGCCGCCAGGGAGCAGTGGGAGGCACCTTTAACTGTAAATTAGTACATGGTTACGACTCCTCCTGCCACACCTGAAAACTGTTGGGAGCAGCAGAGCACTGCCCAGCACCCACTGGGGTGGAGGATTGGCTCCACCATTCCGCTGTCCTCCACACATGCATGGAGGCCATTTGCTGGCCATGAAAATGGCCTCCGCCAGCTGAGTGGCAGAGCTGACCCTCCACCACAGTGGGTGCTGGGCACTGCACCACTGCTCCAAACAGCTTTCAGGTGTGGTGGGAGGAGAGGTAAGCACCTACTAATTTAAAGTTAAAGGTACCTCATGTTGCCCCCACCCCCAGAAGTGCCCACACACCTGCTGCTGGCAGCAAGGTAGATGACCGGAGTGCAAGTGGAGGAGGACTCTACGTAAATGCGACAAGACACAGGAGTGAGCCAGAAAGAACACAGAAAGAGAGCCCCAGAAAGAACAGGTACACAGTTGCCTTGCTCTCACCCTGGTGTTTCAGGTTGAGGCTATGGACAAGAACACTTTCAATCAACTTCAGATGATACTGGCTGTTGATAAATTTCTGGGCAAAATAAAAAAAAAAACCTTTTAAAAGCTCTGAATAGCTTAGGTCCAGATTACCTGAGAAAGCACCTTTTCCTGAAAGATATCCACTACTCGCTATCAAGAGAGAACAGTCTCCAGGTGCTGCCGGTTAATCTGGGGGCAACTTGGAATCTGGCCTTTGCAGTCACTGCCTCTAGGTTGTGGGACGTGCTCCCCATGGGAATAAGAGGTCTATCATCCCTGGAGGCTTTCAAGATAGTCACGAACGCATATTTCTTTAGCTGGAATTTTAATAGTATTTAAATTGTTTTGAATGAGTTTTATGCTAATATTTTATATGGTTTTATTTTGACTATGAACCACCCTAAGCCATTTTTGGATGGGTGGTATACAAATGAATAAAAATAAATATATACGTTTACTTGCTTCTTTATAAATTACAGAACTTCATTATCTGTGCATGCACGCAAGTTAGGAAGGAAAAGGTACTGGAGTAATTGTATACCTCTATTCAACTGCTAAAGAACAAGACCTGTGCATCAAATTAAGCATAACAAATATGAATATGGGAAATCAACTTTTGAACTTAAAATCTTAAAACCAATTTTCACTACATTTTCCTGCTACATGTAGAATTATTTTTTTTTTACAGAAACAGAGACTGCATTCACACATAATGCAAAACTACAGATAAATGGGGCAGAGGTTAGCATTTGTGTACGTCCAAATTCATGAAACCATGGTTTGTGGGCAAAAGCAACCTGCGGTTTCCCTCACCAAACTCCAGTTTGAACCTTTGGTTTGTAGCGAGTTTGGCTGCTCCAACCTGAGGCTTTGCGGTGGCAGTGTTATGTCCAAATGTGGATGCCACCATAACCATGGTTTCGTGCTGTTTCTGGAACTGTAATCATAGAGAGGTGGGCCCAAACCTGCCCAGGATCATGCCTGCTCCATGCCTGCGGTGCTTCTTGCTGGTTGCCTCTCCAAGCACTTGCCCCACTCCCTGCCTCCAATCTAATAAAGCAGTCACCCGGCAACAGGGATGCCACCACATCCCATCCCAAGCTTGTAAGCCTATCAAATTGGAAACTCACATGGGGCATTCCCTCTTCCCACTCTGTCCTTTGTTCCCCTCTATTGACAATTAGGAGAGAAAGGGGACAGGATGGAAAGAGGGGCACCATGTCCTTTGCTTTCTGAAAATGAAGCAATAAAGTTGTCTGTTCACAAGCACATGTAGCCGTGGTGGCACCATCAGGGGAGTAACAATAGGGGGGGCAGGGGGGCACGTGCCCTGGGTGCCACCCAGGCGGGTCACATGGGGGGCGCCAAAAAGTGGCACCCCCCAACCCCCCCGGATCGACCGCCGAATCGCCGCCACTAGGCTCCTTGAAGCTCTGTCCAGTGCTGCTGCCAATGAGGTCCGCCACTTGCCACCGCAAGGGCCCCGGCCGGCCCAGGCCACTCGGCCAGGCTGGGGCTCTCCCCAGCATACGGCTCCTTCCAGGCCGTGCCCTGATCGCCGCCGCGCTCAGGCACGGCAAAGCTGAAAGCGGGCGGGCTGCTAGCTCGACTCTCCACTGGTCCCCTCGCCGGGGGCTCCACTAGGCCAAGGCCACTCGGCCTGGCCGGAGCTCCCACCAGCGCGCGGCCGCGCGGGCCGGGAAGATGGCGGCCGCGGGGGCCGAGAAGCCGGCGACCACGTGGGCCGGCAAGCCGAGCCAGGCCCCGCTCGCCGCCGCGGCAAGATTAATGCGGGCGGGCAGCTAGCCCGACTCTCCGCTATGCCCCCTCGCCGAGGGCTTCGCTAAGCCAGGCCACTCCGATACCGGGCATGGCAGGAACTCCCTCAGACACGTCTGTACTCTCCGCTTCCGAAAGTCAGACTGAGCTCGTGCAGGCGCGCTGCGAGCTCGGCACTTCCGGTTCCAAGCGGAAGTGCCCGGGAGCCAATAGCAATCGGCTCCAAGTCCCACGTGCTCCTTAGCAAAGGGGGCCAGGACAAATGAATCGCTACCACCGCCGCCGCACTCGGCGGGCAACCCGCCACTGCCCGCCACCGCCGAATCGCCGCCGCCACCGGCGATCTGCCGCCTGGGGCGCCGGGCCGGCGCAGGTATGTGGGGGCCTGGGGGGGTGGGGGGGCGGGCAGGTGTGGGGGGGTGCAATTTCAGGGCCAGAGCTTGCCCTGGGTGCCGTTTCCCCCCGCTACGCCACTGGGCACCATAAACCAGGCCACTCAACATATGGTAGAATAGAGATACTCAGGGTATCAGGGTAGAATTCTTGAATGGCTCAGGTCTATTTTTTGTACAATGATGTTGGGGAAGGCCCCCTCCCCTTGGGTTAATGCATGCTGTCTCTAGGCTTACTCATGTGAAGAAACATCCAGCAGAAGCAGCATTGCCTCCAGTGAAAGGAGCAATTCTACATGTGTGATGATGATGGATGCTGCTCCTGAGTGGACTGTTCTCTCATGAGAGTGGAAGGCCAAGGGGATACCCCTTTACGACTCATGAGAAGAACTGTCTGGTGGGGCCAGGGGGATTGGGCAGAATCACGAATAATGTGTGATGAAAGCCTTTCTCCCATGGACCACTCTCTCACAAGAGTCCTAGGTCATGGAGACACGCATGCGGGCAAGATAGCAGATGCCACCCAGCTCCCCACAAGCCAGCCATGGGGATGGGTGGGTACTTTGCTTAGACCATACCAATCTTGGTGACTGCCATGAGGAAGCAGTCCAAGCAGGCCCTCTGCCAGTCTAGTTACCCATTGGGACATATACATTTTTATTTTTGCATGGCACAATGACCCCAATCCCCTGGAGTCACTGGAAATTGGGGATCCCCACTCCTGTGGTTCCCCATGGAAGCCGATCTGCATATGCCACAATGCCAGTCTGAAACTGGAAAATTTGAATGAGAGTTAAGATCTGTCTCCTGGTCCCAGGAAGAGTTGAGATCTGTTCCCCAGTCTGCCCACCGGGCATATGCCTGGACACATGCAATGTCAAATTCTCCTTGGAGTGTATCAAAGGGTTCCATGGAGAGGAGGAGGTTGCTGTGCAAAGGTTCTATCATTAACTTGACAGAATGGGGGCCCCATCCAAGCAGACCCCTTTTGTTCGATGGCTCAACTCATAAGCACACAGTCCAATGGAAGACGTAAGATTTTCAAGCATAAGGTCCTCCACAATGGACTGGCCCTCTCATGGGAGGGCTAATCCCCAGATGGCAAGCCAACATGGGGAGCAGGAGTGTGATTTGGTCTCCCTGGGCTGCTTTGCTGGAGTGATCCAACTCAAAAGCATCCTTGGTCACAGTAGGCCAGACCCCAGAGTTCTTCCCTCCCGCCCCAATATACACATCCCTGACTAGGAAGTCATCATGTTCCCTTCCTGGAGTAACAGAAAAATAGTGCCCCTCAGCATTTCCCTGCTGCCAGAAATTGTGCTTGTGTGAAACTGTTTTCTTTTGGTGCTCTTACAGTGATGTAATCTTACAGTGGTTTAATCACTGTCAGATGAAGGGCTTGCATAGCATTTAAAGGGTTTTAAATGCCCTTTCCCTGGCAAGGGTGAGCAGACCATTCTGAAAAGGCATGATCATGCTCAGTACACTCTCTTGAACATTGTGGCCAATGGCTGCCACCCTACAGATGTTCTGATGCCTTGCCGACAGTCTGGCGATGTGAGTGCTACAGAGCTTTCTGGGATGTAGAGTCTGAGGATCAGGAGGAGGGAGGGGCTCCCGTGCCCTGAAAATGCAGGTTGCCAGGCTGTGGCTGGACCAACATCTGCAATGCGATTCATGGTTAGAAAGGTTAACTGCAGATTTGGCAACCTCCAGTTTCATATTACGTGCAAATGCGGCCAGAAATCCTTGACACTGGGTGAGAAAAATCACTGAGTGAGATTATTGTGAAATAAATTGTAAAATTTCCTTTCTCTTAAATAGAGCTATGATTTAATCTACACTAGCCCTGTCTAGTAGTGAATAGTAATATTCTATAGCTTTCTTGTCTGCCTTTCCTTTTCTTATTTTTTGTGGGGGGGTTTTGGAGGAAGTTTTCATAATGATATGTTATGTGAACCAGCAGATGCCTCAGATATGGAAAATGTGGGTTTTAATAACTGATCTTGCCTATATTCTACATTACACAGAAGATGTGGTGACTGCACATACAGTGGCATGTATGGAATGGCATTGACCTGCCATAACATACTATTATTTGTTTTAATGTTTTTAAGATATTTGCATTTATATACCACTTTTCAACAAAGAAATATTCTCACAATGGTTTACATAGCAAAAGGACCGAGAAGATGTTCCCCTGGCCTAAATATGCTTACAGAAGGAAAAAAAAGAAACACAAGGGAGACAGGAACAATGGCCACTGGGTGGGCAGGGCTGTCCTTAGGGCATGGCAAGCAGGGTGACTGCCCCAGGCCCCACTCTTTTAACCCCCATTAGAATTAACTGGAAGGGGGCCCCACACTGGCTGATTTGTCCTGGGCCCCTCACCCTGTTAGGGCTCTCTAAGGATGGCCCTGTGGGTGGGACACCACTTATTTATTTATTTATTTATTTGATTTTTATACCGCCCTTCCGAAATGGCTCAGGGCGGTTTACAATTAAAACAGAAAACATTAAAAACAATTAAAACAGAGATACAAATATAAATACCAATTTAAAACAACTTAAAAAACAATTAAACTATCAAAACAATTAAAACCCTGGAAACCAGGTTGACATTAAAACAATTAAAAACTGATTAAAAACCTTGAAAGGCCAGGCCAAACAGATAGGTTTTAAGGGCTCTCTTGAAGGACAGTAAAGAATCAAGATTACGAATTACTGCTGGGAGTGCATTCCACAGTCCAGCAGCAGCTACAGAAAAGGCCCGCCTCTGAGTCGTCACCAAACGAACCGGTGACAACTGGAGACGGACCTCCCCAGATGACCTTAATGTGCGGTGGGGATCATGTAAAAGAAGGTGCTCTCTAAGATATCTTGGACCCAAGCTGTTCAGGGCTTTAAAGGTAATAACCAGCACTTTGTATTTTGCCCGGAAACATATTGGCAGCCAGTGTAACTGTTTCAAAACAGGCATCATGTGGTCTCTCCGGGTTGCCCCAGAGACCAATTTGGCTGCCGCATTCTGAACTAACTGAAGTTTCCGGACTACGTACAAAGGCAGCCCCACGTAGAGCGCGTTGCGATAGTCAAGCCGGGAGGTTACCAGCTGATGCACCACTGTTTTGAGGTCATCCTCTTCGAGGAATGGGCGCAGCTGTCGAATCAGCCGAAGCTGATAGAAAGCACTCCTGGCCATGGGCTCCACCTGAGATACCAGGGTGAGGCCTGGGTCCAGGAGTACTACCAAGCTGTGCACCTGCTCCTTCTGGGGGAGTGTAACCCCATCTAGCACAGGGAGATCTAACTTACCCCTCAGATTCTGAGCCCCCACAATGAGCACCTCCATCTTGCTTGGATTCAGCTTCAATTTGTTCTCCCTCATCCAGCCCATAACTGCCTGTAGGCAGGCATTTAGAGAATGAGTGCCATTTCCTGGGGATGAAAAGGAGAAGTAGATCTTGGTGTCATCAGCATACTGATAACACCCAGCACCAAACCTCCTGATGACCTCACCCAGCGGTTTCATGTAGATGTTAAAAAGCATTGGTGACAGAATGGAGCTCTGAGGGACTCCATATAACAGCTCCTGTTATGAGGAGCAACTGTCACCAAGCTCCACCATCTAGAATCTACCTGAGAGATAGGAACGGAACCACTGCAAAGCAGTGCCCCCTATCCCCAACTCCCCCAGGCGATCCAGAAGGATACCATGGTCAATGGTATCAAACAGAGCCGAGAGATCCAGAAGAACCAGCAGAGTCACACTCCCTCTGTAGATTCCCCGGTAAAGGTCATCCATCAGGCCGGCCAAGGCTGTCTCAACTCCATAGCCCGTTCTAAAGCCAGTTTGAAATGGGTCTAGATAATCAGTTTCCTCCAAGACTTCCTGGAGCTGGTCAGCCACCACCCTCTCAATCACCTTGCCCAACCAAGGGAGATTGGAGATTGGCCTGTAGCTGTCCATCGCTAAGGGGTCCAGGGAAGGCTTCTTTAAGAGTGGTCTAATCATTGCCTCCTTCAGGCAGGAGGGCACCCTACCCTCCCTCAGCGATGCATTTACGATATTAATTAGGCCATCTCCAACAATCTCCCTGCTAGATAGAAGCAGCCAAGTCGGGCAAGGATCCAGAGAACAGGTGGTAGGCCACACTGCCCCAAGCAGCTTGTCCACATCCTCAGGAGTCACAGATTGAAACTGATCCAATCTAATACTGCAAGAAGGATTGCTAGACACCTCCTCCATAGACCTTGCAGAAATAGTGGAGTCCAAGTCAGCCCGAATACAGGAGATCTTATTTGCAAAGAACCCATTAAAGGCATCATAGCAGAGCAACCCCGGGGACTGATTGGAAGTAGAAGGAGGAGAAACCAGACTCCTCACAACCTGGGATAGCTCCGCCAAGCGTGAACCTGCAGCTGCAATGCGCGCAGACCAAAATCTTTTTCGCTGCGTGCACTGCCACCGCATAAGCCTTCAAATGGGTCATGTGCTGAATCCTGTCAGATTCGAACCGAGTTCTCCTCCACTTGCGCTCTAGTCGCCCACCCAACCGCTTTAGCCCCCGCAGCTCCTCAGTATACCAAGGGGCCCTTTTTGCAGCAGGTCGGAAGGGATGCTTAGGAGCAATCGTGTCTACTGCCCTGTTGAGTTCCCTGTTCCAGGTTCCCACCAGGGCATCAACAGAATCACCGGCGGCACCAACGTCAAAATCCTCCAAGGCCTTTTGAAATCCCACTGGGTCCAGCAGCCTTTTCGGACGGACCATCCTAATTGGTCCACCACCCCTGCAGGGGTGGATTGCGGCTGTGAGACCAACCTTAACCAGGTAGTTAAGGTTGAGCCCCTGGTGGCGCAGTGGTAAAACTGCCGCCCTGTAACCAGAAGGTTACAAGTTCGATCCTGACCAGGGGCTCAAGGTTGACTCAGCCTTCCATCCTTCCGAGGTCGGTAAAATGAGTACCCAGAATGTTGGGGGCAATATGCTAAATCATTGTAAACCGCTTAGAGAGCTTCGGCTATAGAGCGGTATATAAATGTAAGTGCTATTGCTATTGCTATTGCTAGTGGTCCATCCATGACAATGGGGAAACCACTGGATTCCCCACCCACGGAACACCCCCCTGATCCGAACAAAAGACCAAATCGAGTGCATGGCCGGCAATGTGAGTTGGTTCAGAAACTAGTTGAGATAGGCCCATAGTTGTCATGGCTGCTATGAACTCCTGAGCTGCACCAGACAAGCCAGCCCCAAAGTGGATATTGAAGTCCCCCAGCACCAAAAGTCTAGGAGACTCCAACACCAACTCCGCGACCAGCTCCGTCAGCTCAGTTAGGGAGTCAGTTGGGCAGCGGGGTGGACGGTACACCAACAGAATCCCCAATCTATCCCTAGTTCCCAGCCTCAAAAATATGCACTCAGTATAAGTCAGCTGTCTCACAGGGGCCCTGGTAAGGGAAATGGTATTCTTATGGACCACAGCCACTCCACCACCACCCCGCCCACTTCCCCTGGCCTGTTCCATGACAGAGTAACCTGGTGGGAGAAGCTGAGCCCACACTGGACCACTCGCCTCCCCCAACCAGGTCTCTGTTATACATGCCAGGTCAGCTCCCTCATCCACGATCAAATCATGGACAATTTCGATCTTATTCTGAACTGACCTGGCATTGCAAAGAAGCAAGGCCAGATTCTGTGCGTCGTTGGAGCTGCTCCCCAAGGCCAAAGAGTTGACAGAACAGTTGGAAGTGGAAACAGTTACTAAATTACTGACTTCCCTTCCCCTGTAATGGCCAGCTGCTCTGCCAGTGCCAATTCTTCTATTCCCCACCACTACAGTAATAGCTGCCCCTGAACTGCTAGGCACACCCCCAGCACCATCCCCCTCAAGAGAGCCCAAACACATGTCTGCAAAAGGCCTGGCCCAACCTAACCCCCCAGCTCTCAGTCCCACCAATGAAGGCCCGGCCCCAACGGCTACGCCTATGGCGAGCCTCCTTGCTTTTAAGCCTGCAAGCCCCAGAGGCCACTCCTCACACAAGCAGCTCCCAGGACAGGCGGCAGGTGGTAGAACTTAAGCAGTCTTGAGCAATCTGGGAGGCTGGCAAGCAGCCAGCTGGAACTTGGCAGCCAACAAGCAGGCTGCACTCCGTCTGTGCTGGACTGTCCACAGGGGGCAAAGGGATAATTGCTCTCCCCCTACTAAATATAAGAGAGCCACCACTTTAAAAGGTACCTCTTTGCCCAGTTAGCAGTTGTTCGCAGAGGTGAGCATGTGTCAGTGCTCACTGCTTGGATTGACCCTAGTTGCACTTGTTTGGAAAGTCATGTGGCAGGCCTTTCTATGTACACAGATGGCTGGAGCATGCACCAAATAAACCAAGTTTTCTCATGTATGTGGTTTTAGTCCATTCTGCATCATGTATCAGTCCACACAACTTTCAATGCCCAGTTTTCAAAGTTGCAGGAACACTCTTGAAACTATCAAGTATAGCTGCATAAAAACCCTTGCCACAGTAAATGTATATTACATCTGCTGAATACCCTTTATTCACCAAGCCACTGATGCTGTTGAAGAAAAAGATTAAGTAGCTTTAGGATACGTTCTTGGAAAATCTATTGCAAACTCCTAGCAATCAATACATTTTCCTCCATGTGATTGATCTACCATTCTCTGCAATAATTTCCCCAATGCACTGCACTTCACTAAATTGGTATCAGATCTAAGCTGACGTTCATGTAAATGAGATAAGAATTAAAATTAATGTCCCAGCTGAATCACATGGGACATTCATTCTTTTAGATGTACTAGATCATGTGTTGCACTGCAGTGGAAAGAAATGTGGTTAACTCATAGCTTCTTTCCCCGAGACTCTACCATGGAGTCAGAGGGATCATAATGAGAACATGATCGGTGCCAGCACTATGATCACAGTTTGCTTCTTTTTGCTGCCTGTACCATGGCTTTCTAGGACCCCAGTAGGGCATAAAGTACAAAATGATCATCAGAAATCTGACCCATGCTTTTAGAGGCTTGGAAATGAAACACTGAATAAAAATCTGCTAAGTAAGATCCAGTGAATCCTGGATCAGAAACACTAATCAATTTTTTGGACATGCCTTTTAACCATGCAATATGGACCCAGTTTATACACAACATGGGAGCACAAAAAAGGAGAGATGTATGTTTTTTCTTTCCTCCTTTTCTTGTAATGTGGGAATTATGACTCTCATATTTCACCTATACTGTAGTTAGATGCATTCCTTTAGATGTCACGTGGGATATATGTATTTCATTGAGGGTCTCCAGTAATCCTTCTGGAAGGATTAGATTGGATCAGTATTAATCTGTGATTCCTGAAGATGTGGGCAAGCTGCTCAGAGTGGTTCAGCCTGCCACCTGTTCTCTGGATCCTTGCCCAATATGGCTGATTTCATCTTGCATGGAAGTTATTTGAGATGGCCTAGTTGCCTCACTGAGGGAAGGCAGAATTCAAATTCAACATCTCACTAGAAGGTCATTCACATGACCCAGGATGGTGGGGTGAGGAGGACTTGGGGTGAGGAGGCCAGTAGGCTGAGCACTCTAGCCACTCAGCTCTGTAGGAAGCCTGAGCAGGAAGCACGAGCAGACACACAACTGGCTAGTAGGGTGGAAGGGCACACTCACACACTTTTACCTCAGTAATAACCGGCAGGGGTGGGGGCGATGCTCAGGCTATCTAGTGGGGTTGGGATCATTGAGCCTGATCCCAGTGCTCCACATGAGCAGCTCTAGCCAGGTAGGGCAGTACAAGCCTGGGTAGGGCTGCTCAGGTGAACAGCCTCAATCTAGAGGAAATGACTCTGCTTTTTTTTAGGGTTGTGCGTTTTGTTTTTGGCCCGAATCTGAAACACCCCCATTTTGTTCTTTGTTCATAATCGGCCAATCTGAAACACCCCAATTTTGTTCTTTGTTCGAAATTGCAAAATCAGAATCCAAAACATTTTGGATTTTAAAAAGCAGCCCCAGAGCAAAACTAGCGGGTGGGGGTGGTAGTGCCCAATGGATGGGAGGTACCACCCAAACATACGAAGAATTGGGCAAAGGGCTGATTTTCAGTGAATTTCTGAATTTTTGAAGATTTTCCCCACAGGGAATAATGGAGGTTTCAGCAAAAATATAGCTTCATGTGGGGGGGGGGAGAGGGGTGGCCCAGAGCAGAGTAGGGGGAGTGGTAGTGCCCAATGGGAGCAAGGAAGCTGCCAGAATTATTTCAAAGGAATTGGGCATAGATCTAAAGATATTGAAAGATTTAATGGAGTTTACACATCTTTAAATTTATTCCCGGGTAGGGCTGGTACAAGCCTGGGTAGGGCTGCTCATGTGAACAGCCTCAATCTAGAGGAATGGACTGTTTTGGGCACAAAACGTTTTGTATCCAAAACAAAACGCACACCCCTACTTTGTTTCACAATGCAACTGAGACCTGGCTGTCTGTGGAGGAGGTAAGCTTTTGTAGTCTTCCTACATGCATGCCCTCCCACCCGGGTCCCTGATCATGTGAAAGGCCCCAGTATTTGTTTAGATGTACTCATATTAGTCTGAGTATAGTCTGAGGGCTATAGACCACCTCCAGTCTCAGAGGCAGAATGCCTCTAAATACCAGTTGCAGGGGAGTAACAGCAGGAAAGAGAGCATGCCCTCAGCTCCAGCCTCTAGCTTCCACCAGCATCTGGTGGGCCACTGTGTGAAACAGGATGCTGGACTAGATGGGCCTTGGGTCTGATCCAGTAGGGCTGTTCTTATGTTCTTATATGCAGCAACATCCAAACAAGTACTTCCACAAATGGAAGATGTTCCACTTGCACAAAGAGAGAGGGGTGGTTTATACCAGTCCCTGAACCACCACCCCTTCACCCCACAATATGTGTCTGACAGTTAGGAGCAGAATTTGAGGGAGCACAAGAGGGCGACAGATGGAAGAGGAGCAGGTGAAAAACCGCCCCTCCACTCTGCTTGAGCAAGCAGGACATTTTCCATTTGTGGAAATACCAAGTCTGAATGCTACCTAAGCTGCTGCATCACTTATATACATGCATTAGAGAAACAGGATTGTCATGAACCAGTCTCTGGACCCCTTTGATAATGAACTTGAGCCAAAAGGACCTACCCCAGAAGTTATGTAGCACCCATTCTGGAACAGATATTTCAGATATTTTGGTTCAGCTGACTGAAAGTCCTGCAACATCAGTCCGCCAGGCTGTCTGTTCTCCCAGAGCAGAGCTGCACAACATCACCCTTCCAACTGTTGTTGGATTATAATGCCCATCATCCCCAGCCACACTGGCCAATAGTCAGAGATGATGGGAGTTATGGTCCAACAATAGTTGGAGGGCTCAAGTTGTACTGTCCTGGCCTTGAGGTTTACAACTGAGGTACAACTGAGTTACCCTGTTCTTTGACAGCACTCACATGGAGGTCGTATCCCTCTCCCCTTGAATCCTTTCCATTCTCAGCTTAGGATGTGGAACTTTGGCAATCATAAGTTCTGCTCATGGTATACAAGGGTTCATTAGAGATTAAGACTTTGGTCCCAACTAGATGAGATATTGGAAATCGGTAAACAGATCTCCCCTCTACCAACCTTTAAAAAGCAGTCATAGGGGTGAGTCATAGGGGAGGGGCAGATTGGATCAAGAACACATCACTAGGGGAGAGGGGTGAACCTTTCCCCCTCTGTCATTTCCTCAATGTTACCCAACTGGAATTAGTATTTGCCTCAATAGAGAAAACATACAGGAACATTGGGTTCAGGGGGAAAGAGTTATATCTCCCCCCTCCCCAACCCCAACCATACCCAGGGCCATGGTTCCAAACCAATATGTGAGCACTGTGATGCTTTTTAAAACAATTAGAAGACGGGAGACAATCATGGATCTCCAGTGTCCTGTCTAAGTTGCTCCTTTGTTGTAGCAGTGTTGCCTATGCTGCACTTGGTGGTACAGACCGTTTGACTAACTGTAGTATCTGCTTCCTGCCAAGTGATTGCCCATCTCCTTGCTGCATTAATCTGCTTGATCCTGATCAATAATGTTTTCCTCATGCTTGTTTTCAGATGCCCTGATTGACCATCCAAGGTGCTACATACTCTTGTCTAATATGTAACCATCATTGGCTATAGTCCCTTGTGTAATGTACAGTCAGTGGTAACTGCAAACTTCAGATCTGCTGCCATACAGTGTGTGAATCAGCTCTGAGTAACATCCTAGTGATAGAAAGTGATGCTGCCACTGCATGAAGTAATTAAGGCTTTCTATCTAAAAAAGAGAGAAACAAGTCTAATCCTTTACTAAATTCCCTTCTGTTCTCGTCATGTTTCACTCATGCAGAGCTTGAACCTATGGACTGATTCCACAAATGCAGAGAAATGGAAGTAAACAAACGGCACTGAGTCTTTGAACTAGATGCCAGCTCTTGTATATAAGAATAAATGGAGAATATCCATCATAATTGAATGTGCTAAACCTCTAAATATCACAATGCTGTGAATAAAAGACACTGAAGAATGATGCAGATTAACTGTACAGTGTGGGCTGAAAAATAAACGTTTTAGCAGAATTAATAAGTGTCAGGAACCCACTGATATTTTTAACTGAACACACGGCTTTCTTTCTGGGCAGCTGTTCAAACCTGAGTATGTGGGGCTCAAGGCAAACCACTGTTTTAACTGAATAGGTTTATTTATACAAGAGTAATTAGAACAGAAGCCACCGAAGGGTGCAGGGGAAATGACTTGATTAGCAAGCCAGAGGTTGCTGGTTCAAATCCCTGCTGGTATGTTTCCCAGACTATGGGAAACACCTATATCAGGCACCAGCGATATAGGAAGATGCTGAAAGGCATAATCTCATATTGTGCAGGAGATGACAATGGTAATCTCGCTGCCCGCCGCTCTAATGAGTGGCGCAGCGTGTTTGCCTGGCCCCCCTGAAAGAAGCACAAGGCTCCTCTGGCCTCATTGGCTGGCAGGCCCGTGCAGGGGGTGGGGCTTTGGCCGTGCGTCCCTGCTCCGGGCCAGTGGGCGTCAGTTCTCGCCAGATGGCACTGAAGCAGGACGCTGCCGACAGAGCTCCTGCTAGAGATCTAGTGGCCCAGGGGCGGTGTGGGTTTCCACCCAAGTGGTGGAAGTGGCAGGGGTGGGTGGGTTTAAAAAAAAAAAGGTTTGGAGAGGCCTGTGGGCTTGGTTGGCAGCAATAGCGTGCTTTGGGGGTGGTGTGTTCCACCTGTGCAGTGGCGGCTGCAGAGGGGTGGTTGTTAACAAGAGTTTTGAGTGGCCTGTGGGCCCAGCCGGGAAGGCCTTTTCGGTGCCAGGGGTTGGGGTGCTCCCCCCGCATGGGCGGGTACACAGACGTGGGCATCCAGGCGGGTAGGCTTCCCCCACTGTGATGCAGGCCACTTCATTGGGGCTGCAAGGCCTTTTAAGGCCCCTATCCCTACCCAGTCCCCAGTGGGTTGTCTGCTGGGTGGTTTCAGCATTAGTGGCCAGGTCTTTCATTTTGGCAACAGGTTCTCAGGCCTGGGGATTTGCCTGCGTGCTACACTTGTGAAGACCCTGGCCTGTGCATTTCTGGGTGCTTGGGCCTTTGCTACACTGATGGACCCCCAAAAAGCCAAGTGGAAAATCGGCAGGGCACCCGTCCGGTTTCGGCTGAGGCCTGCTCCTCCTGATTCTTCATTGGAGGATGACGGGGACATGGGCACTATTAGAGTGCTCATTGTGTGCCTTGAAGCCCTTGAGAAAGACAAACAGGGAGCTGCTAAAGAAAAAGATAGCTGCTAAAGAAAAAGATAGCTGGGGCCCATCTGGTGTGCCTACTGAGCATAAAAGGGTCACCAGAGGGGCTAAGAAGGCCAAACTCATGCAGTCCCTGTTTGCCAGGTTGGATGTTTTGGAGGCGCTGGGTCAGCAGCCAGTCCAGACGTCGGTGGAGATAACTTCGGACAACATTGGTCCTGCACCTGCATTGGAGTCATCTGGCAATGATGGATGCATCCTGGACAGGTAGGGGTCTGGTGAGTCCTTGCACCACACTTGGCCTTGGGGAGTGCCACCCATAGCACCTACATATAGCCCATACAGCTGGCACCCGGGCATGTATGGCCCTTCACTCCCTTATGGGGTGTGTGCACAGGTCTGGCAAGGTGGTGTACCCACTGTGGGCAGAGCCCTATCTGCAGTTCCTTACAGGGCTGCAGAGTCTCTTGGAACAAAACCCCTTATCCACCATATGATACCTCCCTCCCCTTGGGGGACCACTTGTTGCCCGCCATTAAGAAACACATTTGGCATGGGGAATTCGTTGATATCTTCCAACTATTATTTAGGGAACCCGAGCCAGTAGTTAAGGATGGGGAACAAAAAAGGGAGGAGAAGAAGTCTAAGTGAAAGCTGGTGGAACACAATTGGGCCAATTGGCTTTCAGCATGTACGGTCTATATGGGCATTATGCTGCAAGTATACATGTCCCAGGGCCCCGTCCTCATCAAATACATGGACATCATACACCAGGGGTACATGGATTTTATGGGAAATGTCTGGGAGTGGTATGACCATTCCTTCAGGCTCAGGGCATCTTTGAACCCTGCTATTCCCTGGGATAGGCAACACCAGGAGCTTTGGCTCCTTATCATGACCCCCTCGAAGCCCATTCAAGGGGAGCGTGCAGACAGCAGCCATTTGATGTCTAAGACTCCTGCAGTGCAGTCCCCTGAGCCTGTCACTGCGCAGGGTGTTCAAAGTACCCTGCCATGCTGGGCATTTAACACCAGTGGAAAATGTGGTAGATCACCCTGCCACTTCAGGCATGAGTGTGGCTTCTGTGGTGGAAAGCACGCCAGCCTCCACTGCCAGCACATTAAGGGTTTGTGGGGCAGCCTTGGAGACCCACTGGTTGGCGGCCAGAAGGCCGGGGGTGCCCCATAAGGTGGACCTCCTGGAAAAGGGCCCCAGCCCAGTTGATCCCGGTTTCGGCCTGCCTCCTGGAAGAATACCCCCTCTGGAACCAGGCGGATTATTTGTGGGAGGGTTTCAATTTTGGTTTTCACATCCCCTATGTTTGTCCGAGAGAGCATTGTGCAGCCCCGAATCTGAAGTCCGTCCTGGGGATGGAAATGGTGGTATTCAAAAAGATTAGCAAGGAAGTAGCATTGGGGCGTGTTCTTGGCCCTTTTGAAGAGCTGCCCATGCCGAACTTGCACATCTCCCCACTGGAGGTGGTGCCCAAGAAGGCACTGGGTGAGTATAGATTGATTCACCACCTTTCCTTCCCGCACGGTGCTTCAGTGAATGATGGGATCCCGGAGGAGCTCTGCTCTGTTAAATACACTTCATTTGATCAGGCGGTTAGGGTGGTCCGATCCTGCAGGCCTGGCACGCTTTTGGCAAAATGCGACATTGAGTCTGCATTTCACCTGCTCCCGGTTCATCCAGCTGATTTTAACTTGTTGGGTTTTGTGTTTGAGGGCAAGTATTACATTTGATCGTGCCCTGCCTATGGGCTGTTTTGTCTCTTGCGTAGCCTTCAAAACGTTTAGCTCCATGTTGGAGTGGGTGCTTCGCTAGAGGGCTGGGTTGGTAACGACAGCTCATTTTTTAGATGACTTCCTTTTCTCAGGAAGGGCGGAGACTGGGCAATGTAGGCGCCTCCTAGATGCATTCCAAGTGCTTTGCTCGGAGCTGGGTGTCCCATTAGAGAAGGACAAAAATGAAGGCCCCTCCACTGTCCTTACTTTCCTAGGGATCGAGCTGGACACTCAGTCTGGCAGCTCTAGGCTCCCACAGGCTAAACCCAAGACCTTGAGGGCATAGTTGCAGGCCTGTCGCCAGGTGCACAAGGTCACCCTAAAGCAGCTACAACAGCTTATTGGACATCTGAATTTTGCATGGCGGGTAGTAGTGCCCGGCCACCCCTTCTTACGGTGGCTCTGTGATGCCACTAGCAGAATTAGGAGTGAGCACCATCGCATTAGGATTTCTGCCCCATGCGGGCTGATCTGGAGTTATGGGCATCCTTTTTGGATTCCTATAATGGAGTCTCCTCCTGGCGGGATTCCCTCCTGCTTGAGGCTGAGCTTCAGGTCCAATCGGACACCGCGGGCGGCCTCGGCTTTGGCGTCTATTTCCGGAGGCACTGGTGTGCTGAAAGGTGGCCAGATGCCTGGGTAGCCGGGGGTATTACCAGGGAATTTCTGGAATTCTTCCCAATAGTAGTAGCTATTCACATATGGGCTGACCTGTTTAAAAACAAGACCGCGTGCTTCTGATGTGATAACCAGGCCATGGTCCAGGTCACCAACCGGCAAACGTCTCAGTCCCCCAGGGTCATGTCCTTGGTGAAGGCCTTTGTATTGGCATGTTTAACCAGTCAGAGGGGCAGGGGGCAACTTGTGTCACTATACCTTGCTAGCAACGTGCTCTTGTGCCCTGTGAGGCCGTTAACATCTTTCGCAGCCCTCCAGGGGTCCACAAGTGGATGCCTGTTCGTGCACTCAGATGGACGGCCTCTCTCTCAATAGCAGTTCTGGGTGGTGGTGCGGCAAGCCCTGGCAGTGGCAGGGGTCCCCACGGAGCACTTGTCCCTGCACTCATTTTGTATTGGAGCTGCTTCAGCTGCCTCCCATTTGGGTCTTTCAGGTGAGGCCATTCAGTGCATTGGGCATTGGTGGTCAGCCACGTATAAAAAGTACATGTGCTAAGGACTGGGCTGAAGTCACTGGTTGTTTTCTCCTTTCAGGCACAGCACGATGTGCTGAGACGGCACGGGTCCTCATCCTTAATCATTCGATTGTGTTCCAGACCCACAGAGCTGCATGCAGGGTTCAGCTTGGAACACAATTGGGACTCAGGAAATGGGCGTCGATCTCCTGGATCGGTCATCGGTGCATGGTCATCACCCAGTTTTTGCCCTTGCTGCAGGAATTCCTGGCGGCTAACCCACCACCCGACATCCTTGTGGTGCAATTGGGAGAAAATGATTTAGCTATGCAGTCAGGGTTTTCCATCCTTCATAACATGCAGAGGGACATTGCACAGGTTTTGGACTGGTTTCCGGGGATCTCAGTGCTCTGGTCCGCCATGCTGCAACGCAGGGTTTGGAGGGGTGCCAGGGATCCCTATCAGATTGACAGGGCCCGCAGAAATGTTAATGCCCAAATGGCATGTTTTGTACGGGCCCATGGGCGTAGTGTTGTGGAACACCCTGACATTGTTTTCTTGGCATCTGGTTTGTATAAAGGGGATGGAGTCCACCTTCCGCCCAGTGGGACGAGGTTGTTTCTCAGAGATATAGAACAGGGATTGGCTTCTTTTTTGAAAAGTTGGTTGGGCGGTGGGGGGCTAAGCTAGGCTAACCCCCGCTGTGGCAGGTACAGTGAGGTCTGGAATAACTTTGCAGGCTGGTGAACACCTTCAGGTAAGCGTTTGGCCATAGGTCAGCCAGGGCAACTCTCTAGAGATTGCACGGCTCAGGGAGATCTGCCTTTGACCGATCTACTCTATCAGGCTAAGCTCTCAGAATTGCTGGACAGCTACCGGGGGTGCTGCTGTGGCAGAGGCCTGGCACTAAGCCGGCTAGGATAGGCAGCCCCTGCTTTAGAGCACTGGGGCTGCCTGGAGCCAAGGTGTATCGCTTTATGCCATAGGCTAGGCATGCCCTGTTGGCGCATGCCTATTGATACCGCACTGTATGGGGTGGAGAGCCAATCCCTGCTCTTTAGTTCTGTTGTTCTGAAGTTAAATAAATCGTGGCCCTGATTACACCAATACCTTGTGTCTTCTTGGGTGTTGGGCAAACCCCTCCTATATTCTACCAAAGACAACCATGGGGCTCTGTGATTACCAGGAGTCAACACTGACTTGACGGCACACTTTACCTTTAATTAGAACAGGTGTAAATCAAAAGTGCTGGAATACATGTACCTTTCCTTCCTTACGTACAGTGGTTGACATCTGGAGCTATGACGTTCTGATGCTAGGGGAGAAAATAGCAGTGTTCCTCATGACTTCCAGACAAATGCAGCATGGGTGCTCACATAGATGGGAGGTCATTAAAAGTAATCCTCCCTGCCTGCACAATCACTGGAGCTCTGTTAGTAGACTGCAGCAGCAACATTACTCTCCTAGCAGCGTTTCATAAGTCAGGATGGCAGCAACAGGAGAGGGTCAACTTTTGTTGATCTCCCCTTTCCTCTGAAGCTTACTGTGAGGCTATTCTTATGGACAGTGGAAACCGAGCTAAGGGAGTCCAGCTTCCACTGCATGTGAGAACCGCTGGGAGCTGCATGGCTCCCCGTGGCAGTGCAGCAGCAAACCCTCTCAGGTAGCCCGCCGCTTAACCCGGGTTTTGGGTGCAGGAGAGCCCAAAAAGTGGGTTCCTGGATTGTGTGTCACCACGGTGCAGATCTGCGCCACAACAATTCATGAGTAGCCTTCCAACCATGAGGCTACAACAAGCCTCCCGGCATCAGGAAGCTCCCAAAAGGCACCACACACTTGTGTGGTGCCTTATGGGACTCCTGGGGGCTGGAAGGCCCCTCAACCTTGCCACCCCAACTGGCTCCGTGATGGAGCCAGTAATCGTCTGGGTTGCTGATCCAGCTGTCCAGGAAGGGCTCCCTGGTTGTCTGCGGGGAGAGTGGGTCAAACCTGCTCTCCTTGTAAACCCGCTTCTGGCTCTACGCACGGATCATGTGTAGAGCCTTCCTGCCTCCCAAAACTATGTAACTTGCGGTCTGTGTGGCTCTTGAGGACATACTTCTGTGATGCACAGTGGACGAGAAAGGCGAGATTGGCAAAAATTATCCTTGCCTTGCAGCCCCAATGCAGTGTTAGAGCACCAGTGGTGTGTTAGTCTGGATGTCAGTTTGTTTTAAAATTCCCATAATATAATATCCTACCTATTTCTAACCCACAATCCTAACAGTCTTTTTCATCCTAACATTGATCCCCCCAACCTCATCCCCGCCACCCCGCCACAAAGCTACTTCAACATTCCAACATTCCCTCCCAACCAGAAATGGCTCATGCACAGTTTATGACATATCTCAGGAGCTTTTCAAGTGGAACTACTTAGCAGTGAGGGAAGGAAAAAATATTCCAAGTGATTTTGCAGTGCTAGCTGTGACAAATATATCATTTCTCTTTTCTGGGTGCATACCTTCTTAAAATAAATCCTAAGCATATCTATCTAGTTCTACAGACACTTCTGTCCCTTATTTTATAGCCAGCATACCTGGCATACATTTTAATGCATGGTAGGAGATGAACAGTGAGAAGAATAAAAATGGGAGGAGGGCAGGGGTACAGGACAAAAAGAGAAATGATGAAGACACAATAGTGGATACAGTGCTGCTCATTCTTCTAAGGGAAACATCAGTCTCTCCAGGTATGTGTGAACCGGCTCGACCTCGAGCTGGTTTGCCATTGAACTGGTCCAGCTCGAGGGCTCGTCCAGGCCTGGTTCAGCTCAAAGTCGAGCTGAACACGCGCCCCCCCAGCCAGGGGGGAGGCCGGGGGGAGGGGTAACTGCCAGAGACACCTCCCTCCCTGTGGCTGCAGCAGCACCCCCCAGAGGCGGTGAGTTGTTAATTTTCTTAAAACAACAACTGTAGAACCCCCCAAATGGCCTGAGTTTGAGTGTTATGTTCGAAACTTGTACGACGAGTGTACATGGGTATAGATCTATACACAGGTACAGTTATTCACACATTACATTGAACACAGGTACAGCAGTATGCTTCCTACCTGTACGATGGCAGCAATTTTGATGTACACCAATAAGAATGCCTCGTGTACCCAGGTTCACTTTTTAAATGAACACAGGAACAGTCATCCACACAAAACCATGTATGAGTGTACAGACACCTGGACACTCATATGACCTATTGTCTGAATAGGGCTTCTATTATGGAAGATAGGGGAACCAAATACAATAGGGGGGCATAGCTCAGTGGCAGCACACATTCAGTGCATGCAGTAGGTCCAATTAGTTCATGCTGTATACCTATATACATGCTCTATGATGTGCTGGAAAGCTAAATGGAAGCATATTGTATGTAAAAACATAATACCCCAGATGGACAACTTTGAAACTTAGACCTTATTAACCAAGGGGCAATAAATAGAGATTAGGGGTGTGCAAGCCAGCCGTTTGGCTGGCTCGGTTTGAATAAAGACCAGATACAAACTGACCTGGCCCGGTCCAGGCTCAGGCTCAGCCAAACTGGCCTGAAGCAGTTCGCAGGCTGGCTCAGTGGTCTATCAGTAAAGGGGAATCTGGTGAGGATTCCCCTTTACAAGTACAGAGCATTCCCAATAAATGCGGGGGTGGGGTGGGGGACCAGACGAGAGTAAGGATTCCTTTTACCTTTAATATATAGGTGCCAGGGGCAGCAGAGGCGGCCACAGAGACATCAGAGGCAGCCGCGGGGGCTCCTCCAGCCTCCCTCCCGCCAACCCCAAATGACAGCCCAGGCCAGCTGCGGCCCCGTTTGGGCCTCTGTGCATATGAAGAGGCCATTTTCATGATCTCCACACATGCATAGAGGCCATTTGCGTCACCACGTGGTGACACAAAGAGCTTGTGCACATAGGTCATGAAAATGGCCTCAGAGCGAGTACAGAGGCCTGAACAGGGCCACAGCCATCCCGGGCTGTTATTTTGGAGGCTAGCAATGGGTTGGAGGAGCCCCTGCCGCTGCCTTCTATGTCTCTGCTGCCACCGCAGCCATTGCCACCACCATGGCTGCCTCCACTATCCCTGCTGCCCCGGTCCCCCCACCCCACATTTACTGGGAATGCCCTTTACTTGTAAAGGGGGATCCTTACCTTTACCACCCAAGGCGACTCCCCCCTTTGCAGGGCAGGCCAGTTCAGACTCGGACTACTCTGACCAGGCCAACCCGATGTCGAGCCTGGCTCAAAGCAAGCTGGCTCACACATCCCTAATAGAGGCTCCATATGGTCAGAAGCCTCGGCAACATTGTTTCTGATATTTATTGATTCTGATAGCTGCTCCAGCCACCCATGAAGACCTGTATTTCAGCACTGGCAACTGTGTGCTACCCATTTGCTTACTTACCTTCCAGCAGTGGAATATTGTAGTAAAATATGTATATTGACTTGACTTCCATTTTCCTTTCTTGGCCTGCAAGAAGACACTAAAGAAGGCTAGAAAGGCCAGTGGGCCATGGACTTTCTGTGGGTGAGCTGCTACAGATACTCCGGGGCTTCTCACCACTCTTTCTCTGGATAAGCCTCCTATGTGGATAGGGCCCTAGTCTCTTATAGAAGAGGAGCACATTCAAGGAGCACATTCACACAAACCCTTCCTTTCTCGCTGAGAATTGGCTTGGATATGAGCCACTTCCCCCCGCCCTCAAAATTGAGATGATATCGATGAATTTCTCAAGCTATTTCAGACTTTGAAGACAGCCAGCCCTTAACATATGCTTCCCTCTTTCCTTTACTTACTGCTCTTTGTGTGGCAGCAGCAGCAATGAGGGAGAATGGGGAGGGGAGGAGTTGTTTCCATTTTCTTCTCTTGGTGCAAAGCAGTGTGCCAAGAGAAGAAGCAGTGACAGACTGGGAAGCATTTTCCTTTCCTTTTATCACCCTAAACTGCTGCCTCTTAGTGCACCAGGCATTATGTCAACTTTGTGGCGGTCCCTGGGATTTGTAGTTGTTTTATAGCTGCTTCCCTCATACACTCAAAGAAGACTTATGTAGATTTAGGTAAAGGTTTATTCAGCAACAACTCCATTTTCTCATTATCCATTCCCTCCCTTTTCCTTTCCGACTGTGCCCCCCCCCACTCTCTACAGGATTCCCACTGGGACAAACATCCAAGCAACAAAACACAAAAGATAACAAGATAGAATACAACAGTAATCTTTCCAGCATTGCCAGTAGCTGATATACAACTTCCTCCCTTTAGCATTTTTGTCAAAGCCAGACCCTGCATGCCTAGTAGGACCTTTCAACTGGAGCTGGATTTTAAAGGCCAGAGTTAAGCCAATAGAAGGTTGTGGGATTTAACAACTGTAATTTTTTTTTTACTGGTTAATTGGATTTAAAATAAAATTCAAAGGGATATTTTAGATTTTTTTAGAGTCATCCCCCCCCCCCTTTAACTTTGAAAGCAAGTAATGTATTCTGAAACGGCTGGATAACTTCTATTCATCCTGTAAGCAAATCTGTTTAAAAAGGTTAACTGTGGCACAAGTGAGAAAGGAGACCTACAGTTGCTGAAATTGCAGATCTGATGCAAATTTCTCACTGTTCAGAAAATCATGTACATTTTTTTCTTTATTTTTAGAATGTTAAAAAGAAGAACGTTCTAAAAAGAACGTTCTTTTGCTTTGTGTTAAGTGTAGGAGTTTCTTTGAACCTCATTCAGATGGGAACAAGGAGCATGCAGTGAACTAGTGGGATGAGGTTCATTTCAGATATTTGACAATATCTCACAAATGATAAAATAAAATTCATCAGTTTTTTAAGGACTTCTTTTCAAATGTATTCTCTTTTTCTATGATAGAACTTTACTTTTGCACATGAGATTAGCCATTTCTGGCCATCTCCACTCCTGCTTCAATCCCAGTTCTCATATTTCTTTAATTATAAAATGTGCATTATACTCCTGCAAACTGGGCAAAGAGGCACCTTTTAAAGTAGTGGCTCTCTTGTATTTATCAGGGGGAGAGCAACTGTCCCTATGCAGTCTCAAGCACAGACAACACAACATTCTTCCAGTTACTGCTGCTGGTGTGTCCCTTGTGTTTCTTTCATTGTGAATCCTTTTGGGTCATGGAACCATCATCTCATTCTTTTTTGGTATGTGAACTAGTTTGTGAAAGTTTTTATTCAAAAGCAATATAGATATTCTTAATAATAATGGTTGACATCCTAAATGCAAGAGTGTGACAACTTCCTCTATGCTGTGGCTGTGACTGACTATCTCAATTGTGTGGCTGTGGGTGCAAGCAACTAACTCAGCACTGGCACTTATACAAGGCGGGGGACAAATTTTGACAAACTTTTCCACCCCAGGAAATCCCATGTGTCACCCAAAAATATGTCCTTGAGGGCTGCATGACCCTCAGGACATATTTTTGGGTGGCACACAGAGGGCTTCTAGAGAAAGAGGAGATATAGGGGAAATTGTGACACTCTTGCACAAGAGCACTCATGCTTTGAAAGTGCAGGAGCCAGGTGTATGTGCATACATACTTTTATTAGAAGCATCATCAAGATGTCACCAATTATTTTTATTAGCCTATGGGACAGTTCAAATGCTACTTCTCCCACACCAACCTCTATGTGCAGTGAATGCATCTCAAAAGTCTGCTTCCCTCCCCCACAAAACCCAGAATAGTGCTTAATTTTTAAAGAAAGTTTCAGCCATAGGACTCTTTTCACCTACTCTTGAAGCAAGCTCTGGTCATTAGTTCTAAATGCCTAAGCAATAGCAATAGCAATAGCACTTACATTTATATACCGCTCTATAGCCGGAGCTCTCTAAGCAGTTTACAATGATTTAGCATATTGCCCCCAACATTCTGGGTACTCATTTTACCGACCTCGGAAGGATGGAAGGCTGAGTCAAGGAGAGGATACAGTTGCTAGTGGTAAGAGTACTCTGTGTATGTACTCTGTGTATGCTCAGAGGTGATTTTCTTGATTACTGAATATATTTTTCTAAAGAAGGAGCACCATGGCAGAGATGGTGCTGAATGGGCTTGACTGAAGGAGATGGAATAAGAATACATGATCTGAGGGTTCCTCCCCCTGTTTTCAACTGCTCATTTCCATCCTCTGGTGTCCACTATCTCATTGTATGTATGTAATGTGGACTACAGTCCTATAAAGACTGTATTTCTTTAACATTCTGTACAGAATGCTGTTTATTGTTAATGCTAAGTAATATTAAGCATTAATAGAAGAAGCAGTGGCACCAAATGACCATAAACCAAGACCATCTCCTTGTCAGTTTAAATGAATAAAATAAACTATAGCAACATGAAGACTTGATTAGTACCCACAATAACAGGCAGATTAGGAACAACTGTCTAATGTATTGTTCAGAGAAAATTACTTTTGCCTGGTCAATGCATGGGTGGGGGGAATCCTTCCTTGTACTCAGTTAGATTTATTATGGAACAAATGGTTGATCTGTACAACTATGACATTAATTTTAAAATGAGCATACTGTGAAGGATTTGCCCCCAGATCAATATCTAAGGGAAGAATTGTGTGTTGATTCCCCCCCCCTCAATTTTTCTTGATCTATTCAGCTTTCCCTTCGAAACTATTCCTTGCCTGTCAAATCATCTGTGGTAAGTGGACCACATTCTCCTTTCATATCTATCCCTAAATAGATATTTCCACCATAGGAAATAATGGGGATTCAAAGTTGCCACATCCTAACCCTAACACAGATCTCCAGCTTTCATTTAAAAAAAAATCCAAGCTCTAGCCCTTGTAGAAGTGAAGTTATGGAGCAAAATGTGCGGTCATTATTTTTCATGCTTCAGATTCTTTGGCATCTAATAACTTTTCCTCAAAAAGAATCCTTATGAGAATTCATTGCACACTTTCATTTCTTCTGTTCATTTTGACTGTCACTGGACAGTGCCAAGTGTCAACTGCCATGTGCCAAGTACACCCCACCCAAACCCCACCTGCAAGGCAGTGGGGTACTCATATTATATTTTAGGAATATTGAAATGTTTAGATTCTTTGGTGTCTAATAACTCTTCCTCATAATGAATCCCTATGAGGATTCATTATACGCCTTCATTTCTTCTGTTCATTTTGACTATCATTGGACAGTGCCAACTGTCAACTGCCATGTGTCAACTACACCCCCCCACACACACACAAACACTGGGGTACTCAATTTATTTTTAGGTATTTTTGAAGTGTTTCAATTCTTTGGTGTCTACATTACTACATTCTATTCATTTTGACCCCACTGCTTTGCAGGAGAGGGTGTGGAATTAGTGGCATCCCATGTTCCAACTACTTCCCCAACCCACATGCCACTGGGTACTCAGTTTATATTTTAGGAATGTTTGAGGTGTTTAGACTCTTTGGTGTGTAATGAATCCTCATAGGGATTTATTTTTAGGCTCTTTGGTGTCTAATAACCTTTCCTCGTAATGAGTCCTCATAGGGATTCATTATGAGGAAAGGTTATTAGACAACAAAGAGGCTAAATGCTTGAAAAAAAATCCTAGAACATAAACTGAGTAGTACCCCACTGCCTTGTGGTTGGGAGTGGGGTGTAATTGGCACATGGCAGTTGACAGTTGGCACTGTCATGTGAGGAGAGCTGATCTTGTGGTAGCAAGCATGATTTGTCCCCTTAGCTAAGCAGGGTCCACCTTGGTTGCATATGAATGGGAGACTAGAAGTGTGAGCACTGTAAGATATTCCCCAAAGGGGATGGGGCCACTCTGGGAAGAGCATCAGAAGGTTCCAAGTTCCCTCCCTGGCATCTCCAAGATAGGGCTGAGAGAGATTCCTGCCTGAAACCTTGGAGAAGCTGCTGCCAGTCTGTGAAGACAATACTGAGCTAGATAGAGCAATGGTCTGACTCAGTATATGGCAGCTTCCTATGTTCCTATGTTCCACTTTCCAAAAGACAATCAAAATGAATAGAAGAAATGAAGGTGCGTAATGAATCCTCATAGGGATTCATTGAGAGAAAGTTATTATAAACCAAAGAATCTAAACACTTGAAAAATAGTGACAACACATTTTGTTCCATAACTCCACTTCTGCAAGGACTAGAGCTTAGCTTTTTTAAATAAAAGAAAGAAATAAAAAACGAAATCTGGGAATCTGGGGAATTAATAGGAGGGATCTGAATCTTGAAGCGATTTGAATCCAATCAGGCACGATTCTGTTTGTATCTGAATCTAGCCAATGGACCACATTTTTGGCTCCAAATCACCCAAATCAGCTAGATTTGGGTACAAACCAATTTGTAACCAGATCAGTTTGAACATCCCTAATTGCCACCCCAGGCCATTCTGGAGATGCCATTTCTGTGCTTGCCTAGTGTCTGGAGACTGTCAGTGTCTCCATGGGCCAAAACAAGCTCAGATTTAATCTCTCCAAGACTGAGTTGCTTTTGCTTACTCCTCGATCTGGCCAGTTGCTGAGTCCGAGTCTCTCCCTGGACAAGGTTGCACTGCCCCTGAAGGAGGTGGTCCGCAGCTTGGGGGTACTCTTGGACTTGCAGCTCCTGCTTGAACAGCAGGTGGAGGCTGTGGGTGCCTTTGCCCAGCTTCAGCTGTCCACCAGTTGTGGCCCTATCTCAACCGGCAGGCCCTGGCAATGGTAGCGCATGCCCTCGTCATCTCTCATTTGGATTACTGTAATGAGCTCTACCTGGGGTTGCCTTTGAAGATGACCCAGAAGCTTCAGTTGGTCCAGAATGCGGCGGACCACCTGCTTATGGGCGCTAGGAGGTATGATAGTATGACACCTCTCTTGCCGTCACTGCACTGGTGACCTATTTCCTTCTGGGTCCAATTCAAAGAAAACCCTTCAGGACCACCTCTCCCGGCCAGTCCTGTCCTGTCTTGTGAGATCATCTCAAGTTGCCCTTCTTTCAGTCCCCAGTCTCAGAGCAGTCCATAGCACTAAGGCCCGTGGAAGGGCTTTCTCTGTTGCTGCCCCTTCACTTTGGAATTCTCTTCCCACCCAGATTCGGACTGCCTCCTTTCTTTCAGCCTTTAAAACCTTATTGAAGGCATTTGTTTTCTGCCAGGCATTTGCCCTTATAATCTTTTTTTTAAAAAAATCCCCGGATGCTGTTCTTGTTTTGTACACCGCCCTGAGTCTGTGGATTGAGTGGTATATTAAATCTTTTAATTAATTAATAATAAATGAGGATGGTTGTAAATATAGTAGACCCTTGCTCTTGGGAAATAACTCACCAGCACAGAAAGCCCCGAAAAAGGTGACCAAGGTAGCTGCTTGGAATAGGGCTGCCTCAGGCGATGAACAAATAGACCCCAAATGCCCCACAGTGCTCTGGAGTGCATCCGGGGTGATGGGCAGCCACACGTCTGACCTAGCTGGTGCCTCTAGGGCTCACTCCTCCAGCATGCTTCTGATCCTAAATTCCCCAGTATGGTCCTGCAGTCCCTGTGACGTAGTGAAAAAGGCAAAAGCTGCCAAATGGCCTGCCAAGGTCCCAGGGGCTAAACCCCTGGACTGCAGCTGTACCAGATACTGCATCAGATGTTCTGGTGGGGCCAGCCAAAGCTGGTCGAGTCCTACCTGAGACCTACATTCTTGGAATGCCCTGAACTTCCTATCATAGGTGACCCGAGTGCTTGGTACTAAAGAAGCATTAATGGTTCTGCAAGCTTCTACACAACAAGGCTCCAGAGCCACTCAGGCATGCACTCGGGTCGATGGGCTACTCCTGGGGCCAGTTGGCAAAAACGGTGCACCTGAAAATGAGAAAGGGCATCCGCAATGCCATTCTGGATGCCAAGGACATGGAGTGCCACAAATAGGATGTTGAGTCATAAGCAGGCAAGGACAAAAGCCCTGAACAATCCCATAACTTGTTGGGGGTTGTTAATTTTACCCCCAGTAGGTAAACAGCAGAGCACTAGGGAAGAGAGTACACACTCCAGTTGCAGAGTAGGTAGCAGAGGATGGTTTAGTTGTTGCAGCTATTTAGAAAAAACACATGGTAATTTTTGTAGAACTAAATACTTAGTATTTATTGGTTAAGTACACTTGGATAGGAAAGACCTAATCCTATCTAAAGGACTACATAATGAATAGGTAAAGAGAGAGAGAGATGTTTCCATCTACTCTCTAGGAGAAAAGGAAGGATTGTGACTCAGCACAGGAAGTGCTGAAGATTCAGATCAGGGATCATAGAGTAGGGACAAATAGAGAGACCCTTACTCACTGTCTCTACTCCCAATGCCCCTAGTGGTCATAAGGATAGTTCGTGTAAAAGGTCGATGCACTGGAACTCCATCACTAACATTCTGGGGGGTGGAAGTTTGGCAATTTATGACCTGGACTGTGGAATCCCTGAGAAGGTCAGCCCAAATATGGACTGCCACAACTATGGGGAAAAATTCTAGGAAAGTCAGGCCCCTGGTAACGCTCTTCTCAGCCCAGTCTACAGGTCATTGCTCAGCACACCAGTGGACCCTAAAATATACTCTGAAGCCAAGGCCATTCACAGCATCTGAATGGACCTGCAAATCCATCTCCACTAACTAAAGACTGCACCAAAAGGAAACTCCATTATAAGCGTTGAGGAAAGCAGACCAGAGCCCCATGTCCGCTCTCATGGGGCAGTGACTCAAATGTGGAAGTGGGGCTCACACGTCCCATTTGTGGCATCACATCTGAAGAAGGCTCAGCCTGGAGCCACCACCCTGCAGGTGAACTCTAGATGTCCAGTCACTTTTTGTAACTGCCTGAAGGTGACCTTCTTAGCTTGCATATATTCGGCCAGCAGACCCTTCAGAATCACCAGCTTCTCACCCGGGAGACAGGAACACTCTTCCCTGGTGTCTAATTCTATGCCCAGGAATGTAAGTCTCAATGCAGGACCCTTGGTCTTTTCCCGGGCAAGGGGAACCCCCAACGCTGAACACAAACCCCAGCTCTGAACACAAACACATAAAGGATTCCAGCAAGTGGGCACATTGGTCAGTGCCATTTTTGCCCGAGAAAATGAAGTCCTCCAAGCAATGTGTGGAGGATTGCAGCCTCACCCTGTGTCAAACCGCCCACTCCAACATGGAGCTGAATGACACCAAGCAGCCCATAGGCAGAGCCCGGTCAAAGTAATAATTCCCCTGGAATATAAACCCCAGCAGATCAAAGTCCTTGGAGTGCACAGGTTGGAGGCAAAAGGCAGATTCAATACCATACTTGGCCATAAGGGGTCGTGCCCACAAGAACGATCTGATCTGCCTCGTCAAATGAGGTATACTGAGTCTTCCCACCCCGCCGAGGAAAAGACAAATGAATGAGGTGATATTCTCTGGGGGACCTTCTTCAGGACCACCCCCAAAGGGGAGATCCAAAGTGTGGGTAGTGAGAGGATCCCAAAAGGGACAAGCACTCTACAGGTGCCACCTCTTTACTGATCTTCCTGGCAACTACTGATTCCATCCCTTGTACCTACTTCAGATTCGGGGCCATACTATGTTCCTGAGGGAACATGCAAGGAATCCTAAAACCTAAAGTACTGGTACAGGATTGGGCTTCTCTGCTTCCAAGGCCGCCAGTCTATCAGACACAGCCTGCATCAGTTTCACCTTTTTTGCCTCTCTGGTTAGCTTCTTAGGCTGTGGTGGAACCCCCAAAGGCCCCTCCCATCCCGGGGAACCCAGCATTCCTTTTCCAAAGCTTCTAGGTGAGCAATATGTGCCTATATCATACCCATATCCCCATAATAATCTGAGGGCGAAGAATTGGGAGGGGGGAGGCTTTTTCCCTTTTTTGCCTATAGCCTTTTTGGGGCCCATGGCCAGCAGATAGCCTGCAACACTAGAGCCAATATAACTCAATAATAAACAGCCCTCAAAAGAACCCAGTAGATGAAAAATACAGCTATAGCCACCCAAACCACCAAAGCGTAGCACCAGAGGGATAGTCCCAACAGTGACTGAATGTGCTGCACTGGTGCTAACCCCTGAAACGCCTGGGTAGCCCCCAGTAGCAAAAAGCCACCAAAATGCTGCCCAGGAAGGCCCCAACACATTCCATATGCCGGGTTAAAACTGCAGCCAGCAACCCCCCAACACACTCTTAAACAGTGCTGAGGAAAATCCCCAGCTGTTGCAGTCCTCTCGCCACTCCCAGAGCATCAGCCGATGGGCGGCCCGCCCCGACAAATGCCGATCTACCAAAAGTTATTCCGCTGCTGCCAAAGCTCCGCACCCCCCCCAGGACCAGACACCACCGTGCATGAGTCAACAAAGGACCCAGCCCAAAGAGCACTCTCCCTGAACATCCATCTCTGCTGCCTGCAAAGAACAGACTGATGGGGAGATCCTGAAGTGGCTGTTGCTGACCAGAAGCCCTGCCCCCTCCCTGCAAAGGAGCCAATGGCCTCAAGCCCCAGCCTCGTGCACCTTGTGAAGAGGGCTGGGACAAATGAGCTGTGCCACCCATTCAGATGGCGAGCGGCTAAATACTGTGTGCAGTGCATGATTACTCAGTAGTATACCCCATTATTATTTCCTGTTTACACAGTCAGACAGGTATTATTGACTGGATTGTTTTATCCAGACATCGAGTCCTTCCCAAGGACCTGGGATGCCAGAATTTTATTATCAGTGTTATGCTGTTATTATAGATATCGTCGCAGAATATAGGCTGTTCCCAGTAAAGTTGCTTTTTGTAATTGGCTGATGGTGATTTCTGTGGCCCCTGTGGTGTTGAGGTGCTCTTCAAGTTGTTTTGGAGTTGCACCTAGGGGGCCAATTACCGCTGGGATTATTTTGGTCTTTTTCTGCCACAGCCTTTCAATTTCAATTTGTAGATCTTTGTATTTGGTGATTTTTTCTATTTCTTTTTCTTCTATTCTGCTATCCCCTAGTATTGCTATGTCGATTATTTTGACTTGTTTTTCTTCCTTCTCGACTACAGTTATATCTGGTGTATTGTGTGGCAGATGTTTGTCTGTTTGTAGTCAGAAGTCCCATATTTTTACATCTTCATTTTCTTCAACTTTTTCAATTTTATGGTCCCACCAATGCTTGGCTACAGGTAGCTTGTATTTTTTGCAGATGTTCCAGTGTATCATCCCTGCTACCTTGTCATGCCTTTGTTTGTAGTCAGTCTGTGCGATCTTTTTACAACAGCTGATTAGGTTGTCCATGGTTTCATCTGCTTCTTTACATAGGCGGCACTTGCTCTTTGTTGTTGATTTTTCAACATTTGCTCTTATTGCATTTGTTCTTAGTGCCTGTTCTTGTGCAGCCAGTATTAAACCCTCTGTTTCTTTCTTCAAGTTGCCATTCTTAAGCCATTGCCAGGTCTTGGTGATGTTTGATTTTCCAGTAATATTGTGCAAATATTGACCATGCAGTGGCTTATTTTTTCATTTTTCTGCTCGGTTCTTGACTTGTTCTTTCTTGTAGGCCTGCGTTCTTTCATTGGTGTTGAATAGTTTCGCGTTATTGACCATTTTAAGTGCATCTTCTTTACTATCCTTGCTATATTCTTCAAGGCCTCTTTTCTCCTCCTCTACTGTTTGATGAACTTGCAGCATTCGTCTTCCACCTGAGCTGCAAGGGAGGTATAGCCTATCTACATCACTGCGGGGTGCAGAGCATGATTGACGGTCATTATTTTCCTGGTCTTACGATCTAGCGTCTCTAGCTCTGCCTGGGTCCAGTCTATTATTCCTGCACTGTATCTGATAACGGGTATAGCCCAGGTGTTTATGGCTTGTATGGTGTTCCCGCCATTGAGTTTGGACTTGAGGATTTTTCTAACTCTTCTGATATATTCACTTCCAATTTTTCTTTTAACTTCAGCATGTTCAATGTTATCAGCCTGGAGGATACCCAAGTATTTGTAATGTTCTTTCTCTTCCAGGTTCTTGATGTTGCTTCTATTGGGAAGTTCTATTCCTCCTGTTTTCTTATTTTTCCTCTGTTCATTATTAATGCAGCACACTTGTCTAGTCCATTGGCTTGTACTAGCAGACTTGTAATAGCAGATCATTATTTCCTTGTTGGCGTTTTTCGTATATTTTTTCTGGTTAAGTGATGTTTCTTCCAGTAACACTGCAGTCACCAGCCCTGGTTGCTCAATTGAAGATCCTGAGTCCTGTTGCCCATTTGCCACCAGATGTCCATGGACTCCAGCACCTGGCGCAGTCCTTGTTGACCCGGGTGATGACCGATCCGGTATAGATTTATTAAACTTGCATCTCACCATATTGTTGATGGGAAAGGCACTTTTCATCTGGCTTCTCTGGTGAGACCTGTCCAGTATGGTTGGATGGACCTCTGGCATAGCTCTCACCTTCCTCAGAGCACGCAAGCCCCACAACCATGCCAAGGTTGGGGGATCATTTTCACTGGGGAATGATGATGATGATTAATTTTATTACTACCACTTTTTAACAAAAAAAAGTTCTTACACTGCTTAAAGAAGTGTACATAACAATGGTATGGGTTGGAGATAAACTGACAGTTTCCTTCTTAATCTTGGTGGAATTGTAGTTTGTGCCTGACAGTCACTGGTCTGTGTCCTACAAGATGAACGTGGGGTTATACTTCTGGGAATTGGTTAAGGGATTAGTACCTGCACTGTTGTGCCCTTCTGGTATGGCCTGAAGGGGATGAATGTCCGTATCGCTGTCACTGTCTACAAGTTCAGAATCTGAGTGGGAAAAGAGGGTGTCATGATCCTATGACCTTCACTTTCTCCAGGACATAAAGGGTTAGTCTGCTGAGACTGCTGAATTTCAGCAGGGTCATTTACAAGCCATTTACGTCTGAGCTCCTTTCCTTGGGGAACCTACATTTCCTTGGGCTGAGCTCCTTTCCTTGGGGAACCTACACTCACCAGATTCTTCCCTGTGCATGCAATAATGTTGGCTGCAAGCTGGTGGCCTCAGAACTTCAATTCTGCATAATTTTTCATGAGTTCCGATGCAAGTTTATAATCCTGTATTCTGCTATTCACCTGGAATGAAAGGGTTTGCATAACACCATAATTCAACTTGTGCTTTTGATAGCATTATCTGACTTCTCTCTGTTAGCCAAAATAATAATTGTCCCATGGCCCCAAAGGGCTCATGTTTTGAAAAAGAAAAATGAAGGAGACACCAGGAATAGCCTCTGCAGGGATTCTAAGCTGGGCTGAACAGAGATGATTGCTTTTCCCCTGTAAGATAGAAGAAAGTCCCTACTTTGTCCTGTTGGCACTACCTTAAGTGAACCTTTGCCACAGATACTTCTGCATAGGGTTGCAGATTTACATTCAATGTACTCTAAGAACTGTGACCAGACTTCATCTTTGAATCACAAAACAAATTGTTTAGGCAGTGCCTTGGGGCAGGAGTAAATGTTGCCAGAGATGCACAGCCACAATCCTGAATTTCTCTCTCTCTCTCTCTCTCTCTCTCTCTCTCTCCTTTCTAATTTGTATGACACATGATTATGTCAGGAAGTAGAGAAAGAGTCATAGGGCTGCTGCAGGGGCAGCTCTAGAACAACTAGAGCAAAGGGATGGGAAATGTCATTAGGGGAGCATACACTAAGCCAGTTCACATGATGATTAATAGGGTAGGAGAAGCATTTTACCCTAGTGCAGAAGCTGTGCATGCTCCCCTTTCCTGCTCATATGCAAGTAAAAAGGAAGCTTGCAGTGGTTGTCTGTTAAGCAGCAGCTGGGTAGGAGAGCTCTGTCCTACCCAGCGGCTGTACTCATCTCTTTAATGAGGTAGGAGGAAAAGTCCTTCTACCAAGCTGCCACTTAACAGATGATCATTGTCAGCACCTCTAGGTGCAAATTGGGTGGGCATGCAAATGGACTCCATGCATCCACGGAGGCCAGAACTATGCTGCTGCTGTGAGGGCAGCTTCCTAACAAGGGAATTCTTTGCAGTTGGGGCTGCATGGGGCGGTGGGGGGAGTGGTGGCACCAGCAGCTGTACCAGGTGGGTAAGAACATTTCTACCTCTCTTGTTGCCCCCACCCGCCCCTTAGACGATTCCAGGACTCCCACCCCTGTACTTGTAAAGGGGAATCCTCACTGTAATCCTCACCCAACCAGCTGGTCTGTTTGACCGAACCAGTTTGGCAGCATGCGGTTCAGCTCAAATTTGATTTGCATTCAAGCCAAACCACAACTTTTGGTTTGTGCACACCCCTTATGGTGACCAGAACTGTCCTCGGTACTCCAAATGTGGATGCACCGTACATTTGTATAAGGGCATTATAAGATTAGCATTTTTATTTCCAATCCCCCTCCTTAAGATCCGCCTTTTTCAAAGCTGCCACACACTCAGTTGACACTTTCAATGAGCTGTCTACCATGACCCCAAGATCTGGTCACTCACTGACAGCTCAGACCCCATCAGGGTATATGTGAAGTTGCTTGACATTTTCAAACCTATTCAGAAAATGGGCCAGATTCCTTTTGAAAAATACTGTCTTTTGATTAGGCTAAACCTTCCAGTCTGCCTTCCAGGCTTGTTTTCTCTTCCTGAGTATGAGAGCGTGGCAGGAAAGAAGTTGGTACCAGGCCAGCCAAAATCTAAGCCTGGAAGAGTCTCCTACCTATGTGGTTGCACTCACTTCTGCTGCTTGTTTTGGGGTAGATGATTGCATGAAGCTTCTGTAAACAAAGTTCCAGTCTCGTGAATTGGGTAGTGGGGGTGAGGGGGACCAATGTTCCCTCTAATGTTTTTTTCAACTCTGGGTGGAATGAGATTTGTTCTGGGCAGCAGTACCAAGGCAGTGTGTGCACACATGAAGTCATAATGAGGTTTTCTTGATTCAGCCTGAACAGATTCTAAAATTAACTGAGCAGACATCAAAACCCTTGTCTGTACACGCACATGTGCATGTCTTAGAAGGAATGCTGGTGGGGACAGTAAATATTTTGAGGGGAGCTACCCCTTGGAGTCTTCCCTGAGCTGCTCTTTCGGCTGGCTTCCATCCATCTCTTGTGATGTCTAGTTCTGACTTGAAGGCAGCCGAGGTTTCTTCTTGCACCCACTGAAAGTTCCCTTTGCATGGAAATAAATGTGCATTGGCCACTTGCTTCAGAACAGCCCTGCGGCAAGGCTATGACATCAATCAATGCTATGCAGCTGCATTATTGTTCTCATTTCCCGTAAAAACCTACCCTCCCTATGGTGAAGAGTCTCCACAGCACACCATGAAGATTATTTCCACTATCCAAGTTCATTCACAAAATAGCATCCTGCATCACTGAGCTCAGTCTACGAATGAGTGCAATCCTCAGGATGTGCATCTGTCTCCCTCTGGCAACTGCTTAAGGCTGGATAAAATGTTTGGCAAGCACAGCTGACTGCAAGTGGTCTTATAACTTGAATTATCTACTGTCAAATGACACTTCAAGTGCAAGTGAAGCTGCAAATGGGAGTCAATTAAAGTTTCACATTTCTCCATTGGAATACAATGGATTAGAGAGCATCTCACACTCTGATTGCAGCATGGAGCGAATCACCTTTCTCTTATGGTAATAGCACTCATTGTCACCAGTCAAAGAAATATTCCATCTTTTCCGTAATCAAGTCAGTAGCAATGTGACTGCTCCATGAAGGATGACTGATGGCACTGAATGTATAACTGACTGATAATTCCATCTCAAAGCAATCACGTTGGGGCTGAAACGACAGTCTTGTGGACTTGCCATGTGCCTTATTTCATAGGATTGAAATTGAGACAATCATTTCACAATAGTAATCTGAACTGATACTAACTTTCTCAAGAGTCCTAATCTGTGCTTTATTCCATTCTTGTATGTCTGGTGCACAAATATCTTAGGAAGATAATATTGTCTCTTGGAGTATATGAACATACACATGTACATCAAGAAAGGATCAGCAACTGGCAGCCCCCTGGCCAAAACACCCCCACTGAGGGATAGTGCCTGGTCACACAACTGCCAACCCAGAGATGAAAGAAGGGTGTAGAAGAAATGGAAGCTGCAGGAATGAGACATGGTAGCCAGTCTGTTGGTTCATCACCTGCCACTGCTTTTGCAAAGCTGCTGCTGCTGCTCCTCCTCCTCCTCTTCTTCCTAGTCTTCCTCCTCCTCCTCCTCCTCCTCAGATACCTTGGGGACAAGTTCTTTTGTCCCCATGCTATTCAAATATTGACCCCTTGGGGTCAATATTTAAATAGCATGGGGACAAAACAAGTTGCTAATGAGGGATCAAGCGAATACAAAAGACACTTCATGCTAATACATCACAAATGCAGAATATACTGTAACTATAGGGCAGAGGTAGGCACCCTTGGCTCTCCAGCTGTTGTGGGACTATAACAGTTGCATTCCCTGCTATAGGACATAGCCATTGTCCACCTAGTAATGCAGAAGGGAAAAGATGCAATATTGTGATACTTCCTTTCCTGGTGCATTGTAGACTGATACCAGGAGAAATAAGTCACGGATTTGAAATGCTGCAGCTGTGGCTGCCTGGAAGGCAGCTAAGAGCTAAGCACATTCCTCAATAAAATGTAAACCCTGTCCCCATATCGGTGAATTGAGCCAATATTAGGGATGTGCAAAATGATTCAACCACAAATTGATTTGGGTGGAACCAGTCATTCAACTATTCTACCCCAACTCGAATCACTCTGAAAAAATGGTGCCAGATTTGGGGTAGAATAGAATCAGTCAATTTGACCTGAATTGATTAGGGTGCCATTTTGAAGACTCAAAAAGGCAGGGAGAGCTGGTCTACCAATTGGGATTTCTTTTCTTCTATTCTGCTATCCCCTAGTATTGCTATGTCAATTATTCTAACTTGTTTTTCTTTCTTCTTGACTACAGTTATATCTGGTGTATTGTGTGGCAGATTTTTGTCTGTTTGTAGTCGGAAGTCCCATAATATTTTTACATCTTCATTTTCTTCAACTTTTTCAATTTTATGGTCCCACCAATGCTTGGCTACAGGTAGCTTGTATTTTTTGCAGATGTTCCAGTGTATCATCCCTGCTACCTCGTCATGCCTTTGTTTGTAGTCAGTCTGTGCGGTCTTTTTACAACAGCTCATTAGGTGGTCCACGGTTTCATCTGCTTCTTTACAAAGGCGGCACTTGCTGTTTGTTGTTGATTTTTCTACTTTTGCTCTTATTGCATTTGTTCTTAGTGCCTGTTCTTGTGCAGTCAGTATTAAACCCTCTGTTTCTTTCTTCAAGTTGCCATTCTTAAGCCATTGCCAGAGCCTATCTACATCACTGCGGGGTGCAGAGCATGATTGATGGTCATGATTTTCCTGGTCTTACGATCTAGCGTCTCTAGCTCTGCCTGGGTCCAGTCTATTATTCCTGCAGTGTCTCTGATAACAGGTACAGCCCAGGTGTTTATGGCTTGTATGATGTTAAGAATGGCAACTTGAAGAAAGAAACAGAGGGTTTAATACTAGCTGCACAAGAACAGGCACTAAGAACAAATGCAATAAGAGCAAAAGTAGAAAAATCCACAACAAACAGCAAGTGTCGCCTTTGTAAAGAAGCAGATGAAACAGTGAACCACCTTATCAGCTGTTGTCAGAAGATAGCACAGACTGACTACAAACAAAGGCATGACAAGGTAGCAGGGATGATACACTGGAACATCTGCAAAAAATGCAAGCTACCTGTAGCCAAGAATTGGTGGGACCATAAAATTGAAAAAGTTGAAGAAAATCAAGATGTAAAAATATTATGGGACTTCCGACTACAAACAGACAAACATCTGCCACACAATACACCAGATATAACTGTAGTCGAGAAGAAAGAAAAACAAGTCAAAATAATCGACATAGCAATACCAGGGGATAGCAGAATAGAAGAAAAAGAAATAGAAAAGATCACCAAATACAAAGATCTACAAATTGAAATTGAAAGGCTGTGGCAGAAGAAGACCAAAATAATCCCAGTGGTAATTGGCGCCCTGGGTGCAGTTCCAAAAGACCTTGAAGAGCACCTCAACACCATAGGGGCCACAGAAATCACCGTCAGCCAATTACAAAAAGCAGCTTTACTGGGAACAGCCTATATTCTGCGACGATATCTATAACCATTGACAATAAAATTCCTTGGGAAGGACTCGATGTCTGGATAAAACAAACCGGTCAATAACACCTGTCTGACTGTGTAAACAAGAAATAATAATAATAATACTGTTCGGTGTTTTCATTCTTCAGCTTCCTGTCTTTCATATCTTTCAATTTACTAGCATCTGATCTAAGCCTGGCGATTTTATTTTCTAATCTAATCTTCCATTTAGGTGACGTACTACTTGCTTTTTTGACAGGTCCACTGATCTTATATCCGTGTGACAGTTGGAAGGCTACTCTGGGAAGTTGGAAGGCTACTCTGGGAAGAGCAGACACAGCTGAGAAGGTGAGCAAGCCTTTCTAAACATCTAGCCTTTTCCCCTTCAAACAAACTAACAGGAAGAGGGGAGTTTTGCAGGGGCTGTTTCTCTTTAAGGGATAGGTCTTAGTCTCTCTATTTCTGTGTGTGTTACTTGTTAGGGTTAAGATATCACAGGGCTAGGAGTTCTTAGGGTTACCTAAAGGCAGTGTTTACTTAGCAATAGCAATAGCAATAGCACTTACATTTATATACCGCTCTATAGCCGGAGCTCTCTAAGCGGTTTACAATGATTTTTTAGCATATTGCCCCCAACATTCTGGGTACTCATTTTACCGACCTCGGAAGGATGGAAGGCTGAGTCAACCTTGAGCCCCTGGTCAGGATCGAACTTGTAACCTTCTGGTTACAGGGCGGCAGTTTTACCACTGCGCCACCAGGGGCTCCACTTAGTGATGGGGGTGGAGTCAGCTAGGGCTCGGAGAGGCCCCACATCCCTTTCCTTTGCCTCACATCCTGTGTGACAGTTGGAAGGCTACTCTACATATGAGGTGAAGGCCCGAGAGCATAGCAAACAGAGCATAGTGGATAGCGATAGCAAACAGGATGTAGAAGTTTTGCAGGAGTTTAGTGGGAAGTGTGCGGAGGAGCCTGGAACAAGTCCCTGCGATCACAAGGAGCACAAGGAGCCTGGTGGAGAAGAGAACGTAAGTATATATCCCTCCCTTGTATCCCTCACATTCTTGGGAAAGAGTGTTTGGACAGTTAAATAGTTGACCATTACAGCTGAGACCTATCCTAATAAACTATCTAATAAATGGACAAAAAGCTCCCTAAATACTGTAAACAGCCAACAAAAACAGTATGAAGATAGAAAGTCAGCAGGGGAAGGGGCACTTCCCAGTGTATTTCACAGAGTGCCACATGTACAACTATTTGCCCCATGGGCAGAAATCATGGGTGTGTGCTTGGTGCAAGGAGCTCCTGGCTCTCAGGGAACAAATCTGTTCCCTCGAGACCAAGGTTGCGGATCTGGAGAAGCTCAGAGAGACAGAGAGGCATGTGGACGAGACCTTCAGGGATGTGATAGAGGCATCCCACTCTAGGGCTGGTAGCTCCTCTGCTGTCAGGGAGAATGAAGGTCTTGGGCAAGGAGGACATCGGTCTGAGGGAAATGCTCCTTTAGAAGGGACCCCTTCCGTGGATAATGAGCCCATATCCTCTCGCACGGGGGATACTCCTCTGGGGGGTGGGGGTCTCCTTGTAGTGGGTGATTCAATCATTAGGGGGATAGAGAGATGGCTTTGTGACCCGCGTGTTGACCGCACGGTGACTTGCCTGCCTGGTGCGAAGGTTGCGGACATTATGCAGCGTCTAGACAGGCTCCTAGGCAGTGCTGGGGAGGAGACAGCTGTTGTGGTGCATGTCGGCACCAACGATGTGGGGAAATGCAGTCAGGAGGCCCTGGAAGCCAAATTTAGGCTGATAGGTAGCAATTTGAAGTCCAGGACCCCCAAGGTAGCATTTTCAGAAATGCTACCTGTTCCACGCGCAAGTACAGTGAGACAGGCAGAGCTGAGGGGTTTCAATGCATGGATGAGACAGTGCTGGGAGGAGGGGTTTAGATTTGTTAGGCACTGGGACACATTTTGGGGCAAGCAAGGCCTGTACAAAAGGGATGGGCTGCACTTGAACCAAGATGGAACCAGACTGCTGGCGCTTAAAATCAAAAAGGTTGCAGAGCAGCTTTTAAAATGACACCTGGGGAACAGCCGATGGGAGCTGGGCAGTATCCCGTTTGGCAAAAGCCACCCTTTAAAGTGTGAGGCTGCAAAGAATTCAAATAAAACAGAAGGAACCGCATAAAGAACAGATGGGAGACTGTGCCAGCTGGTCAAAGAGTCAAAAGATAGATAGTGTACATCAGGGGAGAGATTCCGTGTATAGGTGCTTGTATGCCAATGCCAGAAGCCTCCGAGCCAAGATGGGTGAGCTGGAGTGCTTGGTTGCTAACGCAGAAATAGACATAGTGGGCATAACAGAAACAAGGTTGAACAGTGAGAACCGGTGGGATACTGTTATCCCTGGGTATAAACTCTATAGAAAGGACAGGGAGGGGCGCCTTGGAGGGTGGGTAGCACTGCATGTTAAAGAAGGGATAGAATCTAACAAGCTAGAAAACCTAAGTGGACTGGAGTCCTCCACATAAAGCCTGTGGGTGACTATACAAGGCCAGAAAGGAAACATGCTACTGGGAACGTGCTATCACCCTCCAGATCAAAATACCGACAGTGACTGGGAGTTGCAGGAGGAAATCAGGGAGGCGTCAAGGAGAGGCAGGGCTGTAATTATGGGTGATTTCAACTACCCACACATAGACTGGGTAAATTCACATTCAAGTCAGGACAAAGAGGTCAAATTTCTAGATACGCTAAATGACTGTGCCCTATAACAGTTGGTCATGGAACCGACCAGAGGGAAGGCGACCTTGGATCTAATTCTGAGTGACACCCAGGACCTGGTGCGTGATGTCAGTGTCATCAACCCTTTAGGGAACAGTGACCACAGTGCCATCAATTTCAGCATACATGCGGGGAGAGAATCACCATAGATGTCTAACACAGACATTTTGAATTTCAGAAGAGGAAACTTCTCCAAAATGAGGAGTATGGTGAAAAGAAAGCTGAGGGGGGAACTCAGGAGAGTCACTTCGCTCCAGAGTGCATGGAGTTTACTCAAAACCACAATACTAGAAGCCCAGTTAGATTGTATATCCAAAAGGAGGAAAGGTACCACTAAGTCCAGGACGATGCCAGCATGGCTAACGGGTACTGTCAAGGAAGCAATAAAAGGGAAGAAGACTTCCTTCCGAAATTGGAAGGCCTGTCCAAACGAAGAGAACAGAAAGGAACACAAACTCTGGCAAAAGAAATGCAAGGTGACAATAAGGGAGGCAAAAAGACAGTTTGAGGAACATTTAGCCAAAAGTATCAAGGGGAATAACAAAAACTTATTTAAGTACATCAGAAGCAGGAAACCTGCCAGGGAGGCAGTTGGACCATTAGACAATGAGGGAGTGAAAGGGATTATTAAGGAGGATATGGAGGTTGGAGAGAAGCTGAATGAGTTCTTTGCATCTGTCTTCACAGCAGAGGATACTGAGCATATACCTGCTCCTGAACCAGGCTTTTTAGGGATGGAGGCTAGAGAGCTGAGTCAGATAGAAGTGAAAAGGGATGATGTTCTAAACTGTCTGGAAAAACTGAAAGCTAATAAATTACCAAGGCCGGATGGCATCCATCCAAGAGTCCTCAAAGAACTCAAATGTGAAATTGCCGACCTCCTTGCTAAAATATTTAACTTATCCCTGAAATCGGGCTCTGTACCAGAGGACTGGAGAGTAGCAAATGTAACACTGATTTTCAAAAAGGGATCCAGGGGCGATCCAGGAAATTACAGGCCGGTTAGCCTAACGTCCATTCCAGGCAAATTGATGGAAAGCATCCTCAAAGATAAAATTGTAAAGCACATAGAAGAAAAGGCCCTGCTGGGAGTGAGCCAGCATGGCTTCCACAAAGGTAAATCTTGCCTCACCAACCTTTTGGACTTCTTTCAGAGTGTCAACAAGTATGTGGATCAAGGTGATCCAGTTGACATAGTCTACCTGGACTTCCAAAAAGCTTTTGACAAAGTTCATCATCAAAGACTTCTGAGGAAACTTAGCTGTCATGGGATAAAGGGACAAGTACATGTGTGGATTGCTAACTGGTTGAAGGACAGGAAACAGAGGGTAGGGATAAATGGAGAGTTTTCACAATGGAGGGAAGTAAGAAGTGGGGTCCCCCAATGATCTGTACTGGGACGTGTGCTTTTAAATTTATTCATAAATGATCTAGAAGTAGGGGTAAGCAGTGATGTGGCCTAATTTGCAGATGATAACAAACTCTTCCGGGTAGTGAAATCCCAAACTGATTGTGAGCAGCTCCAAAAGGATTTCTCCAAACTGGGGGAGTGGGCAACAAAATGGCAAATGCGGTTCAATGTTAGCAAGTGTAAAGTGATGCACATTGGAACGAAAAACCCCAACTTCAAGTATATGCTGATGGGATCCAAGCTGTCGGTGACGGACCAGGAGAGGGATCTTGGGGTTGTGGTGAACAGCTCGTTGAAAGTGTCGACTCAATGTGTGGCAGCTGTGAAAAAGGCCAATTCAATGCTAGGGATCATTAGGAAGGGGATTGAAAATAAAACGGCTAACATTATAATGCCCTTATACAAAACTATGGTGCGACCACACTTGGAGTACTGCGTACAATTCTGGTCACCACATCTTAAAAAGGACATTGTTGAACTGGAGAAGGTACAGAAGAGGGCAACCAAGATGATCAGGGGCCTAGAGCACCTTTCTTACGAGGCAAGACTACAACACCTGGGGCTTTTTTTTAGTTTAGAAAAAAGACGACTGCGGGGTGACATGATAGAGGTCTATAAAATCATGCATGGTGTGGAGAAAGTGGAGAGAGATTGATTCTTTTCCCTCTCACACAACACTAGAACCAGGGGTCACTCCATGAAATTGATTGCCAGGAGGTCTAGGACCAACAAACGGAAGTACTTTTTCACACAACGCGTGATCCACTTGTGGAACTCTCTGACACAGGATGTGGCGACAGCCAACAACCTGGATGGCTTTAAGAGGGGTTTGGATGACTTCATGGAGGAGAGATCTATCAATGGCTACTAATCGGAGGGCTGTGAGCCACCTCCAGCATCAAGGGCAGGGTGCCTCTGAGTACCAGTTGCAGGGGAGTAATGGCAGGAGAGAGGGCACGCCCTCAACTCCTGTCTGTGGCTTCCAGCGGCATCTGGTGGGCCACTGTGCGAAACAGGATGCTGGACTAGATGGGCCTTGGGCCTGATCCAGCAGGGCTGTTCTTATGAGCTCTTGTGTTGTTATTGTTGCTGGACTGTTAATTAATTGGTTTGTTTCTTGCAAATTATTGGTTGTTATTTCTTCAAGTGCAGCATTGACATCTTTTAATGCCTGAGCAAGTTGTTTTTGGCAACTGTTTTTAGAGCGGGAAGTCGAACCCTGGTGGTTGTTTGGTTCATGTGCTCAGATATTTTTTGCTTTAGTTCTTGTTGCTTTTCTGTTAAACAGCATTCGTGTTTTTTAGGTGAAGGCAAAGGGGAGGTTGCCTGGTTTTGATTTTGGAACAGTTCAGCAACAGTGACATCCTCTATTTCCAATACCTCCTCCACCTGCGCTTGAGCAACTTCTTCAGTTGGTGGTAATTCTTCTTCCATATCTTGAGCCTGTGTTGCTCTTTGCAGTTCTTCCAGCTCAACTCCTGTGAATACTTTATTTCTTATTATGAATCTTCTCTGGTCTGCTAGCCTTTGTTCTGTTATTTCTGTATCTGGATGCTTCTCTTTCCAAATTTGGTACATTCTTTTTAAATAACCTCTTCTAGTTGGACTAGACTTGTAATAGTAGTAGTATTATTACCTTCTTGGCGTTTTTTGTATATTTTTTTCAGTTAAGCGACGTTTCTTCCAGTAACCTTGCAGTCTCCAGCCCTGGTTGCTCAACTGAAGATCCTGAGTCCTGTTGCCCACTTTCCACGAGATGTCCAGAGACTCCAGCACCTGGCAGGGTCCTTGTTGACCCGGGCAATGAACAGTCCAGCACCTGGCACGCTCGTTGTTGACTCGGGCGACGACCGAACTGGTATAGATTTATTAAAGTTACGTCTCATCATATTGTTGATGGGAGAGGCACTCTTCGTCTGGCTCCTCTGGTGAAACTTGTCCAGTATGGTTGGACCTCTGGCATAGCTCTCTCCTTCCTCAGAGCACGCAAGCCCCACAACCACAGCAAGGTAGTACCTCACGGGGCATTACCAGTGCCCAGTAATATTATTATTATTTCTTGTTTACACAGTCAGACAGGTGTTATTGACTGGTTTATTTTATCCAGACATCGAGTCCTTCAGTTGTTGTTGTTGTTGTTGTTATTGTTATTATTATCATTATTATTAATTTATTTAACATATTTTTATACCACCCAAAACGTACATCTCTGGGCAGTTTACTACGTCTCTGGGCAGTTTAGAATAATTAATTTATTGTAATAAATAAACATTTTATAATTATTATAATTATTATAATATATAATATGATTGCTGTAATTATTATAATAATTTGTTTATTATTTCTCTGTGTATAAAAGGGCTGTATAAAAATTGAATTAATTAAATAAGAATAAGAATAATACAAACCGGTCAATAACCCCTGTCTGACTTTGTAAACAATAAATAATAATAATAATGATAATAATAATAAAAAAAATATAGCAATATAGCAATGGCGATATAGCAATGGAGTTTGGACTAGACAAGTGTGCTGCATTAATAATGAACAGAGGGGAAATAAGAAAAACAGAAGGAATAGAACTGCCCAATGGAAGCAAGATCAAGAACCTGGAAGAGATAGAACATTACAAATACTTGGGCATTCTCCAGGCTGATAATATCGCACACACTGAAGTTAAAAGAAAAATGGGAAGTGAATACATCAGGAGAGTTAGAAAAATCCTCAAGTCCAACCTCAATGGCGGGAACACCATACAAGCCATAAACACCTGGGCTATACCTGTTATCAGATACACTGCAGGAATAATAGACTGGACCCAGGCAGAGCTAGAGACGCTAGATCGTAAGACCAGGAAAATCATGACCATCAATCATGCTCTGCACCCCCTCAGTGGTGTCGATAGGCTATACCTCCCTCGCAGCTCAGATGGAAGAGGAATGCTGCAAGTCCATCAAACAGTAGAGGAGGAGAAAAGAGGCCTTGAAGAATATATCAAGGACAGTGAAGAAGATGCACTTAAAATGGTCAATAACAAGAAAATATTCAACACCAATTAAACAAAGCAGGCCTACAAGAAAGAACAAGTCAAGAACGGAGCAGAAAAATGGAAAAATAAGCCACTGCATGATCAATATTTGCACAATATAAGTGGAAAATCAGACATCACCAAGACCTGGCAATGGCTTAAGAATGGCAACTTGAAGAAAGAAACAGAGGGTTTAATACTGGCTGCACAAGAACAGGCACTAAGAACAAATGCAATAAGAGGAAAATTAGAAAAGTCAACAACAAACAGCAAGTGCCGCCTTTGTAAAGAAGCAGATGAAACTGTGGACCACCTAATCAGCTTTTGTAAACAGATCACAAAATACAAAGATCTACAAATTGAAATTGAAAGGCTGTGGCAGAAAAAGAACAAAATAATCCCAGTGTTAATTGGCGCCCTGGGTGCAGTTCCAAAACAACTTGAAGAGCATCTCAACACCATAGGGGCCACAGAAATCACCATCAGCCAATTACAAAAAGCAACTTTACTGGGAACAGCCTAGATTCTGTGATGATATCTATAACAGCAACAACATTGACAATAAAATTCAGCCATCCCAGTTCCTTGGGAAGGACCCGATGTCTGGATAAAACAAACCAGTCAATAACACCTGTCTGACTGTGTAAATAAATTATAATAATAATAATAGGTGATTTCGAACTGGCTGGGATCACCCATGTTATCAAACAAGGAATAAAAATAGGCAGAAAGTTATTCACAGGGATTTGGGGGATATATTTTTCACCCCTCACACTTTATTTCTGGTCACAAGATCCAAATGTTCAAACATTGGTAAAGCCCAAATTTCAACCAAAGAATTAAAGCCCACATTAATTGTGCAGCTATCACTACTTGATATTGTAGAGGTGGTTACAACTAGGGATGCTTACTTCCCCCTGCCTCGCTTCTGTATCATTAATAGCATCTTGGTTTCAAAACATTAGCAGGGGATAATCTTTATTTCTGCTGATTTCTGCAGACATAGCTTCTGCTAATGGCATAAGGGCAGGGCAGGCTGATTTTCTCTCTCTGGTCAGCCGGCAACTCTATTTACAACTCATCTTTGGATGAATCATTTGTGCATCAGTCATTTGTCATGCAGTGGGAATGGGACACATGTGAGCATTGACGCTGCTGAAAACGGTCCGAAAATGTCAGGCCTTGAAGCCCATGAGCAGCATCTAAACTAAGGCTTGAACAAATAGAACACATTCTGCCTCCTTCCCTCTGCAGCCACCTGTCTCCCACTGCATCTCCTCTTATTCGGGGAGATTGCAGAGGAAAGGGCTATTGGCCAAAATCCCTTACACAGGTGGAATGTATTCAGTTCCCCCATATTAAATCTTCTGTAGTACTAGATGCTGCCCTACATCTCTTTAGTTATCTTCTTTGGTATCCATGATGACTCTGTTTGGTAGTCTGGGAATGCAGTATTGCAAGGAGATGGAATTTTATTTGCTGCTTTGAGTATTTTCTACAACATTTTTACTAGTAATTTACTGAATATGTACGCAGAAGTTAATATTTGTTGGAACTGGCTGTCTCATTTTGAATTGTATGAGGAGACGTTCCATGCTTGAAACAAAACAAAACATCCCCTGAATGTTTACTGAGCAAAATGGCTGCACTAAACACAGAAAGTGACAAAACAATCAGGTTTTGCAACATATTGAAATATCATTCTGACTGCCTGACATTCTGATAAGTTCATGCCATACAGTGTCAAATCACAATCCATCAGAAAACTTATGAACATTAATCAGGTAAATCTAAACAAAGCGAAATTCTCAAAAAGAGCCCAATGGAAGTTCAAGATGTGTTCAATGTGTGGAAGAATTATTATTATCCACAAACTGAAAACCCCTATTTTTTATTTTACCTTTAAATATATAATTTTCTATTAGGAATTCTGGTGTGCAGTAGAGAAGAGATACTCGGATCTGTCATCAGTAATGAATAATGTGCTGGAGTGACACTTTTTATTTAGAAAAATAATAAAATACCTCATTTGTCTAGAGTTTGGAAGACAAGGAGTATGAATACAGTGATGCTGTCAGTGATGACAACTAACATATTCTCCCTCTTCATATATGGGCATAATTATATGATCCAATTCTGCCTGGTGGTTACTTTTCTTTCTAAATTTTTATTCTGTAGCAAGAGCAATAACAGTTAGAAAAACGAATACTCTTTCTCTATACATGTAATATAGCTGATCTGTGTAAAATACCTTCTGCTTTTATTAATGTATGAACACCATGCAGTTATCTTCCCAACATTTGCATCTTAAACAACTATCTATTATTTGCAGACAAATTAAATTATGAGTGTGTCTAAGCCCCAGTTCTACATGTCTTGAGTAAGATTGATTGGCAGTGGCTACTGAACAAACAATTGGAAAATCTTCTTTATGCAATGCATAATCAGTAGAATTAATTCACACATAGATGGCTTTCTAACAGAATTAGCCATTTTGGAAGACAGGTCAATCAATGGCTGTAAACCATGATAGTCAGGGACGGAATCTGCAGGTTCAGAGCTGGTATACTTTTGATTATCAGACGCTGGGAACAAAAACAAAACAGTCTTTAGGAGCAACTGACTGGTCAGATGTTTAATGCAGAATTAGACTGACCTTTCTTCTGATTGAACTAGGCAATCCTTGTGTTCTTACACATATGGAATTACTGACATTCAGTTATGATGTCCCAAAACTGATGCTCAAGGTGACATCAAATGCAGAAAGGACCAGATTTTGGAACATTTATGGGAAGAATAAGGTCTGTGACTGCTGAAAGATTTTAAATGAATATTTGAGATATCTTTGGGGGAATGGAATTGATTCTCCTCAAATCAATATGCATTAATGAAATTCATATTCCTCACTGTAACAGTTGCACTGCAATAAGGTACCACCCTCTCCCCCCCCAATCCAAATGACTCTAGAAAATATGCTTCAAGCTACAGGGAATGTCATCCTGAGATTCCTTCTTGGCCCCAAATGAAGCGAAACACATTTCAGCCAGCCCTGATGCCTTAGCAAAAGTCACCCACTGAGAACTTGTTACCAGGGCAGAAGTCCATGATAGCCTGATTTGCACTGGGGCAGATAATGATATTCCAGAGAAGTACAAATGTAGGATATGGGGAAACAAAACATCTTTCTGGTTACAGATTGTGTTCTGTCCAAGCGGAGTACAGAGCAAACACCAGTGGAGGTTTTAACAGAGCTTTACTCAGTACACAAAAAAACCCCACAGAGGTCAGTACAAAAACATGTGGATTCACACAATCACTAAGACAGGTTAAAGGTCCAGATTGCTCCACAAAGTAAATGGCCTTGAATGACTTTGAAGACTAAGAGCAGCCTGGAAGGAGCTAATGCCACAAGGAGACACTCCAGATGAAGCCTGCTGGCTTCAAGCAAGCTAAGCTAGGCTAGGATCTCAGAGTAAAACACACTCTGACCCCAATGGACCACAAAATGAAAAATGACCAATATTTACTAGTAACTTGTCTTGATACAGCCAGGGCACTATGCAAATGAAACAGGGCTTTCTAATGCGAGAGGGGTAAGGGGAAGGAGCAATTGCCCCAGGTCCCACAAATGGAGGGAGCCCCATCCAAAGTAAAATTCAGTATTTGAAATGATTTGTAATGAAGTGAAGTGAAATGAAAATCCTTTTCATTCGAGGCAGTACAACTAATCAGTTAAAATAGAATGCCAGGATTAAAAGCTATTTCAGTATTTTGAGCTATTTCACTGACGTAGAATGCAGTTGCTAACATACTGCACAATGTTATAAATGTTATGTGAGTGCAAAAAATGCAGAAAATTGTTGTGCAAGCACAAACACTGCACAAATGGAATTGCACAATAGTGTCTCCATTAAATATTAGGGGTATGCACAAAACCGATGGTTTTGCCTCCGGTCGAACTGGCCCCAGTTTGAGTTTGAACCGAGCCAGTTTGACCAGCTCAGAGCTCTACTAGTAAATGGGAATCCAGTGAGGATTCCCCTATAACAGTAAAGGGGCAGGGGTGCAGTCCCAAGGGTAGAGGCAGTGGGAGGGAAGTAAATAGGTACTTACAAGTGCAGCTGGTGGTGGCTGTGGTAGCAGATATGGGGGGGGCAGTGGGGGTGCTGGCCAGCCCAAGAGTAGTCAGAGCTGCCAGCAGCCTGGTTTGTTCTTTCCCAAGAATAGTTCGGGCCTCTGTGCATGTGTGGAGGCCATTTCAGTGACCTCCATGCAGGTGAAGAGGTCACGAAAATAGCCTCCATGCATGCACGGAGGCCCAAACCTGGCTGAGAAAGGCCCAAACCGGGCCACCACTGGCCCTGCATTCTCTGGGGGATGCCAGTAGGTCTAGGGGGAGTTGCCCCAACCACCCACCATGGCTGCCCCCACCACAGCCACATTTAATTCCCTCCCAAACCCTCTTATATTAGGACAGCCCCTTTACTGGTAAAGAGGAATCCTCATTGGATTCCCCTTACCAGTAGAGTTCCAAACTGGCTTAGTTCTTACCAAGCCTAGTTCAGACTTGGACTGATCAAGGCCAGTCAGATTTGACTCTATACCCAGGTTCGAACCAAGCCGGCTCGCACACCCTATTATATATAATGGCTGCACTGTTTCATAACTCCGTTTGCACAATCCTTGTGCTTGCGCAACAGTGCTCTTGTGCAACTGTGCAAAGTTTACAATCCACCATATGTGTAATGAGCCATTTAGAAGGGCAGTATATAGAAACTGAATAAACAAACAAAACAAACAAAGTTACACAATATGGCAGTGAGAGAGATGAAAGGGGAGGCTCAAATGAACATTTTACCCCCGGGGTCTGTCAGAGTCTTTAAAAAGCCCTGACATGAGAGCAAACTTTGGTGTGCTTCTGTCTTCCTATATGGAGAATCTTGTGCACAACTGGGTGTTGTGCGTGGTTTTCTCTTGAATCCCACACCCCAGGCCTAGCGCACACAGCGCTCTCTATATATCCCATCAGTTCACTGTGTGGAAGGGAGCAGTTTCATTCTCCCCTAATCCCCTGCTCTGCCAAACAGCTGAGCAGCAAGATGTTAGCTATTTCTAGAGACTCCACACACTCAAGCCTGGATGCTTTGTGTTTGAGCTCCACTGGATCATAGCGACTCAGTATTTTTCCTGACAAGGACTTAATTTCATGTGTGTGTTTTGCTCTGGTATATGTTATTTTCAAAAGAAAAAATCAAAGCAAATGGCTCTGAGATGTTGGCATCCTCAAATCATTTGATACGGGCACTCAGCAAAACTGTCACTTGGCAGTAATTGGCATTTGTTAATGAACATATGGGCTCCTTAGCTCTGTGCTATACAGTACTATTGTCAGGTTATTTCAGTATGTAAAAAATGCTGTGTAGTATAAATTCAACTAGCTTTGAATTAAAGGGATGTGAGTAGCTTTTATGGGTAGGCAAGGCAGTGATTGGGCCCTGCTGGTTCCTATGTATTTTATTTCTGATGCTTTGCTAAGCAGGCATTCATAGAGTAGATGAGCATTAGGGGTATGCATGGAACCTCTCCAGGCAGTTCAGTTTGAGTTCAAACCAGACTCGAACCATACTGCCCAGTCTGGAAGCCAGTTTGTTAGAACCTGCCAGCAGTTTGGTTCATGCCCTAGAACTGGGCTGAACCAGTTTAACCCAATTTGAGATGCTTGCAAAGTGGAGTCTGGTAAGGATTTCCCTTTACAAGCATTGGAGGAACCCTAAGAATTTGAAATGGGGGGAGGGCAGGAGATCACCTAATCTGTCACCATGGCATGGTTCCACAGTGGTAGGCCAGTAGCAGCTTCCCTAGGCACCACCAGTGCTCCCCCACATCAGCGCATGGGGAGGAAATCCTCACCTTTTCCCCCTTTGCAAGCAATCAGAACTGGTCGAACCACGGCAAACTGGTTCAATCCAAAGTGGACCGGTCTGGCTCAAACCCGGACCAGCTCCCCTTTTTGGAGGGCTGGTCCAGTTCAAGCTCAAACCAGTCAGACCAGGCCAGCTCGACTTCGAACCCAGTATGAGGCAGACTGGTTCGCAAACCTCTAATGAGCATTGATGGAGTTTGCTCAACAGTTTCCAGACAAACAGGGGATGGACATGATCTTTGTGCCAATGCCCAGAGTCATTTGACTGGCTGCTATTGAAAATAAAATGGATCCAGCATGGCAGTTCTTATGTTCTAAGGTCTCTAGAGCTTCACACTGTTCTTTAGATCAGTGTGTTTAAAGTGAAAGTACAGCATCATTTGCACAGAGCTCCCACTACCTTCGCTAGTAGCACCCATGGAGTTGTGAGTCCCATACAACCAGATAGCCTTCATCCTGCTTGGGTATGCAGCTTGTTGTGCTGTACGTAAGGCACTATCTTCTTGTTGTTCACATTGTAGATGATGATCCTGTAAATGACAATTTTTAAAAATCACGTTTTCCTTATCCTTAAATTGGCATAATGTCACTTAATTTTCCCCTGACCCAGCAATGGAAATGTGCACACAGAAAGAGGCTTTCAGTACAGACATGCACTAGCACTGCTCATCCAGCTCCCACTGAATTGGCCGGATGCATCTTTTGACACAGATGGGACACACATCCTCCTCTGGGGCACTTAGTGCTTGGAGAGATGCATGTTCAACCCTTTCCCTTGTTGGTTAATATACCCCAGCCCCAAGAAGAGGCAGGACACATAGAATAGTTTGAACTATGGCCATACTTTATTGCTAGCAATGGATAACAGATTTGTAGTGGAAACAACAAATAACTAACCAAAGTGCGGGTGTCAAAGGCAGCTGCTGCCTACCTTCAAAGGGCAAATCAGTAGGAATGTGCACTGAATTGCTTCGGTGCACATCCAAGGGCAGCGAGGGGTTCCCTTAAGTGGAGGCGGGCAGGTCCTACCTGCCCATCCTCCAAGCCCCCACCAGCACACCACGGTGCTATTGCTACAGAAATACTTCCATGCAAGTGGCAGCTTGTGTAGCTTTCCCCTCTAAAATGCCATGCCACAGCGATGGAATGCATCCCCGGCATCCCTCATGCAGCATCGGCGAGTAAATGGCATTGGTGTATGCCTGCCTCCTCTTAAGAGAACCCTGCACCCGGTGCTGAAACATTCTGGCACCAGGGAGCCAAAGTGTTTAGCACCTCTCAAAAGAGGCGCCAGAATGCTTTGGGCTCATCTCTACAAATCAGCCAATCTCAGAGATGGACAGCAGAAGGAGCCAGCTGAAACATCCTCACAGCCTTGCAGTTACCTGGAGGACTTGCCCGGACATTTGCCCCCCAAGCCCCAAAGCTCTGAGTGGGTGAGCCAAGCAGGTGCCCAAAGCCGATTTCATTCCCTGACACCGCCAGTATCCAGAACTCTGAGGGGCTGTTCCATGGAACCCCTCTTCAACTTAGTAGTGCTCTGGTGGAACACATATGCAAATTCAAAATCCCCCATCACTTGCACTTGCCTGCCAGTGTGACAGGAGCTCCCTATTGAGAGAAATCACTCACTCCTAGTGTCAGATAACACCCTTAACAAAAGGCCATCTGTGCAGAGCAGGTGCAAAAATTCCCACCAAAGGCCAATCAGGTGGGAACAAAAAATTCCTGCTTGGCCTCTAGCAGCAACCAGCTAATCTTGCACAGCTTATTGGATGGGCAATGAGTGGAAATGGAACTCTGCCAAGGAGCAGAGGCGGCTGGTTTATATAGCCCCCTCCCTGCTTGCTGCCAAATGGGCACACACAATCACATGCAGCACCACAGTGATGTGCTGTTGCCTCTCCCAGGGCCAGGCACATCTCTGCCCACATGTCAGCTTCCTGGAAGAGTGAACTGCACCACCACCTCTGCAGACGGCCAGGAAATAGCACGTTACTCTGAGGCAATATACAGGACTGTCCTGGAAGAAGAGTAATTGACACAAAACATGTTGGGCTAATAGATAGATAGATAGATAGATAGATAGATAGATAGATAGATAGATAGATAGATAGATAGATAGATCCAGTGCACTTTGAGATGCCCTTCTGCTTTCCTTCCCAGAAACTGCTATTTCACCTACCAACTCAGCCACTATCATTCAGAGCTAGCATCATGGCTGGGCACTGCCGAGGCCTGTGCTCCAGCAAGGAGCACACTGTTGAGAGCTTCCTGGAGTTGCTGGACCTCCTCTTCTCACAGTTGCCACCTGCTGACTTACCTGCCCTCTCCCTCTTATCCACAGGGTTGAGCATAAAAGCCATGGCAGCAATGAAGAGCAGCAGCAGCTTTCAACACTTGCTTAATTACTGGCTCTCTTTCTGGCAAGCTAGGAACTGGTAGCAATGACAAGGAGGATAATGAGGAGCAAGTGGTCGTAGGAACAAAGGAAGCTGACCTATAAGGATGTGCAAATTGATTCGACTAGGAATTAATTTGGGTTGAATCGGAGGTGATTCAGTTATTCTATCCTGAATCAAACTACCCTGAAAAAAGGGGGCAGATTCGAGGTAGAATAGACTCACCCCCAATTTGACCTGAACCAATTCAGGCAATTCAGGTGCCAACTTGAGGGCCATTTTGCTGGAGAAACAGGCCTCAAAATGGTGCTTTCATCCAGAGAGAGCTGGTCTACCAACTGGGGTCAGCGGGTAGACCAGCTCTCCTTGGCAAGCTGATTCACCAAGTCCAGAGCGGTTTGGTCAACCAGCCAATCCCAATCAGTAAAGCAGTTCTCCTGGTTTTCCGGGGAGAGCTGGTCTATCAATTGGGATCCGTGGGTAGACCAACCCTCCTTTCAGGATTTGGTGCATCAGCCCACCCTGGAGAGTTCGCCTACCCGCTGATCCCAATTGGTAGACCATCGCTCCCTGGAAAGCAGCACCATTTTGAAGCTTGTTTTCCCAGCAAAACAGGCCTCAAAATGGCACCCAATGTGCCCGAATTAATTTGAATCAAATTGGGATGATTTTTCAAGGCAGCTGGCCAAGCCATCTGCTTTCAATGAATTATTTGGGTGGGGGCTGTGATTCGATTTGACCTCAAATTGAATTGCAGATATTGATTCATGTACACCCCTACTGCCTTATACCTTAGCTCAGTATTGCCTCCTTTGATAGCAATTTCTTCAAGTTTTAAGGCACAGGTCTTTCCCAGCCCTATCTGGAGATGCCAGGTATTGAACCTGGGAGGGACCTTCTGCATGCAAAGCAGATGCTGTTCCACTGTGCTACAGCCTCATCCAATGGGTCAGTAGGATTCGACCTAGTCCTATAAAACTGTTTCCTCAGCATAAATGACTGGGTGCTCAAGCACAGACCAAGTTATTCTTCCCTATCCTTGTGTACTTCCAGAAAATCGGTCTTGATAATCTCTTTCATTTTCCCTATTTGACTTTTAAGTGCAGTCTGGGGGAAGAACCCTCAACTGGAGCATTAGAAATGTTTGAGGTATAAGCAAGTTCAAGGTAAGTTCACTGAAAAAAACAATGGGGATTTCTTGCAGGGAGATTTCTTTCCCCTCTACTCATCACTGCAGAGCATTTATATTTACTATGAATATCTACATTATAGCAGACCACAGCTATTAAAAGGATCACATTGCAGTACTGTTGTATTGAACAACCAGATTCTTCTCAACAAGAAAAGTATTGATTATGGGATTTAGTGTTTCCAATATGTTTCTAGAACAATGGGAGGTCTAACTGAACCTGCTTTTTCAGATGTGCTGTACAGGAATCCATCCAAGTGCTTGCCCTCCCTCAATGACTCACATTTAAAGGAATGCATGATTTTTATTTTTATTGTTTTTGCTGCTGTGCTGCAGTAAAAAATTTCCTGCTGACACAGTAGGTTTCTTTGCAAGGTCAGAATGTTAACATTACGATAATCATTGCTGCTTCATATTATCTTCTCTTTCATTTGCCCCTTAGAGCAGCCACATTTGTTTAAAGAAACAAGGAGCAGGATTTCAGATCTAAACATAGGGAGGAGAGCTGATCTTGTGGTAGCAAGCATGACTTGTCCCCTTAGCTAAGCAGGTTCTGCTCTGGTTGCATTTGAATGGGAGACTACATGTGAGCAGTGTAAGATATCCCACTCCGGGGATGGAGCCACTCTAGGAAGAGCATCTAGGTTCTCAGTTCCCTCTCTGGCATCTCCAAGATAGGGCTGAGAGAGATTCCTGCCTGCAACCTTGGAGGAACCGCTGCCAGTCTGTGTAAACAATACTGAGATAGACAGACCAATGGCAGCTTCCTATGTTCATATGTTCCTATGCCAAGATATTTGAATTTTCACAGCTGATTTTAAAAAAAGCCAGTGATGAACATTAGATTCATGGGCATGTTTGATCTGAGATTGTAAATAAACTACTACAACATTAGATTCTAATCTAGATTCACCTTTCTTACATAGTGATATTGAAGACAGTTTAGCATACTTCACCCTTGTGGAATGTTTGGCCCTGTTAGTACTATAGGGCCAAATATTCCATATGGCCGTTAAGGAGTACTTTAACTATTCATTTAAATGTACCTTGAGTGTTCATTTTCATATCTCTTTCTTGTGAACTGACAGCCTTTTGTCTTAGAGAAACTAGTTTCTCTTCCATTAACATTCTTAGAGGTTTTACCTTGGGAGAAATCCTGAAACGGGCTTTGAATCCCACTTCCTTGACATTTCAGTGCCAACCTTCTTGTGTGCAGCCACTTTCTAAAGCCATATTTTCAAGGGATCAACACTGAACAGGCCAGCAACAGTGCATGGGATGGGGATCTACTTCTGACCTCGCAAACCACTTTTCAGCACAAAAGAAGAAAGAGTGCCCCAGCCCCTGAAGGCCTCTAGAATGCTGCAGAAGCCTCTAGGCCACCTTCTTGTTTTGCACTATGAGAGTCATCTACCAATTTAAGCAGCTCATGAGAAATTCATGTGCCCTTTCCAACTGGGATTTGGGTGCATATGAAATAGGGCGGGGGCCAGATGAAGCCTGTGGACCATTTGTACTCTCCTTGTAGACACTAGTATCTGCAATGATGGAGTCTCCAAGGATTTGTATGATGCACCATGGTTTCAGAGCACATTTGCACTGCCACAAAAAGCCATTTGGTACAATGTCATCTTTATTAGGCTACTGTACTATTATCTCTGCACAACCATCTTCTGAAGCAGGGTCATATCTGTAATTGAACAAGGGGGACACAAATGGCCCTGAGTCCCTGAGGGATGAAAGATTGCACTTTACTCTCCCCCTTACACCTCTCTGAAGAAGAATGTGGAGGGTGGCAGGGGCCTATCTTCACTTTTTGTCCCAGGATCGACTCCAGTCTTGCTTCATCTCTATTCTGAAAGTACTTATTTGCAGTTCAGGATAAGTACACACACACACACACACACACACACACACACACACACACACACACACACACAGAGATATTTTCTGTGCTTACTTTCTAAAAACAATAGCTGACAGATAATATTGTTTAGTACTTAGAAGAAAACCTACAGAGAAATCTGTTCCTAATTCCATTCACCTACACTGCAAATTAGGCGTGCCAGAAAACAGCCAGAACTACTTGTTATTCTCTGCTTGCATAGGAGTTGTAAAAGATATATGCATTTTGACTTGAGGTTGCACTGCAGTGTGGAACTTGGAGAGTTTGAAACAGTTTTCTTCTAACAGAATTTTAAAGAAAAGATCATGGAAATACAGAATGAGAATTGCAGTTGTATGACATAAGACATCATAACATCAGGAATGAATAGTAGTGACACTGGCACAGAGGGAGAGGGTTCGCCTAAGTCAGGGATCGCCTGTCAGGATCAGGGCCCAGACAGTCCAGCAACGAGGGCCTGAGTGGAGCAGCCAGGAACCCCTTGAGCTAGAGGCACCTCTGAGACATTAACCCTTACTAAGGGGCCCACATCCTTGCTTCCAAGGTATCCAAACTCCACAGAACCCAGTCATCAATGCAGGCAACCTTCAGAGTGAGAGATACAATGGAGTGCCATGCTCCAGGCCAGAGGGCTGCCCCTTGAAGGGGTTCACTTCTTCTGCAAAGGGACAAAGTCTGCAGGAGCAGTTAGGTCAAGGGGCAGAGAGGTCCAGGACAAGGGCTTCAATCAGGCGCAGAGCCAGCCAAATGGTGATTCCTCTAATGACACCCAGTGTGTGCGATGTCACGTGCACAGGGGCGTGGCTTGGGCTCCAGGGAGCCCCGAGCAAGCTCTCTCCCACCCACGCCCAGACTCCAGAGAGCCCAAGCAAGCTCTTCCCCTGTCCATTTCAGGCAGCATTTGCTGCTTGACAGCCTTTATTTCCCTTTCTCTCCATCTATCTCAGGCTATCCTGAGCCGAGGCCACACACCCTTTGCACATGACATCCACATCTTGAACAGCCAGAATATAGACAACAATATAAATAAACTTATTTGGGTCATTTTTGCAATATAATATTTGTTGATTTGAAAGCTGAGACTGGAACTGCATATTACAAGAAATATGGGACTGTCACTACAGCTGCATACTCATATTTCCCTCTCCTTAGTGTGTAGGTGCAAGATATCCTGTGTTCCAATGAAATGGGATTGTCTGTCCTAGGAAAATAGGAAGCTGCCTTATACTGAGTCGGACCATTGTTCCATCTAACTCAGTATTGTGTGGGAAAGTCCAGGTTTTCCTGATTGATTGATAAGTGCCATCAGACTGGTGTCAATTCTTAGCAACCACATATATAGATTCTCTCCAGGATTATCTGTCTTCAACTTGGCCTTTAAGGTCTCTCAGTGGTGGATTCATTGCTGGAGTACATCCACTGTGCTGTTATTCATCCTCTTCTCTTCCCTTCAACTTTCCCCAGCATTATGGACTTCTCAAGGAAGCCGGGTTTTCGCATCATGTATCCAAAGCATGGTTATTATTTGTGCCTTGAATGAAAATTCTGGATTGATTTGTTCTATGATCTATTTGTTTGTTTTCCTGGCTGCCTATGGTATCCTCAAGTCTTCTCCACCACCAAAGTTCAAAAGCATCAAAGTTCAAAAGTGTAAAGTTTTCCTACTCTGCTTCATTCAAGTGTTGGGGTTTTCCCCCATTTATCAAGAAAGCAGAGGCGGTAAATTTGGCCAATGTCATCAGTTAGGTCTTTCCCTCACTTCCTTCTTACCAGACATGATAGATCTATTTCTTTTATTAATTCCAAACCCAGATATGTTTGAAAATGCAAGAAAAAAATAAGTTATGAATTTGACCTTTCCCCCAAGCCAATTAGAGTTCATAATACTTCTTGGAGAAAATTTCCCCACACAAACAAAAATCATGACAGCTCTGCTTTATACATAAGCATGAGGTCAATGGTTGCTTCTCATGAATCTAAAGTCCACACATAAATGCTCTACAGAGTTAGTATCTACGTACTGAGTTCCCCCTCCCCAGTTTTAAATTCATAATGTGCCACCGACATTTTAATGAAGTCAGTGGCAAATCACCTATTACATTGTAATATTTGTGAATTGCACCCATAATATCCAATACCCCAAATGCTTTGCTTGCTATAAAGTTGTTTCTCTCAACTTCTATAAGCATTTTCTTATTTTTCATCTTTTGGAGAGTATACATCAGCAACGATTTATGCGTTGCTTTGAAATATATAGAGGCATGAAAAAGGATCTGATTTATTAAACCATTCCCTGAAGGCCCACATAGACTATGGAACAGTTTTCAATATTAGGTTATCGTGGAGTTTTGCCCAGCGAGGAAGCTATAAAGCTATTCAAGGATATGCTTAGCTGGCTGGAGTCCCGTTTCCCCCCCTTTTAGATCACAGTGAAATACTAATTTGAGGCTGTGCCAGAAGCATCCTTCTCCTTTCCGATACTGATTATTACAACATTATTTGTCTGAATGTTGCTCAGGCTTCATATGCAAGACTGGAATGCATACAGTGGTGCTCCAAGCTAGCTTTAACCTGCAATTCTTAGAAGGACTGCCAAGGATTTGCCACCACAACTGTGTATCAGACTATAAAAGGACAGCAAGGGAAGTTAAGTGCTCTGAGTTTTGCAAATAAAAATATCTATGTATTGGCATTGTTCAGAGATGCTCATTTATAATGAACACATATGTCAGCAATATATGATGGTGAATAGATGCTATTAAGCTTTATTGCATTGACCTCATCTCCATCATTCATGCATTATGTAAGCTTTCCCAAACACATGTTGGTAACTCTTCATAACCCAAAAGCATTTGTTTCTTTTCATGCTGCATGTTACTATGCTTGTTTTTCTGAAAGGAGATTACATCATGCACAGCTTTTTTCCTTACTGGGAATATTTTCATTGCTATGGAAACAGCTCATTACATGATATTGTGGGGGGGGGGTGTCTTTGAGTAATTAATTTCTGCTTTAACATCTTTGATTACCGCAATATAATGTAAACCACATTTCAAACAGTACCAGGGAAACATTTATAGACTGCTTTTCTTTAATGTAATGGAAGCTCATTGCCTAAGAGATCAGAACTCATTCTATAGTTAGAAGGATTTCTTTTAGCTTTACCAAGCACTTTTCTAAAAGCAGAACTTTTTAAAAAGCATTACTTAATAATATATTATAATATATAGTATTATACTCTCTCTCTCTTTAAAACCAAAACAAAAACATCTTTGCTTTAAATACCTAGAAAATATTAACATTCAGAATCCTGAAGTTACAAGATGACATTTTGATACTCATTCTAAATATATATTTGTGTAAATAAAACATATCCTTCTAATCCTTCTAATATACATAATTCTAACCACCTCTAATTTGTCCAGTCACGTTCAAGGAGGTTTTAGTAATCATGGGCTTTTTTGTGAGAGAATAATTTATGAATCATTTGAAGTTGCTACTCTGGTTTTTGTAAGTGCAAAGGCTCACTAGTATTAGTGAAGAAGTGAGAATCTCAGATTACAAATTGTAATCCTATAGATCCATGTAGTGGGTGTACAGAATGTCTCCACTGCCACAGCTATAGTGGCTTGCTAGGTGAGGTAAATAAGACACCATCCCTAAAGCTAGCCATATGCCACAATCTAACAGCTAGTTACTACTGTATTTCAGGCTTATAGTGGCATACTTTACAGCTGGAACAAATTTATCTAGCATTTCTCCTATGAGTTCTGCTCTGTGAATTCTGTGAACATTCTTCAGAGTGTTTGTATAGCCGACAAATATTAACATGATATCTAAGATTCAACAACATGAGCATTTGGCATCCAATGATTGCTGAACTGCAATGGAATAAAAATGTTATAATTTCATTCATTCAGCCAATACAGACAGGCTAATTTAAAATTGAGACCATATAATCTATTTCCAAAATCCTAGACTGAATGTTGAGGTTCAGCTTTGGCAGTAATATCACTACGCCTCAGCCTTGTACAGGGAGGGGCCTTGCCCCACCCTGCCTTCCAAAGACGCAAGGCTCTGGGTGGGGATAGTCAGGGTGCTCAGCTGGAGATGGGTTTTATGTCCTGTTGCCTCATTTGGCATCCTCTTGGCTTCCTTCCCTCCCTGCCACTCTATGGCACCCTAGGGCTGTGCTAGTTGTACTTTGGGGGCCAAGTAGGAATTTTGTGCTCCCTGATTGATTTGCTGTTAGTGTTTTTTGTTTGTTTTTGCCTACTCCATCCTGTCTACTTAATTAGGTGGTTGTTGGTCACAACTGACAGAGGCAGTGCACGTAGAACATAGGAGTACAGCAATTGACTGGTGAGCATTCTTGGGTAGCTTTTAATTAAGCAGGAGCAGTCTATTGGGCCTTCAAGGCTTAGTGGTGCAAGGGTTTTAACTGGGACTCCTCCCCGTTTCGGGGATACCACCAACCTCAAAGGCTGAACAGCTTGAGGGGAGGCCTCTGAAATTACTTATTCTGAAATTACCTGATCTCACTTAGAAGTTGGCAAGGATGAACGGCAATCTGAATTTCACTGAACCACTGATCTGAGCCAGAGTGTGATTGCCTTAGGGTCTGACTTCTGGCCTGAGTATAATACACTGCTTAGGAATAGGGTCAGCAGAGAGTTACATCTGCTACAGTTAACTTGGCACTATATTATTGAATAAAATTGTGGCTATTTCACCCACATTTATTTGTCTGAATATTTATTGGCTCATGTCTTTCTGGGTGTGGGGACAAAATGCACACTTTGGCCAAATGCAGACATAAAATGAAACTGGAACTAAACAGGGCAGAGGTTAGAACTCCATTATATCCAAATTTGTGCAATGAATTCGTGTTGAGCCAAAAGCGTCCCTCCTGCTGCTGCACATGTCTCTCTGTTCCAGGCAAGCTGGCAGCTGTCTGTGCAAAAACACAACACAAGGGCTACACAGCGCTACACTGAGTGCATGCAACACAGTGCTACACTGCAGAACCACACTCCAGCAGGGCCCCCTCAAATTGATTGCAGCACTTCACAAAAATTCCTTTGAGCTTTTTGTCCCTAACACAACCATTCCCCTTGCAGGACAACCTGTGCTGTTATCCTGCCCACACCCTACATAGGTGGCCTGGAACAGAAAAGGTGTTACCTGCTGCACAGGTGTGCACCAACAACAGTCACCATTGCTGGGGTCCCAGGCAGATGGATGGTGGTGGGCTTCACCCACAGCAAGGGCTCTCTTCTCCAGAAACAGAAGAAAAGACTTTGCTGCTGTTAAAAAAGCTGGAGGCACAGATGGAGTGCTCTCTCTGCAGGTGTGCTCTCTCTGCAGCTCCAGATTAGGTGTTTTGTGTTTTTTTTTTTTTGGTTTTGCTTTCTAAGTGCTATAAGGCCAAAGTGAGGCAGCTGAATCCCAGCAGGCTGCCATTTGGGGGGTGCACAGTTGAATTCCAATACATTGCCCCCCCCATGTGTTCACTACATTGCAATGTATCTGGTCATTGGTGTAAAGACCGTGATGAGGGAGTAGGCCCCCTTCATCCAGCTGCCGCACCTACCATTGACCCCTTGCATGAGCCTCACAATTGCTACATGTGTGAAATAGACATGAGAGAGGAGGACAGATGGGTCTTCAAGGAGGCCGTAAATTGGATGATGTGTGCCTACAAAGACACCATGAAGAAAGTGGTGGGTGCCTTGGAGTGATCTGATGAGGCTACTGAGAGACAGGTTAATGCACCACAAACTACCCCAGACCAGTAGCCTTGTAGCCAAGGGTGTCCAGGCATGTGTCCAGAAATGTGCCGCCCACACCTGCTCTTCTCCTCACAAGAAGTCTTCAGTGCTGGGTATGTGGGTGTGTGGCAGCATAGCCACACTCATCCCTGGGCTGCTCAGAGGCAAAGAGGGATATAGGGGAGACAGGAGGAGCCACTGCTCCCCAAGAACAGGGCAGAGAGAATTCTGAGGAAAGCCCCACCCAATCCTCCCCCACCATGTAGGATTGCCAGCCCACCTTGGAGTATGTGCCCCAGAGCAGGCGGTTGCCATGTAGTGGGCATTTCTGCATCCCCTCATGCATTGCCTTGTGTTTAGAAGGCAAACAACCATAGATATAGAACCCCTCACAAGTTTCCAAACCCTGAAATTACAAGCTTTCAAGCCTCCACAGAGCTTCCATAGCAATACCCACACCCACTTGTTAAAAATCCCCAGTTTGCTGTTCTCCGCCAAAAGTTAGCAACGAGGATGCTTTCTGTCTTTCTGTCTGTCTGTCTGTCTGTTTCTTTTAATAAAGATTGATTCCTTGCTCTTAAAACAGTTGTGCATTTTCTTCAGCCCACACATCCATTGTCAGCGGTCTAAGGGAAGGGTGGGGAGTGTATATGCTGGAAGGGGAGGCAGCACTGAGAAAACAGGTGCTGAATGCCAATGTCACATGAAAGGTCTTTCAGGGCACACCAAAAAGTGTAAATGAAGAATCATGAACCTGCCAGAATCTTTGTGGGAGCAGAAAAGGGAGTCAGGCTTGCTACCTTTCACCTGTGAAGGTTGCAGAAGCTCCGCTGCCCAGGAAGGAATCCAAGGTCCTGAAACTTGTTACATGGGGGGTGGGGAGAGAAGGGGCCCACACACAGCCAGAAGCAAGAGGGTTTGAGTCCCCCAACAACCAAGTAGGATGTGCTGGGAGGGGGTAAAAAATGGGACATGCCCACACAGAGCTGGAAGGAAGGTGTGCTGGCCCCACAGGCAGCTGGCCAAAACCATGCCTCAGGCAAGGCACAAATAATGGGAGTTCCCTCCCTCCCTGGAACACCACCCTTTTGTGCTTTGCAGGTTAGGTGGGTGGGCACTCCCAGCCAACACCACCCCAAATGCCCAAGCAGGTGGAACATGCAATTCAAGCTCCCATGAGGGCGTACACCACCACCCAACCTCCCTTACAGCAAGAGAGGAAAGGTGTTGCCATGGCAGGCACAGCAGCAGTGTTCCCTCTAAGGTGTTCACATGTTTTTTTTGATGTCTCCTCGGTTAATTTTAGATCCCACTCAGGTTGAACCAGGAAGGTCCCATTCTGAATGCACATGTGCACAATGCCTTGATACTTTTTTCTTTTCTTTTTGTTGTTGTTAAATATTTATTTTAATAAGACAATACATAAACATGAATAGTAAAACTGATACATAATGACATCCATTAACCATCCTTCCAGATATATAAATAATTAGATGGAGAAGAATGACTAAAATTATCTTGATTTGTGAACAGAATGAAATCTGACCATATCATGAAAAAAATCATTAGAAACACTGCCTTGATTCTGATGCCCAGAACAAAACTCTTTCTGCACAGAGATGAAAAAAAGTAGAGAGAACACTGCACAGCACCCAGCATCACTGTCCATTCCACAATGCAGATGGTCCTCAGCACCATGGAGGAGGAAGCAAGACACAGAGCCCAGCAAAGGAACTACTTGCTGGAGCATTGCAGCAGCTGCCTGTTGGGAGGCTGCAAAGTTATATGCGGTCTCTAGGAGATTTGAGGGGCTCATAGTGCACTCCAAGGCAGCCATCCACACAGCCCAGAGACATGCGGCAGCTGTCTCCTCAGCTTCCAACTTAGTGGATGGTGGAAAGGAGGTGGGTGCTGCCAATAGCACCTGGAGTTCAATGGAGGACCTGGACAAATGGGGCAATGAGCACTTTCAGGGCAGCTTCAAGATGTCTCAGGTGACCTTTGACTTCATGGTAAGGATGTGCACGGGCCTCCGAACCAGTTTGAACCCTGGACAACTTGAAGGTTTCCCCCACCAGTGCACGACATCCAAAAAGCCCGTGGGGGCGGCAGCATACCTTCCTGCTGACCTCTTGCAATGTTTACCAGATGTACCCTAAAGTATGAGGTGCACCTGCTCACATTGCGTGCTTGCATGTTGGGTGCATGTGTGCGGCATGCATAGGTGCACCTCATACTTCTGGGTATGTCTGGTAAACGTTGCAATGAGGCAGTAGGAAGATACAGTGCCACCCCGACGAGCTTTTCAGATGTCATGTGCCAGTGGGGGAAATGCAGCCGGGGGGGGGGGTAAGTGCATCCTCACCCACCCTCAAAGGCATCCCTGGCCCCCACCAGTTCCATGCACATCCCTACTTCTTGGCAAGTGAGATGGAGCCCATTCTTTGCCAGCAGGACACTCTGATGCACCGCACAGTGTCCAAGCGCAAGTGGCTCTCCATAAAGATTTACAAGCTGGCCTCCAACGTGAACTACTTGTCCCTGAGCAATCTGTTTGTAGCTGGCACATCCACTGTCAGTGAGATAGTCAAGGAACTGGTGGGCGGCCTGTTGGTGGGCGGCCTGTTCCTGGAGGACATGATCCACAGGAGGTGATGTTGGGGTTCTGGGGAAAGGGTCTGTATAGATGGCACATATATGGAGATTTTACTACACACACGCACACCATGCTATGATGAGTACTTAAGCCAGAAGTACTGCTACACCATGACCCTGCAAGGTGTGGAGGACTCAACTGGTTGGCTCATGAACATGCACACAGGGGTGTCGGGCAGAAGCCATGAAGCAGACATTTTCTCCACAGCAGCATAGAGGTTGGTGGGCAACAGGTGAAGGCAGTGTCATTCAGGTACCAGGGATACAGCCTGCAGGAGTGGATATTATTCACCCCCATCATGCACCCAGAGATGCCCTGAAGAGGAACCTGGCTAATGAAAGGGCAGCTGGTGTATTAACGCTGAATATAGTGAAAGCATTGTTTCTAAAGTGTACTCATGGAAATGGTTTCATGTAAAAAGTATTTACATTAGAGGTTTAGGTATGGCATTTAAGGCTTATTGTTCTGGGTGAGATTCTGACCTTTACCAAATGTTAGTGATGGTAGGCACCATGCCACAAAGTTCAGTAGTGGCAGTGAATAAAGAACAAGAACCACCTGTACAAATATAATTCTTACAGCTGTTCATTTTATGATTTGAAAGCTTTTATTTCAAAATATGTTTCATCTTCCAATCTTCTTGGGATTAAGTGTGAGCTTAATTTAATAAAATTGTGAATTTTAATTATTCTATCACTTTACATCTATCCACAATTAAAAGTGACAGTAACAAGATTCATACAAAATAAATAGTGTAAGGTATTACAAAATATACCTTTTGTTTCAGTGTGTACTTTGTAATAATTTTAGGCCATGCGCCCCCCTCACTCTCCCATCCTAATTTGGACGTTCATGAGAGCAGTCTCTCGGCAGTCAGTGAGACTGCAGAGAGGAGGCGGAGCTGGTTGTGTGGGCTTCCTTCTTGACTGAAAGACAGCCCTCACAACCAATCACACTGAATTTAAAGTAGGAGCTTCCTCCCTCAACTCTGGTTCCAGGGGAAGCAGCCTGTGGTTCCAAATCTGAACGTATCGCAGACTGGCTGGAATCTCAAGCTGCAGTGATGAAACTCACTAAAACCTGAGGGTTCATATTAGAGTTCCAAATCTGGAACCTCAGTTTCATCGCCACGCTGGACTCCAGTTTCCCATATTCGGACATAAGGTCCACTGAACCGCTGGCCTGTTCAACTGCGGTTCCGTCTTATGTATGAATGCAGCCACAGGCTCCAGGAGGATTGGTGCCAGGTTGAAGGGGGCCTTCAGGCAAAGTCTTGTGCTGTCCCCTCCGCAGCCTTGGACAGAGTGGCAGTGGTGCAGAGTGCATCACAGTAGCTGTACTAGTCACACCATCTTTTAAAAAAACAGCAGCAATGTAGTGCCTGGGCCCTGTTGCTCTGCCAGTTACACAGTGATAGCACTAGAGCATTGCAGTATTGTTAAAACAAACAAACAACAACAACAATAACAACAACAACAACTGGTGGCAGCCATTGGTGCTGCCACCCCAGCTCTCAACTGAGTCAGGCATCAAACAGGTTCTCAGGGCCAGGCTGTAGGCTTTCTGCTGGCCTTGGGGCCTCATGCAGTACCTGACTTAGCTAACCTCTGACGCTGCCCCAGGCTCTGGTATTGATTCTTATTTCTCGTATAGAGTGTTGCCCATTTAGGCGCATTATCAGATACTTAAAGAATAATTTATAAAGCATTGAAGAGCATTTACTTTGTGCAGAGAGGCTAATAACATCATTAAGATGGTAGAACGTGTCAGAATTTAATAAATGCAAGTGCACAATGAAAGTCTTAATGCCTATTAGAATGAAAGCTAAACAGATTTCTATAACAATTTGATTTTTTCCCCAAGTATAAAGCTCAACCAATGCTTAATTAGCATTCCCAATTGCAGCTATGGTGAATCAATTAGATAATTAAGCTTGGAGCTATCTCTAATATCACTCACATTTATATTAATAATAAAAATCCTATATGTGGATGGCAAAAGACAGAAATAAATGGCTAAATGACTAATAACAGATGAAAGGAAGCAAAATAGATGCAAAAGTAAATGTGTGATAATTAATTGTCCTCAGGTGTCAATGTCTTCATTATTTATGGATTTATCCAGGATGCCTCAAATTTTACTCACTTAGTAGTTGTGAGATTTCTATTTCCAGCTTCTGTATAAAACCCCTCGATTTACATATTTTAAGCATCATTAGTTTGAATTTACTGTTCCGTGCTTTCTGGTATTTCAGTGCTCACAACCTCACCAACATACATATATCTGACCAACTCTTCCCTGCCCTCTGTCTCCAGCCATTCCTACACGCCACAAAGAACAAACACCAAATCAGGCTGAAATGCAGCCTCGCATAAGGTGCATTCAAGTAGTTGATCCGAAAGGTTACCAAAAGCATGGCTGAGTCGTGCAGAGTCATCCTGCGAAGAATACATTATGTAATCAGAGAGGTTAAATGAATGTGGTATTCCTTTATAATGTGCTGTTGTCAAGGGAGGGCTAGATTCAAGATAAAGAAGTGACAAAAGAAATATTGAATTTCATGATTTAGCCCTAAGCAAGAAATCTTGTCAGTGGCATGAGATTTTCTTGACTGTAGTCTCGGTCCAGCAACTGATAAAGCATTTATCCTGTGCCATTATAACCACTGGGAAAAGATTGGCTTTATGACTGCAGGAATTAAAGGAACATTAATCCTATCACATGAATGCAGAGATGAGACCCTTAAGAGGAAAAGAAATGTGCCCAAGGTTATTCCTCACAGAAGTTAGAAGTAAGCACTCTGTGATTTACTTAAAGCTTTACTGTTTTATAGACAATAAAGTAAAGTCATAAGCACTTAAGCAGAGTATATTTTATATTAAATCTCTGATCTTAAAATGCTGGCAAATTCCCTTCAACTTAACTGATTTGCCAATATTAACAACTGGCTATTGAACATGGCAACTCGTTGATTGTTCCATGAATCAATTAAAGTGAGCAAAGGAAACCAATGACTCAAGATTTGCATTGATTTAGTACTTCCATTCGAAACATATAGTATAGCTAGTTCGGGGAAACCAATACAATTGGGTATTTTAAAACGGGAGACTATTAGGGAATTAAATGCTGAGGACAGTCAAGCACAATGAAGGAGGCTTAAGATGTGCACTAACCACACTAAAACCTACATGTTCTGCATATGTGCTGCTCCCCACCAAGCATACCAGCACAGGTCCAGACAGATCATTTCTAATAAGATACCTATAGTTGACCATACCACCAGGGGCGTAGCAAGGTTGGAATGGGCCCAGAGACAAGATTTTAAAATGCCTCCCCCCAAAGTCCAGGGCCTCCACACACCCCAGGCCCCCAAGGATTTAAGTCTGATATTCCAAAATAAGTATGCTGCCTGCAAATACATTTCACTGAATACACACACACACGTCACAATATATAGTGATATACATTGAGTACTATACATTTGTATTACTTTTAATGCCTAGAACACACGAGAAAGATGAATTATTAAAATGGGCCCCTCGCTGCAGATTAGCAAAGGAGACTTTCAACCATGCAGGGTGAACCTATGTTTGTTTTCTCAGAATTCTGAACAAATTCAGTCAAGTTCGATTCCAGGAGGTTTTTCACAGGAGGCTTTTAAAGCCCTTTAACACACATCTCCTCTGGAATGGAGGTGCTGCATTCACATGTTGGCCAGATTTACCCTGAAGTCCCTGCAAGTTATTGGGGAGCAGTTCACACACAAGAAAAATAAAATAAAAGCACCACACATGCTTCACAGTTCTCACTCAGACCTTCCGGGTTGCAAAACAACTTGAACATAAGTGCATTTATGAATGAATGAATGAATGAATAAAATTAATAAAATACTGTTCCAGAAGTTTTTGCAATTTTCTGCCATGAAACAAGCCACTTATAGGACTTTTTAGATAGTTTTTTTTAAGTCAGCAAATTTTCCAAGCTGTTTCAAAATAAATATCCAGAGACTTCTCGGTCCCTCCCCCCCCCCATATCCAAGCCCTATGGCAAGCAGATCCCTATATGCGGGGGGGGGGGGGCGGGAAAGGTAACCACAAAAAGGAGTTCACACTCTACCTGGCAAATGCTGGTCTGGGTTGAGCAGGGCAGCAAGGGGTCTTCTGTTGCAGAGAACACTCTGCCTGCCTCCTCCTTCCTGGCTTGCTTGGGCCCTACTCGAGTTCAGGCTTCACTGCGGCCTACACGGAGGCCTCCGTGGAAGCCCCGCCCACCCACCGATCAGCTGAGAGGCGGGAGAAAAGGAGCTCTTTGCAGTGTCTGCTGCTGGATTGCCGGCCAGCAGAACAAGCAGGAGAGACGGCGAAGAGGGCAAGTGGCTGAGAGGCTATGGGGCTGGGCAGGGGGCAATGGGGAGTCACATGAGGTGCCTCTGGGGTGCCCCTCCAGGCAGTGGGGCCCCCAGACAACTGTCTCCCCTTGCCCTATCATTGTTACGCGCCTGCATACCACTAAAAAGCAGTGCTTCAGGCTAGTGTATCTTTATGCCTGGAAATATCTCAGGACTTGTAGTGCTCATTTCAAAGCAAAGGTGAACTTTAGGGTGAATTCTTCTTGAACACTGTGCAGATAAAACACTTTTAAAACATTCAGAAATATGGGTCTAAATGTTTTGGTTTTTTTAACCCTGAGACAGGGAGCACACTTAAGCTCTTCCCAAAGGGTGTTCCAAAGCCAAGTGGCCAGGACCAAAAAGGCCCTGCCAACTGGAATCTGAGTCAGTGGTGGGCCATGAGCCAGGACTGAAATGCTAATGGAGGGCCCTGACAGGTTCATATGGGCAAATGCGTTCCTACAGATACCTGGCCCCAAACTAGGTAGAGCTTTAAAGATCAAGACCAGCACTTTGGATGTAGTCTGGAAGCACACAGGTAACCAGTGAAGCTCTTGCAGGGTAGATGTAATACTTGAGCAATGGCTAGCCTCCATAAGCTTTCTTACTGTCACATTCTGGACAGTGGCCCACCTATGTAATTTTGGGCCCTGGACCTGAAGGGCTTCAGAGCACACACACCCACACACACTGTGAGCCCCCCTTTAACTTTTTTTTAAAGAAAAGAAAACCTGCCAGGAAGGAGAGCAGCAAGAACAGCCAGTAGAGGACCCCGCACAGGACGTGCAGCTCCATTGCGCCGGAGAGGCTGAGGCGCAGCAGCCAGATCGTTTCTTTTCTGGAGGATGGGGAAAAGAAGTGAGGGGGGCAGATGCTGGGGGTATGTTTTTAAGGGTGGGGATCCCAAGCCAGGAGCATGGTGCATGGGGGTGCTCTGCCCCATCAGGCTGCCCTGCAACATGTTGCCATAGCCTCAGCTCCTGGAGGCCTCTTGGCTGCATGAAGTGGGGCCTCCTCAGAAGTAAGCTTATTTATTTATTATTTCTCTGTGGAAACCGCCCTGAGCCATTTTTGGAAGGGTGGTATAGAAATCAAATAAATAAATAAATAAATAAATAAATAAGTATAAGCCACACTGATTCCAAAACAAAAAGCATGACTCATCTTGCCAAACGGTCCCGCTCCTCCTCCTCCCAACATGTGTGCTTTGACTGAGGAGGAAAACCCATGGGGTTTGCTCACAAGGAAGTGCTCAATCGGCAGCGATTGCTGGCCCTGCAGTTGTCTGAGCACCAGGATCATGGTATGATACTCAACAGAGACTTCTATTTTATTCTATTCTGTTTTGAAAGCAAACTCATTCCCAGATCATTTCCATTTCCTGGGAGTTTTGTTTCCCTTCCGATATTTGCGACATATCCAGTCATGGCAGGGCATGCTTGGGTGGGTGCGGGCATCGCAGTGGCGGAGGCAGCCTCAGGGCCCTCTCCCCAAAAGCCACCCCTCGAGTCTGGCAGTCCTCCGCCAGGGTGCTGCTCTTCCTCCTCGGCCGGGGAGTTCTGATTGCTGCCATGGAGAAGCAGGCATGGGGCAATGGCAGGGTGGGTGTGGGGTGGTGGCAGACTTCTGGGGAAGCCCCCCCAACATTTGGAGGCCCCCCAGGACAGGAAGCCATGGGCCAGCACCCCAAGGTCCAGGGGAAAGATCGCCTCTGATTCTGGAGCAGCGGAACTGGCACTGCAGTAGTTGGGCAGGAATCAGTGCTGATGCTGCCATCTCAGGCTCAGGCGCTACCCTCATTTGTTTTGCAGGACATGTCACTGCAGCTGGAGACAAAGTAAACAAGTATAATGCTTGGAGGGGAGAGGAACAAGTGGGAGCAAGAAAGGGAGAGGAACAGAGCAGCCGCCGCCACTGGCTTAACAGCATAGCAGCCAGCCACTGAGAGACTGAGCAGCTGACGGCACACTCCATGCTGTTTCCTGCTGGGTGTACCTTGCATGCCCAGCAGCAGTGTGCCCTGTGCAGTACATGACTTTGGGAGGTGAGGGTGGGGCCAGCAAGGGGTGAGGCAGCTTCAGCACTGGCTTCTGCCCAGGGTAGAGCCAACAAAGGGGACTGGAGGCATGTGGTGGTAGATGGTGGGTGGGGAGTGGCAGGGGCATATTCTGCTACCACCAAAAAGAACCCCAAAGAAACTGCCTGAGATTATTGCCTCAGCTTGGCTCTTAGGAACATAGAACATAGGAAGCTGCCATATACTGAGTCAGACCATTGGTCTATCTAGCTCACTATGGTCTTCACAGACTGGCAGCAGCTTCTCCAAGGTTGCAGGCAGGAATCTCTCTCAGCCCTAGTAAATCTCTTCTGGAAAAGTTTGTATAGTTATGTGCAAATAGACATGAGTATCTCTTCTAAACAGCAATGGGACAAATTGTGGAAATGGACGTTGGACGTACCCCCCCCCCCATTACCTGATGTGCCTTGTAATCCCCCACCCCGAGTTACAGTACTACCTGCATATACTTCATAACTTTGTGTGTTTCCAAATCCTTGTGTTTAAATCTTTGTAGATATACCATGTACAAACAACCACTTTGTATATATTAGTGCTTTGGCAACGTACTGTATGCTTTGGTAGTTTGTTGGTTCAATAAAAAAATCTTGCCCTATAAAAAAAATCTTGTCCTATCTTGGAGATGCCAGGAAGGGAACTTGGAACCTTCTGCTCTTCCCAGAGCGGCTCCATCCCCTGAGGGGAATATCTTACAGTGCTCACACTTCTAGTCTCCCATTCATGTGCAACCAGGGCAGACCCTGCTTAGCTAAGGGGACAAGTGATGCTTCTACCACAAGACCAGCTCTCCTCTTGCGGAAGCCAGCCCTGGCAGTATGACAAAGGTTTGACCTTTCCATAGTAGGGTGCAGGACTGTCTTTGCCAAGCTATACTGAATTATGTTGCTTCCATGGCTGCCAGAGCCTGACAGATTGCTGTACCTCAACCCAACTCTTCTATTAAAATTGTCTGGAGGTCCTCTACCAAGCATTTTGCCACAGGAGAGTGCATGCTTACTGTCTGAGGGCTGTGTGTTTTAATAGCAAAATGATTATAAGTGAAAGACGATAGAAAACAGTAATCAGTGTAAACAGGAATGTTAATAAGTTACAAGAGTAACATGACAGAACTAGAAACTAGGTGGAAAGCTGACAAAATGTCTGTAGGGTGTAGAAAGTGTCTAAGGAGGATTCTTCAGCAACCCCCCCCCCCACCGCCACAGCTAAGACAAATGGAAATTGACTTTTACTGGATCATCTTTTTCCTTTGTACAGATAGTTCTTTCTTGTGCTTATATTCCTTTGAAATGTTCCATGACTTGTTGATCCTTGTGATATTTCCCCTCCTTCTCCATTAAGCTTGGTACTTAACTACTGGAAAAATGACATTAACTTCATAAATAATTGGTGTTGTTACAAGGAAAGCTAATTTACTGTCATCGCTTGCTACATTATCTTCTACAATATTGCACAGACTCTCCTAAGATTGAAGCAACTTTCTTGTTGCAGTTGTGTCCCTCCTAGTAGATTCCCATTCCTTGAACTTGTTAATTAAATGTAGACATGATCCATTCTGTAGCCTGCATCCACCAGTCAGTCACACACTCCTCATGTAAACACAGATTCCTGTATGCAAGAGGGTGTGGGCTGAGGAGAGGGATTAGCAATAGTGGGATCCTCCATACAGAACAACACATGCAGGAGGGCAAGCGAAGGAAGGAAGGGTCCAAGGACTCCATGACCTCCTTAGGCTTTTTCTGTTAAAAGGAAACTTACTTGCTTACTTCCCATCAGCTATAAATATTCTCAGGGGAAAGTGCACATTTAATCAGAAGTATGCCACATTGGCCAACGTCCAGACTAACACTGCACTGATGAGCCAGTGGCTTTCTGTCACCTAGGGGGAGCTTTAAAAAAAAATCCCCCTTCCCTCTGTAGCCATATGTGCCTCCTAAACTGAGGGTCCCAGGGACATATTTTTGGAAGGTATAAGTTGCTGCAGCTACCTAATGGTTCAGCGGGAAATGACTTGACTAGCAAGCCAGGGGTTCGAATCCCCACTGGTATATTTCCCAGACTATGAGAAACACCTATATCAGGCAGTAGCGATATAGGAAGATGCTGAAAAGCATCATCACATACTGCGCGGGAGATGGCAATGGTAAAGCCCTTCTTTATTCTACCAAAGACCACCACAGGGCTCTGTGGTTGCCAGGAGTTGACACAGACTCAATGGTATACTTTACCTTTACTTTACAAGTTGCTACAGAGGGAAAGAGGGATCGCTACAAATATCACACACCCCTGCATGATAGAAAACCTGGCACACCAGCAAAGCATTAGTCTGGATAATGGCCAGTGTGTTCAGTGAGGCTTACTTCCAGATAGGTGCGCATATAGTTGGTGCTGCTGTTCATGGAAACATAGACTGCCAGAATTGGAAGGGACTTTGGAGATCTTCTACTCCAACCCCATGCTCAGTGCAGGAATCTGCTACAGCAATGTTGCTCAACCACCAGTCCACGGACCAGTGCCGGTCCATGAGGCATTGGGTATCGGTCCATGAGGCATCACTAATAAAGATCACACCCCCACGCAAAAAAACAACACCACCATTTCAGGGTGGCGGGGCCCACCACCAGGAGCTCTCTGAAGCTCATTCCCAGGCAGCCCTCATGGCTGGATGATGTTCATTTTGAGGAAGCGAAATGAACATTATCCAGCAGCTTGGGCTCCTTGCCTAGAAATGAGCCCCGGAGAGCTTGCCTGGGCTCTGTGGACCCTGGCCCCCATCCCCTTTGCACATAACATCACTAGGGGTAGGGGTGGCAGCAAGGGGGATGACCCCTTTACTAACTGCTTTCTGGGAAATTGTGCCCGAAAAATGTACTGGTCCATGACTCCAAAATCATTGAGAAACACTGTTCTACAGCCTCCCTGATAGGTGGGCATCCAGCCTCTGCTTGAAGACCTCCAGCAAAGGAGAGCCCACCAGTATTCCCTGTTTTTGACTACAACTCCTAGCATCCTCAGCTGAAATGGCCTTTAGCTGGGAATTATGGGAGTTGTAGTCAACAACATCTGGGAGTTCCTGTTACAGGGAACACTGGAGCCCACCACTGCAGATAAAGAGGAGCAACATTGTAGGAGCTGTGACTTAACATCTACTTCCATCTGGGGCAGAGATCAAGAGACATCCTCATCCTCACTTGGAAATGAATTTGTTGTGGTTCTGGTTTGCTTATGATTCTGAGCCCCTTGGGGAACAGGACTGTTTGAAAAATGCTGTAAGTCACCCTGAGCCTATAAAATAGATGGGGATAGAAATTAAAAACATGAATAGAATTCGATCATTAGTGTAGTTCTGAATTGTTTCTAGAGAATAGTGAGTCCAATTGTAAAACGGATGTCACCGAAGCTGTTCAAGTTTAATTCTGGTTCATGCTGGCAGCCACAAATCCTCATAATTGAACCAGTTCAAGTGAGAATACCTTAACTATTCTGTACTAGCTGGGCCAGGCACAGAGCATCTGTGCCTCTGCTGCCCTCCTGGCCCGCTTCTCCCCCCCCCGCACCCCCCCCCCCCCAGTTTCTGGCTGGCTGGCTGGCTGGCTGGTGGGTCGACTGGCCCATTTCTTCTCCCCCCACGCCCAAATGCCTGCGGTTTCTGGCTGGCGGCCCAGCCGGAAAGCTGGCCCACCACCTCTTCCCGCCCGCCCACCAATTCATGGCAGCTGGGCTGGCCTGCTGCCACCTACTCCCACCGGCCAGGCAGCCCACTGCTGCCTCCTGCTCCCACCGGCCAGGCCAGGCCAGACCGGGCCGCCACCGCAGCCTGCTGATCCTGCCAGCCAGGCTGGGCCACCACCGCAGCTGGCTGGGCAGCCTGCCACCGCCACTGGCTGGCATCCCTATTTTCTCCCCTGTCCCCATTGCTAACCAGCAGCTGCTCTCAAACTCTCATGAGAGCTGCCACGCATGGGATTAGCGACGGGTATGCCTAGGAGAGATAAATAGATAGATATCAAGTATTTAAAATGTTATTTCTGTTAAGTGCATGATGCACATCATTGTGTTCTCCATCAGCTATTGGGGCTGCTGTGCAACTTGAAAGGCAGGCCCAACAGTCTTCTGTGGAATGACTTTAAAGCGCTTCCAGACAGCTGTCATTTTGCAGTAGCCCCATTACTAGACTTTTCCATTTGCACAGCAGCTCCAATGAGTCACTACTGCTGATAGCGGGCTGCACATGATGTTGGACATCATGATTATTTGCACATGTGATCAGGTAATTAATATCATTGCTATGGTATAGCCTACCCTTCATACCAGATGTTTAAATATTCTAGTCACTAACATCTAGAACATGTCCAGGAGCAGAAGGGGTGAAAGGCATGAGGAAGGCTCACTGGAAAACTCCTCTAACGTTACTTGATAATGTAAGATATATTATGCTGCAGGGGGCAGGAATAAAGTATACATTATCCTGTCTGTCCTATACCATTACATTACATTTCTCTGGTCTGATAACTTACTTATCTCAGAGCCTAACCACTACATTGGGATCACAACAATTGTATTAACAACAATATACAATTGTATTAATATTATGAATGTAGTGTTACAATTGTATTAACAAGCACTACAATTGTATTAACAACAGCAAATATATGCCAGTAAATCAAAGATTAGAATGAGAGGTTTCAGAAATTGCTTCCATTCTGCTACATGGGGAGCCACTTTTGAGTTCCCCAGAAGTGCTCTTTTGTCTTTCTTTATCCAGTGCAATGGCCGTATTTGCATGTAATGTGAAACCAAAGGTCCAATGAACCACTCCCAACCCCCACCCCTGCTTGCCTATCTAAATTTGGATGTAATGGAGAACAGGGAGCCTGCAGTCAGTGAGACTGCAGAGAGGATGGGGAACTGGCTGTGCAGGCTTCCTTCTTGCATGAAGGACAGCCCACACAGCCAATCATGGCTGGAGAGAAGGAGGAGCTTCCTCCCTCAACTCGTCACAGGGAACACAGTTTGCTGTTCTGAATTCCGATTTAATGCAGGTGGCGTCGAATCTCGGGTTGGGGTGACCAAACTCACTACAACCTGAGTGTTCAGATTGACATTACAAAAAGAATACCTTGGGCCAGTCTCCTTGTAGAACCAGAGTTTCCTACATTTGGACATGTAGGTTTGGCAACTTCTGGCTCCTTAAACTCAGATTCCACATTATGTGCGAATGTGGCCACTGTTTATCTTCATACAGTCTGCCTGCTGAAACGGGTTTCACACATCACTTGCCCTGCCATCTCATTCTGCAAGCTGTTGAAGAGCCACCAGCTGGTGTACCCTGCCATATGCTACTAGATCCTGCCCCTATCCACCAGGCTCCAAACTCCAAGGCTCCCTCCCTGACTGAAGGCCTGAGGCTTAGGAAAACTGGCAACACTGGGCATGGAATTGGAGCTCCTTCTGTGTGGGCAGTGACAGAGGTTTATGACCAAGTTGGCTCTATAAGCATGTGGAAGCAACTTGGTCATAAACCACTCTTACTTTGGCCAATGGAGCTGGGACCTCAAGGTCATCATGTGTGCTTGCTTTGGACCATATCAGTCACTCACCAAAAGCAGTGACACTGGTCATAGTAGCCAGGCATACAGTCCATGGTCACACTGGCAGGCAGGCCAAGGCCAAACTGGTGAACAATGTGTACAGAGAGCTAAGCAAGCAGGCAGGCTGCGGTCAAAGCAGTCAGCACAGGAAATGAGGCTAGGTTAAATGAGCAAATCCAAGAACAGTTCCACGTTCACTGGTGCAGACGTAGAGCAGACTGCAGACTTTTATACAGTGTATCTCAGGTTCGAGGGAAGGTAACTCCACCCACAAGAGCAAGGCTTGGATAGGTTAAAGGGGCCTCACCTGATGTCTTAGTCTCTGTTACTGGGTGAGGCTATGATGCCTCATTTTCACTTGTGGACCCCTCAGAACCTGAGTCTGGAAGCAGTGCAGTGTCTTCTGGAGGTCCCTGAGGTCCTTGGGTCCTGCAAATAGGACTGTAGTTCAAGGTCCTGCACCCTGTCTTCCGCCTTGTCTGTGGTCTCATCCAGGATGGATAGGGGGCCATGGCTGTGAATTGTGACAGTGCACTGAAACATTTGGTGGTAGGACAAGTGGTTCTCCCTTGGGGATTGAATAAGGTTTAGTTTAAAGGAAGCCCAATGCATATTCCACAAATTTGGCCTGGCTGGATCAGTGATTTGTTTACATGAATAGTTGTGCCTAGGGGGTAAGCATGTGCTAAACCGTACAGGAACAAGCAGTTGCCTGGCCCACAATAGCTTATGGCTGCCACCTTTTCCTTCTGCTCTCATGTCTTTAACAGCTGCATGTCAGGCAAAAGTTCAATAGGTGAAGCAGAAGAACATGTGTTTAAATCCTCAGCAAAGATGGTGACTTCTTAGGTCTGGTGATGGACCAAACAATTTATATCCAAGCTCTTTAAAAGCTGTCACTATAACCAAAAAAGTATCACTTCCTATTTTACATCAGACCATACAATCATCCTTTCTTGAGAGCTGAACAGTTCAGAGCTTCCACATGGCTAGCCCTCCTGGGGAAATCTAATTTTCAGTTTTAACGTTTCCAAGGCATCTGCTTCACTTGTTGCAAAAAAACTCTCTGTCACTCACATCAGATGCTGATGGTGAAACAATAGTACGATGCACTGAAAACATCAACAGCCCCTAGCACTTTTAACAAAAACAATTTTGTCCCAGATTGTTATTTTTGAAGGATTTGACAGAATTGGCAATCAGTGCTCCCCCCCACACACACCAATATTCATTTAGAAGGTCTGCCTTTTATTTATTTTACTTTGTTTGTTTGTTTGTTTCATTCAATTTACATACTGCCCTTCTTAAAGTGGCTCAGGGCAGTTTGCATTAAAATAAAAACACCATAAACATAATAAAACAATTAAAATAAAATAAAAATTAAACCAGATTTAAATTTAAACTAGCTATCATAAAAAAGCCAGGCTAAAAAGATGGGTCTTTAAGGGTCTTCTGAAGGTCTCCAAGGAAGATAATCCTCTCATATCCACAGGGAGCACATTCCAAAACCCAGGGGTGACAACTGAGAAGGCCCTATCCCAAGTCATCACCAGATGAACCAGAGGCACCCAAAGATGGACCCCTCCTGATGATCTTAATGAGAGGCAAGGATCTTGAAGAGAAAGGCAATCTCTCAGGTAACCTTGACATATGCCATTCAGGACTTTAAAGGTAACAACCACCACTTTGTACTTTGCCCAGAAACATGTCAGCAGTGCAACTGTTTAACGACAGACATTATGTGGTCTCTCCAGGATACTCCAGAGACCAATCTGGCCACCACATTTTGGACTAACTGAAATTTCCAAACAATGTACAAAGGAAGCCCTACACAGAGCAAATTGCAGTAGTCCAACCTGTTGGTTACTAGGGGTGTGCATTTCATTTCGGATACAAAAAGTTTTGTGCCCAAAACAGGCGATTTCGGCTGTTTTGCAGCCAAAACAAAACACTCAATGCTCAAAACAGAAAATTTTGTAGCCAAAACAAAACATCCCTGTTTTGGATACAAAATGTTTTGTTATTTCGGATGTTTTGGAACTCCATTTTGCAGTTGCAAAAAGTCTTTCTCTTTCAGTCTCCATTTTGAGTTTTGGCATCTGTTTGAATTTCCAGCCCTTCCAGCCTGCAGATTGGGCAGCGAAAGCATGGGCTGATCTGCAGGCAATTGCCTACTTATTCTTTTTAAGGAAATTTAAGGGTAAAATTTACCCTCATTGGCCAGTGGGGCAGTTTGCATTTACTTTCATTGGCCAGTGGGGCAGTGTGCACACTTCATGGATTAGTGTGCATTTCATTGTTGTTGTTTCACACTGTTTCACACCTTTTAAATAATTCTGCTTCCTTGCCCCCATTAGGCACTACCACCCACCCTACTCTTCTCTGGGTCACCCCTTTCCCCCCAACGTGAAGCTGAAACCTCCATTTTTGCTGAAACCTCCATTATTCCCTAGGGGGGAAATCTTAAATTTCAAAAATTCACCAAATATCAGCCCTTTGCCCAATTCCTCTGAAATTTGGGTGTTAGCTTCCACCCATTGGGCCTACCACCCACTGGGCCCCCCACCCACCAGTTTTGCCCTGGGGCTGTTTTTTAAACTCCGAAACATTTCGGATTCATACTTTGCAATTTCGAACAAAGACAAAATTGGGGTGTTTCGGATTGGCTGATTTTGAACAAAGAATAAAATGGGGGTCTTTCAGATTCGGGCCAAAAACAAAACAGAAAAAAAAGCACAACCCTGCTGTACTGCTGTTTTCAGGTCATTCTCCCTAAGAAATGGACAGAGTTGTAGAATCCATCACAACACTCCTGGCCACAGCTTCAATCTGAGGCAGCAGAGTGAGACCTGAGGCCAAGAGAACTCCCAATAGGGGTGTGCACAGAACCATTCTGGGCAGTTCGGTTAAATGTGAACTGAATTCAAACCAAAACCACCAGTCCATGAACTGGTTCATTAGAACCAACGGGAGTTTGGTTTGTACACCCGAACAAGATCAAATCACTTCAGCACAGTTCAGCCCACTTCAGGATGCTTCTGAAGGACAATCTGGTAAGGATTCCCCTTTACAAGTAAAGGGGAAACTCTAACAATAAAAAAAGGGTTGAAAGGGCAGGCGGGGTGGACGGGCTAGAGGGCACGTTACCCAAGGTGGTGCAGTGCGGCACAGGGGCTCCTCTAGGCCCCACCAGTGCTCCTCCAATCAGCATAGGAGCCACCAGTCCACACTGATGGGGGAGCACTGGTGGGACCTAGAGAAGCTACTGATGGCCCACTACTACCGCTGTTACTGCTGTGGAGCCACTGCCACTGCCGCCAACATGCCACCACAAGTAAGGTGCCCTCTCACCTACCCACCCACCCACCCACCATTTCAACCCCCTTTTAGTTGTTAACATTTGCTTGTAAAAGGGGAATCCTTACTGGATTCCCCTTTACAAGCATCCTGAACTGTATTGAACCAGGCCAAAACAGTTCAATCCGAACTGGGTCCGGTTCAGTTCAAAGTCAGACCGGCCTCTTGAGGGTGGGGTCAGGTTTGAGCTTGAATCAGTCAAACCAGGCCAGTTTGAATCAAACTGGGTTTGGTTTGAGCCATTTCTACACACCCCTAAATCCCAAGCTACAAACCTACTCTTTCTAGGGGAGTGTAACCTCATCCAGAACAGAAGACTATCCTGTTTTGAAGATTACTACCCCAACAATGAACACCTCTGTCTTGCTTGGATTCAGCTTCAGTTTATTATCCTTCATGCAGCCCATTACTGCCTGTAGGCAGGCATGTAAAGGGCTAACACCATTTCCTGATATTGATGACAAAGAGAATTCGATTTGGGTGTTGTTAGCATATTGATAACACCCAGCACCAAATTCCCTGATGACTTTATGATGCTGTTAAAAATCATTGGGGGCCTGTTAAAAAGAATGGGGCCCTGGGGGACTTTATATAATAGCTTCCATGTAGTAAAGCAACTGTAGTGACCAGCCACTCCTCCTCCTTAAGTAGTGAACCAGAAGTGAACCCTGTCCTGACTGACAGACTGGTGAACTCCAGGGCTCAGCCTATCAGCAGAACAGGTAACTGGGACCTAAAGAGCCATGAGGAGGAAGAGAAGGATTTCTTTGTTAGAAGAAGCTGGCTGAGAGTGCAGAGGAGGGCATGAGGCCATAAAGGCTGCAGGAATTTGTCCCAAGCAGGTCCCGGGGAAGCCAGGAGGGCATGAAGCTTGAATCCTCTTCCAGGATTTTGTGAGTTCAGGACAAAGGAAGCCAAGGCTTTTGGCTTTGGGAAGTAGTGTGGGGAAAGGTTCATTTATTCAGACTTGGCGTTAGATTGTTTTCTTTTGTGTGCTTTGTATATCCCTGAAACTGTTCTATTATTGTTAATCTGCAACATAACTAAACTAAGACACACTAGACTTCATCCATCCATCCATCCAGGGCATTACAAAATAATCTGTAAACTTTTTAAAGGTGCTTTTGTATTTTCCTACATCCCTATCCTAGGCAACTGGAATGCTTTTTGAAGTATTTCTATAACCATTGAGTGATTTTACCTGTAACTAAAAGCTGAGAGAGCCTCAGACAGAAGCAGTCGGTACCATTTGAATAAAGATTTTTTTCCCCTTTTGTTCTTTGCATTTTAAATCTTCTCTGAGCAGATTTTTGGCTCAGGAAACGGGGGGCTGAAAAGGGTTCCTCTGGTGCAACATGCCTCAGACATTCAGCAATCTACAAGTTTTCTCACCACGTGTAGACTTGCACATCAGAGGATTTTTGAGTATTTTTCCCATTGCAAAAGAATGAGAGTTTCCCTAGTATTTCCACCCCAAGTCCAGGTAGGGTCAAACTCTGAGATAAAGAGGGGGTTGTAGTGGCAGCCATTTTTGAAACTACCAGAAGTACAGAAACGTTTAGGGGATAGCCTTGCTAGGGAAGCACAGAGGGGATGATTCAGCATTTTTCTTCCCCTCAAGTGTTCTTGCTCTGAGACAAAGGCTATAATTCGCTACAGCAATGGTCACCAAGTGCCATAGGAGTGGAACCACTGTAAAACAGTGCTTCCTATCCCCAGATCCCTCAGATGATCCTGAAGGATACCATGGTCAATGGTACTGAAAACTGAGAGATCCAAAATAATGAGCAGAGTCACACTCCCGCTGTCAATTCCCTGGTGAAGGACATCCCCTGGTGAAGGATAATCAGTTTCCTCCAAGACTGCTTGGACCTGGTCCGCCACCACCCTCTCAAACATCCTACCTAACCATGGGAGGCTGGAGACTTATTTTACTCTGTAAAATAAGCTATTGGCCACAGTTGATGGCAATAGCAAAAACACAGCAAAGTGACTCCTTTGCAGAAAGCTTAAATGAGGGGGAAGGGTAAGATTCACAGCAAGAGCTGTCCTTATGGTTATATTTTCAGGTGGCACAGAGAGCTTTCTGGGGAAGGGGGGTTATCAGAAATTTTCCCTTGTGCACTGGTGCAGCTAGTTGGGAAGTTCTGTTAGCCTCCTCTCACTGCAACAGTGCTTCCTTGCTCTGTATGTCAGCCAGTAATTTTCAATTCTATTTTAGCATATTTTATTGCAGGAATGATTGTTTTATAATATGCTTTAGGCTGATGTGTCAGGAACAATGTAATATAAATTCACATAACAAACAAAGTGACACAATGTCCCTTCCCAGATACAGATGTCTGTCTGTCTAAGTTCAGCTGCTATTTTAGTAAAAAGAACACAAAGATTTCTTCTGGTGGTGGTGGGTGGGTGTGGATACATATGACAAGAGAAAGCTCTGTGATGTACAAAGATTGCATATTCTAGCTAGTAAAGCCCGGTCAAGTATGTCACCAGCATTTTCAAAGAAATTGGGCAAAGGGGTGATTTTTAAAAGATTTTTGAAGTTCATATGTCTTTAAGCTTTTTCCCATGGGGAATGAGAGTGGATTCTCTTATTTCCTACCAGAGAATATGCACTCAGAACACCTCAGACATTGAAAAGAACAAAACCCAGTGCTCCATGGGCTTGTCATTTTTGGGGTGGTTGGCACCCTAGTGCATTACACCATGACCCACTCTGGGCCACCCTGGTGCCTCCAAGTGGAGTTATGGGGCTGCTGAAATTCCCCATTATTCCCTATGGGGGGAGAGCTTAAAGATGCACACACTTCAGGAAAAAATTAAAAACCACCCGTTTCACCAATTTATTTAAAATTTGGGTGGAAGCAGGCACCCATTGGGGCACTACCACCTGACTCATTCTTCTGCCCCTGAAACTCCTTTTTTGCCCCAAATCTGACAGAAAGACATGCCAACTTAAAAAAAAATTAAAAGACCCCTTTGCCCAATTTCTTTGAAATATGGGCAGTAGTTTCCTTGCACCCATTGGGCACTACCACCCACCACAACTCACTCTGGGCCACCCTGGTGCCCCCCCCCCCACTGGGGAGTTATAACTAAGTCTGCTGAAATACCCATTATTTCCTATGGGGAAAAGCTTAAAGATGCATGAGCTTCATAAATCTTTTAAAAATCACACCTTTGCCCAATTTCTTTGAAATATGGGTGGTAGATTCCTTGCACCCATTGGTCACTACCACCCACCACAACCCACTCTGGGACACCCTGTTGCCCCCCTCATGGAGCTATAAGGCTGCTGGAATCCCCTTTATTACCTATGGGGCAAAGCTTAAAGAGATGCCAACTTCAAAGATTGTTTAAAAATCACCCCTTTACTCAATTTCTTTTAAATTCTGGTGGTAGCTTCAACCCATTGGGCACTACTACTACCCACCCCATTCTTTTGCCCCCAGAACCACTTCTTTGCCCCAAATTGATTCAGATTCATAAAATTTGGGTACAAATCAAATCTGGGGTGATGGGGGGGGGTCAGTTTCAGACCCAAAAAAAATCAGTTGTGATTCAATTCAGGTACAAATTGAATTTAAAAACTCAATTCAGGCATTCTGATTTGCTCTCAAAAGCAGGTGTTACAACCTCTTAATGGTAGTTTCCTTTTGTGGAAAAAATATATAAATCTAAACAGTGTGTATTTCCTATTCTAAAATACTTCTGCATTACAAGTGATAATACTATGCGAGAACTAGATGCTTATTCCTTCCACAGTTCACATATGAGACAAAAGTGGAAACCCATCAGTTTGACTCATCATTTCTGACTCACCCAGCCAAAAGATATTATAAAACCTTTGAAAAAGACCTGGAAATATCATTTTAAAATAGTTGGTAATCAGGATGAAAGAAATTAAACTACATTTAAATCACAATGGTGTTATGATTCATATGGGAAATGTTAATGATCCACAGTAGGAGATAACAGGAAATATTCTGGATAGACTATAGAATATTAAAAAGATAGCAAATTGTATGTACGATGTATTGTTTAACAGTCACACAATTTGAATTTTCACCAAGAAAATGTGAAAGCAACAATGTAGTATCCTGTAACAAGTAAGCTAACTATTGTTCTTGAGCTTTTCAAACATCAGTGAAAGTCCAGTGTTTCAATTTGGGCACCAGATCTAAAAAATGACAAAGGAATAGGGAAGGGTTTATAGGACAAGAATGATTAAACATTTTGAAAACAAGGTCTCTGAAAAATAAGGAAACGTAATGCTATGGGGAGGTAGAAGTATGCTATGAGGTGTTGAAAAAGGACAGGGACCAATTATTCTTACTCTCTCCCCACTGAGGAAAATTAATAGGTTTATAGTCAGCTGTAGCCTAGTAGATTATATTTATGTTAAAAAGGAAAGGAAAGGAGAATATTATAAGGGCTCTTATACTTAAGAGCACAGTCTGCCAACTGATAGGAGATCACCTTAATTGGAGAACATCAAGGTTAAATTATTATTTCTAATCAGTGAGGTAAGATCAATATTTCATGGAAAGTTATTTTACATGCAAAGCACATCCCATCATACATTCTTCACAGAGATTGCGATAGGGCCAAAGGGCCAATAGAAACATGACATGAAGATACATTATGATTCATTATGAGATCTCCCAATGTTTGTTTGTTTGTTTGTTTGTTTGTTTGTTTGTTTGTTTGTTTGTTTGCAAAAAACAGCCACTGTAGTGAGTGGCAGAATAGCAAAAGGTTAAAAAGGGTCCAACACGGCACACTGCGTAGCTATATAATAGGCCTGTGCAAATTGGATCAGTACATGTGAACCATGTCCTATTTTACTGAAGTTGGAGGGGTTCGGAGAGTCCGACCCCGAACTTGGCCAGATCAGACTTCTACAAACCCTTTCTCAAAAAATCAGAGCTTTCAAGAGCTCCAAATCACAATGTGAGTTTGCTCTCCCTCCCACCCCCTAACAGTCATGACTGGGGGCGGGGACCCATCTTCTGCCCTCTCTGCCTGCGTGTTCATGCATGAATCTACTTTTTAAAACTTTTTTTTAAAAAAAAATCCAGCCTGTTTTTCACTCACAAGCAGCTGCCACCAGCCAATTTCTGGGTTTCTTTTGCAATTATCTAGTGTTACATCACTTCCTCTGTGACTCTTTAGTGTGAGATAACTTTTGGTCCTGGATTTCAATGAGTATCCATAGAAAAAAAATATTTTTAAAGCTTTTTATGGCTCTGCTTCTGACTCCAATCCTGACTCCGACCCTGACCCAGATTCTGTCTCCGATCCCAACTTTTGAAAGGGTCCAGTGGACCAACTTTTGTAGGATCAGAGCAGATCAGGTTGGACCTGATCTCAACTCTTCTGTTGGTGCACAGACCTACTATATAACATGCCCCAATAGCTGCGATTATGCAAAGAAAATATAAGAAGATGCCAATTTTGGATGATAATATGAAGCCGCTTTATACTGATGACTGACTAGGCCTTATTTTCAAAATGTTTAATAATTCTTGTCCTTGAAACTCTTCCCAATCCATTTGTCATTTTTCAGATCTGGTGCCCAAATTAAAAAACATGAATGCCAGGTTTTAGGATCTGTAGCCAATTGCAACTGATCTAGGGATGCTGAAGGCAAGCAAAGCCTTGTTTCTGCTCCTGCCCTTTAGGATTCCTGCATTTCCCCTGCTGACAGATGAGGAGCCTCTGTCCAGTCTAGGAACCTCTTTCCTTATTCTCCCCAACAGGTGATCGACACTGTCAGAGATAACAGCATGAGGTGGACAATGTGGTGCAGAATAACAAGATTAGGGCTCCTATGGGTGATGAATTGTATATGATTTCCACATATATGACTTTGGGCACTGGATTGCCCTCTTATTGGCAGAAAAGTTTGCTATTGTGTTTTAGACAAATAGATGGAAACTTTCCATTTGTATGTGAAAGAAGTGACATGATGGATGACCGCTTCATTATACTGACACAAATTCACCACCTCATCTCCTTTCTTATGTAAACACACTATAAATGTCATAACCCAGAACACTTTTTCTACATTACACATAGTGGATTTTCCTCTTTTATTGTTTTGCAATTCTGTAACTATTTTACTTGACAGTTATAGAGAATTATTAGCAATTGAGAGTGCAGAAAATGCTGAGTTCAGATAAAATGTTAATCAACTTTGAAGTAACATCAGCAACAACATAACCTTGTATGGAGCCCAGCCAAAATGCTGAATCTGTACCAATACTCAGGTGGTCTCCTCATCACCTTCAGTCCAGAGTGGCTTACAAAAGAAAGTAGCACAGAAAACAAATTTTGCACCCAAGTATGGAAAGAAAAATCTGGTTCTGAATTTTCCATCTTTCCCTGGAATTAGATATTATAATAATTACTAGCTGATCCCGCACAGAGCATCCTTGCAGCAGTACACTCCATCCACCTTCAGGCCCAGTTTGTTCTCTCCCCAACCTTCTGTTGCAGTTAGTTTTCCCCCATCCTTCAGGCCTAGTTAGTTCTCTACTTTCTGCCCTGGTTTCCCTTGCTACCCGCCCCCCCCCCCACCTTCTGCTCCACTTTCCCCTATCCTCCTCCCAGATGAGCTGAACCACAGCCAGACCTCTTCAGAAGATCTTAATAATTGCTGGGAGTCCTGAAGCAGGAAATGTGTCTTAAATACCCTTGGCCCAAGCTGCTTAGGGCTTTATAGGTCATTATCACCAGCAGTTTGTATTTTGCCTAGAAAGCTGGGAACTCAGGGTGGCTAGGAACCTCAGGGATGCCTGCGGGATGTAGTTCCTCCCAAGCTTTATATAGATGCAATTGTCGCAGACACCCAGCTTTCCCTAAGTGCTGGGCAGGTTTTAAAGGGTCACCACCACTCTCCGACCTGGGGCAGTTTTCCCATGAGTGACCTCCTCCTTGCGATGGGGCCCAGGAATTCCAAAGCAGAATTTCAAGTTTTAACAACATGCACAGTCCTAGTGAAAACAGCCCTACTATCTGACATCCTGACTAACAAAGCATCACTGCTTCTAAAATGTTCAGTTGACTCTGGGTCACTACTGGCTCAGTGATGGGGACAAATTTTGACAAACACACACACACACGGCAGCATTAATATGGAACTCTTCAGAAACACTGGTGCTATCCTGGTGCTATTGCAGTTGCAGCAGTGATTCATTAGTCAGAATATCAGCCACTGTTTATTAGGCTACCAAATCTTAACCCAGTGATTGTGTGTGTGCTTCTAAAGTTGCTTCATTTATTCTTACCTTCTTATTTGAAATAAATTGTGATGTGTACCCAAATTCAAGGTTACAGATTGCAATTTATTTCAAGAAAGTAGGTTAGAATAAATTGAGATTGGTCACTTTGGAGCCATGACTGATCTTGGCTTATTCTGACTAAATTGGAAGTATATTCTTGCATGGGCTGGGGAAGGGGGACCAATGTACTCCTGAGCCTTGGGGATGTCATATCGAAACAGCTTTCTGTGGTTCTGTACTGTATCTGAACCATCCCAGTATATTTATACAAACCCGATACATACACTCCCAAGACCAGTCAATCAATTTATTTATGTAGCCAAAGGTCATTACAAATACTCCCAAGGCTCTGAGATACGGTACAATTATTGTACCTCCCACACTATTCTTACTGGCTCCTTTACCCACCTTATGGCCATGCCTGCTATGAGCCAAAACTAGAAAATAGATATTACAACCAATAAAGAAGGACATGGATGAACAGATCAGTGAAGGAATGGTACAGAAGGTTCAGCAGTAACCTTTATATTGAAAGAGAAGTGCATAGGTTCTGAGACAAAGCTAGCAACCACAGATATTGCTATTTCTTGGAGCACTTCATATGTATGTTATTTTAGAAACTGCAACATTCCTGTAAGGAAGACTGGTTTTATAATACACATATTATAGAGAGATAGTGGGAACTGAAATTGAGAGGGTGGGGGGAGGTGCTCCTAAAATCAGTCAAGGAATTTATGACTAATCCAGGATTTGGATTAGACTACCTAGTTTATACTTGATGCTATGTACTTACAGTTAGCAATCCCTGCCTTCACTGCATGTTGAATTCAATGGTGTTGGATACTAATTGTGCATGTCAGCCAATTATAGAGAACAGCAAAGCAGCTGGTGAGCTGTTGCTTTCAATACAGACCCTGCAATATGGAAGCATCATGAAGCAGATCGACACATGCAATGCCTAGGCAGCAAAGAGCAAGCGCAAGCGGAAATCCAGGTAAATTGTCCTGGGTTGTTCTTTCTGAAAGTTCAAAGTGAACTTTCCAGTCAGTAGTTTCCCCTCCTCCTCCTCAATGTATCATGCAGTTTAAATCCTTGTGTCTGTGCTGGGGATGACTTAGCAATGCCATCTGTGCTGGGGATGGCTTAGCAATGAGCTCTTTGCAAACACTGCTTCCCTAGATAACAAGAGCAGCCTTTACCAAAGGTCTCATTTACCAGAAATATGTTCCCCCTTCCCTTTCCTGTCATCAGCCGCCCTCTTGGTATGTCACCTCCAACTAGAATGTCTCTTTAGAGCTGTCATCAGTCCTGCTCCATCAGCTGAGTGACAGGGCCTTCTACCCACCAATGCAGTCAGCTTCCACCTCCTCTTCCCCCCTTGAGTCCAGAGTGTGACACCTTCATAGCACACTTGAGCCCCCTTCTCATCAGTTCACAGAAAATATCCTCAGTGTGTTGCTAGGACTTGTTTTCCCATGGGATATAAAAGAGCATACATTAGAGTCTGCAATAGTTGCTACTGCTTTTGCGAACTTTGTAAAACTCTTCTCTGTAGTACTAGAGCTCCATAGTCTTCTTTTGTTAAAGCACTCACTTTCTACAGCCCTTTACATGCTAGCAGGATTCAGTGTGCTGCTTTTGTGCTTCTGTCAGTAAAGACAGGAAAACTTTCTTTGCAAACTAGCAGAAATTAGAGCTGAGAAGCGTTGTTGGGATGAAAAATTAGATTTTCATTTTGAAAAATGTGACATCCTGTGAAATCTCAAAATCAAAAGTACTACTCAATAGTATTTTCTGAATCCTAAAATTAAGATAAGTTACATAGGAAGCTGTCTTATACCAAGACAAACAATTGGTCCATCTAGCTCAGTATTGTCTTCACTGTCTGGTAGCAGCTCTCCAAGGTTTCAGGTAGGAGTCTTTCCAGCCCTGCCTGATGATGCCCATGATTGAACCTGGGACTTTCTTCATGCAAAGCAGATGCTCTACCACTGAGCTACAGTTCTCCTAATTGCCTTATACTGGTTGAGACCCTTGTTCCATCTGGCATTTTAGAAACTGGGAAAGCTGCAGAAGAGGACAACCAAGATGATTAGGAGTAGGGATGTGCAAACAGGTTCAATGTCAAACATGTTTGACATAGAACCGGTTCTGTTCGATCGTTTGTGGTCAAACCGAATCATCTCCTGTTCGGTCGAACCCAGGACCGAACACCCCCCACAACTGTTTGGGGGATTTGTGGACTTGAAATTAGAAAAAAAAAAATTTACTTATCCCTTTTGGGGGAGTTGTTGTAGGCGGCAGGGTGTGTGTGTCTGCGGAGGTTCCCCCTCCCCCCACTGGTCTCCCTTTTTGCCACCACTGGCCATTTGGCCGGCTCTTCGGCCCGTTTGGGCCTTACCCCACTGGTGCAGTGGCCATTTTGGAGGCCACCACACCTGCACAATTGGCCTCTGTGTGGCCTTGGTCAGAATGGTGGACTAGATAAGCCTTGTCCCTGATCCAGTAAGGTTGTTCTTATGGTCTCAGTACTTTTTATAGTGGTTGACATGCAGAGCAAGGATGCAATGGTGAAGTGAGTCTGAGAGAACTTCCTAAATAATTGCACTAGTGCAGCAGGGAAGTAGAAGGTTTTGACAGCCTCTCCTTCCCTAACAAGCCCTCTGTGCCACCCAAAAATATGTCCTTGAAGGCAGCACAACCCTCAGGGACACATTTTCAGGTGGCACAGACTGCTTCCTGGGAAGGGGAGGGCATCAGAAATTGTGGCTTCCTTGCTGCACCAGTGGAGTTAGCTGGGAGGTTCTGTTAGGCTGCACCAGAGCATCCTTGCTCTGTTTGTCAGCCACTGACTGGTCTCAGGCAGTGGTCTTTCCCAGCCCTACCTGGAGATGCCAAAGATTAATTCTGGGACCTTCTGCATGCAAAGCAATTGCTCTAGCACTGAATTAGTTAAGTTTGTTTGTTTGTTTCATTTATTTATCAAATTTGTAGACCATTCCAAACTTGCATCTCTGGGTGGTTTACAACAACATAAAACAAAGTAAGACAAAAAATGAAAACCTTACAACAACTTAAAATCACAGACAAGTCAAAAAGCTTAGGTTTTTAAGAACTTTTTTTATTTTAAGGACTTTAAAAAAGTTGTCCAAGATGGGGAGGTTCTTATTTCATCAGGGAGTGCATTCTAGAGACTCTGGGCAGCAACAGAGAAGACCCTTTCTTGTGTACCCACCAGATGAGTTCTAAGTTAATCTAAAAATATATATACAACCAAGTAATGACAACAACAACCAGGGGCAGAGCCACCATTGTGCAAATGGGTTCAAATAACCTGGGCCGCCACGCTCATGGGCCATTGCTCACATCTGGCCAGGAACACGGCTCCCTGCCTTTTAAATCAGGGACAGCCACTCCCAACTTGGCTGCAAATGTGGTGCTGAGCAGAATATGCTTGAAAATGGGCTGTGTGCCTCCATTTGTGAATGTGCCACACCCCTTGCATCTGACATCAGATGCAGGGGGCATGGTGGGGGGCAGCAGTGGCAAGCTGAACAGGGGGCACTGCCGGCTTCCCTACACTCCTGACAACAATATCAGTCTTGCCAAAAGATCATCTGGAAAGATACAGAACCTATCAGTATTTGTTAAGTTTGCTTCCAAACTTCTCCCCACTCAAATTCCTGGCAAAAAATATCCCCATCAGGGTCATCTAGGGCCCTCTCCCAATCTGCTGTGAACTGATTTGTCTCCAGCTGACAGCACATTGGTTACAAAGGTATGTTGTCTATACTTTGAGGTCATTCACAGATTCTGTTCTCACATGCAGCCTAACTCAGACTAGGGATGCCCAGCCTAGTTTAGGCTGCACGTGACCACTGGGATCAGGCTTGATCCTATTAGGCTAGCACCACCTAGTCTGTCGTTTTAGCCTGACTCTTACCTGAGGTTAAGGGAGCAAGTGTAAGATTGTGCTACCCATGTTTTCCTCCTACTTTGCTGCCACATAATCACTGCTACCCAGGTTTTCCTCCTACCTTCCTTCCACACAACTGAAAATTGGGAGCACACACAGCTCCCAAACCCAGGTAGAACACAGTTTTTGATTGTGTGACTGATCTCTTTCACTGGCCACCATCTTGTTGGTGTCACTGTTCTAAGATGCAGTTTCCAAAGAAGTGGCCATGTTAGCCTAAAGTAGCATGAACTTAAAATGTAGTATGGCATGTAGAGAATAACTGGCCCAAACTTGACTAGGCAATAAGGTTCTGTCATGCCTGCTTGTTCTAATCTATTACTTTCCCTCGATTTGCTGGATGCAATCAATACATATTTAGTTTCCCTTCCCTATACTGTTTTGACAAATCCATTTTCAACAGTGTCTAATATTGACAAGACAGGATTCCAATAGTAAAAGTTTGCTTTGACAAGGTGTGTGTTGAATGAATTGAGATGGATTTCTTATTAGAAGGGAATGCCATTTGAAAGGGTGGGAAGAAAATGTTCTCAGAACAGGCCTAAAGTAAAGTGTGCCATCAAGGCTACCTTAGAGTAGTGGTGTGCACGGAACTGGTCCAGGGCCATAGAAAAGGCCTCCGGACCGGTCCGGAATTCCGGCGGTTCGGCAGGGCGGGGGAGTGTGTCTTTAAGGGTGGTGGTGGTAGTACTTACCCCCACCCCCGCCGCTCTTCCCCCTCCAGCGCTGGTGTTTCTAAAAACGTTCCTGGGGCGGCAGAGTTCCTCCCTGCCGCCCCTGCCCCCATCGTTGTCTGCAAAGAGTAAAACTAGAAAGAGCTGGTGGTGCACATGCGCCCTTTGTGGCGCACTCGCTTGTCTCTGCCACTGGTGCATGCGCACCACGTGACGTATGTGGCACGTGCGCACCAGCAGCAAAGACAAGCACGCGCCACGAAGGGCGCATGCGCGCAGCCAGCTCTTTCTAGTTTTACTCTTTGCAGACAACGATGGGGGCAGGGAGGAACTCTGCCGCCCCAGGAACGTTTTTAGAAACACCATTGCCGGAGGGGGAAGAGTGGTGACAGAGGGGTAAGTACTACCACCCCCCCTTAAAGACACACTCTCCCCAGTACCGGACCACGCTTCTGTGGTTCCGTGCACATCCCTACCTTAGAGGATGCTTCGGTATGATCCCCATTGCTCATTGAGGTCATCTGGAGAGGTCCGTCTCCAGTTACCACTGGTACGTCTGGAGGTGACTCAAAACCGGGCCTTTTCTGTAGCTGCTCCTGGTCTATGGAATGCACTCCCAGCAGATATCTGCAGTTTAGGCTCACTGTCGACCTCTAAGGGAGCCCTAAAAACATATTTGTTTGGCCTGGCCTTCCAAGGTTTGTAAAGTAGTTTGGTTTTTTTTTTAGTATTTTAATTGGTTTTAAATGGTTTTAATTATTTTTGAATGGTTTTTATATTGTTTTTAGCACTGTGTTTTGAATTGTGTGTTTTATGTCTCTTTAAAGTTGTCGTACACCGCGCAGAGCCTTTGGATGGGGCAGTTTATAAATGCAATAAATAAATAAATAAATAAATAAATAAATAAATAAATAAGTCGATTTCGACTCCTGACGCCCACAGAGCCCTGTGGTTTTCTTTTGTTAGAATACAGGAGGGGTTTACCATTGCCTCCTCCCATGCAGTATAAGATGATGCCTCTCAGCATCATCCTGTATCACTGCTGCCCGATATCATACCAGCGGAGATTCAAACCAGCATCCTTCTGCTTGCTAGTCAAGAATCTCCCACTGCACCACTTACCCATCCCTTAATCTGTTGCACTGTTCTATAATCTACTAGATCTAAAAGATAAATGGCTTAAAAGATTTTGAATGAATGTTGCTATGGACAATAATCTCCCTCCTGCAGCGCTTTTTAGGCGAAAACACACACACAAAACTCACAAAGCTTTAGGCTATTCGAACCTAAAAAAATATTCATTATCCTTTTACCTGCATTATGGTTTACTTTTGCTTGAAAGTTCTTAACCTTTTTTGCACCCACAGATCCCTCAGATCCTGAAGAATTACCCATGGACCCCCACACCATTTATATATTTTCATAAGGCTCCAATAAAAAATGGAGGGGGTGGGGGTAAGAACTCCGACTAGCTATTTTCAAGCCTCATTGTTGGGAAAGGCTGGGATCCGTAAAGCCTTTTACACTCTGGTGTCTCATGTCAAGCATGACTCGCCTCATAGTGAAACATGGGTGGTTGAGCACTGGCCTGTACTGCATGTGCATAAACCTCGCCAGTAGTGTTGTGGAACTGGGCAGCTTTGTTCCAACTTTCAATCGTGCAAATGCGGTTGATCGCCATGACACCCATCATTTCCAAGGGGTGTTGTGCAACTGTGTTTGCACACTTAAAGTCATAGTGGAACAGCCCAGTTCCACAACACTGCTGCCAGGTTTCACACACATGCAGCCTTGTGGGCAGGTGCTCAACTGCCCTCATCTTGCTACGCTGTGTGTGAACCAGTGTCAGCATTGTTGGCCGGTAGTGTGAAGGTACAACTAAAATTCAAGAAAAATGAAGCATGGACTGTATTAGTTTGTAAATGAGGTTTATTGAGCTACCTTCAATTATATAATTTTATTTTCCAGGGGTCACCTGGACTTACCCCATGGACCCTCAGGGAGACCCATGTACCCTAGGTTAGGAAACCTTGCTGTAGTTACTTGAACATACATACATCATAATTAGTTACACCTAGATTTTTCACATGAAATGGAATAGGTTTCTGTACTACTTGGCCTCTGCACACCTTAGAGTCCATCTCTTCTCTTGTGTGACAGGATTGAAAAGCCTAATGCAAGCAGGCACAGAAGCTCAGATGACTTTATTTTGCTGAACATCACATGGCACATGTCCTCCATCTTGATGTGGATGAGAAGCCCCATGTATTCACTGAAGTTTTCAAGGGCATTCTTTCATACCATAGGAAGAGAACAAAAGGTAACAGCCTTGGCCCTCTTGGGAAGAACCCCAAAATTTGTTTTGGATAGTGATCTGATAGATCATTGTGATCTGATTTTTGATGCATGTTTGGACAATTCATCATGAGCAGGTTTCTCTTCAGGTTTAAAAGGCTGCAGTCAGTCTCAGACAGTGTGGAGTTGTTAAGTGGCCTGGAGTGTCAGCTGGCCCCTCTTATGGTCATCTCAACTCTGTTTGAAGGCTTTCAAAATTCATTCATGTTTGCATGTGAATGCATCCAAACTATTAATGTTGTTGGTTGACATTCCATGCAGAGTAACACCCATGCTGTTGTTGTTATTATTATTATTATTTATTTTTATTTTTTTACATTTATATCCTGCTCTTCCTCCAAGCAGCCCAGAGCGGTGTACTACATACTTGTGTTTCTCCTCACAACAACCCTGTGAAGTAGGTTAGGACATAAGTGTTGCATATAAGTGCTCTAGTTTCAATGAAACTCCCACTATTTCTATTGGAGGTTTTGCCACCCAAGTGCAATGGCACAGTTTTAAGAATTAGCATAAGAGCGTTCCTGCACAATAAAGCAAGTGGTTCAGAACCACTCACATTACTCTGCATAGAATGTCAGCCATTATTATTATCAGCTAATATTAGTAGTCGTAAAGGTAAAGTGTGCTGTCGAGTTGGTGTTGACTCCTGGTGACCACAGAACCCTGTGGTTGTCTTTGGTAGAATACAGGAAGAGTTTACCATTGCCTCCTCCCGTGCAGTATGAGATAATGCCTTTCAGCATCTTCCTATATTGCTGCTGTCCGATATAGGTGTTTCCCATAGTCTGGGAAACATACCAGCAGGGATACGAACCGGCAACCTTCTGCGCGTTAGTCAAGCATTTCCCCGCTGCACCATTAGGTGGCTCAGTAGTAGAAGTAGTAGTAGTAATATGCTGCGGTGCAACTAAAAGTTCTCAAGGTTGTTTACACAGCAAAAGAAATAAACTAATGATTCCTCATCTCAAAGAGACTCACAATCTCAATAACAAGAATAACAATAACAAACTCAAGGGAGACACCAGCAACAGCCACTGGAAAAAGAAACTGTGTTGGGATAAATAGGGACAATGTTGTTGTCCTGCAAAATATAAGGTTAAAAGGTGCCTCTTTGCCCAGTTAGCAGGGGCACATTAGAACTTTATGTAAGTTGAGTTGTGCTTGCAGCACTAGAGTGGCAGGCACAGGAAAACATCGGTTATATTCGGACTCATTCTGATTTCTTATATTCTGCTTTACAAAGAATTTAACAATGTTCACCTGTGAGTAATTTATTATTCAATGTTTTTCCTGTAAAACTGATGGCATCTGATTGTGTGCAGCATTGTGGATTATGTCTCTATTCTATTCTTTCTGTGATACCAAAAACATTTCAATCCTATTTTCCTGTACTTAAATGTTCATTGTTTACAAACATAGGGCAAAATTGGTTATGAAAAGAAAAATCATCCAAGGTATTGTACATTATTTCATTTTAGAAAAACTATTCTCAGCAACAAAGGATTCTTTTCCATATCAGAGGAAGAGAAAAATATTATTTGACAATCTGTACCTGAGAATTAGTGGAAATAAAATACATTAAGTGCTCTCCATGAATAACTCCCAGAGAATCATTAAAATAATAAACCATACCTGTATTTAGGTACCACATTCTGTGGTACTTCTTTTCTGCCTCCTGTATATAACGCCCCGTCTACTATAGTGGCTTCAGAATAGGTTAAAGGGGAACAGGGAGTTTCCTTTATTTTCCTCCCCGTCACTCCAATTAGCTTCAACACCAGCCTCTGAGCTTAACAGTGTGGGCTGTGGTGGCTGCACCTTTCTAAATGCCTTGACCATCGTCTGGCTCACCTCACCAGCCTTAAATTATTAGACCTGACATCATTCACTGTACTCTCACTGGGAAGAGGAATTCTTATCTCATGAGAGTTCCCTCTTTCATGATTCTACTTGTCTCTGGGATTCTCACTGGGGTGGCTCCATCATCTTGCCAATGGAGACACCAGCAGCCCTGCTCCCTAGCACCTTCTTATTGAATGGCACAGGTAGCTCTACATCCTGATCACCTGCTGATTTGTCAGGGAAGCCCCACTCCACACAGAGGCATGGTCAAGGGTGGCCACCCACTGTGGTGGAGCCACCCAATCTTCAACAACATTAAATTCACATCCCAGCGTGCCTGCAACATAAAATTTTTGGGATACCAACTAAAGTTCTCTGTCCTTTTCCTAGTTGCTCACTGAACAGAAGCATCTTTTCCTGGAAAGAAAAGGATCTAGCATCAGGCACCTGAGGGTTCTAACACAGGGGAATTCAGATAGCCACTGTGTATTTACTGCACCAGCAGGATAGGTGATCAGAAGAGAGGGCCTTCAAAGAAGCCATTAGAAACCCCAGGGCAGGCATTCTATATGGAAATACAGATGATCAGGAGGAATCTACCACCTCTCATATCTTCCTATATAAGCCTCAGGCCTTCTGTTGCTCTTTAGCCAGAGCAATCCAGCATGTAAGGAAACTACTGAGTTACTCTGTAGAATCAGTGTGTTGGTTAATTGGTAGGTCAGCCTTCTAGGATTCAGGCAAAAAGGCCAGCCAGCCATATTGCCTACGTGTGAGCTCCCTTCTACTCATCTGAGTACTCTTTGTTGCTCTTTCCATTCCTTCCTTGTTGAGACCATGGAAGCAGAAATGTCTTCAAAATATGCAATGCTTTGAGAAATATGTTTGAATATGATTCAACTTCCAGGTTGGCTGTATACAGATCTACGGATACACAACTGCAAACAGGAGTTCAGCAGAAGGACTTTATCTTCTGAAACATTACACAAATTTTATTCAATATTCCCACCTTTCCTACTGAGATAAAGAGGAAGAATACAGATTTCTGACTGACATACAGAGCAATGACACACCATTGCAGTGAAATCGTAGTCTAACACAACTGCCCAACTAACTGCACTGGTGCAGCAGGGAAGTGGAAATCCCCCCCCCTTTCCTCAATAAGCCCTTTGTACCACCTGAAAATATGTCCCTGAGGTTTCTACAGTACAGCCCTTGCTTGTACAGGAAATCCCTTATACAGTACAGCCCACAGTGCAGCCCTTGGGGACATATTTTCAGATGGCACAGAAAGCTTCCTAGGGAAGGAGAGGGTGTCAAAAATTGCTGCTTCCCTGCTACACTGATGCAGTTAGCTGACAAGTTCTGTTAATATGCTGCTCTCTCACTGGTACACCCTTGCTCTGTATGTCAGCTGCTACCACTAATTTAGCACTACAACAAAAGCAAAGCTGCCCCTGGTCCTGACAGGATCACAGTGCACCTATGTGCACTAACTGAAGAAACATCTGCAGTAGAAATGTCTCAGGCTTTGCACCCTATAATTCTGTCAGTTGATCAAAAACACAAAACCCATTATCCAGCCAGTTATGTCATCAGGTCAAAAACATAAAATCCACACTGGGCCCTTTAAAATTAGGGCAAATGTTCAGTTCTGTTTCTTTAAGACTGACCATAACTGGATGTTTCTAAGGGAGTGAAAAGAGAATTATAACAGAATCCATTCATCTGTCAGATATTTAAGGACCATTTTAACATGAATCTTAATCTGCTCACTGCCTTGGCAAGATGCCAGGAATAGGCTTATTATTCTCTACAAATTCATATAATTTCAAGGCCTCCTCCCACCCGACCTGCTTTAATTGAAGAATTTCTTATGTCTAGAAACCAGACCTTTCTTGATTGCATATAAAAGACCTTTATTTTGAGTCTCATGAAAAATTACTAGTGTTTTGAACTCATTTCAAGGTCTTTGCGTTACCTCACTATTTCTGTTGTAATTAACAGCAAGATTATCAGTTATGGTGCATAGTAAACACAGCTTTGGGAGTTCCAACCATGCATACAATTAGGCAGCTTTGATCCCACTGAAGTTAAAGGGACTATGCAACTTAGCTGTGGTGGGACCATAGTCATGGTCAACAGTATACAAGGATTAGCTGGTAAGTAGCATAAGAGCTACTCTACCCATCATACAGATGGGAGAATTTTGGAAGGTACCATTTCTGACTGTAGAAGGGGTCATATTTTGAATGCCTCCATATGTTCAAAAAGCCTAAACATTTTCTCTCTTTGTGTAGAAAACTATCCCATCAGGAAGAAAATTCTGCATTGGCCTTTTGCAGATATGCTAGCTTACTACTAGAGGTGCACTAACCCCTGGACCTTGGGGACCCCGCCAAACCTCCGGTGTTTGTTTTGTTTTTACTTTTTCTCCCTTACCGTGGCCAAGAGATGCCTGTAGGGGGGAGTGGAGCAGTCCTTTTCCCTTCTCCCCCCTCCCCCAGTGGTGAAGACACTGGAGGGATGCTGGCTGTATCCGTTCAGGCCAGTGTCTTTAACAAAGTGTGAGGTGCACCTGCGCAGTTTAGAGATCATCGCAAGGGCTTGCGATGATCTCTAAACTGCACAGGTGCGCCTTGCATGTTGTTAAAGACATTGGCCCAAACGGACGTGGCCAGTGTCTCTCCAGTCTCTCCGTTGCTGGGGGAGGGGGGAGAAAGGAGGACTGCTCTGCTCCCCCCATAGGCACCCTTTGGCTGTGGTAAGAAAAAAACATTTTTAAAAACCACAAAAAACCAGAGGTTTGGTGGGGCTGCCCCCCCCCCAAGGAGGTTCCGGGGGGCCTTACGCATGGGGCGGCCCTCACGGTTGGGGGATCTGGGCAGTCTGGGTATCTAAATCATCTTGGTGCGCCCCTGCTTACTACCTGGAATAATCCTGCTACCTGACAAGCTTTTTTTTTTTAAAGGATACATCTCACTTGCCATGTGCAGTATAGGATTCTATTACCTCCATTTATTACCCCATAGTGTGTAAAACTCCTCTCACTGCTTCCAAGCTGCTCTACAACCTGCCTGCACTGTTTGTAAAAGTGAGGCAGCTGCAACTAAGCAGTGCACCATCACATTTGTAAAGCTATTCCCATTGGGAATGATCATCACCTGTGCAGTGATACACTACTTAGTAGCCACGAAGCAGCCAAACCTTAAAACAGTGCAGATGGGATTTAGGCTGCCTCAGAAGCAACTAGTGCTCCTCTCAGTTGGATTGGCAGATCCTTGCTCAGCATTTCCACGTGCAAGGGAGGTTTTTTCTTTAGCCCTTAAAAATACTATGATTCCCTAGAACCTTTCTTAACCCAGCTATACTTCCCCTAGCTCTTTTATTAAGCAAGTTTATCATTATTTTAGTTTGATTTACAAAATAGGAAAACATGGCAATTTAATGGCATTTTTTCAAAACAAATATTCAATAAATCAATATGCAGACAGCATTCAACAATAAAAGCATCAGTTACATAGCTTCCTTCACATGTGTGAACTAAAATAGTCATTTTAAAAAAAAAAGCTAATCCATAATTTGGAGGTTGGAAGGAGTTTGGAGGAGTTCCAGTTCTTTGCAAGAGAAACTTGGGCTGCTAACAGGAGGTCTTCTTTAAACATCAATCTATCATCACATTTAACAGTGGCATTTTTGCTGCTTGCTTAGGTGCTCAAATGGCTGGGCCTGGCACTGTAGATCTTGTATTGCTCTAGGCATTCTGGGGAATCCACTGAAAACAACATTAAAAGCAGTCCAGGATATGCAATAGGCATTTGTGTCCATAGAATCACAGTTAGCTAATTTTGTTGGAGGGTCACTTTGGAGAGGAAATGGGAATTGGTGGGCTGAAAATTATTAACCCACTTCTTCTAAAATGAACAGCTACCTTACTATTGCCACAGAGATAATTCTCAACTACATCCTCTTTAGCCCTTGGGATTGGCAACTGGAGGGAACAGATGGGAAATTGGGTAATGGAATCAGGCATGTTACAACTTTTTCAATGACTGTAGCCAGAATCAAATTTCCATATGAACATATAATGCTGCTTTATATGGAATCAGACCTCTTGCTCAGTATTGTCTACACTGACTGGTGGTAGCAGCTCTCCAAGGTTTCAGGCAGACAGGATGCAGGATTTTTTCACAGTCTGGAGATACTGGGGATTTTTTTTTTTAACTTAAATATTATAGATAGAGCAAAATATGTCAATAATAGAATCAGACTATTTAGACATTGCTTCTGATTCCTTTACTGGTGTATTTTGCATGATTCAGACACTATATTATTTACGGGTTTTATAAAAATATGGCCTTATAGTAGGATATATTCTCCTCCCTCTGAATATATATAATATCAACTTGCAAATTTGCTGATGGCTACAGTCATTGAAAAAGTGGTGATTCTGTTATCCTTGGAATTGCCCAAATCACACCTTATTGAAGATCACAGATGACTCAGTGGCTACCAGTTGCTACCCAACAGTATAGAGAGACATATGCAATCCCATATTTCTTTGGAAGTACATGTCTCTTCTACATAATCCCCCATAGGCTTACTGAATATAGTGGGAGAGCATCCCAGATGGCTCTGGGCCCTACCAGCTGGCTCTGAGGCACACAAAAACTATGCCCACAGAGACTGCATGATCAGCTTACAGGACCACAAAGTTAGATCATCTTGAGTTCTTACTTTCACAGCATACATTAGGGGGTGTGCACAAAACCAGCTTGGCCTGTTTGGTTTGAATTTGAACCCAATTCAAACCAGGGAGGATAGGTTTTGTTTTGGTTTTGCTTGGAAACCCACCCTCCCACTTCAATTTAAACTCGAACCCAACTCAAACCAGTTCTAAAAGGTTCTACATAGGGTATAATGGGGACTTGAACTGGCCCATTATTCCCCATGGAGAGCACCTAAGGGCACAAAAGTGGTGTGGGTGGTAGGCACCCATGGGCATATACCACCTGCCAAACTCCAAAGCAACCAGACACTCCTGCAATTATTGATGGATTTTTGAAGAATATTTTTTTTTACATTTTTTGCATTTTCCCCATATGGAATGATGGGGGCCTGAGGATGCCCCATCTGCCCCATCTGCCCCTCTGGTGGTTGCCTGGGCACCAAAGTGGGTTTGTGGGCAAGGCACATTGTGCCACAACTCCCCCGAAGACCCAAGCCGGTGGGGTTCATGGTTTTTTAAAAAATAAATGTTTAAAGATTTTAGCCTCTTTCAATGTGATGAATAGGAACTGCTCCTCCATTCATAACAGTAGAACAGTATGTGACCTAATTTGCTGCAAACTCTGTCACTACGGCCGCTGGTGGTGGTCACTCGCCACCATTACCCACCCCCCTTCCACCCTGCGCAGAAGAAGGGCCCAGATGAGGGGGAGCCTCCACCTCAGCAGCAGACCCTTCCTCCTTGGAGCCAGACTGGGAAGACCCAGAACTGTACTCCACCACGACCTGGGAATCATTGGGGGGGGGCCCCACTGATTGGCGAGAGAAGCATTGGTGGGGTCACAAAACGGAGGGAAAATCTGGCTGCACTGACAGCCAGCCATAAAGTCCCTGCCCTCCACCCTGCCATAGAAGTAGCTTCCCTGGCAGGAGAGTCCCTCACACTGCCAGGCTCTGCATGGGGCGGCAGCACTGGCGGTTCACCTGATGGATCTGCCATTGGTCCTGGACCAGGCTCAGTGACAGCAGGCTCCTCTGGATAGGAGAGCCTTCATGCCACCACCTCACCTTGGGCAAAAAACTCACCAATGTGGGACCCCATGCTGGCATCTTCTCTGCCCCCACCCTGGCCTCCTGCACCAGCTTGTGGATCTCTCCCATCTCTGCCTGTCACCCTGCTGCAATCACGACTTGCCACATGGCACTCAGACATTACCCCTGTGGGTGTGGGCTTTTAAAGGGAGGGGGACCAAAAATAACCCTATCCAAAAAAAAAAAATAAAAAAAAAATCCCTAACTGCACCTGCCCACCCACAACAACAACAACACAACACAATACAATACAATGCAATGTGGGGGGCAACCTGTAAAAAGAAGAGACAACCTGTAAAAAAAGACACAGAAAAAAATACCTCTCCCAAGCCAAACAAGGAAGGAGGCCCTTTTTAAGGAAAGCTAAGGGGACAAAGGGGCACCAAAAAGAAAGCGCTTACCCCTCCTGAAGAATCTTCTGCCACACACACTGGTCAGGAAGGGGAAAAAACTTACTTGACCAGTGGCAGGCTGGCAACAAGCAGGGGCAGGGCACAATGGGCAGCCTTCTGGCTACCCACCCAAACAAACAAATTAAAACAGAAACGCTGGATAAAATAAATTGAAAAGCAGGTGGGAAAAATGTGCCGGGGAAATAGGTGAGAAAAAAGGAAGGGAGGGAAAGAGGACAGAGGGGAAGCAGCCACTGCACTGGACTCTGGAGCAGGCGGTGTGCTAAGCACAGCAGGAAAGGGTTAATAAAAAAAGAAAAGCACTTGCTCCAAAGAAATCAAATAACACCTCCCCCCCCCAAAAAACCAACCCCAAAATGAAATAAAGCAAACTAGCTGACCCGCACAGAGCATCTGTGCGCTCTTTGGGGCCAGCTGTTCCTCCCCTCCTGTCCCACTCTCTCTTGCCCCCCTCCACCCTGACCCCTCCCCACTCTCTCTTACCCCTCTCCCTCCCCCCTGCCCCACTCTCTCTTGCCTTCCCTTCCCTTCCATTCCTCTCCTCCCTGCCCCACACCCCCACACGCACTGAGCAACTTACAGCCGCACCTCACCGCCACCACAGCCAGGTCCTCCTTACTGGGTGGCAGAGGGCCAAAAAGGGACCCACCGCTGCCGTTCCTCTCCTGAGCGGTGAACTGGGGAGTCCTGCCACCCGTTTCCCTCTGGCCTCAGGCTGCCTCACTCATTTCCCCACCCCCTTGCCCTCTCGCCGGTGCCTCCTCTCCCTTCGCCTGTGCCTGGTCATCCCACCGCTGCCTCCTGCTCCCGGCGGCCAGGCTTGAAGGGGGAGGAGTGGGGGAAAGCAGAGGGAGGAAAGGCAAAAAAACAGGCAAAGAGGACTGTGGAGACCTCACCACCATCAGCACAGAGGCAGGCAAGTGTTGTGAACCAAGCCTGATTTGTATACTAGATATGCTCAGGAGCTAGCATCTGAAATTAGGCTGGCTTCACCAGTGTCACAAAGTGACCAGTTCTTTTATACGGTGACCATGTATAGTCTGGGCGCAAGGAAGAAAGGAGATAAAAGCAATCCTAAATGATTCAATGGGCTTTATTGAGCATAAAAGAATAACATCAATCTAACTGAGCAGAAAACAGAACAATCTATCAGTATTACTAACAAGATTTCAACCATAGCCAGCAACAACATTCACCCAGTGTTCCTAACTAAAATATGTGTGTATATTAAATCTTCCAAGAGCCTAATAGAATTCAGATACAGATGGAAAAGGGGAGGGGGTAAGGAAGGTTGAGGACTGGCAGAGGTTGGGGAGAGGAATAGGTTGGGGAGGAATTAGTAGAGGGAAGAGGGGAAAGGAGATGAAGGGGAAACGATGGAGGGATCCAAGGCTTGTGGAGCAGCATATTACCAGGGTCAGAGGCTTGAGAGTGGTGGGGCTTTCAGCTGAAGGAGAGAGGCTGTAGCTGGAAGCAGGAGCTTGGGAGCGATGGTCAAGCAGGCAGTTTGCTCAGAGCGAGGCAGAGAGTGAGAGCACCATGGCTAGGGAAGTCTTGACTTCTCATTGCGCAGCAGAAATCATAGACAGTTCCTGTCCATGGACAGAATTCCTGCTTGTTGCCCTGCGGCTTAGAGTCTGGGATGATTCTTGAGCAAGTATACCTGTTAGGCAAGATTGCTGACTCTGTCCAGTAAGCCTCATTCTTTATAGTTGTATCTTCCTTTGATCTCCATAGAGTCTATTCAAAATATCCTCACCCTTCCTGGGTCCCCAGAAAGGTGACAATTTGCTGTTACCTTCTGGATATTGTCTTTTAATTATTCAGGATATTAGCTCAGTCCAGGGAGATCTCAATCCCATCTTCTGTTAGCTGCTATCTTGGGGAGGTGATGTTCTATTTTGCCCAAAGCAAATCTGCATCTCTGAGCTGCAAATGGGCATCTTCTCTTGTCCACAGATTTCCCAGAAGGTGTTAAAAGGTGTTAGTAAAATAAGAATTAAAATCTATAGGTGTTTTCTTTGTGTGCATTTACCTAGAGTGGAATTTCTATAGACAGCAATTGAGTATCCCCTTTGGGAAGAGCAGAGCAATCATTGACAAGGATTAACATAGACTTTGCAGGAGGAAGTGAGAGCTCAGCTTCTCACTTCTTCCAGACATTATCTGATACTGGGTTAGATTTTAGCATTTGGATCGCTCAGGCCTAGCCTTTGTGTTTCTTTGAGTACCCATTTCACAGTACAATGCTGGATTGCCTCTTCCTTCACAGAGCAGTTAGCAGAGGCTGTCATGAGTCCTGGGTGTCAGTTCACCTTGAGTTCAGGCATTTATTTCATTCCTTAATAAAATGGAATCAGACACAGGCCTGAATTCCATATAATTCTGGGTTGGTAGCTCTGGATTGAATGTTGGGGTCAGGGGGTCCACAACACAGGCACCACAAGAAGCCAGAGCTTCTCACCACCAGCAGCAAGCAACAAGAGTGATTTGTGCAAGGCCAGGACTTGCCTTTAAATAAAACTTGAAACTCCCTCCTTTGGGAGCCCCCACCTTTACCCTCCCCCCTGGCCAATAGGGTGCCAGTTTTACAGGACTGCCACCACTGGAAAGCCTACCAGAGAGCCAGAGACATCTGGCCAATGGGTGAAGCAGGAGCTCGGCAAATGAAATCAAGGGAGACAAGTGACACAAAATGGCCACTAGCACCTAAAATGAGTCAAGCCTTTGAGCCTGTTCAAAACCAGTTCAAACTGAACCAGGCACAATTGGCTCAAACTCGGATCGGCATTGCGAATGCAATGCCCTGTTTGGTCCAACTACGAACCTTTGACAAGAACTAGTTCAAATTTAAACCTGTTTGCACATCCCTAGCACAAAGAGAGAGCGGAGATGGATTTCCTAATAGCTTCCATAGGCACACTTTCTGGGGAGGTGCTAGATGTCAGATTTTTGGTCAGCTTTCTCCAAAACCAAACATTCAGATTGAGAGGTAGGGTGGTGAATTCAGCAAATGGAGAAGGGGGTGCCAGTCCTAGGTGCACCTTAGGGGCAAATCCATCCCTGACACAAGGACCCTTTCTAATTAAAGCCAAATGTGCAGGCACCAAGGGTCATGACTAGTGGGTATATTGGCATCAAAGTAGGGCCTTCCAATAAGGTTAATCAATCAATCAACTTTGTTATTGTCAAAGACCAGCATAAGTAAATGCATACAACTATCAATGAATATAAAAATGTCTAAAAAGTATAAAATATTTAAAATAAGCTATAAGAGTATAGCTAAAGGGTATAAGAGGGATAGCTAAAAATAAGGGAAGAAAGCTGATAAGACTAATAAAACTGATAAAACAACTAACTAATATAAGCAATTTAGTGCAATCTATATAAAAATTGGTCTATAGGGAATAGTTAAATATGTAAGTACATATATAACTATAAGTTAAAAGCAACTAAGATAGTAAAGGTATTTTAAAAGACATTTTAGAATAAATTGGTCAGTAGTTTTAAAAAAGGGGTTATGAGCAGGCAATCAGGGGCCGATGGATCTTGCACGCTGCTGCGCAGAACCTAGCAACATTGTACGTGAAGGTTCACTTTTCATCTGAGAGTAGCATCATACTGTAGACTTGATTGGAACTGTAGACTTGACTGAAGCTAAGAAGGTCCTGTTTTCCTAACTTCATTCAGTAAATGCATGGGGGATTATATGACAGGAGAGCATAAGTGTTTCATTGGTTTCTCTAGAGTTGGATAAGTCATAGAAACATTTTTCATGCCTGAGAGCCAACCAACCATGTACAGTCTCTCACTGCTGAATATCCACATTTTTAAAAAATGAGGATATATGACTCTCAGTCAGAAAGTTGGGCTGTCAGGGAGGATTGACCTCTAACACTAAATCAGAAATTAACCATTGGTATGTAGAGATGCTACTGGCGTTACCTGGTTCAGCATATGAATTTATCCAGCTTGGCTGTATACAGAATTTATACAGTGCTTGGCTGAATTCAGGCATCTACTGACCCATTTGCCAACTTGCCAGGGGTGAGTATCCCCAGACCTCTGGCAAGCAGGAAACTCAGCACCACAGAGATCTCCTCACCAGAGAGCTCATTTCCCCTGCCATTTTTGTGAAGGTAAGAAACAGCAGGAATCCCTTCTGAGCAGCAGGAGAGGACTCCCACTGTTTCTTACCATCTCCATATCCCAGTGCAAATGAGAGAAGACCCACTTCTTTCCTAAGACCTCTGCCTGTCTACCAGAAAAGCATCTGAGGGTATACAGGGGAATGGTGCTGACCACAAGTAATGGCTGACTAATGAGCTAAGCCTAAATGTGTGGATCACTGGCTGTATTACATACTGGATGTATCATTTCCTTGAAAAGTTCATCTTCAGCTTGGAATATAGAAAACAAGATTCTGCATGTGAGCAGTCAATGATCGTGTTGCTTTATAGGCACATGCTTTTTTAAAAAAAATCAATTGCAAAGCTAGAATTAAGTCAAAAACTATAAACAGAAACACAGATGACTTTTAGCACCATGTGGTGGGTTATGTTTATAAAGAGAATGTAAGCCAGGGAAGGAGACTACCATGAGTAATAAAAACACAAAGAGAGCCTATTTGTAATGCTTTGCAGCTTCATCATGTTTGTGTTTCTGGGAAATTGTCTCAAGATGACTTAACATAATAGGTTTGATATTATCAGCCTTAAGTCAGGTTTTTCAGTGATAAATATTTTAATGGTAAAATCTATTCAGTTTCCATTGTACTAATTGTTTATCTCATTTATGTATTGCTGCTAAAATACTATCCTGCCCTAGGGACGGCACAAACAACTACCTCTTTCTTTTTGTAATAATTGCCCAAAGAATGAAAGAATGAGAGATGACCTGATGGGCAAATAAAAATATATAAGTTTTTATTACATTTCCTTGGTTTATGTCTGATTTAGTTCTACAAGCTTCACAATTCTCAAAATCAGCTATGATAATTTTACAGTGTGAGCCTTTTGTTATAATCAAGTCATTATTATTATTATTATTATTATTTATATTGAGCTTTCAATGTACATGTCCTTTACACAAAAATATGGTTTTTACATCAAGAAACTTACAATCTAATTTTGCCATGGGAAAAACATGGGAGAAGGAAGGAAGGGAAAGGAAAAAGTTTAGGAAGGGAAAGGAAATGGTTCCTTTCATTTCTCTTATTGTATTCTGAGTGGTTTGTTATTCTTCCCAGGTGTTATAGTGGAAAGGGATTTTCATGACCAAACCACTAATGAGGATGGGTGAGGTGGTTGCCTCAGATGGCAGAGGCAGTGGATTGCCATCATCCTTCTCTGCTGGCCAGTTGCAGGGGTGGAGCCACCATTGTGTGAACAGGTTCAGAGAACCAAGACCACCAATTTAAAAAGGTCACCAAAACCAGCAGGGGGGCATGGCTCGGGAAGAGCCCTGAGCCAACTCCCCCTGCCCATGCCTGGGCTCCAGAGAGCCCAGAGCAAGCTGTCCCCATCCTCTTCAGGCAGCAGTTGCTGCCTGACAACATATATTTCTCTTTCTCTCCCTCATTGGAGGAAGAGAAAGGGAAATACATGCTGTCAGGCAGCAAGTGTTGCCTGAAATGACAAGGGGAGAGCTTGTTTTGGCTATCCAAAGCCTGGGCCATGCCCCTTTTGCACACTTGCACAGAGGTGTGGCTTGGGCTCTGGAGAGCCCAAGCGAGCTCTCGCCTTGTCATGTCAGGCAGCAAGCACTGCCAGAAAAGGACAGGGAGACCTTACTCTGGGCTCTCTGGAGCCCAGGGGTGGGCAGGGGGAGTTCACTGGGACTCTTCTGGAGCCCAAGCCATGCCCTCGTGCATGTGACATCACATGCACAGGATGTAACTAGAGGGGCCCCCAAACAGGGCTGGACATAGGCCACTGTATGGCTGGCTCCACACCTTTGGATTGGTCTGGATTGGTTAACCTGGCATCCCCCCAAATCTCACTTGGTGGTGGCAGCATGTGCCACCATCACCACCCTCACTCTCCTCCACCCTCTTGTTTGCCCCACCCTGTGAGGAAGAGAGGGGGGAAGCGACTGGAAGAAAGACCTCTTCCTCTAGCTCCATGTCTTCATCCTCTGCCTTTTCAAAAAGCAGGGTAGGATGAGGAGCAGGAATATGACAGCTGCCATTGCTGCCATCATGTAATGGATGATGGGGAAGATCAGGGAAGTGAGATCAGGAGGAGGAGGAAACTGGGGGCTGCCAAACAATGGCACCTTCCTGATCCTAGGCAGGGGAGCCTTCCCCCACTTTTTCTTTTTTCTCTATAAATAAACATATAATAAACATCTTCACCTTACTGAGAGTGCAACACTGGCTGCCTTCCTTCTGGAGACCCTAATGTGTCTATGCTATGTGTCTGAGGAAGTCATGGTGGGGAGAATGAGGGCAGAGGGGAGAGACTGGATAAATAAGTGTAAAATTTTCAGGCAAGAGGTGCAGCTCAGACATCTCCTCAGTCAAGATGACAGAGAGAAGCAATGATGAGTGAGTTTGTGCCCGCATGCCAGTGAGAAATAGAGGAAGATTGGATGAAGAGGTAGTGCAGTCAGTGTACTATAGGGATATGGAGGGACTGGGAGATCAGGCAAGGGGAGGGGGCACTGGCTCACCACACTGTCTCAGGCACCATGGTGATGGTGGGGCCTTGGGCCAGGCCTGCTGATTCTGAAATAGTTACATTCAAAGAGGTTACTATAAATGAAGGGGAAAAATCCTGTATAGTTAGATTTTGCACATTTAACAGCACACATTTTTTTGGCCCAAGATCTTTGAAAGAATTGTGCACATGGAGGGCATGTAACGCATCTGTCATGCCCACAGCAAGTTTTTAATTAACATATAAATTTTGAAAAAACATCTAAAAAACATAATGTTTGGACCAGCAGGGACCACCATGAGGAGACAGATCCATTTTTTAAAAATCAGAAATAATTTAGCCCAGGCTGGGACATATTATTTCCCCATAGAAATTGTGGGGCTAGCTACACATAAAGGCTATTCTCATGAGCAGCCTAACCCAGACTAGCCTGGATTAGGCTGCTCATGTGCAGCACTAGGATCAAGGCTGATCCCGGCACTGCCACACCACCTAACCCAGCTTTCTACCCTGGCCTGTAGCCATAGTTAAGGGTGTGAGCATGCCTTTAACTCCGGCGCCAAGGTCATGTGTGTGCTCGGGTGGTACAAAGCCCAAGTTCACACAGAGTCTCGAGACACCTTGAGAGCCTGACTCACCAGGGAATCCCTAAATGCACTGCACTGCTCCTGGAATCTACGCTGCCGGGCTCAGCGCAGATAGTGTAGGCACGTAAGCCATGTGTCCCATATGTGAATTTTGTTCATTTGGGGGAAAGCTAAACTGGATCTTGACTTTCCCCCATGCCCTCCCCATCCACCAGCTATGGTCATGTGTATGACCTTATATACTGGCAGGAAGAGAAGCCAACCAACTTATACTTTCAGGGTAATTGCTAGAAACAGCAATTAGGAACAAAATATTATTACATTCAATTTGCAGTCAGCAAGTGGAGGAAGTTTGGTTAAGGAAACCAAACATACGATTACACAACCCAGTCTAGTATAGCATATAACAGCCTGTCCATGGCAGCATAGCTTAAATAAAATGTGTGGCTGTAGTACTTCAGTCATGAAATACTTCCACAGACTTCGATGAAAGAGAGATAGAGGAGGGCATATGGGTGAAGTCTTCAATTTAGAACCAGAACTTGAACATACTTTGGTCAAAGTATGTTCAAGCCTCTGAGATTAAGCCTCTGAGATTCTGTTTTAAACACAGTTTCTAAATCTCTTGCCTTATATTACCTAATTCTACAATTTCTAAACCTCTTGCCTTCATGACAGCAAAATTCATGGGAGACCCATCATTTGTCTTACCGAGTTTTGTAGCACAGTCACTTGGTGTTAAGTTCCCATTCATTTCAATTTGCTTCCATGTAATGCATTTAAGAACAAGATATTAATCAAACAAGCAGCAGGGCTGTATGTATTCTGTGTTGAAAAAGGTATTCTGTGCTAAGAAGAGCTAAATTCTGTGACCTACATAAATTATTCAAATAAAGTGAATGTGCATAATTTCTTACTTTGCATTTCATTCTGGATTGTCTAGTCCATGGAGAAGAGCAAAAAGGTAGACAGCCTGCTGAAGCTCTCCCTGCTAAGCACTAAGACTGCAGAGAGGCAGGGGAGCTGGCTGTGCAGGCTCCCTTCTCAACAGAAGGAACCGCACTCCAATCAGACTGGAGTGAGACACCTTCCTCTCTCTACTCCAGTTCCATGGGGCCAAAACTGCAGTGCCAGTGTTTGATTGTAATGCCGGTGCCACAAAACCAGAGCGGAGGGTGCCGAAACTCCACTCTGAACCAACGATTCAGATTGGAGTTCAAGGAGGGAAACTGCGGGTCCCTTTTAGAGATGTGTGATCTGGTTAGGGGGTTCGGGGATTTGGGAGTTTGGGGGGTTGAGTTAGAACTGACCCCCCCCCAGTTCAGGCAGACCCAACGGCTGCCGGGGGGGCAGTGTCTGCAAAGGTTCCGCCTCCCCCGCCAGCCTCTTAAGTCACTGTTGCAGCCCATCCCGGACTGATTTTCAGCCCATTTGAGCCAGCAAAGATTGGTGCAACGGCCATTTTGGAGACAGCCGCACATTCTCAAATAGTCTCTGCGAGGCCTGGCAAGGCCTAGGGCCTTGCAGGGACCACTTGAGCATGTGCTGTGGCCATTTTTTTTATTATTTATTTAAAAATGGCCTCCTAAAACAAAATGGCCACTGCGCATGCTCAAATGGCATCTGTGAGGCCTGGCAAGGCCTAGGGCCTCACAGAGGCCATTTGAGCATGCACGGCAGCCTCCAAAATGGCCACCACACTGATTTTTGCCTGGGATGGGCTGCGGCTGTGACTTAAGAAGCTGACAGGGGAAGGGGGAACCTTTGCAGACCCCCTCCCTGGCCTTTGGGAAGCCCCCTGAAGGGGCTACAGGTAAAAATAGTGGGTTTTTTGTTTTAAATCATGAACACCCCAGACCGAACCAAACCGGGGGGGGGGGCGGTTCGAGGGGTGCAAACTGGCCCAGTCAGGTTCAGGTGCAGTTCGCACCCGAACCGAACCAGGCCAGCCGGTTCCGTGCACACTCCTAGTCCCTTTCTGCCTTTAACTCTGGTTTCCCAAAATTCAAATGTGCGGCTAACGAAACCGGAGGTGAAGGAACCTCCAGTTTCCTATTATGTCTGAATTCGGTCTCTCTCTGCACTGTTTATAATTATGGCATGCACACACTCCTATACGTAGTGGAAAGCAGAGATGTACTACCACAGTGTGTGGCTTGCTGCTGCCACAATTTTTATTTATAAAGGGAAAGGGTTAAGGCATTTGGTGCAGTGGAGGCTGGTAGAGAGGCCCTTTGGAGAGAGGGAGGTTTTGTGAAGATGAGGGTCATTTTTTTGCTTTGGATTGGCTTGCAAAATGATCTGAGCTTTTCCTGATTTGTGGAGGAAGAACTTGGATCATTTTCAAATTAATCTGAGGTGAAAAGGGAGAGCTCACTCATCTTTAATTTAAAAAACTATATTTGAGTGATTCTAATGGTTAAAATATTTTTGTCCTTTTGTTGAAATTAAATCATAGTTTCTTTCTTTCTCAACAATGTTGTTTCTTGAGCAAAAATAGTTAATTCTGTTCCAGATATCTTTCTTTCAAAAATGTTTGCATGTGTAATAATCATGCTGGGGGTTAAAAAAAAAGATAATTAAGATTCTGAAGTACAAAAGGGTAATGCACTGTACTCATCTCCAGTAGGGAAGTTCATTAGCAGTGGAATTATGTCATTTACCCATCAGTTCCTAATTGTATTCACTGCAGGAACTAAGTGAAGGAAGTGACATCACATAGTCCTGGGAAGCACAGGTCTAAAAATCACGTTCATGTTTTCATCTGCATGGATGCTTGCTGGAAAAAACAAATGGAAACTTCTCGAGAAATGACCCTATCAGTTTTACAACAACAGCAGGAGAATGGGTGAGCTCTCAGCTCTTGCCTGTGGGCTTCTCAGAGGCATCTGGTGGGCCACTGTGAGAAACAGGATGCTGGACTAGATAGGCCTTGGGCCTGATCCAGCAGGGCTGTTCTTATGTTCCTATGTACATGGATGACTAAAGAGTCTTTGCCTGCATGAACCCTCTGAGGGTAAAAGAATACAGACAGCCCTGCTTGTGTGCATGAGCAAAGACATATTGAGAGGATAATTATCTTTTGGCTGATTGGAGACATACCTCTTGTTTGTGTGTCCTAAGCATCGGGTGCTTAGCAGCTGTAGTAATATCAATGGGCAATTGAAACAAGCCCTCATTAGATTAGTGCCGAGCTTATTGCTTGTGCCAGTCTCATTATTATTGGTGACTAAACTGGCAGATTGTCAGGATGCCTCATGGCAAGATGAGCTTTTGCAGCTCTTTGTTTGTAGTTATAATAAACCATGAAGTTAATGCAATCCCCTGGGCACAGTCGTGTCTCAGATGTTTTTTGTGAGCAGCAATCAGCGTGCTGAAGTAAACAACTTCTTATTTTAAGAAGCAATATTAATTAAAGAAGGAGGCATGGGCTGGGAAAGAGATCCTGTTAATTATTTCCTGTCACCTGCCCTACTGAAGCCCACCAGTTGGAAAACATTGCATTGTGACTCAAATGAGTTCTGCCTGTCATCCAAACCAATAGAAAATGGGAGCTAGCAAGTGCCAACACTTTTAGACAGGGTGCAACTGCAAGTCACATCATATTCTCACATACAATTGCACAGGTTTCTTAGCTTGTCAACAGTCCACAGAGTGACATACACTTCTTTCCTCCTCAATGGCACAAATGATAACATTTGTGCAAGAGCCAAAAGGGAGGCACTTTTTGCTAACATTTTCAGCAGTGGTAAAATGCAGTCCTTCACCCTGATATAATATGCTGAGATCATGGCAAAGGAGCTAGAAGTGTTCACCCATGAAGTCAATTTAAAGTGAGAGACATGGGAGCTCTGATTGGCTGACTGGGCTCACCCATGTGACCAGTGCAGAAAGTAGTGCCTCAGGCCCATGTCATACAAAATACTGAACTGTGGGTTTTGCGCCCCCCCCCCTCCACCTGTTCTCCTGACAAAATGGAGAGCTGCCTCTCTGCAGTCAGTGAGACTACAGAGAGGCAGGGGAGCTGGCTGTGTGGGTTTCCTTCTTTCCTGAAAGACAGCCTGATCAGCCAATAGCAGCCAGCATGAGCTATTGTCTAATGAATACATCAAGTATCCACGAGAACAGCAACAATTCGAGGATTTTTCAGGAAGCATTTTGAGTGCGCCTAAATCACTACTTTCACTCCAAATAAGTAAATATTTGGAGTCGCTTTTGGAACAAGATCCTACCACATTATCAGAAATGTGTATAAGTGAAACTAAATGTGTAATACCTATAAGAAATATAAAATAATTTATAATAATTTATAACTGTACTCTTTGGTACAGTTAGTGATAGGAAAGCTTGCTTTGGCTCAGTCTGGAATTAAAAGGAAAGTGTGCAGTTGAGTCTGGGTCGATTTCTGGTGACCACAGAGCCCCGTGGTTGTCTTTGGTAGAATACAGGAGGGGTTTACCATTGCCTCCTCCCAGGCAGTATGAGATGATGCCTTTCAGCATCTTCCTATATCATAGGTGTTTCCCATTGTCTGATAGGAATGTGCAAACCAGCTCAATGTTGAGCCAGTTCTATGTTGAGCCGGTTTGGTTTGACAGTCCAGGGTCGAACCGAACCACCCCCTGTTCGGTCTGACCCCGGACCGAACACCCCCTGACTGTTCAGGGGTTTGCAGACTTAAAAAAAAAAATTAAAATGGTTTTTTTGTCACTTACCGCCTCCGGGGGAGTTGTTGAAGGTGGCGGGGGGGGGGCTGCGGAGGTTCCCCTCCCCCCCCCGCCAGCCTTCCTTGCAGCCCAAACTGGCTGTTCAGCCAGCTCTTTGGCCTGTTTGGGCCTTCCCCCTCTGACGCGGTGGCCATTTTGGAGGCCGCCATACCTGTAGTAGGCCTCTGCATGACCCAAGCCATGCAGAGGCCAATTGTGCAGGCATGGCAGCCTCCAAAATGGCCACCAAGTGGGAGGGGGAAGGCCCGAACGGACCAAAGAGCTGGCTGAAGAGCTGGTTTGGGCTGCAAGGAAGGCCGGCAGGGGGAGAGGGAACCTCAATGGAACTCCCCCTGCCACCTCCAACAACTCCCCCGGAGGGGGTAAGTGACTCTGCGAGGATGGAGACTGCCTGTAGTGAGACTCCCAACCCTAGCGAGGATCGCTGCTGGGCCCCTCACTTCACCCTCTGTACAGGAACATGCATCTTCCCTTATGCAATGCAGTGCCTGGGAAAGACCCAGGTGCCAGGGATGACAAGCCTCCTCACCAAATCAGCAGATGATTCAGAAGAACCCGGGTTCCTCCAAGCCAAACTTCTCTGTCCAAGGGCACCCAGTCCAGTGTCTCCAAGCAGCTCACATGCCTGACATGGTGGAGGCCTCCTTCTCTACAACTTCCCTCCCCCACACGCTCAGCATTCAGAGGTATACTGTCCCAGGGATCTTTGTGGGAAGCCATGACAGACAGGCACACAAGCACCAGCAGTCTGTATATTTTCGCCCTCCATTCCTTTCATCATAGTTTTCTCTCACAGAGATATTGTAGAACTGGAAAAGGTGCATAAGAGGGCAACCAAGATGATCAGGGGCCTGGAGCATTTTCCTTAAGAGGCAAGGCTACAGCATCTGGGGCATTTTTGTTTAGAAAAAAGACTACTGGGGAGACATGATAAAGGTGTATGGAATTATGCATGGAGAAGAGAGAGTGGACAAAGAGAAAAATTTTCCCTCTCTCACAACACTAGAACACTAGGTCATCCCATGAAACTGAGGGCTGGGAAATTTAGGATCGACAAAAGGAAGCACTTTTTCACATAGTGCATAATTAATCTATGGAATTATCTTCCACAGGATGTGGTGATCCTAGGTTGGATGGCTTTAAGAGGGGTTTAGACAAATTCATGGAGGACAGGTCTATCAACGGCTATTCGTCTGGTGGCTATAGACCACCTCCAGTCTCAGAGGCAGAATGCCTCTGAATACCAGATACAAGGGAGCAATAGCAGGAGAGAGGGCATGCCCTCACCTCTTGCCTGTGGGCTTCTAAGAAGCATTTGGTGGCCACTGTGTGAAACAGGATGCTGGACCAGATAGGCCTTCAGCCTGATCCAGCAGGGCTGTTCTTATGAGTGAGTTCAGGTAGACTGAGAGGAAAAGATCCTGCAAGTGACTCCTACTACACAGAACCTGATGCCTGGAAATTAATAATACATTTCAATATTTTATTAAAATGTACTGAACAAAGTAAACAATAACACCACATAAAATTAATGGGTTTTAAAAATATAAGGGGTGGGGTGCAAGAGCAAAATTGGCCAAGAGTGCCACAACCCCTTGAGCTGCCACTGCATAGCCTGCTGACCATTGTTCACTATGCATTCAGACATGATAATCTTGTTCAACAATTTGAGGCTGGGAAGAATTTCTGGAACAAATTACACTCAGTTGTGAAGAATTTCTGGGGCAAGTGACACTCAGAAATCACAAAATTCTAAAAGTTGACTTAATAATTATTTGTCCTATACACTGCAGCTTGAACTACTGAAGATCCCAGTTCACTCATTAACTCACTCAGTGATCATGGAAAATATCATTCTGCCTCAGCTACCTATCTTTAAAAATTGGAATAGCAGTGATTTACTTCACAGTCAATTACATATCTGTAAATGCCACTGATTTGGTAATATCAGTGACTTGCTTCACAGTTTTGTTATATGAATATAATATAAACTTGATAAACTTACGGTGTATAAAGCTTGGCTGACTGGCTTGCTTATGTGACTTGCTCTCTAGGCACGTTCTATGGTATACCTGATTTTCTGACATATTTGGTTTGAATGGCGCAGACTGGTAGAGCTATGGATGAATTGCCTGACATGTAGCAGAAGACTGGTTAAGGTGGATGAAATGCACTAAATGCCAGTGGTCAAGATCACTAAATGCAGTAGGTGTGATCCACTGGGAGATCTCCTCCAGAACTGAATGAAAGTGCCACTAGGGATGTGCAAAAAATTTCGGGCACAGAACAATCTGTGCCCAAAACGAACAATTTTGGGTGATTCGGGGCCAAACCGAATCACCCCCAATGTCCCCCGATATTTTTCGGGCACGGGCTGAATCACCCGAATTTCGGACCTGAAAAATTCGGGTGATTTGGTTCATGGTTGATTTTTGGTGATTTTTAAAAGTTTTAGTGACTTTGGGGCAGTTCGGGGGCATAGCATGGGATCTAGGAAAAAGGAGTGGGGTAGGGTGGTAGTGCCTAATGGGTGCAGGCTATCACCCCAATTTCAGGGGGATTGGGCAAAGGGCTGATTTTTGGTAAATTTTTGAAATTTTCATGTCTTTGGGGCAGATTGGGGCATATTGGGGCAGAAAGTGGGGCCTGTGGCAGAATAGTGGGGTGGGGTGGTAGTTCCTAATGGGTGTAGGCTACCACCCCAATTTCAGGGGGTTTGGAGAAAGGGGTGATTTTTTGAGAATTTTTGAAGTTTTAGTGACTTTGGGGCAGTTTGGGGGCAGAAAGTGGATCTGCCCCAAAAGAGTGGGGTGGGGTGGTAGTGCCTAATGGGTGGAGGCTACCACCCCAATTTCAGGGGGATTGGGAAGAGGGCTGATTTTTTGAGAATTTTTGAAGTTTGGGTGTCTTTGGGGCAGATTGCGGGCAGAAAGTGGATCTGCCCCAAAGGAGTGGGGTGGGCTGGTAGATAGTGTCTAATGGGTGGAGGCTACCACCCATCCCCAATTTAAGAGTGATGGGGCAGGGGGTGAGTTTTGGTGAAACTTCTGAGGTGTGAATTCTCATTCTATCATAGCAAATGAGATTTTTTTCAATTAAACAACTCTCATGACCCCACTTTCACTTTTTCACACTTTCCTTTACTATGAATAATATGAGGAAGTAATCAATTTAGCACACTTCACCTTATGAAGACAAACCTCATAAAAATAAATTCACCAAAACTCACCCCCTGCCCCATCACTCTTAAATTGGGGATGGGTGTTAGCCTCCACCCATTAGACACTATCTACCAGCCCACCCCACTCCTTTGGGGCAGATCCACTTTCTGCCCCCAATCTGCCCCAAAGACACCCAAACTTCAAAAATTCTCAAAAAATCAGCCCTCTTCCCAATCCCCCTGAAATTGGGGTGGCAGCCTCCACCCATTAGGCACTACCACCCCACCCCACTATTTTGGGGCAGATCCACTTTCTGCCCCCAAACTGCCCCAAAGTCACTAAAACTTCAAAAATTCTCAAAAAATCACCCCTTTGTCCAAACCCCCTGAAATTGGGGTGGTAGCCTCCACCCATTAGGCACTACCACCCCACCCCACTATTCTGCCCCAGGCCCCACTTTCTGCCCCAATATGCCCCAATCTGCCCCAAAGACATGAAAATTTCAGAAATTTACCAAAAATCAGCCCTTTGCCCAATCCCCCTTAAATTGGGGTGGTAGCCTGCACCCATTAGGAACTACCACCCCACCCCTTTTGCCCAAATCCCATGCTATGCCCTCAAACTGCCCCAAAGTCACTAAAACTTTAAAAATTCACCAAAAATCAGGATTTTTCCCAATCCCCCTGAAATTGGGGTAGTAGACTCTACCCATTGGGCACTACCACCCCACCCCAAAATTTTGCCCCTGGGCCCCTTTTTACCCCCCAAATCGATTCAGATTTGGATTCAGATTAAATCCGAATCCGAACCGAATCAAGGGTGATTCGGGTGACCCAGATTCGGGCACAAAACAGAACAGGGGTGATTCGGTTCAGGTCCGAGCTGAATCACCCAAAAAACCGAATTGCACACCCCTAAGTGCCACATGAGCATTTTCAAGTGTTTTGTGCACTGCAATTCAATAATATAATCTTTCCTTAGTGTAAGGGGAACTTTACACTGATATCACATGCAACAACTGATTTTCACCCCAACATATTTTCTAAAACTTATCTCTCTGCATTTTCTCATTGTATATATTATTCATATTAGTGTATGTTCCTTATTCATTAGTGTATTATTCATATTAGTGTATGCAGCAGGATTATCTTTTTGCACTACTCAAAATTAATCTCTTTCCTGATGCATACCAAATGTCTCAACAGCAGCTAAGGAATGAGTGTGTTATGATGGCTGCTAATAACATTATTCCTAATTACCTCATTGCTTCCTTGTACACCCTTCATATACTTTTCTTGCCAGTGTCTCATTTCCAGAATATTACGTGGACAGTCAAGAAACTACAGGCGTAATTAGGATAAGATGATTTATTGAATCAGCTGACCCAGGGACAGGGCATTTTTCATGACAAATTCATTTCTTTGCAATTTTGTTCCTTCAGCATACACTATAATGGTTCCTCCCATAAATATCAGATTTTGAAATATTCCTCAGACCACACATCAGAAGTGCCTGAATAACAAATTAATGGGAAGTGAAATTCATAAAACAATTTCCTTTTAGTTTCTTGCAGCTGTTTGACTACTTCATGACTAAGCAAAGATGTATATATGATCTTAAGGAAACCACAGAGATCTGCAGATCCAGTCAACTGTCAGACTGTCCTTACCAATAATATTTAGCCCATAAAACAGATATCATAATGCTGTGAATGTTTCTGCAATGCTTCAGTCTTTCAAGCAACAGATATGTCAGATTGAACTCCCTATCCCATCCTAAAAATACCAGATCAGTTTAAATTTGTTTCTGTTGTAAAGATAACATGAGTTGCAGAATGTCACAGATAACATAATTCTTGGGAAATCCTAAAAAGTCATTAGATTAAAACACTAGTAGTATGGTTTCTGACAGAAATACTGTCCACTATGCCATAAGGATCTGAAACGTAGGATGGGAACTTCATCCAGATTGCTCCATCCTTCCAACAGCAGTGATTGGCAGCTTCTTAGCAAAACCTGCTGAAATAGGTGATTTATAAAAACAAAGATTCCAAGACGTACAACAGGGACGTGCACAAACTGCAGTTCGAACCACAGTTCGAACACTTTGGGGGAATTTGGGCATAGAACTTTAAGAAAAAGGAGAGCAGGTCCTTACTTGTCCTCTGCTGCCCTATGAATCTTCCTGCTTTGGCAGTGCACATCCCAATAAACCCTTGTGTGGTGCCAGCACACACATGGCATTCATGCATGTGCAGGCACCATTTGCATGGTCAGCAACACCATGCTGACCACGCAAATGGTGTCCGCATATGTGTGGACATCATGGGCATGCAGGAGCCACACTAGGGTTCACTGGGATGCATGAGGCCCCAGCAAGAAGCTGCATGGGGTGGAAGAAAGCAGGTAAGGACTTGCTGTCCTTTTCTTAAAGTTCTCTGCCCAATTTCCCCCAAAGTCCTCAAACATCAATTCAAACTGTGGACCATGCACATCCCTATCCTACATCACTTTGCTACCCACTCATAGAACATTGTTTTGCCCTCTCTTTAAGATGTTGTTCTCTGTGAATCTGTTCTGCTTTTCTCCTTCCCATCATCTCCTGCAATTAGAAATGCTTTTGTTGCCAGAAGCAGTGTTTCGGGGTTCACACAAAAAGGCACCCCTCTGTATGATCTAGAGAGTAGGCTAACAGCCTGCAGTGAACTTTTCATCCCGCACAGTTCAAGCTGCCTGGCATGAGCTGGTCATTAGTACAGGCAGAGGCTGGCAACATGCTTCCAGATTAAATGTTCAAAAGGCTGTAAAACGATGTTGCAGTCCCCTCCTTTATGGAGGCAAGCCTACTAGTAGATCCAACAAAAGGAAATTGTCATGAGTAAGATGAGCCCCTTCCAAAAGATGCCACTTGGAATACTAAAGAGATTGAGCAAACACAGCCATTTCCCATCTCATCAGCTTATTGAAGTGGGCAGCGAAGATAAAGGAGGAGGTGCTCACAGTAAACTAAATTATTTGCATCTCTGCTCCTGGGATGTCTTTGTTTTGAGAGGGCAGGCAAACATAAAGCCATTTTCTCCATACACGTGAACCTTCCCTTTTGTCCAAAAGGACACAACTGCACTGATCTAGCCCACTTTGACAATGAATACATTTGTTTTGCAAGAATCTCCCCACCCTTCAGAGAGGGATGACTGCTTAATTGACTTACTAACTGGCTCAGGACATGTTTTACAGTATATATGCCCAACACAAGCCACATGGCCTTGGACTCTGAGTCTACTCCAAAATGGACTCTCATACAGGTTTGCTGAGGCAGCTGTCTCTCACCCACTTCCCCGCTTCTTCCTGCTCTCTACTGCTGATGAAGCACCAGATCACCCTTCGTGCAACGAACACACCTGGGAAGGACAGGTAATGCTAACACCTCCAGCCATCTCTTGAAGCCTCCTCACCTCTTTCCCTGCCTCCCTCCCTGCTCTCCAGGCACTGTTCCTTATTAGAAATCTCTAATTAGATCCCCTTTTAGAAATGCTAGCCAAATTATTGCATTTCCTAACCAAACTCTTTTGCCTTCTATAACTCCCAATTTTTACCCTTAATAAACCTTTGAAACTGTAATTGTGTTCCCTCATTATTTCCAGTACCCCAGATTTGCTTAAAAATTGATGCTGTATCAGAACTGCATGCTGGTTTGAGTTAATTTCCCCACATAAGCAAAAGGTATGGCTGAGGCATCTAGCCAGTGTTTGGTAACACTTTCCAGCTGGGCCTGTATTTGCAATTATCTTTCCTTGGGCCCAAACAGTGAATATTTAAAGCATCTATTCACCAAGTCAGGTTTTGGCTAGTTTCAACTGAATGTGCAGCAAGTTTGCGAAAAGCATAGCAGATATTTTCATGGTTACCAGGGTGTTCAGAATGGAGTTCCGAACTGACTGAGCCACAATCCTGACTGCACATTCTGAGTTTTGCAAATGTCATGATAAATCTAATTTTGATTCCTTGATAGTTTCATACACACACACATATTGAGTCCACGAAGGTCCTGGCTGAGTGGGCCTACCACAATAAAGAATTTATAGTCTGCAGCCCTTGTCAGGTGTTCTACTATTGCAGGGCTGCTCAACTTCGGCCCTACTGCAGATGTTGGCCTACAATTCCCATAATCCCTGGCTATTGGCTGCTGTGACTGGGGAGTATGGGAGTTGTAGTCCAAAAACAGCTGGGAGGCCTAAGTTGAGTTGGCCTGTACTATTGGGTGCAGTGTGAAGGAACTGTCCCTGGATTCAGCACAGCCTCCTCAGGCAAGTCCAGGGGGAGGAGCCAGCTGGCGCACTCCCATTCCCTTTCTATCGAAGTATACCGTACTCTGTTGTAGAACTCTTTAAGACGGCTCATGTGAGACCTAAATATATGTGAAAGGAATACAGATTTTACCTCAGATGTTAATTAATTCACTGATGAGTACAGCTAGGACAACAGAAGATCTGTAATCCCAGTTCATCTAAACCTGACAGGGTTTGACAGGGTTTATCAGGAAGGATGTTAGCTTCAGGCACACATTTAGACTTAGGACAAGCAATCAACTTTGTTAGAAGTTCTGGCAGTCTGCCAGTGGCATGCATATATTTAACAGGAGGCATCAAGGAATTCAAGTGCAAGATTTCCATTCATGAAAGTCAGTTTGAGTTCAAAGTTGCTCTTTAAAACTCTTTATATATGTAAAGACAAAAGGCTGCTGTAGTTTGCAGCTTGCTTTTCAATTTGCACCACATTAACCTGTTTACAGAGTGTGCTGCTGCTGCTATCTGGTTGTGGGGATCCACTGCTGGCTAAGGCAGATGAAGCACTGCAAATGCACTATATGGTTTCTCTGCCACTGCCAACAATTGCATGTCCTTTATCCCATTAAAGTCAATGGACCCCATCAAAGTCAATGAACAGACAGACGTGCCAAAGTGCCACTGAAATCAGTCGAACTTAATGCGGCAGTTAAGCACTAATTACAGATGCTTGCTCCCATTAAAATCAATCAGTTGGAGCACACATAATCATGTGTATGTTGCAACCCCAAGCCTCCAGCTTAACTACTGGTCAACCACTGGTTAAAGATACTTTAACAAATAACAAAATAGCCATTTGCCCAAATGATGCAGATAAGCAATACTTTCTTCAATATGATCAGATTCAGTACAGAATAGGAACAGAAACTTTTTTATGGGATGAGTCCTACAGAGTAGGAGTGCAGAAAGATGGCAAGATTTGCTTCATGCAAATATAATATGTATTGTGCTTTTTCAGCAACACTATGGAGTTCCACTTGAAGTCTGTGATAATGTAAGAGTGAAAGTGAGCCTGTGAGGACTACATCTGTGCATCTTTCACAGTTGTGAAACCAGTAAACATGCATCTAAAACATACTAAAAATAAAGACTGAATGGAGAGATAAGTTCCTAGAGATTAATTTGGCTAGTTTCAGCTTCATAACACCATAACACACACACCCCAAAACCCCACCCACCATAAAAAAGATAAACCTAAGCAGGAAAGCTGAGAGATGTTGCACCCCCTAAGAGGTAAAAGCCTAAACAAATAAAAATGTCTTTAGTGGTTTGGTTTTTTTAAGCAGCCACAGGTGTCAAAGAGTGGACATTCATGGGGAGAGCATACCAGAGCCTAGGGGCAACCACAGAGAAGGCCCTGTCCCATGTGTCAGGAATGAGATCTTAACCCAGTCCCTAATTCTAAGCAGCATCTCTTTTCTCAACTTCATTGCTCATCACTAGACACCATGCAGATCTACAAAGCAGGCTGCCTGTCAGGAATTCCTGTTAATGGAAAAGAGGAAGCAGGGTGAAAATCTTGTCAGAAGATTATGAACAGAGTCTTTGAATGCCATGGAGCATCATCTTTCTAGGGACTCTATCATGACTACCCAAGCACTCCACTAAGGTGAGGCCCAATTTTGAAAGAAAGGTGCACTGGGTGGATGGGGGAAGCTCAAGACAAGAGAGGCACATACACATCCTAACTATGAATTGCAAAGTTTTGAGGAGGAAGATATTGTAAAAGATGAACAAGGGCCTGTTCGCTTGAGAAACTGAACTCAGCAGGGCCTGAGAAATTGGGAAATCAGGCACAAGGTGGCAGAAATGGAAATAGCAAAGTGGGTCATGTATATATTATTTTTGGATCCATTTTTTATCTTCAGCAGTGGTCCAGAAAACATTGTGGTTTATTGGGGAAAAGTGATAACCACTAGTGGGATTTCCATGGCCCTGGTGTGAAGGCAGTACTTGGATTCTGAGGGGTTCCTTAACCGACTGACATCCCAATTTTAGCCAACCATAGTCTTCTAAAAATGGTAGCTAACGGGACCAGCACAAAATCTAGTGGTGGTGGGGTGGGCGGGGGGAGAGATAAATCATCCCTTAATCCAAGCATTGGATGAGGACACTATGTAGATCATTAACAGGCTCTGTCCCCAGATGATGGCCTGAACTGAACAGAATTCTTAGAAGTCCTCAAAACCTATAATAGCTTTAAGTGTAGAAGAACTTAGAGAGACCAATACCCTCTGTGCTACAGTGATACTATAGCCAAGATACTGTGGATATCTGATCTGGTAGATTCTAGGAACCAAATAAAAGAAAGAGGGCATTCACATGACCAGAGTGGGGTAAGCAGGTGGTGGTGGGAAGGCAGGGTCGTTTCCCCCCCGCCCCCATTAACTTAACCAGAGGATTTTCTTTGCTCTGCCAATTATGCACTCAGGTGACTGGCGTGGCAGTCATTGTCAGAACTGGGATCTGAAGTCCTCTGGTATCCCACAATGCACCACACAAGGAGCATAGTGCATTAGGAGAATTATGCGATATCAGACATTCCTTCTTCCTGGCTCTAGGGAAGCTTAGGCTGCTCCTGTAGCTTCCTGCGGTGGCGGTGCTTGTCCCAAGAGCCTGCAGATGGCACCAGCATGCACATGGCATCTACGCATGCACCGGTGTCATTTGCGTGGTCAAATAGTACATGCACATGCACAGCCACCGGAGCAAGAAGCTGCATGTGGTGTTGGAGAGCAAGTAAGGACCTGCTTTCCTTTTTAAAAAAGATCCCACACCCCACTCCGCTCCTTGTGGTGCCGAAGCAGTTCAGACCTCGTCCAAACTGCTTCAATGTCGAACCACAGCATGGACCTCAGGTTGTGCACATCCTTTAGAAGTCAGAACAATCACAGTGCTGTCCAAGCTGCCACTTGCCTACACCACAGTCTCACAATGCTTTCTAGTATAGTCATGGGACTCCTTCCCCTGCAGTTGCCACTTGGTAAGAACATAAGAACATAAGAACAGCCCTGCTGGATCAGGCCTAAGGCCCATCCAGTCCAGCATCCTGTTTCACACAGTGGCCCACCAGATGCCACTGGAAGCCACAGGCAGGAGTTGAAGGCATGCCCTCTCTCCTGCTGTTACTCCCCTGCAACTGGTACCCAGAGGCATTCTGCCTTGTAGGCTGAAGGTGGCCCAAAGCCCTCCGACTAGTAGCCATTGATAGACCTCTCCTCCATGAAGTTATCCAAACCCTTCTTAAAGCCCTCCAGGTGGTTGGCTGTCACCACATCTTGTGGCAGAGAATTCCACAAGTGGATTATGCATTGTGTGAAAAAGTCCTTCCATTTGTTGGTCCTAGATTTCCCGGCAATCAGTTTCATGGGATTACCCCTGGTTCTAGTGTTATGGGAGAGGTAGAAGAATTTCTCTCTATCCACTTTCTCCACACCATGCATGATTTTATAGACCTTTATTATGTCTCCCCGCAGTCGTCTTTTTTCTAAATTAAAAAGACCCAGGTGTTGTAGTCTTGCCTCATAAGAAAGGTGCTCTAGGCCCCTGATCATCTCGATTGCCCTCTTCTGCACCTTTTCCAGTTCAACAATGTCATTTTTTAGATGTGGTGACCAGAATTGTACACAGTACTCCAAGTGTGGTTGCACCATAGTTTTGTATAAGGGCATTATAATATTAGCCGTTTTATTTTCAATCCCCTTCCTAAGGATCCCTAGCATGGAATTTGCCTTTTTCACAGCTGCCGCACATTGAGTCGACACTTTCAATGAGCTGTCCACCACGCCCAAGTTCCCTCTCCTGGTCAGTCACCGACAGCTCAGATCCCATCAGGGTATACTTGAAGTTGGAGTTTTTCGTCACAATGTGCATCACTTTACACTTGCCAACCTCGAACTGCATTTCCCAATTTGTTGCCTACTCACCCAGTTTGGAGGAGCTCCTTTTGGAGCTCCTCACAATCCTTTTGTTGCTCCTCACAATCTGTTTTGGATTTCACTACCCAAAAGAGCTTGGTATCATCTGCAAATTTGGCCGCCTCACTGATTACTCCTGCTTCTAGATCATTTATGAATAAATTAAAAAGCACCGGTCCCAGTACAGATCCCTGGGGGACCCCACTTCCCTCCATTGTGAAAACTCTCCATTGATACCTACCCTCTGTTTCCTGTCCTTCAACCAGTTAGCAATCCACACATGTACTTGTCCCCTTATCCCATGACCGACCACTAAGTTTCCTCAGGAGTCGTTGATGAGGAACTTTGTCAAAAGCTTTTTGGAAGTCCAGGTATACTATGTCAACTGGATCACCTTGATCAACACACTTGTTGACACTCTCAAAGAACTCCAAAAGGTTGGTGAGGCAATAGTTAGATTTAGTATCAAAGCTAGGCCAGAAAGTGATCATTACCCTTTAGTACTAATTTACACTTTCATGAGCAAGACACGAGTTCTAAAGTTTTGGCTTTTACACAACAGGCTATTGATGGGACTCCCAGAATCAAATGGAATTCCCAAATTAATCAAGTTTTCTCCGAATGGTTTAACTCGGAGAATGGAGAATCACTTAAGGAAGGGCTTTTGGATGCATTGACCAAAAGAGACCAAAATGCCCATATTCTTGAGAAGTATGAGGTTCTCACAAGATCAATTACATCTCTACTAATTAAAGATCATCATGCCAAACCTAAAAAGAAAACTGGCCACTCCAAAAAGTGGTTTGACCAAGAATGCATAAGGACAAAAAAGCACCTTGTCATGCTCTCGAAATATGCTATTCTTTACCCGTCTACACACACACATTCAGAACTGTCTAAAAAGAAAAAGGAGTATAAAGCTCTCCTTAGAACCAAGAAAATGATTGCTACTCAAAAGGAATGGCTATCCCTGATAGAAGCAGCTAGGAAAAATGATTCAACAAATTTTTGGAGGCTGATTTCATTATCCCAGAACAAGGTATACTCTGAACAGATCTGTCCAATTGCCCCTGAATTATGGGAATCACACTTTCGGGAACTTTATAGCAACCACACATTTAAACCCCAGATTGACCTACATATAGATACTTTACCTTCCTGGCTTACGGTCTCCACCTATGAGGTGGAACAACTAATTATGCAGCTGAAAGGTGGAAAAGCACCCAGGAATGACAACATCCCTCCAGAACTATTAAAGACTCATATAGACTGGTGGGCCCCAGCATTGGCTCTCTTGTTCACCTATATAGACCAAACTGCACAACTCCCTCAGGAGTGGGGCTCAGCCATGGTGGTCCCGATCTACAATGAGGCAATAGGGAGGATTCCTTTAACTACAGGCCAATTAGCCTTTTGAGTATAATAGGTAAATTGTATGCCAAACATCTGTGTGTAAAACTTTGCTCCTGGATGGAGCAGGAGCATATAATCCATGATGAGCAAGCAGGTTTTAGACCTAATAGATCGGTTATGGACCATTGCTTAATTCTACAACAACTTGTGGACAAACAAGTTAGGGTCCATAAAAGACCCCTGTTTGCCGCTTTTGTGGACCTTAAAATGGCCTTTGACTCAATTTCAAGGAGTTTACTATGGACCAAATTGGCCAGCACATCTATAGATCAAAGTCTTCTATTATTGCTCATTAAGCTCCATGAGAACTCCTCTTTAAGAGTACGTTTAGACACTGCCGGCAAATTCACCAATCCAATTCCAACTGGGAAAGGTGTGCAGCAAGGGTGTGTGTTGGCCCCTTATTTATTTAATCTTTATATCAACAACCGGATTAAACGGCTGCAAATGTTGATATCCACGCACCTAAATTAGCCAACAAAAAGATCCCGATCCTGATGTACGCAGATGACGCGGTTATTTTATCTCAAACCAGGGTCGGGCTCAAAAGAGCTTTAGATGTTCTATCATCATATTGCCAAGAGGAACACTTGAAGATCAAGCATAACAAATCTAAAATTATGTGCTTTAAAAATAAACCAAAGAAATTTACATGGACCTTGGATGGACATAAATTAGAACAGGTCAATCAAATAAAATATCTTGGGGTGGTTTTTCAACAAAATGCTGGGAAAACGGCACATATGAGAATGGTAGCTGACTCAGCAAAACGCAGTGTGGCGGCAATTAACAGATTTTTCAGAACGCAGGGAGCAGGTTTCATTCCTGCGGCTTTAAAACTGTATTCAGCAAAGGTTATTCCTCAGCTCTTATATGGGATCCAACTGGGACCTTATGCAAACTTTGACACGCTAGAAAGAATTCAATCCGGCTTTTTGAAAGCTATCTTTGGGACTACAAGATGCACCTCAAATGTAACACTGCGCATGGAGGCCGGCCTCATAAAGATCGAATCTTGTGCCTGGCTTTTAATCATTTATTTTTGGTTGAGAGTCCACCTATGTCCGGTGGGCCTAATTCCTCAGTTTTTATCGTTAATTCCACAACCGTAGTGGTGCACTGTAGTTAGTAAAAACCTTGCTGCTCTAGGAATAGACCCTGAACAATTGCTGGAGTTAGACTTGGCAAATGCTAAAAGAATAGTAAAACAGCGTTTGACAGATATTGAATTGCAAAATAACCGGGCCTCTTTAACAGAATTCTATAAAGGAGTAAGAACTAGATGGGATCTTTTACCAGCAAACTATTTATCCCATATTACACTCAGCAAATTCCGGTGGGCATTTACAAGGGCAAGAACAAATTATTTTCCCTCTGCATTATTAGCCGGGAGATACAATGCTGTTCCCCTGGAAGAACGCTGCTGTAAATGTGGCAGTGGGGAAATAGAATCCATTGAGCATATTCTATTATCCTGTAAAATTCATAGGCAATCGAGGGAGCACTTAATTTTACCTCTGGTCTGTAAACAGCCGGATCAATCTGCTGAACAACTTGTTAAATTTCTACTCTCTGATGAGGATATTTTAAATTTTAATTCCGTAGCCAAATTTTGTTACATTGCTCTTAAGATGTATAATGAGAACCTATAGAGTTTCTTATAAATTTGTTTTGCCTTGCATGTATTGATTGTTTGGTCTAGGACCGTAAATAAAACTTGACTTGTTGGTGAGGCAAGATTTACTTTTGCAGAAGCCATGCTGATTCACTCCCAGCAGGGCCTGTTCTTCTATGTGCTTTACAAGTTTATCCTTGAGGATGCTTTCCATCAATTTGCCTGGAACAGACGTTAAGCCAACCAGCCTGGAATTCCCCGGATCGCCCCTGGATCCCTTTTTGAAAATCGGTGTTACATTTGCTACTCTCCAGTCCTCTGGTACAGAGCCCGGTTTCAAGGATAAGTTATATATTTTAGCAAGGAGGTTGGCAATTTCGCATTTGAGTTCTTGGAGGACTCTTGGATGGATGCCATCTGGCCCTGGTGATTTGTTAGTTTTCAGTTTTTCCAGACAGTTTAGAACATAATCTCTTGTCACTTCTATCTGACTAAGTTCTTTAGCCTCCATCCCTAAAAAGCCTTGTTCAGGAACAGGTATATGCTCAATATCCTTTGCCGTGAAGACAGACACAAAGATCGCATTTAGTTTCTCGGTAACCTCCATATCCTCCTTAATAATCCCTTTCACTCCCTCATTGTCTAATGGTCCAACTGCCTCCCTGGCAGGTTTCCTGCTTCTGATGTATTTAAAGAAGTTTTAGTTATTCCCCTTGATTCTTTTGGCTAAATGTTCCTCAAACTGTCTTTTTGCCTCCCTTATTGTCACCTTGCATTTCTTTTGCCAGAGTTTGTGTTCCTTTCTGTTCTCTTCATTAGGACAGGCCTTCCAATTTCAGAAGGAAGTCTTCTTCCCTTTTATGGCTTCCTTGACGGTACCTGTTAGCCATGCTGGCATCCTCCTGACTTAGTGGTACCTTTCCTCCTTTTGGGTATACAATCTAACTGGGCTTCTAGTATTGTGGCTTTGAGTAAACTCCATGCACTCTGGAGTGAAGTGACTCTCCTGACTTTCCCTTTCAGCTTTCTTTTCATCATACTCCTCATTTTGGAGAAGTTTCCTCTTCTGAAATTCAAAATGTCTGTGTTAGACTTCTTTGGTGATTCTCTCCTCCTATATATGCTGAATTTGATGGCACTATGGTCACTGTTCCCTAAAGGGTCAATGACACTGACATCGCACACCAGGTCCTGGGTGCCACGCAAAATAAAGTCCAAGGTCACCTTCTCTCTGGTTGGTTCCAAGACCAACTGTTCTAGGGCACAATCATTTAGCGTATATAGAAATCTGACCTCTTTGTCATGACCTAACTGTGAGTTTACCCAGTCTGTGTGTGTGTAATTGAAGTCACCCATAATTACAGCCCTGCCTCTCCTTGACACCTCCCTGATTTCCTCCTGCAACTCCCAGTCACTGTCGGCGTTTTGATCTGGAGGGCGATAGCACGTCTCCAGTAGCACGTTCCCTTTCAGGCCTTGTATTGTCACCCACAGGGTTTCTGTGAAGGACTCCAGTCCACGCAGGTTTTCTAGATTATTAGATTCTATCCCTTCTTTAACATACAGTGCTACTCCACCTCCAATGCACCCCTCCCTGTCCTCTCTATAGAGTTTTTATCCAGGGATAACAGTGTCCCACTGGTTCTCACAGTTCCACCATGTTTCTGTTATGCCCACTAAATCTATTTCTGCATTAGCAACCAAGCACTCCAGCTCACCCCTCTTGGCTCGGAGGCTTCTGGCATTGGCATATAAGCACCTATACACTGAATCTCTCACCCGATGTGTGCTATCTTTCTTTTGACTCTTTGACCAGCTGGCACAGGCTCCCATATGGTATGTATGTATGTATTTATTTATTTATTGTTGCATTTATATACTGCCTTTTGTTAAAAGACAACCCCAAGGCGGTTTACAAAAATTAAAACATACAATAAAAAGACAATAAAAGTATTAAGCTAAAAAAAACACCCCAAATTTAAAAATCTATAAAATACAAGCATAAAAATGATACAACCAGGTAAGAAACACATAGAAGCAGCAGTAAAAACAATTATGTAAATGCCTGGATAAAAATTTATGCAGTTCTGCTCTGTCCCCTTCTGTTTTATCTCAATCCTTTGCACTCCTGAACTTTAAAGGATGGCTTTTGCCAAACGGGATACATTTTAAAAGCTGCTCTGCAACCTTTTTGATTTTAAGCGCCAGCAGTCTGGTTCCATCCTCTGCCAGTTAGGATTCATTGCACACTTTCATTTCTTCTGTTCATTTTGACTGTCATTGGACAGAGCCAACTGTCAGCTGCCATGTGCCAACTACACCACCACCCCACCCACCTGCAAGGTGGTGGGGTACTCAGTTTATTTTTTTCCTTAGGAATATTGAAGTGTTTAGATTCTTTGGTGAATGAGGATTCCTCCCCCCCTGCGCGCACATACACACACACACACACACGTTTATTTTTAGGTACTCAGTTTATTTTTTAGAGATTTTTGAAGTGTTTAGATTCTTTGGTGTCTTCATTACACACCTTCATTTCTTCTGTTAATCTAGACCCCACTGCTGTGTGTGTGTTTGTGGGGGGAATTAGTGGCATCCCATGTGCCAACTACCCCACAGCCCACAAGCCACTGGGTATTCAATTTATATTTTAGGATTTTTTGTGGTGTTTAGACTCTTTGGTGTTTAATGAATCCTCATAGGGATTCATTATGAGGAAAGGTTATTAGACACTGATGTGGGAAAAATCCCACCTGTGATCAGTTCAATGAATAGAGGCTTTTACACCATTTGTTGGAAATTCAGAGAAGAACTTTATTTGTTCAATGATGTCAGGAACTCCCCAAAATGGAGACACAGCAGAAAAGGAAGCTACAAGAAGAATATAGTAATACTGACATCATTAGGCAAAACAATATCAGAAAAAATAGTTCACAGTTTCATTGAATACAGCAAGATATTAGCCATGTGAAAAAGGAAGTAACCGTATGCAAATGGAATATCCCAAATATGGTTATTACATTCATACTAGCTGACCCCGCACAGAGCATCTGTGCAGTCATGCACTGAGCCTGTGGCATCCCTCCCCCAACTCTCTCTCTCTCTCTGCCCCCACAACTCTCTCACTCACTCTCCCCCCACAGCTCCCTCACTTGCTCTCTCCCCCCACAGCTCTCTCCCCCCACAGCTCTCTCCCCCCACAGCTCATTTGCACGCTCTCTCCCCCCACAGCTCATTCACTCTCTCCCCCACAGCTCGCTCGCTCACTCTCCCCCGCTCTCTCTCCCCCCACTCACTTGCTCTCTCTCTCCTCCCACAGCTCGCTCACTCTCTCCACCCCACAGCTCGCTCACTCTCTCCACCCCACAGCTCGCTCACTCTCTCTGTCAGCCTCCAAGCTCCCTACCACTTCATGGTAGGGAGCCTCCAAGCCAACTGCCAAACTGCTTTCCAGCAGCCAGCAAAACTCCCTGCCGCTAAGGAAATATCTCTCCCTGTCAGCAAATTGCCTCCTAGGGGTGTGCACGGAACCACGGAGCTGCGGTCCGGCACTGGGGTGGGGGGTTCCACACAAAACAGGGGGGGCTTTACTCACCCCTTCCATTAAACTGCCGTATTTTTTCTAGTAATCCGGCGGCAGGGTGCCGCCCGCTTCAATCTCCTCTCGGTGGTCCTCTTATCCATAATCGGGGTGGCAGGATCGCTCCCAGTCCCTGCCGCCCCTTCAAGCTGTCCCCCTCGGCTGGCGGCCGCCCCCTGAAGCTTCCCAGAGGTCCCCCGCCGCCCCCTTCTTTCGAAATCTGCGCTTACTTTACTTTAGCGAGCGGGCGGCGGGAGAACTCCCTGCCATCTGCTTGCCTTGCCGGCTAGGCTGCAAATGGCTTCTAGGAAGCCTTTCGCGCAAGCGTGCAAGGCTTCCTAGAAGCCATTTGCAGACTAGCCATCAAGGGGGAAGAGGACGGCAGGGAGTTCTCCTGCCGTCCTCTTTATAATGGGGGCAGATTTCGAAAGAAGGGGGCAGCGGGGGACCTCTGGGAAGCTTCAGGGGGCGGCCGCCAGCCGAGGGGGACAGCTTGAAGGGGCGGCAGGGACTGGGAGCAATCCTGCCGCCCCGATTATGGATAAGAGGACCACCGAGAGGAGATTGAAGCGGGCGGCACCCTGCCGCCGGATTACTAGAAAAAAATACGGCAGTTTAATGGAAGGGGTGAGTAAAGCCCCCCCTGTTTTGTGTGGTACCCCCCACCCGAACCAAAACCACCCCGTGCCCAGACCGGTCTGGAGGCCTTTAGAATGGCCTCCGAACTGGTCCGTGCACATGACTATTGCCTCCTCCCCCTCTGTCAGCCAATTGCCTCCTTTCTGCCATGTCCCTTTCTGCCATGCCCCCACGCATGGCCCATCTTGGAGAATTAATAATATAGATTGCCACCTGCTGACATACACAGGTCAGAACCAGCCAAACCTCTTTTTCCTTCATATAAACTGAGTAGTACCACACTGCCTTGCAGGTGGGAGGGGGGTGTAGTTGGCACATGGCAGTTGACAGTTAACACTGTCCAAAGACAGTCAAAATGAATAGAAGAAACGAAGGTTTGTAATGATTCCTCATAGGGATTCATTGAGGAAAGGTTATTTATACACCAAGGAATCTGTAAACTTAGAAATTTCCTGAATTTTCTTATTAATGCTATTAATTATTATTGTTTGTTAATCTGGTCTGTCTGAGACTGCAATAAACTTACAACTACCACCAAAGAATCCAAACACTTGGAAAATAGTGACCACACATTTTGCTCCTTAACTCCATTTCCTGCTAGACCCCTGCTAACTGGGCAAAGAGGCACCTTTTACCATGGTGATTCTCTTTATTTAGCAGGGGGAGAGTAACTGGACCTATCCACCCCCAGCACAGTACCTCCAGTGACTGTTGCTGGTGCGTGTCCTATGTTTCTTTTTAGAATGTGAGCCCTTTGGGGACAGGGAGCCATCTTATTTGTTTGTTATCTCTCTTTGTATACCGCCCTGAGCCATTTTTGGAAGGGCGGTATAGAAATTGAATTAATAATAATAATAATTTCTACAAGGGCTAGAGCCAGGGCCATAGCCACCATTGGGTGACCAGGTTCAAAGAATCTGGGCCATGGCCCCGACATGCCCTCCATGTCCGACGTCAAATGTGCGGGGGGGGGGGCATTGTTTAGCTCCCTTTGACATTTGCAGCTCAGCCAGGAGCAGCTGTCCCTGCACTGGATGCACTGCTCCTGGCCACACTGCAAATGTACCACTGGCCTTGATCTAACTCCTGAATGGGGCCAGGCAGCCCCGTTTGGGAGCTAGACCACACCTCTGCGTCTGACATCAGATATGGGTAGCATGGGTAACTGCCTGTGTCTGACATCAGATGTAGGGGGTGGGGCACCGCGGCAGCTGGACATGGACTTCTGCTGGCCTCCCTCCGCTAGTGGCTAGAACTTAGTTTTTTGTTTTTTGTTTTAAAGGAAGAAAGAAAGCTGGGAATCTGGGGAAATTCATAGGAGGAAGCCAACTCGCGAAACAATTCAAATTGAATCTGGAGTGATTTGATTTGGACCCAAATCTAGCCAATGGACCATAGGGGCAATTTGTTCTGTCTCCAAATCACCCAAACCAGCTAGATTTGGGTACAAATCTATTTGCACCTGAATCAATTCACACATCCCTAAATGTCATTGTGAATAACATGAAGATAGCACCCGGCCTCTGCTTCTTCAAGAGAAGTAGACTGAAGACCTTTCTTTCTTTATGTCTGAATATCTTTGAGTGGCATAATACTGGATGCCCATCAAGTACAAGTAAGCTTACTTAATGTGGATATGTTTGAGTGCTGTACTGAATGGCACTGAGATGCATCTGCTGCTGCTTTGTTTTTAAAAATAATTTGACAATGCTCTTAACTCTTGATACCCTTAAAGAGAAATATTCAGCTCATATAAAGAAGTGTATGCCATAGGCAGGGCATTGATATAACAATGGATGTGGGTTCTTATTTATAAACAAAAACCAAATAGTATTCATATCAACATTGCTTTCCCTTGCAATGCCACCAAAGTTCATCGTTTCTTGGTCTGAAATATGATAGTCAGTGACTCATAATGCTGGCTTTACATTCCAGATGAGCAAGAATTCATTCTTCCAATGCAAGGTCAGCATTATTATGACACTCTAGCTGAAGTTCTTTGCTGGCTCAGATTTACATCTGAGTTAAGGAACTTCTTGTTCCCCGCCAGCCACCTACCTGGCTGCTGCTCTAGTGACAGTAAAAGATAAGGTTCTCTCTATCTCCCCACCTTCCTTCTCTCTTCCTGCTGCCTGAGTCACTGTCATAGCAGCATTTCTGTCCCCAGGGAAATAATGGAGAGCTCTTTGTCTCCCTACCTCTTTCACCAAAACACTTAAGAATCTTGGAAGAGGAGGCTCACAGAATTGGGAGAAGGATTGGACTCTGTTGCAGTCCCATTCAGATTCAGGATGACTGGTAGGCAATCAGGGCAGCCACCTAGGGAACAGCACACATAGTAGTGCAATGAATGACAACTAAATGTGATGCTTTATAATTATATTTTTAACATTAGAAAATTCCTCCCTCTGTGGAACATATTTTTGATGCTTTGCATTGCAAATGTTAACACGAAAGCCCAAAGTCTTTTAATGGACAGTATCAAATGGATATTTGGCAATTTGTGTTGTGACAGAGGGAGGGGTTACTCGAACCATTACAAAAGGTGGACAGATATAGCTACAGTGCAGAACAAGAATGTCACCTTCCCTTCAAAAGTAATTCACTCATCCTACAGCCTAAATGTACACACAATCTGACTGCTTATCCAAAAAAAAAAAAGTATGAATATGTTGTTTATAGCAAGAAGGGATAGCAGAACCCTGTTATATATACAGGCTGGTTCACATGAATGCCTAAAAGTATATATAATGGGAATCACGGTTGAAGAGTGGAAAGGAGTTGTTAAGGTCTCAACCCTGCTAACTGGGCAAAGAGGCACCTTTTACCGTGGTGATTCTCTTTATTTAGCAGGGGGAGAGTAACTGGCCCTATTCACCCCCAGCACAGTACCTCCAGTGATTGTTGCTGGTGTGTTGCTTTTTAGAATGTGAGCCCTTTGGGGACAGGGAGCTATCTTATTTGTTTGTTGTTTCTCTTTGTAAACCGCCCTGAGCCATTTTTGGAAGGGCAGTATAGAAATCGAATTATTATTAGTCTAAGCCACTCCTTAGTCAGACTCTCTGTAAATAGTCAATGGTCCTAACTGAGACTCTCTCCATTTCTTCTTGTGCACTTGAGGCCTAGGCCACCTTTGCATATAACACCAAACCAGAGGAGAACAAGCCAGAGGTTCCATTTCGTGGTCATCAGAATGCATGAAACCACTGTTTCATCACAAATGTGACCTGAGGATTGCAAACTGAAATTGTAATCTGAACCTTTGGTTTGTAGCGAGTTTTGCTGCCCCAACCTGAGGTTTGAAGGCAGAATCATGTCGTCTAAATTCTGCCACCACCATAACCTGGGTTTTATCCTGTGGCTGCTACCAATGCCATAGAGAGCCAAGGAGAAAAACTGGTGTCCACAGAACAGGAGAGGGAAGAGAAAGCAAGACCCATGAACAAAAAAGGTGAATAATGATAAATGTGTAAACAACCAGTTCTCAACACACATCAGAATAATCAAACACAACTGCATAACACATGAAAAGACATGTAAAAATACAACAACAAAATGCTAAGTAGAATAATGAAATACAATGGAAAAATGAAAAACCAGTTTATGTAGGTTTCCAAACACAGTCCGAGATGTCTTCAAAAATGAGAAATTGAGAAGTACATGCAGTACTGGTGATGAGTCCTCAAATCCGAAGAGAGGAAACAAAGTACTCCGTGAAGTGATGAAGATGCATGTTGATCAAATCATGAATCCTTCATATGAAGGAAGTAAGCAACCTGCTCTGCAATGACTAGCAATGAAAGATGGTGGAAGACAAGGCACACCAGGGAAAGTCACACGACAGCCACCCTGGGATATGGAGCTGTTTCTCCAGGAGCTTCATCAGGGGCTAGTTCCCATTAGAATATGCTGGAACAATGAAATGAGAACATAAAACAATACCTGTAACATTGTAAGGTAAAAATGCAAAACACTCACTAAATGTAAAGTAAAAATACAATACAGTTAAGCTTATCCAAGCTTATTACAAAGACTCAAGGTACACTTTACTAATGGAAAGCTCAACATGGGTATTGAACTCAAGCAATAATTAATTAAAAGATTTTTTAGCTGTACCCAAAACCATAGACTTCCCTAAAAGATGTAGTATATAATGAGTGCAACCTCAAACAATGTCATATCAAATAGGACTCAAAACAGAAAGAGTAAATACTACCTGTGAATTGTCCTAGTAACGATTGCAAGGGAACAAACTGAAATAGTAATGTAGAGAAACATAAACCAATATATATATAAGGCAATGAAACATTGCTGATATAATACAAAAGAATAAATATGACAAAACTTACACAAAAGTAGAAAAGCATCTCTTATATGATCAAATTTCTCCAAGCATGTTAAAGCTTCAGGGTTCATCTAACTAATGGGAGCTTATTCCAGGTTATAAAAGGAAGACGAGGATTAACAAGGGAGGTGATTCAGCTGTTCCCAAAAACTTCACACTGCACTTAAAGGGGTAGCCTATCATTAATGCTAACCTCAAGCTATGTACCTTAAAACGTACAGCTGAAAAGGTAATTGTAAACTGCAGATCATACTTGCACTAATGACAAACTGATAAGTGAGGTGAAAGAGCGTACCATGCCATAAAGAAACCAAATAGAACCGAATAGGTAGAGGTAAAAGAAACCATGCGGGGGGGGGGACCGCAGATAATCATCTAATGAAAAGGATCCGAAAGGTGAAAGAACCTAATAACAAAGATATTATAACAGGACAAATCATTAGCAGAATTCAGACCATGAGGTGCAACAGTTGAATAATAATGAATAAAAAACGCTTCTTTCTGAAGGAGGGTCTGACGGACATCTGTTAAAGCAAAGGAAGATCCACAGTACTTGTACAAAATGAAAAACTGAATATCATCAGCAGAATGTTGTTGTTCAATATAATGCATCACAATGCATTACTCTATCACCTTATGTGAAATATGTGAACGGCGTTCAGCAATCCAGACTTTGGCGCTTCTTTCTGATTTACCAATCTACCAAAGATTGCATGGGCATTGAATCACATAAACAATGGCTTTAGAGCTGCAACTGGCAAAGAAACGGAGCGAAAATAACTTGTGAGTAAAAGGATGGTGTACACAGACTTAGTAGGAACAGCTAATGAACATACCGAGCAATGGCCACAGGGGGGAAAGCCAGATGGATCAGAACCATGCTTGTGTAAAGATGAAAAGTCAGTACTTATTAACATGTCTCAAATACTGGAAGTTTTATGGTAGGTAATCAGGGGTAAGGTTTCACACCCCGGTAACTGAGCCACTACATGCCAATGCCTCTTGATGATATTTTTGATCTTATAAGCCAATGGAGTATACTGAACAGACCAGAAAAGCCGAGAACTGGAACCATGGGCTGTAGGGTGAAACAAGGACCGGCAATCTACAGAATTAGCACAGGAATGCGCCTGTCGAATAATATGTCGTGGATACCCACAATCAGTTAATTGTGATTCCAACAGTTTGGACTCCCTAACATAATTGGATGTGTTTGTAGAACTGTGCTTAATCCTGAGGAATTGACTATAAGGGATACTTCGCTTAAGATGTTCAGGATGATAAGAATCGAAATGAAGACAGGCACTAGTATGAAGAGGTTTCTAATAGAGGCTAAAAGCTAGCTTATTAGAGTGGTCTTTAAAGACCAAGGTGTCTAAATATGGGATACGGTCTTTGTCCCACTGATAAGTGAATTTAATATCGCTATGGAGTTGATTAAGCCAAGTAACAAAGGGTTCAAGAGTTGAGGGATTGTTGTAAACAAAGAAGATATCATCAATATAGCGTTTGTACATTAATATATCCTGATAAAAAGGATTAGATGTTGAATTCAGAACAAACTTATCTTCCAGTAATGCCATGAACAGACAAGTGACAGAGGGAGCAAGACTACAGCCCATTGCCAATCCTTTGATTTGAGCATAAAATTGATGTTGGTGTCTGAAAAAACTGTTTTCAAAAACAATATCAACCAGTTCCATAAGAAAAAAGGTGGGAGGATGTGGTGAAGGACAGGCTATCAAAATATCCTTGACCATCGTACGGGCCTCGTCCAGAGGTACTCACATGTACAAGGAAACCACATCTAATGTGCATAAAATGGCTGGTGGGAGGACTTCAAAACCTTCAACCTTCATAATAAAGTCTTTTTTATCTTTAATAAAAGAGAATGGGACCGAAGGTTTGAGAAAATGATCAATATGGACAGAAAGAGGTTCAAGGATGGAATTGGAACCCGACACAATAGGGCGGCCTTTAGGAGGACGATCTGGCTTATGAATCTTAGGTAAAATATAAAAAATAGGTACCCGAGGGTAAGGGTTAAACAAAAATTTTTTTTCAGCATCAGTAATAAAACCTAAGAGATTAGCTTCATCCAGAACCACTTTGATGAAACCACTTTTTCTCATTTTTGAAGACATCTCGGACTGTGTTTGGAAACCTGCATAAACTGGTTTTTCATTTTTCCATTGTATTTCATTATTCTACTTGGCATTTTTTGTTCACGGGTCTTGCTTTCTCTTCCCAATGCCACAGAGAGGGCATCTCAGATCAGCCCAGAAACATGGCAGCTCTATGCCCGCCACGCTTCTTACTGGCTGTTTCTTGGAGCACTTGTCCCACCCCCACACTCCTCCAGCTGCTGTCCGGCAATAGGGATGTCATATTACTGTATCCCAAGTTTCAAAGCGGAAAAAGATATTGCAGGATGTCCGATTTCCACTGCGTCTCATATTCCCGCCTTTGGCAATCTGCAGGAAAAGCGGATGGGATGACAAGATGAGCACTTTATGGAGAGATCTCCACAAATTAAGTGATGAAGAAATATTTCCACCAGCACATGGATTCCTGGTGGCATTATAAACTGGGCAATCCAGATACTTCCCCACAAAGGTAACACATGCCAGGGGAGTGATACCTGGGGCAGAATTGAAAGTTAGCCCCTGGAATTCTTGAGTGGCTTTGCTCTATTTTTTGTGCAAACTAGTAGGGGAAGGAGGGTCCAGGCCCTTCTCCTTGGAAGGGGATGCAGTCTCTGTATTACTCATGAGAAGAACCTTCTTGGGGTACACCAGGATGATGTTTCAGGGGCTGGATCGCTAATAATGTGTGACGATGCTCCTCCCAAGGACCGCTCTCTCAAGAGAGTGGCAGGCCATAGAGACACAATTGTGGGCTGCAAGACTGTCACTGCCCATCCCCACTGCTAGATCTACACAAGCCCCGGGAAGGGTACCACTCCAACACCTTTCCAGGTCACAGCAATTGGTGGACGGCAGGAGTGAAAGCATTCATTCTGGCAGTCTGGTCATCCCTTAGCTCATATGCATGTTGTTATTTGCCAGCTGGCTTGCCAGGGATTGCTCAAAATAAAGGCTCCCCTCTACTACTTTCCCTGCCAAAGGTGGGTGGTTCATGCCCCAAAGGCACAATCACACTGGACACACTCCCTTGAAGATCGTGGCCAATGGCTGCTGCACTGCTGATGCGATGATGCCTTGCCCACAGATTGGCAACATGAGAGCTACAGAGCTTGCTGGGATCTGGCCTCAGTGGACCAGGAAGAGGGAGCAGCTCCTCTATCCTGAAAATGGAGATTGCCTCCCCTGGGTTGGAAGACCATCTGCAGGGCGCTTCCTGGGTTCAGGAACTAACCTCAGGTTCATCAACCCATGGTTTCACACTATGTCCAAAAGGACCCCTACTCTACTCTTTGTCCTAACTGAAATGTTGTCAGCTACTTTGAGTCAGAAGCAGTAGGGATGTGCTAACACGTTCAAGTCCAAACTGGTTTGATATTGAACTGGTTCATTTCAAAGGTTAGGGGTTGAGCCAAACCACCCCCAGTTCGGCTTCGCCCTGGACCGAACACACACACACACACACACACACACACACACACACACACACACACTTCGGGGGTTTGTTAAACATTCTTGAGGAATTTCCCCTTTTTTAACTTACCTCCTGTTGGGGGTTTCTCCAAGGTGGTGGGGTGTGTGTGTTTCGCAGAGGTTCCCCTCCCCCACCGCCCTTTTTATAAGAATTGCTTGGTTCAGGCATCTTCGGCCCTTTCGGGGCCTATTCCTCAGCGTGGTGGCCATCTTGGAGGCCACTGCACCTGCGCAGTGGGACCCTGCATGGCCGGGTTGTGACTGTTTCTAAATGCTAGTGGCTTACATACCACACAGCACCATATAGATGCTTCCGAGGTATGTGCTGCTTCATTGTGATTCCAAACAGCATCCTTCCTGCTACTGAACATGTAGAGCCTCCATGGCCCCTAAGAACTGTGTCACTGCTGTAATGATGCCGCTCCCATTGAGAATAACTGCAGCAAAATCACGACAGTGGTAACACAATTCTTAGGGGCCATGGAGGCTGTGCAAGTTTGCTAGCAGTGAGGACACAGTTTGGAATCACACAGCTCTTCTATCTTCTAATTTATTGGTTCTAATTTATTGATTTCACCAAAGGCTGACAGACATGATCTTGAAATGCCCACTGACAGATTTCAAGTCTCACTGATAATATCCCAAATGGAAGTGAGGAAGAAATCAATAACATTTGCCACCATGACAGGTGTGGCAGTAAGTTGCCCTAAATGTTAATATACTTTAGCTCATTTCTTGATCATACTTTGCATCTAAACAATCCTCTGTACTTACCCTTGAAGGAATATTAGGGAAGCAAAATCCTTCTTGCCACAGAGTGTTTGAATTGATTGGCATGTCCCCTACTTTGCTGCTTTCCAATCTCTTGCACAAATGGTGCCATTTCAAGTGATGACATTCGGTTAATAAGTTCACTGGTGGTGGGAGAAGTATGTGTGAATAGGCTGCAAATACATTTATTTGTTATTGTTACTTGGAAAGCAAACTTCTGGTTCCATGAAAAATACCAGCATCTCAAGAAAATCTGCCAGGACATGGCTGAGAATATTTTAATCATATACTGTTTCCATTTATGTTACAAACACATCTTTTCCTATGAAATGTAGCTTTCAATGGAAATAACATTTTGACCAGCTGTAGTAGTTATTTTCTTACTCTCACATCTTGAAACTTCAAATTATCTTCAAGGAATAGTGGCTTGGTGTATCATTATATACAGAGTAAATCACTATATTGTAAATGTCACTTTACTCCAGAGAATACAAAAGAAAAAAGAGCAAATCAACATGAATTTGGAGAGGTTCCACATGTCTGTTGGAGATTATTTTTAAATACAATACCAGATGCATGTTTACTTCCTGTTCTGTCATGTGCTATCTAAACCTTAAATTACTGCATGCACTCTGAGTCAAAAAGATGTAATCTTTTCAAATGGACAATAATTATAGGAAGTATTTAAGGCCATTGATAAAGAAAACAAGGAAATAAATAGCAAATAAATGTTTCACTACAAGCAGGACATTTTTCAGAGGCCATCTGCATTATTTAATAGTAAGAACATGTCGACAGCACCTACCTTAGTATGAAAAATGACCTTGATATTTAGTATATGAACATTTTGGCAACTAATCTTTACATTAGTTTACATCTATGAGAAGCCATAGCCTGCAAATGAAAGAAAAACTGGCAGAAATTTCAATCCATAGACTGCATTTTTAACACACACACCCTCAAGAAAGTACTATGTGTTGATCCTCCCATTATATTTGATCTTCTGAACTTTTTAGGAAAAGTAGTACATACATCTTAATAAAATAAAACCAAAAAAAAAATAAAAGCCTGTCACTTTGCTCTTTGGGGCCTTAATTCTCCCACAATCAATTTCAATTGTGCAAAGTGAATCTTTGCTAATAATGACTGACATCTAGACTAATGCTGCACTTGTACAAATGTGTCACACAACTTGTGTTGCACTAGCTGTAAAGTGGGAGCTTAGGAACATAGGAACATAGCAAGCTGCCATATACTGAGTCAGACCATTGGTCTATCTAGCTCAGTAATGTCTACCCAGACCATGAGCGGCTTCTCCGAGGTTGCAGGCAGGAATCTCTCTCAGCCCTATCTTGGAGATGCCAGGGAGGGAACTTGGAACCTATGTTGCATTACTGTCTAGCGTTGCACCGGCACAATAGGTTGTGCCATTGGTGGTGCAGCCTTGAATATGTCTCAGAGAAGGTCATTGCTAGTGAAACAATATTCATGCAATTCTGGAAACTTCTGAAGTTTGTGCAACCTCTCTCATTGCACTAGCACAACAGTAGTCTGGAAGTCAGTCCTTGTTGGAGAAGTATGATGTTTTGTACAAGCTAACCAAGAGCACAAGGGATTGCATAACCTTAAGTGTTTGCACAGCTACGTCATCCTTTTGTTTTTGTCCAACGTTGTTGCTGGATGTCAACCAATGTAATTATCTACATTTTAATCTGGGATTTAAAGAGCAACCCTTTGATACACAGGGTATCTATCTCTTCTAATAAGCACAGAGAGCCCTTGAATAATTCAGCTTTCCTATTTACTTCAATGCAAGAGATAGCTCCTTTGCCCTAACAGAATCTCTTTGCAGTCAAAACTATTGAAATGAATGGAGAAGGTCCTGTGGCAAGGAAAACTTAGTGAGTGCATTGGTGCCCCTGTTCCTGTAATGAACAGCTAGATCAGAGTGCCTAAATGTCAAAAGAATATTGATTGTAAAAATAGATGCCTAGTAAGGACTAGAAAAAGAGATTCCCCTCTTTCCAAATAAAGATTTTAAAATGCTAATTCTAAAATTAATAGGCTTTCAGTAAAGTTGTGACCCTTTAAACCCATACTAATGCCTGATGTCTTTATTGGTGTGCAGGCAACATGAAAGTAGTGAAGAACAAGCCCCCTAGGTCTTAGTGAAGAGCAAGCCCCCCTGGCCTTCTTGATCTGTCTTAGAATAAACTGAACCATTTCCCTCCAAACTGAGAAATGCCTGAGTTTATTTTGCAACTATTAACCAAAATATTGGGGGGGGGGGAATAGAGAGTTTAGCACATACCTAACTGCCACTGAAAGAAACAGATCAATATGCTATAGATCTGCATATTGATGCTCAGTCATACTGGGCAAGCAGATGATATAGCAGGTCATAGGTATACCATCCCCTTTAGAGTGTTGCTGATACCAGCAACATTCTCTTAGCAATTAGTACCTTCCTAGTTCTATTGGAATATATCTGGCTATATTAATCCAGATGTTGATCCACTCTTGGAGTTCAAATACCTGTTTGGAAACTGTCACGCACAGACCAGGTTTTCCAGTGCATAGCCTGGTTTTCAGTACAGAAATATTGGACAAGGGAATCAATCATTACAGAGGAAAGAGACAGTATTCTTCTATATCACTGAAATCATTAGGAGCGTATCACAGAATTTAACCCTACATCCAGTATCAGTCCCATTTTAATCAGACATAAATGTACAGCTTTAGAAATTCTTCAGTGCCCAACAACAGTACATTGCAAATGAAAAAGATAAGTCCTATTAGCAGCAGGGTGTTAGATAATGATGAAGAGCGATGGCTGCTCTGTGTCGAGTAGATAATTCTTGGAAATAAGGGATGTTTGTAACTATGGAGATGGATCTAACCATATAAATGGAGAGCTTATAATATACCTGTGGGATACAAGTTAGTTGGTTTTTAAAATAACTGCTGCTGTTTTTGCTGTTGCAGTGACTTAATATAGCCATTGTGGTTAAATGAACAAGATGGAAGATTAGAAGCAGCTCAACCATGAAACCAGTGGATGGCTTAGTGGCCAAACTATAGAGTTGTTGTAGGGATAACCTTTTAGGTAATGTACTACATAAATTTTAAAGGGCTCGTACACTCACCTGGATGAGGATCATCATTATGATGGACAGAGCAGGAACATGTGTCCTCAGGTGTATAATGCATGATGTGAGTCAGATGCTCTACATCTTAACCTGGGTGCTTCAAGGCCATGCACACAATCTTCTATCTTTAATGATGGGAAGGAGCATGCAAACTGGATCTCCATGCATACAGGCCTATGCATGGAGTGTCCAACCTACATTACACCTTATAAGTGGGCGAGGGAGAAATGTGTATACCTGTGCCCTAGGCCACAGATTAGGCTTGTTCACACACTCCCTGGCAGGCCAGAAGAAGCACCCAGCCTGGGTAGGAGAGCTGGGCATGCTCCTGATTTGGGGTCATGTGCTTGCAAACATTAGAGCAGAGGTAGGAACATAGGAAGCTGCCATATACTGAGTCAGACCATTGGTCTGTCTAGCTCAGTATTGTCTTCACAGTCTGGCAGTGGCTTCTCCAAGGGTGCAGGCAGGAATCTCTCTCAGCCCTATCTTGGAGAAGCCAGGGAGGGAACTTGGAACTTTCTGCTCTTCCCAGAGCAGCTCCATCCACAGAGGGGGATATCTTACAGTGCTAGTCTCCCTCTCATATGAAACCAGGGCAGACTCTGCTTAGCTAAGGGGACAAGTCATACTTGCTACCACAAGACCAGCTCTCCTCTGGGGAGGGGAATGATAAAGTGTGAGGTGACATGTGTGTGAGGTGGAGAGAATGATAATGTGTGAGGTGACAGCTGGGTAGGATGATCACAGCCTACCCAGATGCCATCCCGAGCTTTTTACTGAGATAGAAGGAAAAGCTGTCCTACCTACCTACATGATCATTCTCTCCGCCTCTTACTTTAATGTTTGCAAGCAGAAAATTGGTGCCCGCTTTTCCTATTCAGGCTTGGTGCTTCTCCTGCCTTCCTGGCAGTTGTGTGATCAAGCCCAACACTTCTCTTTGGTCATAGGAGTGTGCTCACTGGCCCTATGTATTCTTACCAAATAAGTCTGAAGGAAGGATTTTAATTGTTGACAAATGAAAAAGAGAAATTAGTGGCTGCCATTCTATGCAGAGAATGGAGGACAGTAACAGGCCTGCCTGCATTGCTGCAGAGACATAAACCCCCCCCCCCTCAAAAAAACCCTGAGCTGTTCAGTGCTGACCCAAGGATTAGTGGCATCCCAGGTGAAGGCTGGCTTTGGGGGCCTGAACCCCTTTGCCTGAGTGATCACCCCTGCCCCTTCACCTGCACAGGCAGCTGCCTCCTGTCAGGTGGTCCCTGATACCACCTCCCCCCAGCCACCCACTTGCTCTCCTCACCACTTCCGACTGCTTGCTCCTGCTCCCAACGGCTGCTTCTAGGCAGCCAGCCTGCTGCAGCTTGTTATCAGGACATCACTGTGCAACACAACAATGTGATTATAATGCACTGCAGCAGGACAGCTGCCCAGAAACAGCCAGTAGTGGCAGGAGTGGCAGGCGGAGGTGGTGTGGAGAGCGAGTGGGTGGCCGGGTGGGCAGCAGGGATGGGGAGTGCCTGCTTGGTCTTCCACAAACCCACTTGTTCTGACATTGGGAGGTCATGTGCGTGCCAGCAGTGGATGGAGTCACCTGCGCAAGTGGCACATGACCCAGGTCAATGGTGCCTCTCCCTGCTTGGTGCCCTAGGTGACTGCCTAGTTTGCCTAGTGGATGAGCCAGACCTGGTGCTGTTGCTTTGGTGGGTCTGATCCATTCGTATGAATTCTTGCACAATGGCAGACTGCTGCAATTGCTGATTATTCTCAAAGGAAGTATCATTGCAGCCTGCCATTGTGCAGGAGTTCATAAGAGCAGAACCTACCCAGCTATGAAGCAGTGGAGGTGAGGTTTTAACATAATTTGGTGCAGGAGATTTGGTGCAGGGTGTTATCAGTATGTTGATGACATCCAGATCTATTTCTCCATGTCAACGTCATCAGGAGAGGGGATAACCTCCCTAAATGCCTGCCTGGAGGCAGTGATGGGCTGGATGAGAGGTAACAAGATGAGACTGAATCCAGATAAGACAGAGGTACTTATTGTGCGATGTCGGAACTCGGGAGGTGATTTTGATCTGCCTGTTCTGGATGGGGTCACACTTCCCCAGGAGGAACAGGTAGGCATTCTGGGGGCGCTTCTGGACACAAAACTCTCCCTGGTGTCCCAGGTTGAGGGAGTGGCCAGAGGTGCCTTTTATCAGCTTCGACTGATATGCCAGCTGCATCCATTTCTTGAGATAAATGACCTCAGAACAGTAGTACATCTGCTGGTCACCTCCAGACTTGACTACTGCAATGCACTCTATGTGTGGCTGCCTTTGTACGTAGTCCGGAAACTACAGTTAGTCCAGAATGCGGCAGCCAGGTTGGTCTCTGGGTCATCTCGGAGAGACCGTATCACTCCTATCTTAAAAGATCTACACTGGCTGCCGGTAAGTTTCTGGGCAGAGTACAAGGTTTTGGTTATAACCTACAAAGCCCTAAACCGCTTGGGCCCTGGCTGTTTAAGAGAATGTCTTCTTTGCTATGAACCACACTGCCCACTGAGAGCATCTGGAGAGGTTCATCTGCAGTTGCCACCGGATCGTCTGGTGGCTACTCAGGTACAGGCCTTCTCCATTGCTGCCCCAAGGCTTTGGAACCTGCTGAAACCTGCTTTATTTCCTGCTGAAATAAGAGCCTCCCCATCTCTTACAACTTTTAAAAGGGCAGTCAAGATGCATTTGTTCACTCGGGCTTTTAATTAGATACTGTTTTAATTATTTTAATTGTGTTTTAATAGTTTTAATTTTTTAATTTTAATTGTTGAAATGTGTTAATCTTTTATTGGCTGTTTTTATTGTTTTGTAAACTGCCCAGATAACTTGCATTTTGAGCGGTATAGAAATGTATAAAATAAAATAAAATAAAATAAAATAAAATAAAATAAATAATTGCAGCAGCACACAGGTGGACCTATTACTGTCCTCCCTTCTCTACACAGCACGTCGGTCGCTGAGAGAGGAATTTTTAGGAATTGTAATTTGATCACAAGATCTGCTATATATCTTACTGATGTGGCTAATAAAGTTGTGATACTCAGTGTCCCAGAAAGCTGCAGAAACAGAGACTTCTCTATTTGGAATAACAGTTATCATGGTTTTACTATCACTGCAGAACAGTCTATTAAAGTTTGAAAGACACCCATTCTATATATCCCACCTGTCTATTTGAAAATCTCAGGCAGAGAGGAGGGAAAAGATGGGAGAAAGGAATGAAAATCATTTCAGCAGGAAAAGAGAGTAGCCATCAATCAAGTAATGTCTGCAGTTACCTCCTTAGGGTAAACCTGGTGTGGTTCTGTTATATCTCATTTCAATAGGGGCTAGCATAAAGAGGGGCTAAAAAGAGCCTTAGAGAAATGTGAGAAGGAGAGAGAGATTTAATCAGACTTACTGACAAAGTTAATATATATTCTCTATGAAAGAGGAGTCTCTGGGGTCATGGTTTCAGTGTTGAACAAGAACTCCGGAAAGTTTAGAGAGCTGGACTGAGTCAAAATTGATTTTTCTCTGTTTACTGCATTCCCCAGGTGAAAAGTTAATGAACCAAGGCTAAGGCATAAAAGATAGGTTACTTAGAGGGCTGAGATAAAAATATCATACAGGTAGATCTCACTCTGTACTTTCATGCACCACAGTAGGTGCCTCAGTATGTGCAGACAGATAGGAATGATGCAAAGATACATAAAAAATCATGTTGTTGCTATTACAATCTGTAGCTAAGAATGGAAAAAATCTATAGGAGGAATACCTTTGCCAATTTTACTTTAAGTAATGCACTTCTATGGAAGAAAACCATTGAAGATATGAAATTCACTCAGTTCCATGTGAATTCCCATAATACACCTTTTCCCAGTTGTTCAATTTTAATTTATGCCCAGTGTTGGTGTGCAATCACATTTTTGCTTTGTGTGTGGAGGGGGGTGGAAGAGAAGGGAAAGCAACACCACATCATGGGTTAAACAGTCTTGAATGTTCCATTCTTCTTTCACCCATTTCTGTTCAAATTGGGATACACATACAGAATTTTAAACAATAGTACATAAAGGTGATATCGCTAAATTAGATATTTCATGCAAAATAATTAAAATATGAGAATCCAGGACACTCATTACTGTATAGTTGAAATCCTAACATCATTGAGAACTTCCTGGACGAAGATTCAGGCAAGGCACTGAAAACTGAACTCAAAGAAAATCAGATTGTTCCCCACAGAAGTAAATGGGAGAATGGCATGGCGGGGAGGAATCAGGAAAACTAAAACATTGGGCCCAGGACTTTGAAATTTGGCACAGGTGAAGTACTGGTTGGCAGGATTCTGTGTAGTGAATTTGAAGGAGTCAGGCAATCCTGCAATTTTAACTTAAAAAAAAAAAGAATTAGATGTTCTTATGCAAAACCACCATTCTGTAGAGTTGTGGTATTGAGCAAGAACACCACTTTGCCAAACTAAACAGGTATTCTTGCATAAAAACAACTCATTTTAAAAATCATTAAAAATTGCAGGATTGTCCGATTCACTTCAATATCTCTAGTCCTTCTCTGCTGCTGCCATGGCTACCGCCCCAGCGCCGGATTTTTAAAGGTAAAAAGGAGCCTTTCACCCATCCCCAACTCCACATTAGTAGGGAATCCCCCTTTACTTGTAAAGGGGAATCCTCATGAGATTCCCCTTTACAAGTATACCCCTGAGCCAATTCACGAGCCAGTTCTTTGAACTGGGGGCTGGTCCGATTCAAATTTAGACCAGCCACCCCTTGGGGGGCTGGTCAAGTTCAAGCTCAGACCACTCAAACCAGGCCAACTCAATGTCAAGCCTGACTTGAAGTAAGCTGGCTCACACATCCCTGCTCTCTAATTCACCTCTGCTCAGTTTTGAAGTTCTAGATCCAGATTTTCCTGAATTTCTTCCATTTCCCCATTTCCCTCTGTGGGGAACAATCCAAAATTAAGTTCTTGTGCAAAAGCACCATACTCTAGTACTGGAAATCCACTGGGAACACTGGATTTTCTGACTGGAAAATCTGACTCCAACCTGACATTTGATACCCATAGGGGCCCAATAATTTGATTATTATATTTTCAAAATAAGATCAGGTCGGATCAAGATCAGATCCTTTTTTTTTTTTTTTTGCACGTCCATAGCCCTAATGCCCTACATGAGTGATCTGCTCAGGTAGCCAATCTAGTTTAATAATGAGTTTGTGCTGGATAAATACTGGTTTGGACTTTAAACCAATTTTTAGGGCTGTGCATGAATCAATATCTGTGATTCAATTTGAGGTCAAGTCGATTGATTCATTTTGAGGTCAAATGAATTGATTCATTGATGAATCACCCCAGTTCAATGGTGAATTGGACAACATTTTGAGGACCGTAATGCTGGAAAAATGGGCCTCAAAATGGCACTTCTTTCCAGAGAGAGCTGGTCTACCAATTGGGACCAGTGGGTAGACCAGCTCTCCAAGGAGGGCTGACGCACTAGTCTGGAGTGGAGGGTCAGTCTACTCACCGATCTCAGTTGGTAGATCAGGCTGGAGTAGACCAGTCTGGAGTGGAGGGTTGGTCTACCTGCTGATCCCAATTGGTAGACCAGCTCTACCTGGAAAAGCAGAACAGCTGGTCTATCAATTGGGCTTGGAAAGTAGACTTCCCTCCACTCTGGACTTGGTACATCAGCCTGCCTCAGAGACTTGGTAAATCAGCCCACTAGGTAGATCAGTTCTCTGAGTGGGGCTGATGTGCTAAGTCTCCCCAGAAAGAATTGTCATTTTGAGGCCCATTTTTCCATCAAAACAGACCTCAAAATGGCACTCAAATTGCCTGCATCAATTCAGGTCAAATCAGGGGTGATTCTATTGTACCCCAAATCTGCCCCCTTTTCCCCCAGGGTAATTAAAATTAATTAAAATTTAAAATCAAATCACCCTCAATTCAACCTGAATCGATTCATGAGCAAATTGATTTGCACATCTCTACCAATTATATGGTATTTTATTTTCTTATCTTCTGATGGTTGGTGGGTCTAATAGCAATTTCCAAATCATCACACTTGCAACCTAGTTCTCTGAATGTCACCGCAGAAGTCAGCTATACTTGCTGACATGATGCACAGCATTGTGGCTCTCTGAATGAGAGATGCTTCTCTGAACAAGTGGTTGTGCATGCAGCACTACTGCACTTTTTCCAATTTGCCACAATGCTGTGCATCAATTGGGCCACTGATCTGAATGCAACTATTCCCAAATAAGTGGGAATGTGCTTGCAACCATAAAGCCCAATTTTACGCAGGTCCTGCTTGGAAGTAAGTCCCACTCTAGAGGTTGTTTTCTGGTAAACATATATGGAACTGAAGCCCTTAGTTCATGAAGTGACAAGGGCTTTCTTTTAATCCATACGCACAATGGATCCTTGCCCAAGTTACCTAGTTTTGTTTTTAAAACCCATTTCCAACCAAGTAAGGTTTCCTTAAATAATCATGTATGAAATCATTTAAAAGCCAACACAGTGATAATTAGGTTTATGATGTCATGTCTGAGTCTTTATAGTGCCATAACTGTCATTCTCTTATGTGTTCTCAACTAATCAACATCTAGCATTTTCCTAATGCTATATTCTATGACACCAGTGTTATTGGAAAGGTAGGAATTCTTTAATCATCTCAAATTGAATGTCTGCCAACAGTGTATTTTATTGACTGTTAAACAGCTTCTGTTTAGAAGAAATGCTACTGAATCAATATTTTCAAAGGAGGGTTTATAGGTGCTGGTTATTTCTGTAGCACAACCTGCAGCCAAAATGATTAGTCAAATAAAAACTCTATAAACTGCACAATTACTGCTCAGAGAAATAATGGACCTGACATAATGTCCATGAAATCAACAGAAAGAATCCCATTGACTTCAGGAGATGGTGGATCAGAAGAAATGACATGGATGTGTATCAGATACCGATGTCTTTATGTTCAAATAGCAGACATTCTTCAAGACATCTTTTCGAAATAAAATTAGCCACATTGTTCATTTCTTTATAAGAACAATATGGTTGTGTGTGACTAACAGATATCTGTTTTAGAACAAACATTTGAACATGTATTTGTTTTAGAATAAACATTTCTGAACAAAGTGGTAGTTTTTGTTTGGTTAGTTTTCTTTTTATATAATACTATAAAACAACAGATTTCCTCAGCTTCAATATCAGATATAGTTTAGAGACCCATCATTTGGCATGGTGTCATTTAAACAGAAGACTAATTGTAAGGTTTTAATTCGTGGATGATTTTTAAATTGTTAAATTGTTTTTAAGTTTTTGTATATATTTTAACATGTTTTATGAAATTGTTAACCACCCAGAGATGAACGTTTGGGGCGGTGTACAAATGTAATAAATAATAAAATAAATGAATGAATGAATGATAATAACAACAACAACAATAATTTACTGTCTGCTGGAAAGAGGCATATTCTTCACATTGTCTTCTTCTTCTTCTTTATTTACAACCCATAAACAGACAATTAAAAGTGGGTCACATCTTAAGTAAATTGGTAGTCACCATTGTACCTGTATCTGTCAGGTCTTTTTGAGTAATGAGAGCATCACAAAACAATAGATTCCCATACTACCATCATGAAAATATGTAATGCACTGCAAAATGAAAATTGTTAACTCCTCTATTTTGTCTTTTGTCTTGAAGTATGTATATAGCATGCTGGTGTCTTTAGGAAAATTCCTCTGTATGATTTGATTCCTTGCTGTTGGCAGTTCAGCTTAGTTAGGGAGAGAAAGGGAGCTCAAAGAATAAAGATCAAACATTTTGCTAAAGCAGCAAACTGGACCATAAGCCAGTAACAAAAATTAGCATCCAGGGGCACAGCCCAGTGAGATTTTGTTGTACATTATCCAGTGAAATGAATGTGAATTATGCAGCTCTTATGCAGTTCATAGGCCCTATTTATTTCAATCAGACAGTGTTTGAGCTGGATGGGACCAAGATTGCTAGATTTGGGCTTCTAAATGTTTAATAAAGCTTTCTGTGATCTTTGTGAATGGCCCGTACAATATGTTATTGTGCATTAAAAGGGGTGACAGTAAGCTAGACATGCATTTAATAAACACATGGGTTTGTACAGCAGTAATGGACCTTTATTTAAGACTCTGAACAAGATTGTTATATAAAAAGAGAGAAGTACTAACAACTATATGGCTGAGCTACTAAGCTTAGCTCCTTTTACTTCAGAGTAAACAGATTTAGTTCATTTATGCTCATTTAATAATTCATGCAGGCAACCTCTCTGTGTGTACTGGACTATATTTCTGCTGCTACATTTATCTTCTCAGCTCTTTTAATGCTAAGGAAATATATACATTGTTTCTTTTCTTATTTGGCCAACTTAGAATATTTATAATCTTATGGCTCTGTCAGTATGTGCTTTAGTAGCACAGATGGGATTAACCTCATAGTGTAGTTGGATGGATTTAATGGCATTGGGAGTAAGCATAGATCCATAAGAAAACAAGAGGTTATAGTTCTGAGACTTAAGTATATAGTATTAGTACAAGCCTTATTAATTTAATTATTTTTAATAAGCAAAATCTCATTGTAGTAACTGAGACCTATGTTTAATTTTACCCAAAACAATTATAATACAAAACAAATTCCTTTGAGAATAGCTGGCAGAAAATGTGTTTATTGACTGTAATACAGTGGGTGGGTATAGTCTATTAAACCCATCCCTTTTCCATATCTTGGAATAACAACACTTCAGTCCGGTTCAGATGTAACCGTGGCTCCATGCCTCCTCCACCCACTCTCCCGTCCGCATTTGGATGTGCAGCAGAGCTGCCTCTCTGCAGTCAGCAAGATGGCAGAGAGGTGAGGGAGCTGACTGTGTGGGTTTCCTTCTTTCCTGAAGGACAGCCTGCACAGTAAATCAGGCTTGAGTGAGGGAGGAGCTTCCTCCCTCAAATCCCCAAACTGTTGTGCCAGTGTTCGACTGTAACACTGGCACTGCGGAAATGGAGTTTGCGGTGGCTGAACTCCACTCTGACCAAAGGGTCCTCTCTGAGCAAAGGAGTAAGGGAAACTACGGATTGCTTTCATATGCAAACTCAATTTTGCCAAATTCAGACATTTAGGTTAGGAAACCAGAGGTGAAAGGACCTTCAATTGCCTGTAATGTGCCACTGTGTTGATATAGTACTTTTGTTTCCAGTTATTTAAAGCAGTTCACATCCAGCCTCTCTCTGTAAGGTAGGCCAGCACTCTTATTGCTAATGCAGAGCTGAGGTTGAGAAAAGTTGAAATTTCCCATAATCTGAGAGCTGACCTACATGTTACTTCTCCACATTCCTGTCTGCTTCCTGGTAGTGAGTTTATTACCACACACTGTTCTGCCACAAACACCATAAAATATGGCATTATCACATGGTGAGTTTCCTCCTTATTCCCCCTTCAAATCAGTGGTAGGCACTAAGAGGCAAATAGGATAAATTCACATGAAGACAGTACATCCTGTGGTGAATGAATACACCATGTGATGAATGAATGGAAACTCACCACCAAGTGGCTGGGACACTGTTAAAGTAAGATGCAGGCCATCACTGAGATATAAATGCATAAATGGAGATGGATAAAATGAAAATGTACACCCCTGAACATGGTCTTCTTTCTTGATGAGCCCTTTCCTATAGTTATTCCTGCTGGTCAGTGGGGGTGAGGGGAAGCTAGAAACCTTGAGATGTATGCACACTGCAAGAATAGAAAACAGTTTAACAGGAAACATAGACATACAAAAAAATGAGGAAGCAGGCTAAGATCTAATACCAGCAAGGACCCATGGGTCATATTGGATCATGGTCTATAACCTAATCAGTGGCATGATGCTGTTGCGAAAAGGCAAATGCTGTTTTTGGCACTATTAACAGGGCCCTGGTACACAAGACACAGGGGGTGATCATGCCAATCTACTTGATGCTAATCAGGACTCAGCTGGAGTTGTGTTTACAGTTTTATTCACCATATTTTTTTAGAAGGATATAAAACAAACTGGCGGAGACTCAAAGAGAACAAAACTATAATCAACAGTTTGGAATTCAAACCTTGAGTAGCAGTGAAATAGATGAATCCAGCTTTTTTTAGCTGATGACCTATGCCTTAAACAACTGCCTAACAGGCAAAGATTTCAACAAGTGTGTGGATGGAGAAAGCATCACCTGATGGGTTTATGCCTGCTGCACAGCTGCTGAACACCTTACTAGAAGAAAAAGGGCACAGCCTTGTGCAGTGCACACATGATGAAAGATGAGGTAACTGGTGATGTTTAGTTTAGCTAAAATAACCTAAGTGGTAATTCCATAGCAAGATGAACTAAGGAATAAATGGTATGAGGAAGGCTAGTCGGAGAAGAAACATAAAGCATCAAAGGCTTAAGTTTAGGGCAAATTTCCCAAGAATGGAATCACCTTCCTTTAAATTTTTTAGGGGAGTCGGGATGACTATATATTGTGAAATAGGGCAAAAACTAAGAATATGCAGTTTTTAAAATGTAACACAAGCCTTTTCACTGATGGCAAGGTCAGTTGTTATGGTAGATGTGAGTTACTCTCTGTATATTCACTGCTAGGGGGAAAAGTACATTCATTGACACACATGCTTGTACTTCACTTTTTCTGCACTTGATTGCTATATAGTTGGGACTGTTTACATCACTTTATTTTTCTACTAATTACTAGATTCCTGGGGCTGGTTCACACATGCATGCATGATCATCACTTGACTACAGCATGGGGTTGAGATGGGGCTGTAGCTCAAAGGTGGAGCATCTGCTATGCTTGCAGAAGATCCCAGGTTCAATCCTTGTCATCTCTGGGTAGGACTAAGAAAGAGATCCCCAGTTCTCAGGTCCCCATTATGCCACAAATAACTGCTGGAAGAAAAGGAGTTGCTACAGCTGTGGGCTATAATAGCTTATTTGGTGACCAGCAAGCAGTAGTTGTTTTCACCAATAAAAATAGCTTTTGGATCTTACGGTTTGATGCAGGAGAGAGTAGGAAAAATTGTTCTAGAAACTTTCAAATGTGTTTTTCTCTGCTTGCTAATACATCTAATAGAAATCCTAATTTCAGTAATCATTTCTATTTTTCATGAAAAAGAGACAAGTAATAGGCTGGTTTTTCTACCATCCTTGGAACAGCTGTGAAAATAAAAGCAATCCATCAATAGTAAAGCAGAAAAAGGAGACACTATGAGAATAATTATGAATATATAAAAATAAACTGAAAAGATTGAATTAGACTAGGTAACAAATAAAAAGGACATGATAAAAAATATTCAATAACAAAGAAATGAAGGAAGACCAAGATGTCTTATTTATATTTCATAATACAGTACTATGGGAACAATTTTGTAAATCTAGGTGAAGAAAATAGATTTTTGCATAGAACATAACACAATACATAGTTACAAGGAAACATGATGTATGCTGTTTCATACAAGTCAAATAATCAATCCTTCTTTATATGGACAGAATTTTCACAGATAGAATAATTTATTTTAGAATAACAATTTTCATGCACTAAATTTAGTTCATGCACTATTCATTTTCATGCACTAGAATAATTTTCATTTAGTGCATTGTAATACTGCCCCATATACAAATCTCTGGGCAGATTTTTATTCTGGGGGAAAGCATATAAAGCGCAGGACTAAGGATGTGCATAATGTTTCAAGCTTGAAAACTTTCAACTCGAAATGGGCCGTTTCTAGTGTTTCAAGCTCGAAACAGAATGCCCTTCAAATGAAGGACTTGTTTCAAGCTCAGAATAGAACAACCCCACTCTGAGTCAGAACGTTTTGAGTGTTCCAAGCGCCATTTTGGCAGGCTGTTTTACCCTTGCTGATTGGTTTTGGCACTGGCTTTCAATTGGTTTGTCATCTCCTTGCTTCTTGGTTGGCTTGTTAGCATACAAATCAAGTTGCATCACATTGATTTGTATGATAATAAGCCAATCAAGAAACAAGGAGATTTCAAGCCAATTGGAAGCCAGTACAAAAATCAGCCAGCAAGGGAAAAGCAGCCTGCCAAAATGGCATTTGGAACACTCGAAACATTTCAAGCTCATTCTGTGAGCCGGTTGTTCTGAGATAATATTCCAGGCATTACAGAATATTCTTCCTCCTTTTCCCCTCTTTTGCCTCTGCCTCACACTGTGTGGTGTGGCACCATGGAGAAGACATGGAGGAAGAGGAGAGGGAAAGGAGGAGGAGAAGGCAATGCGGTGGGGAAGGCCTGTTTATGACAGTGTTCCACCATGACAGCAGGGAGCTTCCCAACAGGTCCATCTGTTAGGGACTTCCTGTTGTCATGGCAGAACTCCATCTAAGGATTCTTGACATAGGGCAAGTTGGGTCTAACAGTCCAAACATGATGCTCAACCCTACAAACTAGGGATGTGCATGGAAAGCATATTGCTGCGATTATAAGCAAAAATTTAACGCTTTCCTAAAAAAAACCCATCGGATACTATGGGAGTTTGAGGAAAAGGTTAAAAATATGTCTCAAGTTGAGACATGGAGCTCATCACAGCAATCACCAAGAAATATGAGAGAGAGAGAGAGAGAGAGAGAGAGAGAGAGAGAGAGAGAGAGAGATCTGTCACTCTCCATTTCTTCCACAAACAAGCCAAACCACCAGTTCGAGGAAGGCAAGTTTCCAGTTCTGCCATTGTCAATCTGAGATCCAGCAAAACCAGAACAGTGCTTGAAACATTGCATTTGGATTGAAATTGGATTGTTTCATTCCAAGCTCAAAACAGGCCCTTTCTTTAAAGGGTGTTTTGTTTTGTGCCCCAAACACTTGAAGGCCCATTTTGAGTCAAAACATTTCAACATTGAAATGTTTCACAAATCCCTACTACAAACTATTCACTGGTTCACATGTTGTACAACTATCCACTGCCAAAAGATAGTTGTGTCCTTGTGCAGCAAGACTGCTCTGACCTCGGGCAGCATCTTGTCAGCACTGCATGCACAGAGGGAAGGCTTCAGAATCTTCAGAAATGTATTTCTGGATAGCAAAGAACACCAATGCAGACAGGGGGATCAGGGGAAAAAAATCACTCTGCCTTCTCCCTGTGTGTGAACTACTGCTCTACTGTTGAGTGAGCTCAGAGCAGCCTTGCTGTGCAGGGAAACAGCTCTCTTATGGCTGTGCACAACATGTGGTTCACTATCTTGTGGATTGGGGGGTTCCCAACCCGTGGTACTCCAGTTGTTGCTGAACTACAACTCCTATCATTCCCAGCCACAATATATTGTGGCTGGGGATGCTGGAAGTTGTAGTTCATCAACATCTGGAGCTTGGGAACTACTCCTGTAGATATATGGAAAGATGGAGCATATTTCATCATAACTCAGATCTAGTACTAGCCAGGAGCAGGGAATGGATGCTGGACAGGACACTTGCCAATGACTTCAATGAGGACTTGAAATCCAGACTTGACAGATAAAACAACTTATTGGCCATGTTGGCCAGGTCCTGATTTATATGCAAAAGCTTTGGTCAAATATTGCCCCAGACATGGCATCCTGTGGCCCCAGCTCATCACAGCTGTCTCCTTCCTCCTGTGCCACAACTGCTAGAGAAGCCAGGAGCTCAAGCACAGCAGGCAGCATCTAGTGATGCTATCATCCAGATGTGAGACAGGTTAGACTCAAAAACCAGGTCATGGAGACCAGAGGAGAATGGCAAGAAATCCAAAGGCTGACCTCACAATTGGCCATTAAAGGTCCTGAAGACATCGAAGCAGGAGCAGGATAGGTGAGCCAGAGGAGCAAAAAGTGGGGAGGAAGGTCTAGCAGTCCAGGGCAAAGAAGAAGAGCACCTAAGGGGTCTGGGGAGGAAGATTCACTCAAGGTCCCCTGGACAGAGGTCCACTCCACGCTCCTTTTCTTGTGTGAACTGAGAGCCACAGCAGTTGAGAAGGAATAGGGGGGAATGTTTTGAGGCTTGAGGAAGCTAACAGGTATGGAAAAGTGCCAAGGAAATGTGTGTAGCAGAAACACAGGGTAGGGCTCTGGGGTAGGGGTATGCACAAATCGATTTTTCCATTTCCATTTGTACCCAAATCAAAACACCTCCAATTTGTTTTGGGTCCAAATCTGACCCCTGCGAATCACCCCTGATTCGATTTGTACTCGGATTTTTTCCGAATCTGAATCAATTCAGATTTTTTAAAAGGGTCCTGGGGAAAAAAGAGTGGGGGAGGGTGGTAGTGCCCAATGGGTAGAAGCTACCACCCAAATTTCAAAGAAATTGGGCAAAGGGCTGATTTTTAAATGAATTTTTGAAGTGCATGCGTCTTTAAGATTTTTCCCATAGGGAATAATGGGAATTCCAGCAAAGCTTCATGTCAGGGGCACAGGGGTGGCACAGAGCGGAGTGTGGTGGGTGGTAGTGCCCAATTGGTGCAAGGCAGCTACCACTTATATTTCAAAGGAATTGGGCAAAGGGCTGATTTTTTAGGAATTTTTGAAGTTTACGCATCTTTAAGATTTCCCCCCATAGGGAATAATGGAAGTTTCAGCAGCCCCATAACTCCACTTGTGGGCACTGCAGTGGCCCAGAGCAAGTAGTGGTGTAGTGCACATAGGATGCCAACTCCCCTAACCCATAGGGTACTAGATTTTGTTGTTTCTGAGGTGTTCTGAGTGTAGATTCTCTCATAGCAAATGAGAGTGGATTCATGGTTTGTCATTGGAAATCTCATATGCTACCAATTAATCTACACTCAACACCTCCAAAACAACAAAACCTTGTACTCCATGGGTTAGGAACCCATGGAGGTGGTTGGCACTCTATGTGCACTACACCACCACTCGCTCTGGGCCACCTCAGTGCCCCCCAAGTGCAGTTATGGGGCTGCTGAAAACCCCATCATTTCCTATTAGGAAAAATCTTAAAGATGCACAAAATTTAAGAACCAATTCCTTAAAAATCAGCCCTTTGCCCAATTCCTTTGAAATATGGATGGTGGCAGGCACCTATTGGGGCACTACCACCCAACCCACGCTTCTGCTCCTGAACCCCCTTTCTGCCCAATTTCTGCCCCAAATATACACAAACTTCAACAATTCCTAAAAAATCAGCCCTTTGCTCAATGACTCTGAAATCTGGGTGTTAGCAGGCACCCACTGGGGCACTACCACCTGTTCTGCCCCAAAGCCCCTTTTCTGCCCCAAATCTGCCCCCAATACATGCAAACTTCAGAAATTCTTTAAAAACCACCTCTTTGCCCAATTCCTTTGGAATCTGGGTGGTAGCCCGACCCACTGTGGCACTTCTAGGGGGCACTCACAGGCAGAAATGGGCTTGTCTGTCCCCATTTTCCCATAGGGGGATCCAGCATGCACACACCATCATCAACAACAACAACAACAGCAGAGCTTTGCAAAGAACAAGATTTCCAAAGGCCACACACATCCACTGTGTCACTCAGCACATCCAGTGTGTCCCACCATCTCCCCCCCACCAAAATTCAATTGATCTACACACAACAGTATGAAACAACAATGAAATGTTTCAGACAACAGTATGAAACAACAATGAAATGAAACTGCCCCATGCGCCTCCTCCCAATGCAGGGTAACAGCAGCAGCCAGCAACAAGCAAGCAAGTTAGTTAGTGTGATATCACAGATGCAGCAGACTAGGGCCAACAACAACAGCATCAAATGTGCCCTGCTCTCACTCCCCCAAGCATTTTTCATCCACAAGCAACAGACACAGCTACATCTGTGGCACCCGGCCATAAAAGCAGGTTAAGTAAAGAAGGGTGCAAAAAACAACATTCTGCCAGTGGAACAGTGAGGTTCCCCCCCCACACACACACAAATAGAAGAGTGATTTAATTACCTCCCCAGTCCTTAAAGTTATCGCCCCCACCTTCAAACTGGCAGTTGCTGGTTCTGTGCACATCCTTAATGCAGAGTGATTGCCCTAGGGATGCTGTATGTACATACCTAGGGTTATGTTGGAGGACATTCCTTGTCCCCATCACTGCCAGTGGGGATGCTGATGAGAAATAGCAGATTAGAGCTATTCATGTGGCAATGATCCTCTTTACATGGTGGGAAATTGGGGAAGCACCCTCCTTCCATCACACCAAAGGAAAGTTGTGGGGTGGACTCTACATATATCACATACCACATTTGTACGATAATACCCCCCAAATCAAACATGACTGTAGATGAACTGAATGGGGGCAAATCTATCTATCTATCTATCTATCTATCTATCTATCTATCTATCATATCTTTATACCGCCTGATATGTTTATCTCTAGGAGGTGTACAACATTTAAAATATTTAAACGTCACAAATTAAAATACACGACAATAAAAACAATAGAATAAAATTATTAAAACAAGTTTTTTTAAATTATTAAAATTATTAAAATTAATTCTAATTAAAAGCCTGAGAGAACAGGAGGGTCTTGAGGTTATTCCTGAAAACAAGAAGAGAAGGAGATGCTCTTATTTCAGCAGGAAGCTTATTCCAGAGCCCTGGGGCATCCATAGAAAAACCCCGGTCCTGGGTCACCACCAAATGAGCTGGTTCTCTCCAGAAGATTGTAGCAGGCGACAGGGATTATGACAAAAGAAGCACTCTCTCAAATAGCCTGGACACAAGCCATTAAGGTCTTTATAGGTAATAACCAGCACTTTGTATTTCACCCAGAAACATATTGGCAGCCATGGCAGTTCTTTTAGAACCGGTGTTATGTGGTCCCTTTGTGTTGTCCCAGAGACCAATTTAGCTGCTGCATTCTGTACCAAGTGTAGTTTATGGACTACATACAAAGACAGCCCCACATAGAGCTCATTACAGTAGTCAAGCCTGGAGGTCACCGGCATATGTACCACTGTTTTAGAAATGGATGTAGCTAGAAATGGACGTAGCTGATGTATCAACTGAAGCTGATAAAAAGTGCTTCTGGCCACCACCCCCACTCGAGAAACCAGGGAGAGCTTTGGGTCCAGGAGCACTCCCAAGTCATGTACCTGATCTTTCAGTGGGAGTGTAACCCCATCCAGTACAGGGAAATCTAAACCATCTCTCGTGTCCTGTCCCCCCACAGTCAATACCTCTGTCTTATTTGGATTCAACTTCAGTTTGTTATCCATCATCTAGCCCATTACCGCCTCCAGGCAGGCATTTAGGGAAGATATACCATTTCCTGATGACGTTGGCCTGGAAACGTAAATCTGGGTGCCATCAGCATATTGGTAACACCCAGCACCAAACCTCCTGATGATCTCTCCCAGTGGTTTCATGTAGGTGTTAAAAAGCATTAGAGACAGTATGGAGCCCTGTGGGAAACCACACTTCAGTTCTCGCTTAGTGGAACAACAGTCTCCAAGCGACGCCATCTGGAATCTGCCAGAGAGGTAGGAGCAGAACCACTGTAAGACATTGCCACCTAATCCCACTTCCCCCAGGCAGTCCAGAAGGATACCATGGTCGATGGTATCGAAAGCCGTAGAAAGATCCAAAAGGACAAGCAGAGTCACACTCCCTCTGTCGACAGCCAGTTGGAGATCATCCATCAGGCTGATCAAGGCAGTCTCAACCCCATAGCCCACATGAAAGCCAGTTTGAAATGGGTGTAGATAATCTGCATCATCCAAAACTGCCTGGAGCTGAGAGGCCACCACCAGCTCAACCACCTTGCTCAACCATGGAAGATTAGAAACAGGTCTGTAATTAGCTAACTGTGTAGCTAATCCAGTGTAGCTTTCTTCAAGAGCGGTCTAATAATAGCCTCCTTAAGACAAGGAAGCATCCTGCCCTCCCTTAGAGAAGCATTAATATTAACCAGACCCTCCCTGAAAATATGATTATCCGATGAGATAATCCAAGTTGAGCAAGGGTCAAGAGAACAAATGGCTCCCACATGAAGAGGATCATCAGTTGGGTGTGTGAACTGGCCCTTTGGTTGACATCTTGGACCAACCTGCTGCAGGAATTTGAGTTCACTGAGCTATCACTTTCCTTCATTTTCTCCCTTTCATCTTTTTGAGACCAAGTCAGCAACCATTGTCTACTTGAATTGGACCTGTCATTTCTACTTCGTCTACTCACTAACAAATGGAAGAAAGCAAGGAAAAGGTAACACACTTATTAGAAAGCAACAAGATGGTTATGATGATGGGAAAGGAAATCATTTCAAGCCTTCACATTGCACATCTCAAAACATATGTTGCGATCTATTTCTTCTCTATAGGACGTTGTATGAAAGTGTCACAAACGTGTATTGAAGCACTGAGATTTTCATTAAAAAGCTGTCAGTCCCATATGTGCTTAAAATTAGAACACAAAATAAAGTCTTCACTATTCAGCAGACCAGTAACACAATCTGATTGCCTTGGAGTTTCTCCCGTTTCTTTTTTTATGAGCTATAATAAATAAGGTAGCTCAAAAACAGCACCTGCTGGAATGGTTGCTTTTTGGATCTAAGTAGCATCAATTTCTGTTTTAAAGCGGGTATGTAGCAAATGAACAAATAGGAAAGGGAAGAGAACAAATATTTCCAGGTACAGCTCATGAATATTTTTGAAGGGAGTTGGAAGCTGCATTCACATGTAACATGAACTGTGGGCCAAATGGACCCACAGTTCTGCTCCCCTCCCCTGCTCTCCTGTCTGCATTCATATGAGCTGCCTCTCTGCAGTAAGTGAGACTGCAGAGAGGAAGGGAACCTGGCTGTGTGAGCTTCCTTCTTGCTTGAAGGACAGCCTGAACAGCCAATCATGCCTGAGAAAGGGAGGAGCTTCCTCCCTCAACTCCAATTGGAGCAAATGCAGCCTCCAGTACTGCATTCACACATAATGCTCTGCAGCTGGAACCCTGATTATGATCAGCGAAACTCAATACAAACTGAGGGTTCAAAATCGAGTATGGGTAGCGCAACCTTGGGTCACTGGACAAATGCGACCGGAGTTGCACAGATTTGGACATAGGTAGGGAAATCTCTGGCCCCTGCAAGCCCAGGTATGTGTTATGTGCAAATGCAGTAAGAAAGATTTGTTTCACTTAATTCAATTCAGGCTGCAATCCTGTGCACACTTACCTGGAAGTAAGTTCTATTGAATACCACAGAACTTCATTGCTTCAATGAAAGAGCCATTCTGAGATCGAAAGTTGAAAAACTTCTGTTCTGGAAACCTAGCACTTGGTACATGATGTCACCTGGTAAACAGGAAGATTCATGTTCTGCCCTTCTCAAATGGAAATAAGAATACCAAGGGTACCTAAGTTCTAAAGGTCAATGGTTGTCCCCACCACAGATCCCTTCAACAGTGAAGTACAATTCTAGGTGGCCAGATTTGGCGCTTTTTTTTTTTTTTGACCCACGAGAATACCCCTTAGGTTCTGGCCACCCTGGCACATCTACTGAATCCAGTCCCAAGACTATTCTTTACCACTAAATTAAGTCTCATTCTACAGAAGGCCTGATGAAAACAAAAAGCATGGGGTGATTCTGCACTCTTTCTGCCTGGAAGCACTATAAAGCCCTGTTGGAAATGCTGTCCTTGGGGTGATTCTGGGATGGGCAGTAAAGGAGCCTTTTCTTTTTCTACCAGAAGGTTGTGGTGTGGAGCTTGTAGATGACTCTTTTCAGGGCCAAACTCCTTGGTTCTTTTTCAATTGCAGCCAGTTGTTGGAGGCTGCAATTGGGATTAGAAAGATTTAGATCTTTCCGTTCCAGCAGTTTGTCATGTCAAAATTCCACCCCAAGCTGCTTTTCCATCCATGAGGAGCACAACTGCTCATCACATGTTGATTAGCTTTCACAATTGATAAGCAAAGCAGATCTTACAGAACATGGAGGAGGTATCTTAGAGGGTCTGTTTCCTTTCTTGGCTCTTAGAATCTAGCAGAACCCAGTTTTCCCTGACCTGTAATACCCCAAAGGTTTTGAAGTAAATTTACATGGCCCTAAAAACAAATGGTGGGAATAAAAATCAGTGTTGTCTCATAAGGCAGAGTAAAGTGACTACCTCAGCTAGCAGCTCTTGAGAGCTATTAAAGAATGGCAAATTGTTGTGTATTATTATGTATCACCAGGGTATCACTTTCCACCTTTAACATCAACATTTCTTAGTTCAACCCTATACCTGATCAAAATATTCAACTTCATAAGATGATTGTGTCTTGCAGAATATAACTCAGCTTTCTTACAATGGATTGTGGGGATTTATTCTACAGTTTGAATCAGTGCTGCTCTAGGTACAATCATTTGAATTATGAAGCAAACTACTGTGTCTGTTCTATCTCCATAATTTCCTCAGAAATGAATATATTTTCATTTCATGAGATACTTTTCTGTGAAATTTCTGGTCTTCTCCCTGACATTCCCAGTATGTGTAGCTACATTCTAATTGGATAATAAATGCAAATTAAAATTCCCCAGAAGTCTTTGCTGCTATTAACATATCTATGTTATTTTCATAATCTTTCTTTTTCCAGCAGTATCTATTATCTTCTGTGCTTTGAAATCCAAGTGCACTAAAAATAATGTGATGCCTTTATGGTAATAGAGCAGCAGTACTCAATAGAGACATTTTGGGTCACACGCCCAGCAACTCCTATTTCCTAAGAGAGTGAAAAGAGAATACAAATATGAGCACAGCATTCTGCATTGTGTTCTTGCTCACTGCAGTTTTCTTTTTTTAGACATCGCTGCAGTTCCTGGAAGAAGCTGTGTGACTTTCCCACCTTGCGTCCATTTATATACATAGAAAAAGACAGAAAATGTACAGTAGTCAGCATCAGTTGCTGTGCGTCTCTCAGAAAAGCACAGGATGAGGGACATCAATTAAATCACTCAGTCATTAACCTGTAAGATCAGGACAGGTATTCAGCTAAAGGGGATGGTATTTCATCTTAGGGTTTATATGCTTGCTTTGCAGCAAGACATTTTAAACCACTCTTTACATTTGAGAAATGGTGGGATATAATGTTATCGATGAGCAGCCAGCTGGGAAATATATGGGTGACAAGAGTGAATTGTTCAAGGCCAGCCAGAAAGTTCGATCAGCACTGAAGTTCTCCTAGACTAAGGGGAAGTTTTTGGCCAACACAAAGAATTTCCCTACTTTCAGGGGTTACCACATGCACTTCCATGGAAGAGAGTTGCCCTCTCTGTTGAAGTGAATGGGGGAGATTATTTTCTGTCTATTGCATATTAGTACCTGGGGTAATCAGTTGAAGCTAAATGTGGAGAGATTCAAGACAGACAAAAGGATATGGCCCCTCCCAACAGTGCCACTATTAAGCTGGGTTGAAATCTGAAATCTGGAAGTGCACAGGCCTACTGGTTACATACTGGTACAATTCCTAACCAACCATGTGAGAATGTGCAATTACCATCAATGGCCAGCATACTGTATTCAAATTGTAATCTTAGCAACAACTCTGTTTTAGTTAAATACGTTGTAGAAGTTCCAGTGCAGACATTTCAGACTTTGTATGTTTGCAAACAAGGAAGTCTCTTTGGCTGACATTAAAAATGAAATACTACGTGTCATTCTGAATGAATTCAATCAAGTTGTTTATATACTGAATTGCTGCCTATGAACAATGTCTGAAATTCAGTCTAATTTCTGTTAAACCTGGGGTTGTTTTTTTTAAGTTGAAGCTTAGGTCAAATGCAAATGTGAATATAGATTTATCCAGCATGTATAATTTGTAGTCTGTGTGGAACTGACTCATCTGTCTTCTGTATCTGTACTCATGAGATGAGCTCTCCTGCTAAGAGTGACCTATTCATCCTTCAAATAAACAGCCGAAAGAGGAAGCAAAACAATATGTACAGTTACAAAGAAAGAACAACATATTGTTCTCAATATGATACACTTGCCTCTTTTCTGACAACAGGCTTGAGACTTCTACTAAAAAAAACAAAACACCAACATTTGGAGATGCTACAGAATGTCTCCTGCATTTGATCCAAAACAGTTCTGAATTCAGGCAATATCTGAACTTAGACATTGCCTGGTTGTTATGAATAGCTCAAGGACATTGAAGAGAGCTAGCCAAATACTGCAATATATTACCAAACAAGTAAAGCAGCAAATTTAATTAGATATTATTTGGAGCCTTTTAGATTCATATGGCAAGAGCATCCACCATATTTTCTTAATTATTTATTACTTATAAATGTTTAAGAGATCACAACAGCATGTCGTTTACAATTGTCAAAATAGTTAAGAAAGAAATCAACCCCCCAAACTCCCTTTATCTTAATGTACCATGATTGATCAAGCAGTATAAATCTGCCTAATATAAATAATTTATATCAAACTAATTGCATATTCCTCATAGAAATGGAAAAGCGGTCACACCTAAAATGTAAATAAATCATAATCTGGTGAGACCTATCTGTTTTATAACACCAGTAATATGGATGATAGCAAGTTCTAATCTGACACTGGGTGGCTGGGATGGAAGTTCAATAACAAATCAAAAGAGAAGGAAGTGAATTTCAGAAGGGTCTGCTGAAAACTGTATGTTAATAAAAACACTTAATATGCAATTATTCCATTATTCTTACTTAATATGGAAGTGGTGCGGCCCATCCTGCTGGGTGAATAATAAAGATCTTATCTACAAGGAACGGGCAGAACTATATCTTCTAAAGAGCACGGGACTGCTACCAAAAATGATATTCATTCATTCATTCATTCAAATTCTATACCGCCCTTCCAAAAATGGCTCAGGGCGGTTTACAAAGAGAAATAACAAATAAATAAGATGGCTCCCTGTCCCCAAAGGGCTCACATTCTAAAAAGAAACTTAAGACACACACCAGCAACAGTCACTGGACATACTGTGCTGGGGGTGGATAGGGCCAGTTCCTCTCCCCCTGCGAAATAAAGAGAATCACCACATTAAAAGAAGTCTCTTTGCCAAGTTATCAAGGATATGAAATGTAAAATAATAATAATAATAATAATAATCTAGATTCAAGGAAAATTACAGAAGTCCTGGAAATAATAAAGCAGCAAATAATAGCAGTGTCAATGAAGATTAACAGATACGAAGCCAGAATTGCACAACACAGGCAGAATCTCCAATTCCAGAAGAATCAGAAATGCTTCAATCAAAGCACAGAAGGAGAAACTGCAAGAAACACAAAAATACCAAATAAAGAAGAAACAGTGCAATTTTGGGCAAAATTATGGGACAATCCAACAGATTACAATAAAAAAGCAGGGTAAAAGAGGTCGAAAAATGTAACCAACAAATGCAAGATCTAATAATAACACCAGAATTAATAAGTGAAAGAGCAAAGAAAATTAAATATTGGACTGCACCAGGCGATGATGAAACTACATGGCTTCTGGCTTAAACAACTAACAGGCCTTCATAAACAACTATCAAAACAGTTCAATCACATTTTGCAAGGAAGTGATATTGAACAATGGCTAACAACTGGGAAAACTCATCTCATAATGAAAGACCCAGCAAAAGGTGCAGTTCCAAGTAATTCTAGACCGATAACCTGCCTGCCAACCATGTTCAAATTATTAACTGTAATAATAGCCGATGAAGTAATGCAACACTTATTAGCAAATAAACAGCTTCCAGTTGAACAGAAAGGAAGTTGCCTGAACACCAGAGGCACAAAAGACCAGCTGCTGATTGACAAAATGATTTTAGAAAATTGCAAGAGAAGAAAAACAAATCTAAGTGTTGCATGGATTGACTATAAGAAGGCCTTCGACTCATTGCCTCATACATGGATACTAAAATGTTTAGAAATAACTGGTGTCTGCAAATACATTATTTATTTTAAAAAGCAATGAGCATGTGGAGTACACAGTTAACAATCAATGGCAAGACACTTGGACAGGTTGGCATCAGAAGAGGTATTTTCCAAGGGGACTCACTATCCCCTCTGATGTTTGTAATCGCCATGACTCCATTTTCACAAATACTAAGGAAAATAGGCCTTGGATACCAAACATCTAAAACATCAAGTATAATCAACCATCTGCTGTACATGGATGATTTGAAGTTGTATGGAAAGTCCCAATCAGAAATCGAATCACTGCTAAACACTGTCCATATATTCAGTAGCGATATAGCAATGGAGTTTGGACTAGATAAGTGTACCGTTTTAATAATGAACAGAGGAAAAACAAGAAAAACAGAAGGAATAGAACTGCCCAATGGAAGCAACATCAAGAACCTGGAAGAGAAAGAACATTACAAATACTTGGGCATTCTTCAGGCTGATAACATCAAACACATTGAAGTTAAAAGAAAAATTGGAAGTGAATTGGTGGGACCACAAAACGGAAAAAGTTGTAGAAAATGAAGATGTAAAAATATTATGGGACTTTTGACTACAAACAGACAAACATCTGCCACACAATACACCAGATATAACTGTAGTCGAGAAGGAAAAAAAGAAGTCAAAATAATCAACATAGCAATACCAGGTGACAGCAGGTTAGAAGAAAAAGAAACAGAAAAAAATAACAAAATACAAAGATCTACAAATTGAAATTGAAAGGCTGTGGCAGAAGAAGACCAAAATGATCCCAGTAGTAATTGGCGCCCTAGGTGCAATTCCAAAACATCTTGAAGAGCACCTCAACACCATAGGGGCCACAGAAATCACCATCAGCCAACTACAAAAAACAAGTTTACTGGGAACAGCCTACATTTTGCAGTGATACCTATAACAACAATATTGATAACAAAATTCTGGCATCCGAGGTCCTTGGAAAAGACCCGATGTCTGGATAAAACAAACCAGTCAGTAACACCTGTTTGACTGTGTAAACAAGAAATGATAATGATAATGATAATAATGAAGACCACCTCAGCACCATAGGGGCCACAGAAATCACCATCAGCCAATTACAAAAAGCCGCTTTACTGGGAACAGCCTATATTCTGCGACAATATCTCTAACAACAGCAACAACATTGACAATAAAATTCTGGCATCCCAGGTCCTTGGGAAGGACTCGATGTCTGGATAAAACAAACCAGTCAATAACACCTGTCTGACTGACTGTGTAAATAAATAAATAAATAAATAAATAAATAAATAATACTGCCTGACACTCCTCCTACTCCCAGAGAGAACTAGTTGTTTCAGCTGGCAAGACAAATCCTCTGATTGGGAGCCTATTTCACACCATGCCAGTGAGTCAGGGGGGTTCCATGTACCCCAGCAAGGCTTTAAGTACCCCTTGGGGTTCATGTATGTACCCCTAGCTGAAAATCCCTGACCTAATTCTACACTCTAGTTTGTTGGAGCAGATTATAACATTCACAAATATGGTCTCCTTTCATCATCTTTACATGTGAAAGACTGGTAGATAAGTGTGACTAATGGATTTAGTTATGTGAGGCTCCATATGTGGTTCAGTGCAGGACCTCCTGTACTTGTAGGTGATCACAAAACCACCACCAATATCTAACACTGAATATAGTGTGATAGAAACATAGTATATCAAATTAGGACACAGTGCTAAAGAAACCTTTTACAATAGATTCCTCCCTCCATGTAACTTTTGAAAATCACAGATGGGGAAATTTCAAATCAATATCTTTCTGCTTTTAATCCAATGAGCCACTACCTTTTTGTATGAAGGCAACTGATATCTTGTGATTTTGTTTTTAATCAAAGGGCACCCTGCTATTTAAGCATTGGAACAGACTAACCTACCGAACCCCATCTGTTACCACAAATAGTTGCCAGCTTTTTCTGTGGGTTTGTCACTTGCTCCAAACTGGTTTCTCATCTTCAACCTATAGATTAATACAATGTACACAGCAGGAGAAAGGGAAGCTCCTACTGTGAAAATAGCCACACTTATAATGCTCTTTCTAGTCTCCACACAGTTTGCTAATTCTTCATTCTAATTAATTCAGCAGTTAGTGCTGCCTCACCTTCAAGTACAGCAGCCTGTGCTGGTTTGTCATGGATCTCAAACTGACCACCTTCAGGTGGAATCTGGACAAAAGAATGTCTTCTCATTTTTGCTTTATTCAATAATTCCTCAGCTTCTTCAAGATTATAGGTTCACAAATAATGTGGAACCTATTTGCAAGGTTGTTAACTGACATGTCAGTAAAGCCATGCACACGACCAAACCATGGATGAGAAGGGTGGTGGTGGGAAGGTTTCAACTACCTTCCTCCCAGATGACTGTTGGAAGTGAAGGACTCTGCGCTGTCTCGTGTCTCAATGACAGAGGGGGGCAGACTATATCTATATCCCTTCTCTATATAAATGAAACAATAGATAAATAAATAAATACTGCTCTGACACTATCCCTTTGAAATGTAAATTGCTGCTCTTAGGGACTTCCTTCCTTCCTTCCTGCGACTTCCTCTTCCTCTTTCCCTTTCTTCTCGCTTGCAACACACACTCCTCTCTCCCTACACCATGTGTGCAGAGATGCAGAAACCATCCATCTGCATCCAGCTAGCTAGCTAGATTAGAGGTCCTATCTCTCCACTCCACTAACAGAGTCCACTAATAAAGACTCCTTATATTGATTTTAAACTATGAACTGGTTCCAAGTTTCTTTTACTCTCAGCATACACGCATGCCTAGGCAGACTCTGCTATGTTGTGCCTCAGTGCACTCTGCTGTAATAGAAGGGTATCTCTTACCAGAGAGAATTCCCAACAATGACCAACAGAGCTCCTCTTCGGTGCACCATCGCACACACACACAATGCACACTGTTCCATGCAGCACAGATCACTGGAGGCTGGGACTCATTTTCTTGGCCTCCAGGAATCCCACAATACACCATGCAACAAGTCTGGTGAATTGGGGGATTCCCCCAGGAGGTGTGTGCTCTAGGTACCCAACTCTGGTCACATTCACATTTAACAAGAAACCGGAGGTTGCCAATCCCATAGTTAATTTTTCTAACCGTGAATCGCATCTCAGACATTCATCCAACCACATCCTGGTAACCTCCACTTTCAGGGCAGGGGAGCCCCTCCCTCTTCCTGGCCCACCTAGGCCACATCCCAGCAAGCTCTATAGTGTTTGCATCACCACACTGTGGGCAAGGTGTCAGAACATCTGCAGGGCCACAGTAACTGGCCACAATCTTCAAGCTGGTGTGCCGACCACCAGTGTGTCTTTCCTGAATTGACTGCCTACCTTTGGCAGGTAAAGTGTGCCGTTGAGTCAGTGTTGACTCCTGGCGACCACAGAGCCCTGTGGTTGTCTTTGGCAGAATACAGGAGGGGTTTACCATTGGTATCTCCCGCACAGTGTGATTTTCCGATATCGTTGCTGCTGGATATAGGTGTCTCCCATAGTCTGGGAAACATACCAGGGGGATTCAAATCGGCAACCGCTGGCTTGCTAGTTAAGTCATTTCCTCACTGCCAATTAGGTGGCTTCTTTGACAGGTAAGGGTATTTAAATTCCTTTAAACAGCATACAGGCCCTTCATCAGGCAGTGAATGCACCATGACCCTTGTAAGACCCCCACAACAAAATAGTTTAGCATGAGCACAATTTCTGGCAGTTGGGTGGGGGGATGCTGAGGAGCACTATTTTTCTGTTACTCGGGAAAGAGAAGGGAGCATGATGAATTCCTAGGAGGGGATATGTATATGAAGAAGGGCAAAGGATCGTGGGTCCGGCCTGCAGTGACCAAGGATGCTCTAGCGATGGCTCATCCCAGCTAAGCAGTCCACGGATACCAAACCACACTCCTGCCCCCATGTCAGCTTGCTGCCTGGGAATTAGCACTCTCATGAGAGGGCCAGTCTACTGGGGAGGACATTAGGCTCAAAAACCTTTCATCAGGTTTGGACCAGTATTGCAGCAATATAGATCTGCTGGCACAGGGAATTGTGGGAGTGGGGAGCCCTGGTTGTCTGTGACCCCAAGAGACTGGGGTCACCATTCCGGGGGGAAATAAAGATGGATATGTTCAAATGGGCAAACAGGCTGGCAGAGGGCCTGCTTTGCTTCTTTGCAGCAGTCACCAAGACAGGGAGAGGTGTTGCCAGCATAACCATCCCTGCAGCTTGCTTGTGTGGAGCAACCAAGCTGGGCAGAATCTGTCATCCTGCCTGCATGTGTGTCTCCATGGCCTAACACTCTCATGAGAGAGTGGTCCATGGGAGAAGGGCTTTCATCACACATTATTAACCTGACCTGTTCAGGGGGTTCAAAGTTTTGTGAGGTTGCTTTACTTAACCCCCTATGGGGCCTTCTCCAAGGCCATTGAGAGTCTCCAGAAGTTCCCCCTCCCCTCACTGGCCTCTGTTTATACCTTAAATAGTCCATTCTAGGTGGACTTTGGCCCTTTATGGGCCTTTCCCCTGTCATGGCAGCCATTTTGGAGGTTGCCGTGCATGTGCAATGGGCCCCTGCATGGCTAGGTTAACAGGTTTGGTCCCTAGGCTTACTCATGAGAAGAACCATCCACCAGGAGTAGCACTGCCTCCAGTGAAAAGAACTATTCTACATATGTAATGATGATGCATGCTGCTTCTGAGTAGACTGCTCTCTCATGAGAGTGGAAAGTCATGGGGATATCCCTTCAAAACCTATGAGAAGAACCATCTAGGTGGACAGGGGAGCAGAAAGAATCATTAATAATGTGTGATGAAAGCCCTTCTCCCATGGACCACTCTCTCATGAGAGTGTTAGGCCATGGAGACACACATGCAGGCAGGATGACAGATTCTGCCCAGTTTGGTTGCTCTACACAAGCAAACTGCAGGGATGGTTATGCTGGCAACACCTCTCCTTTTAACCAAGCTGGTTCAATATCAAACTAATTTGCACATCCCTAGGGCAGGGTAAGTGCTCAGAGAGAAGGCCAGAGAGAAGAGCTGCAGGCATGGAGCGGGTGCAATCCTGGGCAGGTCTGGACCATCATCTCTATGATTATGGTTCCAGAAACTGCACACAATTGCAGTTATGGTAGTGTCTGTGTTCAGACGGAACACTTCCACCAAAAAACCTCAGAGAAACTCACTACAAAACAAAGATTCAAATTGGAGTTTAGCGAGGCAAACCACCGGTTGCTTTTGCTGAGAAACCATGGTTGCATGAATTGGGATGTTCACCAATTCAAACCTCTCCCCAATTTAACTGCAATTTCATGTTACGTGCAAATGCGGCCTTTGTGTCATTTCCTACTTTGTAGATGACTTGGAGAACCTCTTCTGTGTTAATGGAACCTTAAGCTGCCAGCTATTCAATATGCCTTTTCCGAGCAAAAATGTTTCTGTTGGGGAACTGGGTAGCAAGAAAGGGAGACCCCCAGCTAAACTGGATTTTTGAAAACTTCATGAGAAGCATTCAAAAATTCTCTCAAGACTTTTTGAATGAGGAATATGAACACTCAAAAATTCCTACTAGTTTGGGGGACAAGAAGAAGGGGTGAATAGTATCCCTCTCATTATGGTATTTGTCATTTTATTTTCAATCCTCTTTAAAAAATGTAAAACACTTAATCTCTCTTTTTCCTCTTTATCTTCTTCTCCATTCAGTAGACTTTACTGTGAGCTTCCTAGAAATGAGCAAATTATGAGCAACTAGTTTGGATCTGCATTGCACTTTCCACACTCTTTCAGAGAATGTGAACTGGAGAGCATTGCTTCTCCCTTCTCCCAACTCATTTATGAGGTCCTTTCCATTAAAACGTACCTTATAGCAGAAAATAAAGGAGAGGGCAAGGGAGAAAGGTGCACTTTGGGCTTTCCTCAGGTCCTACAGCCACCACGAACATCCAAAGAGCAGCAGCAATATCCTCTCATCACAGCCAAGGTTAGAATGTATAGTTTGGGGAAAGGGGAAGCGGCAAGAATGATTCAGAATGTTTTATTTTACTGTTTTATTGTTTTGTGAGCTGCGCAGAGAACAATGTGTTATGTGGCAGCTATATAAATAAGGCTGTTTGTTTGTTTATTGTTTAATGGGGTGAACTTATTTTCAAACCAACCCAAAACTGAAAGGAAACTTGACTTGAAGCAGTAAACCTTTGTTATTTCAGTAACAGATTGACTTGAATCAGTAAACATTTGCGGGGGATTAATTTTGAAACTCAGCAACACCACAGCTTCCCACTGCTATCGCTGTATCTCCTTTCTGCATAGTTGCATCTGTTTCAGATGTTATTGCTGGCTAACATCTTAAAGAAGCACTTTGTGATGACCAAAACTGTGCAGGAACAAAAAGATCACATAGTTGCACTAAAAATGGGCGTTTGTGGAATTGTGCTATAATATACTTGCACTCTTGTGAATCAGTTCCCTTTGAAACCAAAGAGGTGTGCTGCAGGGTGTGTAACTGTTGAGAAAGTGAAAGCATGCTTGTGGTAACACAACACTAGTCTGGCTCACAAACTTCAGACTTGGCACAATAGCTAGCACAACAGCTTTGGCCTAGTGTAACATCCTTTCACAAATGCTTTCTTAATTAGGATGTCAGCCACTATCTATGTCAAGGTAAATCTGAGGGGTTTTATTTGATCCCAATGTGCATCATTTTGCACTCACTTATATTCAATCTAGAGAGAGCTCTCAGAAGCTCTTCACAGTCGCCTTGGTATTTTACCAGGATTCCATATTTTCACTCACCACAGTTTCCATGGTTAGTGGACCACTGGGCATTTCAAAAAGTGAGTGCCAGCCTTCCACCCATGGGAAAAGATCATCATGCAGTGGCCACAGCAATCTCAATCCCTTGCACAGTTCTAAAGTTTGGAGGAAGTCTTCCATTCAAGACCTGTCACACACAATAAACAACTGCTGTATTCACACACAATGCAGAATGGTGCTTCCAATGGGCCCACTTCCTGCTCTCCTCTCTGCATTCGGATGAAACAGAGAGCAGGCTCTCTGCATTCAGGAAGACTGCAAAGAGGAGGGCGAATTGTCTGTCCGGGCTTCCTTCTTGTTTGGACATCCCACACAGCCAATCATGGCCAGACAGAGGGAGGAGCTTCTTCTCTCAACTCTGGTTAGAGCAAATGCATCCTCCAGTTCTGCATTCACTCATAATGCTCCAAAACTCCAACCTTGGCTTTGAGCAGGAAAACTCACTACAAGCCATCGAGGGTTCAAATTGGAGTTTGTGGAGCACATGCTCCATTTGCTTTTCAAATGGGACTGAAGTTGCATGCGTTCAGATGCAACAGTTTGGCAACCTCTTACCAAAACTGCCCCAGAGCATTTGGCTAGGGCCAATTGACTAAAGTGGGGAAATTAGCTTTTGATCATGCCTTCTCCATGTTTGACAGTCATCTGTGGACATAGAGCTGATGCGACTTGCCAAAAAGCTCCAGTTTTGTCTCATCTGTCCAAAGGACATTCTCCCAGAAGCATTGTGGCTTGTCAAGATGCATCTTAGCAAATTCCAGTCTGGCTTTTTAATGACAAAACTGGAGCTTTTTGGCAAGTCACATCAGCTCTATGTTCACAGATGAAAAAATGAAGCTTTCAAAGAAAATAACACCATACCTACTGTGAAACATGGAAGAGGCTTGGTTATGTTTGGGGGCTGCTTTGCTGCCTCTGGCACGGGGTGCCTTGAGTCTGTGCAAGGAACAATGAAATCTCAAGACTATCAAGACATTCTGGAGTGAAACGTACTGCCCAGTGTCAGAAAGCTCTGTCTCAGTCACAGGTCATGGATCCTCCAACAGGATAATGTCCCAAAACACACAGGTAAAAGCACCCAAGAATGGCTAAGGACAAAACATTGGACTATTCTGAAGTGGCCTTCTATGAGCCCTGATTTGAATCCTATCAAACATCTATGGAAAGAACTGAAACATGCAGTATGGAGAAGGCACCCTTCAAACCTGACACAGCTGGAGTAGTTTGCTCAGGAAGAGTGGGCCAAACTACCTGTTGACAGGTGCAGAAGTCTCATTGAGAGCTACAGGAATCGCTTGTTTGTAGTGATTGCCTCTAAAGTTTGTGCAACTAGATATTAGGCTAAGGGTCCCATCATTTTTGTCTATGCCATTTTAATTTGTGTTATTATTTGAAATATTCTGTTGCATCAAAACTCTAAAGCAAAGTCTGATTTTTGTTAAATGCAGAATAAACAATGATGGGTGCCAATTACATTTGTCCATTTCAAGTTATTTCAGAGACAATTGTGGGTCCTTCTTTTTTGTGGATAGGTACCAACACATTTGTCCATGTGTGTACCATTCCACATTACGTGTGAATGAGGCTACTCTGTCAAAGGGTAGGTCTATGCAGATAGGTCCAGGTGCAGGCTTAATTCTCAGTTTTGGGGCCACAAGAATTGTGATTGCTTCTGTGGCAATGGGAGCTGGTCTTCCTCAACCCTGATGTAGTGATGGATGGAGAAACTAGATTTTGAAAAAGTATGCTTTTTGACACACTCTTTTCTGAACTCCATGTCTCTTTTATAGCAAAGAAATCCTGAGCTCATCCCTGAAGTGACCATGGGATGAGGTGAAAGAATGACAAAGCAGGCCACTCTAATTTGCTGACTCAGTACATTGAGGGCTTGTGCACCCACACTATCCATATAATCCACACTACCCACATATAACTCTTTCCTGCAGTGGTTTTGGAAGGAGTGGGCAGTCAGTCCAACCCTATCATTTTTCTACAAGACATAGAGTCTTTATCATCAGTAAAAAACTTCTTCTACCCTCCCTTACTCTTTCTTACACTTTAAGTGAATGCTGATGTTTAGAAATAGATATGGACCAGGGACTTTTCTTCTCCTGCCTCATTCCTTGCTAGGTGAGACTAGGAATGTAGCAAGGTTGGAGTGGGTCTTGGGTCAAAAAGTGAAGATAGGCCACTGCTCCCCCCACCCGACCCATCCTCAGAGAAGTGTGAGGAAGAGTGAAAAGAGCAAGCTGTCATCCAATCATGGGGGGCCCAGGAGCCCAGGGGATTCCCCTTCGTTCAATTGGGCAAACTAACTTGGCAAAGAGGCACCTTTTACCGTGGTGATTCTCTTTATTTAGCAGGCGGAGAGTAACTGGCCCTATCCACCCCCAGCACAGCATCTCCAGTGACTGTTGCTGGTGTCTATCTTATGTTTCTTTTAGATTGTGAGCCCTTTGGGACAGAGATCCATCTTATCTTATTTATTTATTATTTCTCTGTGTAAACCGCCCTGAGCCATTTTTGGAAGGGTGGTATAAAATTGAATGAATGAATAAATAAATAAATAAATAAATAACTGTAGCTATGCTCCTGTGTAGGGGGATGCCCCAAAATGGATGCTTCTCCCCCCCCCCCATACTTTAACAAATAAGAACCTTCTTTGATGCCTTGCTTTGATGGAAGCTGCAGTCATTCTTACAGCAAGAGTTTCCCCATACCTAAAAGGTTCACAGCATCCCAAGTAGAAGGGACTCAAAGAAAACTTGAGACATAAGATTTCTGAAGAGCCATCTCAAGTTAAAAACAAACTGCTGCTTATTCGTGAAGACGTGCTACAACATTACTGAAAGCTGTCGTCTGTGTTAAATAAAAAGATGTCATCACACTATTATCAAAGTTTATTTTCAGGTTATATTAACAAGAAGTGGATGTTCTAGTTGTTATGGGGAACAGACATGAGGGGACAAAGTCAGGGTAAGGCAGTGTTTAAAGCTATTCCAGTCAAGACAGCCGTATGTCACACAATTTGTAAATAAGATGTCAGGTTCAGTGGCAAAGGGCTATTACCCCCTTCTTTGGCTGTCAGGCCAGATTATAGAGAAAGTGACCTCTTTTTCACATCTGCTAACTATGACTTATTAAGTTCTGGCTGCATTTTGCCATTTGTTTCAGTTTTCACACAACAAACTCTTGAAAAATATAGGTATGCCTGACCTGCATCAAGCTTTATTCTTCTGTTATAATTTGCATCTCTTTTATTCTCTGTTTCCAACCAATTGAGAGAATTCTGAGTAGAGTTGCATATTCAGAGCCAAACTAGATGTGACTTCCTCACATTGCCCAGGCATGTTATTTTGTGTGTCTGTAAAAGCAGTGATGACGATATCCCAACCATCTGGGGTGGGATAATGGCATGGAGGGGAAGATTGTCTTTCACCCACATAGTCCTGATCCAGGTTCTTCCTCTTGTCCCTGTAGTTCCTATTGTGCTGGGTGGAAACTGCCATTGCTGCCAATGATGGCTTTTCTCTTGGGACAAATAGCTGCTTTTTTGGTGGGGGGCAATCTCAATTGGGATCATGGTCAGGGGAATCACCCCTTCTCCTATGCTGTGGTCCCAGTCTGGGTCCCACACACTCCGAATGCTATTTACACACACAAAAGGAACAGAGAAGGGTAATCAATGTGATTAAAGTCACATCTTATTTGCCCCTCAGATGCCATAGTAGAGTCCTTTTTTCATTTTTCTTTTGGTTTGGTTTTGACATATACAGATAAATGCCCTGAAAGGGTTTTTCAGGTAACCTGTTTTGTGTTAATGCAACCCTGGAAATCAGGCCTGTGGGTTCCTCTTCATAAAAGTGAAGATGAGCTTAAGCGGGTTCTTCACCAGCAGCACAAACCTGGTTTTTACAACTCCCATTTCATATGTATGCAAGTGAAAACTCTGGATCAGACCTCAGGCATACTCATTATCGTGCATTCAAGCAGGCTCTCCATCTTTTAAAAATATATTTTAAGGCAGAATGTGTATTTATAGACATATCCATTCATTATTCACTTTGCTGGGGGGAATTAACAAACGTTCTCAAAATTGTTCAGGAATCAGGGGGAAGTGTACGCGACTGATGGCAAAGACCTCAGTGAATAGGCACCCACCACCGATGGCTTTCCCCCAATACACTGAAAGCCAGTTTTTGCTTGACCGAGGATATAAAATGAGGGGTTTTTTTAATCAATGAATGTCCTCCTCCCCTGTGGATCACCCAGTCTGATCTCCCCAGCCAGGCCAGCAACTTCACCTCTTGGCTTCAGGCAGGGCAGCCAGCTAGCTACCGAGCCAGCCTCTTTGCATGCTGGTGCAGCAGTGCATACATGGACTCCCACTTCTTTTCTGTTCTCTCTGACGACAAACATCCATATATATATATATATATATATATATATATATATATATATATATATATATTCTTGAGAGTGCGCACGAGCAGGGAGGGAGCCCTTGACGGCTGGATTGGCCACTCACACAATTGCCAGCTCCATGATGGAGCCAGCGAGGGCTGGGGAGCTCGTGGGCCGCGCAGCCCCCGGAAGCTCCAGTATGCTTGCTCAGGGCATACTGGGGAGCCCTCCGGAGCTGGGAGGTGACTTTTCGCCTCCCCTCCGGGGGTCTACTCATGAGTATCCATGGCACGGAGCCGCGCCACAGCTACTCACGAGCAGGAAGCCCAGGTTTGCGGAGCGCTTGCTCCGCAAACCCAGGCTTTGGGGAGGGCTACAAAAGCGGGCTAGCCACTTGTAAGCCACCGGGCTTGCCTGTGATCCCGGTGGTTTACATGATCAGCAAAAATCGGGCTAGGCTCTCCTAGCCCGATTTTTGCTGATCATGAGAATAGCCCCAGAGTTTTCAACAACCTCCTGCTTCAGAGACACGATGCCTCTCAATACCAGTTGCAGGGGAGCAACAGCAAGAGAGAGATCATGCCCTCACTTCTTGCCTGTGGACTTCCCAGGTAGCACCAGCATCAGGCATTGAAGGGATGTTGTGCTGGTGTTGAATAAAGCTAACTGCTCTCCACCACTTTTAAAGGTGTCTTTTTACTCAGCAGGGGTAACTGCTAACTGAGTCGACCTAGTTGCCGAACTGCTAACTTCTCAGTGCCGCCGCCACATGAAGCAAGCAAGCTGTCGGACTCACCTATCCATGCTCCTGCATCATGTGGCTCTGCAGCCTGCCACTGAAGCAGAACCTCCCCTCTGGCTTCCCATTTGATAAAGGGTCAGTAGGAAGGGGAAGGAAACAGAGGAAGAGAAGCTGCTCATGAGATCAAAATGTTCTGAGCGAACAAAATGTTCCAGCTACCTGCTATCCAGAACTTTGGACACCACAACACATGCAAAAAAAATGTTGTTTGGTTCCCAAAATAGTCTCTGTTCCTCATAATGCAAAAAAAGTCATCTAGTCCCCCAAATAGTAACATGTCCTCTTTAAAAGTCCCTGTTTGGCAACCCTGTGTGTTGGGCAGGGCAACATGCATGCACTTAACTTGAAGACGTCTTTAAGGTAGCCACACATGCAAATCTCTTTAGTTCCTATCAGGTTTTACTTCTGCGTTTCTTCTTGATTTTGTACCCATTGTTTATTTGTTTGCTGCTCACCTGTATGGTTTCTCACGCTGTCCCTGTGCCATGTGAAGAAACAGTTCACTGCTTACGGCTGCTTTTTTCTATACACACTTTTGCTTCCTCCCCTAGCCCTGTCCCCACTGTGTGCTTTCCTCTGCCATTTTAACTGCCTTTCCCATCTCACAAGCTCTCATATAAATTCTACATAAGACTTCCTTATTTAATTTCCTCTCCAGACACTGAGGGGAATTATTTGAAAAATCCTGATTAGGCACAATCGGAATCAATTGAGGCAGCATAATGTACACATAACACTAATAATGTTTAAAATGCAGGCAACACTTTCTGTCAGGAAAGCACTTTGCAGATATTAAGGCCTCGATTTCCAGGGATACTGAGCATATCATGGGGGCCTTTGCCTTTGATGGCAGCTTACGACCTAAATATCTCTCCCTCCCTTCCTCTAATAACAATAATAGTGCTTCACATTTATATATCACATTTCAAGCGTTCACAGTGCTTCTCATACATTATCTCAGTAATCTAATTCCCTAATGTTCCCTATCTAATTCAACTAATGTTAATAAACATTCACTCGCTTTACCAGAGGTTTCAGGCGTAAACATTGGAGGATAAATAGCTCCAGAAGCTCTTCACTTATGTCCCAAGTAGGCATGTGCAAGAACAAAAAACAATGTCTTGTCACTATGCATTTTTCTGCCTACATATATCCTTCACACCTGTGTGCGTATTCATGGAAATGGTGTTCATCATGAAATGAGTCCATTTTCATGTGTGTTTTATCTATTGGTTTCCATTGGCATCTATGGAGGCATCCACATGCTTTCTATATTTTCACAGTTAACCTGAAATTCACATGAAATGTATAGGATCACACTTGACAGAATGAGTAGCTCTAAGAAGTCCCATTTTAGAGAATATTAAAAATCACACACACAGCCTAACTGCTATGAAAACTAATAGTAAACAGAAATAAAATTTGAATTTTGTAGTGCTGCATTTTTGGAAGGTGTATTTCTTTAAATAATCTGCTTCAGAATAAAAAGCAAAGGATGCACTTCAGCAAACAGTACCCTAGCCCCCAATCTTCTGGTGGGGGAGGGGGAATATAAAAAGATAGGTGTGACAGATCAGTTTTTTGGACAGGAGATCTCAAATGAAGTAATCATATGATAATGAAACTGCACTTCCCCATCCTGTTTGCGAAAGAAAGCCTAACCAAATTAATCAAAGTAAGTCACAGACAGCCTGAATAATATTATTAGTTATCATAACAAAATGTAGTGAGGACAAAAATTAGCATAGTGTGGTGAAGGACCAGTTGAATCCTTGTGGGCTATATTTCTTCAAAAAAGAACATAAGAACAGCCCTGCTGGTTCAGGCCCAAGGCCCATCTAGTCCAGCATCCTGTTTCACACAGTGGCCCACCAGATGCCACTGGGAGCCAACAGGCAGGAGTTCAGGGCATAACCTCTTTCTTGCTGTTATGCCCCTGCAACTGGTATTCAGAGTCATTCTGCCTCTGAGGCTAGAGGTGGCCTGTAGCCCTTGGACTAGTAAGTGCTGATAGACCTCTCCTCCATGAAGTTATCCAAATCCCTCTTAAAGCCATCCAGGTTGTTGGCTGTCACTAGTGGTGTGCACGGAACCACATAGGCACGGTCTGGCACTGGGAGGAGTCTAGCTTTCAGGGCGGGGGCGTAGTACTTACCCCTCTCACCGCTCTTCCCCCTCTGGCGCTGCAGTTAAAAGTGAAGTTTTGGGGGCGGCAGCATTCCTCCCTGCCGCCCCTGCCCCCGTTGTTGCCTGGAAGTTTTGTAAAATACCAGCACGCATGCACCCATCGTGGCACGTGTGCGCCCATCACTGCCGTGCATGCACGCACCGCACACATCACATGCAGCATGCGTGTGATGTGTGCGGCGCACATGTGTGCTGGTATTTTACACAACTTCCAGGCAACGACAGGGGCAGGGGCAGCAGGGAGGAATGCTGCCGCCCCCAAAACTTCACTTTTAACTGCAGCGCCGGAGGGGGAAGAGCAGCGGGAGGGGTAAGTACTACCCCCCCGCCCTTAAAGCTAGATCCCCCCCAGTGCCGGACCGCCGGACCGGCCAAGTTCCGAACTGGTTCGGAGGCCTCTAACGTGGCCTCCGGACCGGTTTGTGCACACCACTAGCTGTCACCACATCTTGTGGCAGAGAATTCCACAAGTTGATGATGTGTTGTGTGAAAAAGTACCTCCATTTGCTGGTCCTAAATTTCCTGGCAATCAATTTCATGGGATGACCCCTGGTTCTAGTGTTATATGAGAGGGAGAAGAATTTCTAACTATCCACAGCATGCATGATTTTATAGTCCTTTAACATGTCTGCCCATAGTTGTCTTTTTTCTAAACTAAAACTACTTCAGAATAATAACTAAAAACAAGGTGAACTAGTCTACAATCTGCTGGAGGATGGGGAGTATAAAGGGATATTATTTTTAGACAGGAGGTGATTGCAAATGAACTGCTACAGCCAAAGCAAAGGCGACTCCCCATAAACACAAGATCCCAACATACTGGAATGAAGAAGTGGGGTACAGTGGTAGATGAGTACTGGAAAGGATTTCAAATAAATAGCTTCCACAGAAACCAAGAACATCCCTCCCCTACACACAGAGAAAACTTCTCAAACAACACAAGACAAGTGCATTCTGAAACTAAAGGAAGATGGGGCAGGGTTTAGATTGAAGAAAGTTTAATTTTAAATAATCAGTTTTTAAAAGAACATGTTGCTTACTTGAACTACTCGAAAGAGTGTTAGGGGCTGGACACAGCGACCTTTTGGGGATCCTCTAGCTCTGGATTTCCTGCGTTGCTCAGAGCTGGAAGTAGATGGCCTATAAGACCCTTTCCAGTTCTATGATTCTGTTATTCTGCTGTCAGGCAGCAATATCACATGATTTCACTCTCTTATGGCATTTCACTTTGAAACTTAAAATTGTATTTAAAAGACAAATAAAAACTTTTATTTATTATTATGCTATTTACACACAGTCTACCAGATGTTATTGACTGGATTTGGTACTTTAATTATCGGGCCCTTTCCAAGGGTCTAGGATAAATAAATAAAATTTAAAGATAGTGTCGTAGTCAGTCAGTCAGTCCTTTATTACGGTCATGGACCAGTGCATAGCTAAAACATACATACTTACATGCTTACATATAAGAAAAGAGACTCAGCATAATGTCGTAGTGTTGTAGTATTCGTGCTGTTCCAAGTAGTGTGGCCTTCTGTAGGTGATGTGTTGTAATTTTATTGATGCCCAAGGTGTCAAGATGGTGTTCAAGTTCTTTTGGTACTGCACCAAGGACACCAACAACTATTGCCACCACTACTGTTTTCTTTTTCCAGAGCTGCTCAATTTCAATATGAAGATTCTTGTATTTATTTATTTTCTCCAATTGTTTTTCGTCAACTCATCTATCCCCGGGATTGTAATATCAGTTATCAGAACCCGATTCCGCTTGATGACGATCAGATCCAGCATATTATGTGCTAAATGCCTATCAGTTTGTATTCGAAAATCCCAAAGGATTTTTGCCTCATTTTCTGTCATTTTCTGATAGGATGATCCCACCAACTCTTGCTTGCTGGCAATTTGTAATTCTTGCAAAAGTTCCAGTGGATCATTGCAGCAACTTTATTGTGTCTTTCCTTATAATCAGTCTGCACGATTTTCTTACAACAAAACAAGGTGCTCAACCAGTTCATCCACTTCCTTGCATAATTGAAACTGTATTTCTGGGTCTTATCAACTTTTGCTTTTATAACATTTGTTTGTAGTGATTGTTCCTGGGCTGCAAAAATGAGACCTTCCATTTCTTTCTTCAGTGTCTCCTTCTTTAACCACAGCCGTGTTTTGCAGTTGTTAACTTTCGATTGTATCTGATTAAAGAACTGACCATGCAATGGTTTGTTGTGCCATTTTTCTCATTGACTCCTCATCTGCTGTTTTTTGTATTCATCCTCTGCTTCCTTTATTTTCAACAGTCCTGTCTTACTCACTTCCTGTAGCATTGCTTCTTGGCTTTCATTGATGTATTCCACCAATGCTCGTTTTTCTTCTTCAACAGACTGTCTGACTTGCAACATTCCACGTCCACATTCATTTCTTGGCAGGTACAGCCTATCTACACCACTTCTGATTAGGTGGTCCATTATTTCATCTGCTTCTTTACGAAGGCGGCACTTGCTGTTTGTTGTTGATTTTTCTACTTTTGCTCTTATTGCATTGTTCTTAATGCCTGTTCTTGTGCAGCCAGTATTAAACCCTTTGTTTCTTTCTTCAAGCTGCCATTCTTAAGCCATTGCCAGGTCTTGGTGATGTCTGATTTTCCACTTACATTGTGCAAATATTGACCATGCAGGGGCTTATTTTTCCATTTTTCTGCTCGGTTCTTGACTTGTTCTTTCTTGTAGGCCTGCTTTCTTTCATTGGTGTTGAATAGTTTTTTGTTATGGACCATTTGAAGTACATCTTCTTCACTGTCCTTGATATATTCTTCAAGGCCTCTTTTCTCCTCCTCTACTGTTTGATGGACTTCCAGCATTCCTCTTCCACCTGAGCTGTGAGGGAGGTATAGCCTATCTACATCACTGCAGGGGTGCAGAGCATGATTGATGGTCATTATTTTCCTGGTCTTATGATCTAGAGTCTCTAGCTCTGCCTGGGTCCAGTCTATTATTCCTGCAGTGTATCTGATAACAGGTATAGCCCAGGTGTTTATCGTTTGTATGGTGTTCCCGCCATTGAGTTTGGATGTTAGGGTTTTTCTAACTCTCCTAATGTATTCACTTCCAATTTTTATTTTAATTTCAGTGTGTGAAATTTTATCAGCCTGGTGTATGCCCAAGTATTTGTAATGTTCTTTCTCTTCCAGGTTCTTGATGTTGATTCCATTGGGCAGTTCTATTCCTTCTTTTTTTGTTATCTTTCCTCTGTTCATTATTAATACAGCACACTTGTCTAGTCCAGACTCCATTGCTGTATCGCTACTGAATATACGGACAGTGTTTAGCAGTGATTTGATTTCTGACTGGGACTTTCCATACAACTTCAGATCGTCCATGTACAGCAGATGGTTTATTTTACTTGATGTTTTAGATGTTTGGTATCTGAGGCCTGTTTTGCTTAGTATTTGTGAAAGTGGGGTCATGGCAATTACAAACAACCAAGGGGATAGTGAGTCCCCTTGGAAAATACCTCTTCTGATGCTAACCTGTCCAAGTGTCTCGCCATTGATTGTTAACTGTGTATTCCACATGCTCATTGCTTTTTAAAATAAATATCTGAATGTTTTTGCTGACACCAGTTGTTTCTAAACATTTTAGTATCCATGTGTGAGGCAATGAATCAAAGGCTTTCTTGTAGTCAATCCATGCAACACTTAGATTGGTTTTTCTTCTCTGGCAGTTTTCTAAAATCATTTTGTCAATCAGCAGCTGGTCTTTTGTGCCTCTGGTGTTCGGGCAATTTCCTTTCTGTTCAAATAGAAGCTGCTTCTTAGTTAATAAGTGTTGCATTACTGCATCTGCTATTATTCCAGTTAATAATTCGAACATGGTTGGCAGACAGATTATCGGTCTATAATTACTTGGAACTGCACCTTTTGCTGGGTCTTTCATTATGAGATGAGTTTTCCCAGTTGTTAGCCATTGTTCAATATTACCTCCTTGCAAAAGGTGATTGAACTGTTTTGATAGTTGTTTGTGAAGGCTTGTTAGGTGTTTAAGCCAAAAGCCATGCAGTTCATCATCGCCTGGTACAGTCCAATTTTTAATTTTCTTTGCTCTTTCACTTATTAATTCTGGTGTTATTATTAGATCTTGCATTTGTTGGTTACATTTTTCGACCTCTTTCATCCAGCTTGCTTTTTTTATTATAGTCTATTGGATTGTCCCATAATTTCCCCCAGAATTGCACTGTTTCTTCTTTATTTGGTATTTCTACATTTCTTGCAGTTTCTCCTTCTATGCTTTGGTAGAAACATCTCTGATTTGACTGGAACTGGAGATTCAGCCAGAGTTGTGTAATTCTGGCTTCATATCTGTTAATCTTCTTTGACACTTCTGTTATTTGCTGCTTTATTATTTCCAGGACTTCTCTAATTTTCCTTGAATCTAGGTGGTACTTTTGAATCAGATACTGTTTGGTTTTTTCATTCTTCAGTTTCTTGTCTTTCATATCGTTCAATTTACTAGCATCTGATCTAAGCCTGGAGATTTTATTTTCTAATCTAATATTCCATTTAGGTGATGTACTACTTGCTTTTTTGACAGGTCCACTGATCTTATATCTGAGCTCTTGTGTTATTATTGTTGCTGCACTGTACATTAGTTGGTTTGTTTCTTGCAAATTATTGGCTGTTATTTCTACAAGTGCAGCATTGACATCTTTTAATACCTGAGCAAGTTGTTTTTTGGCAACTGTTTTTAGAGATGGAAGTCGAACCCTGGTGGTTGTTTGGTTCATGTGCTCAATTATTTTTTGCTTTAGTTCTTGTTGCATTTCTGTTAAACGGCATTCGGGTTTTTTAGGTGAAGGCAAAGGGGAGGTTGCCTGGTTTTGATTTTGAAACAGTTCAGCAACAGTGACATCCTCGATTTCCAACACCTCCTCCACCTGTGCCTGAGCAACTTCTTCAATTGGTGGTAATTCTTCTAACATATCTTGAGCCTGTGTTGCTCTTTGCAGTTCTTCCAGCTCAACACCTGTGAATACTTTATTTCTTATTATGAATCTTCTCTGGTCTGCTAGCCTTTGTTCTGTTATTTCTGTATCTGGATGCTTCTCTTTCCAAATTTGGTACAATCTTTTTAAATAACCTATTCTAGTTGGACTAGACTTGTAATAGCAGATCATTATTACCTTGTTGGCATTTTGCGTATATTTTTTCCGATTAAGCAACATTTCTTCCAGTAACCTTGCAGTCTCCAGCCCTGGTTGATCAACTGAAGATCCTGAGTCCTGTTGTCCACTTTCCACCAGATGTCCAGGGACTCCAGCACCTGGTGCGGTCCTTGTTGACCCGGGCGATGACCGATCCGGTATAGATTTATTAAAGTTACGTCTCACCATATTGTTGATGGGAGAGGCACTCTTCATCTGGCTCCTCTGGTGAGACCTGTCCAGTTTGGTTGGACCTCTGGCATAGCCCTCACCTTCCTCAGAGCACAGAAGCCCCACAACCACACCAAGGTAGTGCCTCACTGGAGGTATTTATTATAATACCCCCAGTGAGGTATTATAATTATTTATTATTAAATAAATAGTAATAATATTTACTATAATAATAATAATAATTATTATTATTATTTAACAACAGCAGTTGACATGTAGAAGTCAGATAGATACAATGATAGCTATTAGCCTTGTTTGCTAAGAATGACATCTCTATTTACAGATCCGAAGATAAACAACCATCCTAGAAACTTTGTTGAAAGGTGTTATATACATACGGTAAAAGAAGACAACTTGTTTCAATTATGCCCTTCTTTGCAGGAGCTCGCCACAGTTAGAAAAAGGTGGCACAGTCCAGCAAAAGTTGGTGGTAATAGAACCAATTGTATAAATTTCAATAGCGTGCAATTGTGTCTAATGTTTGCTAGGGATGTGCACAAAACTGGTTTGCCTGGTTTGGTTCGAGTTTGAACTGGACTTGAACCAGACCGGGCATGTTTGGTTTGGGCATCTTGAATGAAGGGCCCTCCTTGATTCAAATTCAAACAGGTTTGGGCCCGGTTTGGGAATCTAGGGATGTTAATTTGGGGGGAGGAGGTGCATTTTCCACTGCTGAGGGCTTTTGTGATCTCAGAGGGTGCTGTTGCAGCCACAGGAGGTCTCCAATGGTTCCCCCTTCCCCCGCCGGCCTCCCCCCAGCACACAACTTTTTTTTCACCCAGCATGGCAAAGTCAATTGTCCTAAAATCAATATTGCAAAGGAACCAATTATAAAACCAAGAGCCTGACATTATATGAAGGACGCAGGAGCAAAAGAAAATGGATGCTACACTTTTCTGAATAAATAATGCAACAAAAGGAAGAAATTCTCAAGTATGGCAATGGTATTGTCTTTCTGGGTTTGATCCAAGCATTTATTTGTGCATATCAGAGGGTTAATGAGTAGGAAGCCCTAAAGAGCTGGCCTCTCCGCAGAGGATTGACAGTGTCCTCTTTGGCAGGCGGATCACCTGCCAGTAGCACAAAAGGCCGGGACACCGAGACGTGCCACCCTCCAGAGCTCCAATAATATACTGTACGAGTGCACAGTGAATTAGGGGTATCCCCTGTCCCCTCCCTGAAGCTGCCCAGGATCTCCTCAGTTTGTCAGCCATGGCTGCAAGCAGGCACGGCTGGCAGATGATAGCAGAAACAGGGTTAGGAGAGCGCTTGCTCTCCTCACCCTTTCGTTTTGGAGGGTGGCTGCCTAGGTGGGTTTATCACTGAGGCTCTGCCAGGATCAGATCCAATCCCAGCAATACACACACACGCACCCAAAAATGAGCTGGGTTTCCTCAGCCTGGTTTTTGGTGCGTGTGTGAATAGCTTCCAAGTTCTGCACAGGACCATTTCTTGTCTATGATATATGCAAACTGGCATCTTTACACAGATCTACTATGGTCCATGCTGTTTCTTGCCAGAGAGCTGGAAGTTGTATGAAAGTATACGAGGGGGAAATAATCCCAGAGCTATTTATTTAACACAGTATATTCTTCAGCGTTTTCAGCAGAACATCAATTGTCTGTTTCCCAGGAACAATTGATGTTTTCAGTAATGTTCCCTGATAAAATCACTCTCTTAAAAAGCAAATAAACCATTAGACATAGCATATAACAGATCAAAAAAATCCCTCTAAAAATCCCTGATTGCCACAATTCGCAACCAGCTTGCTAGAACCTTAACTGCCCTCAGCTTTGCCTTGGGCCATTAGTTAACAAACCAACCATTGCTGCAAGTAATGACCATTTTTGCCAAATGATTATTTCTTAATTGAAGTACAGTTTCTGTGTTTCTTTATGTCATGTCACAATTACTATGCAATATTGAATTTTCATCCATATACAAGTGATCTGCTGAAACAAAGATGAGGTTTAGAGTATTAAACAATACACACTACTTAAAATACAGCACTTTAATGAACAGCTTTTGATCTATCCATTGTGTGGGGTGTTTTTTGGTGTTTGTTTACATTTCCTTTTCTTCAGAGCAAATCCATCAAGTAACTTAGAAGTGGAATTAATGAGAATGACTTTCCAGTAATGTATACAGTCAAGATACTGTATTAGCAAGCTCTGTTATAGATTCATTTCGGTAAGACACATTTGATTATTAGCATTCTGTTCTTCAGCAACAAGCCACATGTACTGTCTGTTTCCATGGCAATAAATTAGGAAGGATTACCTGCCTACTTATCAATTTTTATTAGTGCAATCATCCTACCTGCTTAACAGTAGCATGTTTAAATGGCACTGATAAAAAAAAATAGTGCAACATCAGGGATGCAGGTTAATCTAATAGATTGGAGAAGAGGCAATAAAATAATAATAAAAAGATTGAGACATTCAAATTGTGTTGATGTGGCTCATTAATATGACAGGATTGAAAATGCCAAAGATCTTAGCATAGAGAAAAGACATGGAAGTAAATGGCAGGATTACAAAGAAAATGAAACAGATTTTGTTCATGTTGATGTTAAGGCCATTGGTCTGACCAGAACTGACAATATCCAGGCTTCCAAGGGCATTCACTGGTCCATTCAATGCTGTGCTCTCACCAATTATAGGTTTGTTTGTGTGTTTGTTTGTTTTAATGCTGCCCTTCTTCCAAAGACCCCAGGGCAGTTAACAGGAAGAAAACAATATTAAATTTTCAATAAAACAAGCTAAAAATAACATAAGCACAGCCACAATATAAAATGAGAAAAGAGGACAATGCAAAAACCTGAATAAAAAGCCTTGGGGAGAGGGAGCCATACAGATCCTACCTGCAGACCCATCAGTCCAGGGGAAAATGAAAAGAGGAGGGGGTTTCCTGGGGCAGGACACAGGAGGAATTCTGGCTCTAGGGTTTTGGTTTGTATGGGGCGGGGGAGCGGTCTCAGGCCAGGCACCCTCTAGAAGTCCCCCTTAAACTGAAAGAGACCAAACACAAAATCCTCTCCTGCTGCCTCTGACATTTTGGGTGCTCCATGCAAAGTAAGAATGGCAGTACTATAGAGGTGATGGGCCCTTTTCTGACCATGCAATCTTCTGAAATAGGGATGTGCAGCATATTTCAAAGTTGAAATGTTTCAACTCAAAATGGGCTGTTTCAAGTGTTTTGAGCTCAAAACAGAACACCCTTTAAATAAAGCACCTATTTCAAGCTTGGAGCAAAACAACCCCATTTCTATTAAAACATTTTGACGTTCCAAGTACCATCTTGGAAGCCTGATTTTCTGGCACTGTTTTCCGATTGGCTTCTGATCTCCTTGCTTCTTGGTTGGCTTGTTATCATACAAATCAAGTTGCCATGGTCATCTGTGACCCCATTGGCTGGGGGGAGGGGAGAGGGGGGAGGGAGGGTGGAACACAAAAGAAAGGAATTTCAAAATGTATTCAAAGGGACTGGGAGGCATAGAGAGCCCTTATAGTGTGCTGGTCTTGAAGAAGAGGATACATCAGAAGAGGAGGAAGGAAGGTTTGATCTTGCGGCTTTCTTTTCTCAGCACTTAATATAATATGCTGTGCTATTGCTGCTATAACTTTCTAGTTTTGATGGCTCTCAGATTGACAAAGGAAGAACTTGGAAGCCTTCCTTCCTTGAATTGTGGTTTGTTTTGTTTGTGAAACAGAGCTGTGGCGAGAAATGGACAGTGGCAGTCAAATGGACAGTTTACTCAGTCAAAATGTGGCTGAAGTTGCTCTAGTTGACATTATGGCTGTGCTTGCTGCTAAGGGTGCTGCTGTGGCAGCTGTTGCACTGTTAGGAAGTAAGGAGTCATAATTGTGTGAGAGAGAGCAACTTGTGCCAATGATGTCACTGCAGTGCAGGCATTGCAGCTGGTAGTGGATTCTGGGTCAATGATTTTTTGGGGAGCATTTTTGGACTGTGTTTGAAATGTGTGTTCTGTGTTGGGAGAGGCAGATTCCCTTTTACTGTGTGCTTCTGCAGTGTTTTTCAAGGCAGGGTTGCAAAATACATTGCAAATTGCAATGCAAAACTTGTGTGTGCTGGGCACTCTGTGAGTGCAGCTTGTTCTGACCTTAGGGAACAATGGGGAAACTCAAAATACCTCATTGTTCTCCAAGGGTAGCTACCAGGGACATAAAAATGGGTTATGCAGTAGGGCATGATGGGGGCTGCCTACCACCCAACCCACAACAATAATAGGCAAGAGGGCAATTTTAAACACATTCTTAACTTTTCCCACAAGCACCCATAGGATCCTATGGGTGTTTGGGGGAAAGGTTAGTTTAAAATTGCCTGCTTGACCATTTCTTTTGTGGGCTGGGTGGTGTTCGTGCTGCACACAGACTCCGGCCCCTAGAGCATGGAACTCACAGGGTATTCCCCGAATGTACTGTGCTTGGATACTTGGAGCTGGAGTTTTCCCGGCCGCCAGTGATCCACGCTGCCAGGAGCAGTGCAGATCATGTGGGAGAACAATAGCAGACCAAAGAGGAGACTGCAGATTGTCTGGGGTGGGGAGGTACAGTAGGTCCAACCCTGCCTTCCCTCTGTCTGCCCTCTCTGTCATTGCCACAGTAATTAGTTCTACTAAATCATGTACCATGTGTTTGGGGTGGAGAAATTCACAACAGGAATGTCAGACCCCATAGTAAGTGTGGTATCTAGCTTTGGTTCCACCAGGCAATCTGGATGAGACGACAATGATGATGGTGATGAAGTTGTAGTTGTAGTAGTATGGCTGTAAAATGCTTCAGAAGACCAAACATAGTGACAGTATTTAAAGAGTTAGTGCTTTATATGTCTGGAAGCTTCAGTTCTATATCTAGGCACAGAGAGAGGGAGGGAGAAGAAAATGGAGTGATTAGGTTTCTAGAAATCAATATAGCTTTGTTGAATAAAATTCTGCCAGATTAATCATTTCCAGGAAAAGTTAACCAAACAAACCAGATGAACAGGACATGTGCATTTGCAGTCTGCTTTAAATTAAACAACTTTTGAACTATCTGTAACCTGAGGAATTAAACTATTATATTAGATGATGGAAGAAATTTCAGTTTGACATTTAGCAGGCGAAAATTAGTTGACAATGAAGCAATGCCAAACTGCATTGTTCATTATTCTTTCATGCCACACAGAACTGTCTATATATAGATGTATGACCAGGGCCAGTCTGGCCTGGTTTATATGCACTGCGATAAGTGAAAACTTCCAATTGAGAAATAATCTAGCTCTACCAGATTATTTACCAAACATTTATCATCCATGTGGAATTAATCTAGTAAATTCATATTATTTTCAAACCAGGGTCTCCTCTTTAGGACTGGCCAGCAAGGAAAGGCAAATGGCATCATACCAGATGATAATATTGAGTTTCACTGGTATACCTACGATGCCCTGTTCAAGCATTCAAAGAGAACATATTGTAAATCACAGAAATGGAGGCTGTAACGCTTCCAACATTCATCTCTTCAGCATTCATTCTCTTCAAACACTGCTCTAAGCATGGAGAGCAGGGTGTGAAAGTCTAGACATTCATTCATTCATTCATTCATTCATTCATTTAATACTTTTCTATACCGCCCAAAACGTAAGGTCTCTGGGCGGTTTACAAGAGAATAAAAACAACCAATAAAAAGATTAAAACATTTCAACAATTAAAATTTAAAATGTTGAAACTATTAAAATACAATTAAAACAATATCTAATTAAAAACCTGGGTGAACAAATGCATCTTGACTACCCTTTTAAAAGTTGTAAGAAATGGGGAGGCTCTTATTTCAGCAGGAAGTGTGTTCCAAAGCCTCGGGGCAGCAATGGAGAAGGCCCGTCCCTGAGTATCCACCAGACAAACCGGTGGCAACTGCAGACATAGCATGAAACCTTGGGCAGACAAAGCTGTGGTTAATCTGCGAAGCCGGGAATCATGTTGCAGATGATTGACAAACAGCAGTTTGGCCACCTCTGGCTTCTGGAGAGAAGAACCCCTCCTTCTTCCTAATCCACCCAGGCTGCATCCCAGCAAGCTCCATTGTGCTCACATCGCTAGACTGTGAGCAAGGCATCAACGTGCTCGTGAAGCTGCAACCACTGGCTGTGATGTTAGAGGGGGTGTGCTCAGTGTGATCATGCCTTTTTGGCAGTGTTTGCTTGCCCTTGGCAGGGCAAAGACATTTGAACCCTTCCCTCATACCACTTGAACCACTGTCTTCCACAGTTGGGGAGGAAGGGTCTGGTGGCCCCCTCTTCCCTCTTCAGAGAACTGGGCCCCTCTCTTCCCACTTGTACAGGTTAAAGATAAGCTGCACAAGTGTTCCCTCTACTTGTTCACATATGTTCACAGAATGAGTTTGTTACTGGCAATGACCATTTGTGACATACCCACACCAGCCAATTCTCCTGCAGATATGACATGAGATGTATGCCACCCTCCCCATTTCTCCTCCTGGACCCCCATCCCTATCATGTGCATGAGTGCCAATGCATGAATGGATAGGATGAGACTGCTAGGAATAGTTTGAGATTACTTAGGATTTGCCTCTGCAATTTTTGGTAGTATTGTTCTAGTTTTTGTACAAGTTGGTAGGGGAAGGGGGGGCAGACCCTTCCCCTGGGTACAAGCATGTTTGCTCTTGACCAACCTCATGAGAAAAACCATCCATCTAGAGCAAAATTAAATCACACACAAGATTCTTCTTGTGTGACGAAGATGGATCCTGCTCTGGAGCAGACCATTCTTTCATGAGAGTGCTGGCCATAGAGACACACATACAGGCTGGAGAGCTTTTATTGCCCAGCAGATAAAGTTCCACCAAACCCCTGGGAAGGGTCCCTCAGGAAGAGTCCCTCAACCAGGTATTGAGTGTGGATTCTATGATAGCATATGGGTTAGAAACCCATGGGGGTGGTTGGCACCCTATGTGCACTACACCACCACTCGCTCTGGGCCACCGCAGCACGCCCCAAGTGCACTAATGGGGCTGCTGAAAGCTCCATTATAACTTATTATGAGGAAAAACCTTAAAGACGCGTAAACTTCAACAATTAACCAAAAATCAGCCCGCTGCCCAAATCCTTTGAAAAAATTCAGGTAGCTTCCCTGCCCCTAACTGGCACTACCATCAACCCCACACCGCTCTAGGCCACCCCTTTCCCCCCGACATGAAGCGATACACCCTTCATTATATCTAATGGGGGAAAACCTTAAAGACACGTAAACTTCAACAATTAACCAAAGATCACCCCTTTGCCCAATTCCTTTCAAATAATTCAGGTAGCTTCCTTGCCCACCCTAGGAACTACCACCCACCACAATCCACTCTATGACACCCCTTTCCCCCTGACGTGAAGCTATACATTTGCTGACACCTCCATGCTTCTTTATGGAGAAAAAACTTAAAGATGTGTAAACTTGAAAAATCACTTTAAAATCACCCCTTTGCCCAATTCCTTTCAAATAATTCAGGGAGCTTCCTTGCTCACCCTAGAAACTACCAGCCAACACACTCCACTCTACAACACCCCTTTCCCCCCGACGTGAAGCTATACATTTGCCGCAATCCTCATTATTCTCTATGAGGAATTCAAAAATACTTTAACAATTCACCAATAATCAGAGGAGTGTACAATTGCCTTGGGATTTTTTGGGTGGTAGGCATCCCTGTCTGTCTACCACCCACCCTGCTTTTGTGCCCCTATGTAGGGTATATGGACTGGTAGGGTATAGGGTATATGGGCTGGTATAGGGTATATGGGCTGGTATACAATAGGGTATATGGACTGGTTCAGGTCCCATTATACTCTAGGAGAAAAAAAATTAAAAATATTTCAAATATTCATAAAAAATCATAGGGGTGTCTGATTGCTTCAGGGTTTGCATGGTTGTTGGCACCCATGGGTGCTCCACAATAAGGAATAATGGTCTGGTTCAAATCCCATTATATCCTATGAGGAAAAAATAAAGATATTTTTCAAAAATTCATTAAAAATCGTACAAGTGTCCGATTGCTTTGGGGTTTGGCTTACAGGTACCCCTGGGTGCCAGCTACCACCCTAGCTACTATTCGAGATCCGAACCAGTCCAAACCGGTTCGGTTCAGATCTGAACCGGTTCGGATCCAAACCGAACCAGGGGGTGGTTCAGACAGAACCAAAACCGAACCACCCCCTCCTGGTTCGGACCCAGTTCGGATCTGAACCGAACCGGGCAAACCGGTTTTGTGCACATCCCTACCTGGGACATAGGATTCATTCCCAGTCTCTCATTGTCCCACCCAACCCAAATCCACTCAAACACTGAAGCGTTCCAGATTAGTGAAGTGAACTAGATTACTTTAAAGACTGGAAGGATTGGATGCAAGGGGCAAGGTGTGGGCCACGTATTCTATTGTTAACCACAATGGTGGGGCCCCCTATAGTTGGAACGTTTACCTCATGTGAGTGCAGTCAAATGGAGAGCTGAAACATGCTGGTGTTCCTGTTTTCTCTGGTGGACTGGCCCTTCCATGAGAAGGCTGACCCCTTCTGGGGACAAGAGTGTGTTCAGTCTTTCTCACAGCTTTGCCCAAGTCTGCTAGCTTAGTGGCACCCTTGGTTACAGTGCCTGCCTTAATTAAAATATTCCTTTCTAGGAAGTCAATAAAACTAGTCAAGTCAATAACTGGCTCTATCCACCCCCAGCACAGTATTAGGGGTGTGCACGGAACTGGCTGGCCCAGTTTGGTTTGAGTCTGGATTTGACTTGAACTGGTCCGGGCCAGTTCAGTCCGGCACCTCCTTGAACCACCCCATTTTGGTTCGGTAAGGGAGGGTTCATGAACATTTATTTTAATTTTTTTTAAAAATTACCTACCCCCTTGGGAGTATTTGCTGGAGGCAATGGGGGTGGGGGTCCACGGAGGTTCCCACTTCCCCCGCCAGCCTCCCTTGCAGCCCAAACCGGCCTGTTCAGCTGGCTCTTTGGCCCATTCGGGCCTTGCACCTCCGGCACAGCAGCCATTTTGGAGACTGCCACACCTGCAACTGGCCTCTGCATGACCCAGGCCATGCAGAGGCCAATTGTGCAGGCACAACAGCCTCCAAAATGACCACCACTCCAGAGGGGGAAGGCCTGAGAGCCAGCTGAACAGGCTGGTTTGGGCTGCAAGGGAGACCGGTGGATCCCCTCCGCCACCTCCAACAGCTACCCTGAAGGGGGTAAGTAATTTCTTTTATATTATTATTTCTTGTTTACACAGTCAGACAGGTGTTATTGACTGGTTTGTTTTATCCAGACATTGAGTCCTTCCCAAGGACCTGGGATGCCAGAATTTTATTGTCAATTGTTATAGATACCGTCGCAGAATATAGGCTGTTCCCAGTAATGCTGCTTTTTGTAATTGGCTGATGGAGATTTCTGTGGCCCTTATGGTGTTGAGGTGCTCTTCAAGGTCTTTTGGAACTGCACCCAGGGCACCAATGACCACTGGGATTATTTTGGTCTTTTTCTGCCACAGCCTTTCAATTTCAATTTGTAGATCTTTGTATTTGGTGATTTTTTCTATTTCTTTTTCTTCTATTCTGCTATCCCCTGGTATTGCAATGTCGATTATTTTGACTTGTTTTTCTTTCTTCTCGACTACAGTTATATCTGGTGTATTGTGTGGCAGATGTTTGTCTGTTTGTAGTCGGAAGTCCCATAATATTTTTACATCTTCATTTTCTTCAACTTTTTCAATTTTATGGTCCCACCAATGTTTGGCTACAGGTAGCTTGTATTTTTTGCAGATGTTCCAGTGTATCATCTCTGCTACTTCATTTTTTTTTATTATTATTATTATTATTATTATTATTATTATTATTATTATTATTTTAAAAAGGTCTGCGAACCCCTGAACAATCTGGGGGTGTTCCGTCCGGGGTTGGACCAAACAGGATGGTTTGGTTTGACCCTGAACTGTTGAACTGAACACATTCAACTTCAAACATGTTCAACGTCGAACCTGTTTGCACATCCCTACACAGTACCTCCAGTGATTGTTGCTGGTTTCTATCTTACGTTTCTTTTTAGATTGTGAGCCCTTTGGGGACAAGTATCCATCTTATTTATTTATTATTTCTCTGTGTAAACTGCCCTGAGCCATTTTTGGAAGGGCAGTATAGAAATCGAATAAATAAATAAATAAAAACTGTTCCCAGAGTACCAGATGAGCAGCCCCAGCCCTTTCATGGTCCAGCAACTGGTGTCTTCCCCCAGAATTCTAGGGCATGTCTTCAATCTGAGTCCCAACCCCCTGCCGGTCTTGTACCTTTGTGTGCATTAATGCCTAAGAAACCACTCTCCATTGATAAGATCTGAGAGCCCCAGGAATGGTGCCAGAGCAGGTGTTAAGTCAATGACTAACACCTAATGAGATTAGATGTGTCTGCTCTCCTTCTTTTATTTAAAGTGTGCTTTCCTCAATGCCGTTCCATTGCTTTAAATGCAAGAACTGCAGGGATGTAGCATCCCTGTTTCCAAGCAGCAGCAGAAGGAACAAGGAGACCACAGAGAGTGGGGCACCAGCTCAGAGAGGCAGCTAGAACTGGCATATTTATGGTCTGCTCTGAGCCAGCCTCTCTATGGTGGTGGAAGGAGCTTGTGCACAAAAAACAGGTTATAGCAGCAACATAATTTGGACAACACAATGCTGCCTTCTAACCTCAGGTATCAGCAGCAAAACCCACTACAAACTGAGGGTTAAAATTTAGGTTTGGTAGTGAAAACAGAGTCCTGGTTGAGCAATGAAACCAGAGGCATAACTAGGGAAAACGGCGCCCGGGGCAAGCACTGAAATGGCGCCCCCCCCCACCCCCCCAACATACTACATTATACTTAAGTTTTTCCTCACAAGCGCCCGCCGCCGCCGCCAAGCCAGGCCACTGACTGGCCGCCAGGCGCCAGCAAAGCAATGGGGGGAGGGCGCAGGCAGCACGGAAGGGACCGCTCGTGGGGAAGGGGGCACCGACGTGCTTCCTTGACTGCTGCAGCGCTGCTGCACTGAGCAGGAAACGTTTGTATTAACAAAAAATAAAAAATAAAAAAAAATTTAATGGTCATGGCGGCACCCCCCACGTGACCAGAAAAGATGGCACCCGGGGCACATGCCCCCCCTGACCCCCCTATAGTTACGCCTCTGAATGAAAGCTTCATGCTTTCATATGATCATAAACTCAATCCTCTGACACATTTACCTCTGATTTGGCATTATATCCAAATATAATTCCAGTGAGTGAGGACCTAGGGGCAGACTTCTGAACCGCTCCTAGCCCTGCAAGCATATTTGACGGCATTCTCTTTGAATGCCTTGACAGGATCCACATGTACAAGTAAAGACTACAACAAATATGGCATCCAGTCTGTTCCTGATGGATCAGATGCAAATCAAGCCACACATTCACAATATTTCAGTGGTCTTGTTAATTGTATAATTTTAAAATTCAGATTTAAGAATACTTCTTAAACTGAGGATCAAATGTCATCAATTAACTCTTACCACAAAATTTACTTTGGCAAGATTTTGTATTTCTTGGTGAATCCTTGTTCTCTTTCATTAGAAGTGAAAGGGTAGAAGGGAGAAAGTCTCCTTCATGGGTACAGTGCACATAAAAATGATGGAATACCTTTTGGCTAAAGAGAAAAGAACAACTTCCTTTTTTAGATATAGCACCAGGAATTCCTGTTGAGCAGAAGGCTGTTGTGAGCCTTGACATCTCTAGGAAAACACATGCTTAAAGACAAGCTTGGAATTCTCAAAATAAAGGTGAGATAGAGAAGAAAGATAATGAAGCAAGCAGGGGAAAAGCACACAATGAGAAAAAGAGCAATCAAATCTCTTTATAATTCAGGGTTCAGTGAATTGCCTGTTTCTTTCCCCCCAACACTATAAATAAAATTTGCCTATCATCCCAGGGAAATAACATAATCCACCAGCAAAGACTATCCACCAAAAAAGAAGGCATATGTGTGTTTCATGGTTTAAGAGTCCAACAAGTCTGCTTCAGAGTTTACCGGAGAGAAGAACTCTTTAAAGTTAGGCAACTTTAAAACAGAAATGTGCTCATTTAAAAACAAACAATGGACTATTTTGGAATCCAACTCCAGGAAATGACTCATTTATTTATTTATTTGTGTGTGTATTGAAAAGCCATTCAGGCATGGTAGTCAGCAAAGGAACAGTGATTTGCTGAGAGCTGATCATTCTTGGAGGAGCACAGAATTTGTACATGATACCAAGAGATTCTAATTGTCTATGCAGCAAAATAACTGAATATGTTGCTTACCTTAAAGGTTTCCTCTGAAAAGGCTATATTTAAACTGCTGCCAGCACACATCATTGTCTAATGCCGACCTGATCCAAATCCAGAGCATCCCCCCCCCCAGGATACTCCCAGAGCTGCTTAAATTAAACTTCTTTATCTATAAAGTATGACTGATATCTGGCCTAATAGGATATGTAATGGCCTGTTTGTATGCAAGAATGTTTAAGTCTAAGAAAGCTGAATATCATTCTGTGCACTTGTATTGAATATTGCCTTTCATAATAATTAGCTTACAGATGTTACAGAACACAGCTTACTACCCAAGGATTAGACTGGGCTGACATCACTGGATTCCATGGCCACTTGCAAGGCAATCCCAAGACTTGCTGCACCAGCAAAACATGCTTAAGATAAGACACTTTCAAGATTAGAAGGATGCTTTATTTTGTTCTGTGCACATTTTTCGTAAAATGACTAACAACTAGATTTTGGAAAGACTGGGCATTTTGATGAAGAATGTATTTCTTTTCTCCTTTTTAAAAATTACGATTAGTAGCATTGCTTTATAACTTACAAAGAAAACTGAAACATGATCAAAACTTTGTGTATAAAATACTTTGCATGGCTTTAAAGTCAAACTATTTTTGGCCAGAGTAACATTTTGTGCAATTTAACTACGGATTACCTTGGCAACTGCTATTCACTCAGTCTGTTATTATGGGATGGCAGCTGCCTACAGGCCCAGCAATTGTGCCATGAGAAAAAGAAAATCCAGCAAATAGAACTGCACAAGTGGCTCATCCACAAATATTTGTACAACAAATATAGTGTTTTGGAGGAGTGGCAAAATGTCCTCCTCCCCTCAAAAACACTTGCTGACCAGATTTATAATTTGTTAATTCCCTGATTAACTGCTACTTCATTTTTTCTTGATTCTGTATTCTTTCTGGAAATAGTTGAGGGGAAATAAAGTCAGCTGAGAGTAAAGGCAACACTTTCTGCATTATGCCTTCACTCTGAATGGGGGTTCCACTACTGCTTTTATCTGAATAGTGCTGAGGAAAGACTGCAGCTGCTACCTGAATGTATTTGGTGAAGAGAGTGTAATCACACATTTACCCTCACCTTTGAGTCCCATTAGTGAAAGAGGAGGGTGTGCTATTTCCAGAAAAAAAAAATCGCTTATTGTCATATAACTTAACCACTATGCCCAATTACTAATCAAAGCAAAACTGTCTGTAGCCTTTGGGACCCTCTTCCATTTACCTGGGATTGACTAGCTTTTGTCTGTGGTAGAGCAGGAGAAACTGTTCTTAGTTCTTCCATTTCCCATACTGCAGCACCAGTGTAGTGGTTAGAGTGCTGGACTAGGACCGGGGAGACCCGAGTTCAAATCCGCATTCAGCCATGAAAACTAGCTGGGTGACTCTGGGCCAGTCACGTCTCTCTCAGCCTAACCTACTTCACAGGGTTGCTGTGAAAGAGAAATTCAAGTATGAAGTACTCTGGGCTCCTTGGAGGAAGAGTGGGATATAAATGTAATAATAATAATGATGATGATAATAATAATAATAATAATAATAATAATAATAATAATAATATGAGCTTTCACCTCAGATAAGCTAACCTATAATAAGAGAAATCACATGGTGTTCCAAATGTAGCATATCACAAACAATCCCAATGTTCATTGTTTGTCAAGTGTTAATGAATCTGCCCCAGAGTGACTGGTGAACACCCCTAAATCTATGTTTGGGCTTCTGTGGGGAAATTAGCTCCTCAGAAAGGACAGTTTCATGTCTGATTTAATTTGCACAAAGTTGTGTATCTAGGAAATGACCAGACTGAGACAAGATTTATGTTTCAAAATCAAAAGAATGTATATACTGTAGGGAAGGGTACAGCAGAAAGAAATGTGTGGTTAAAGCAATATTACTATCAAAAATATGTTCAACTGCAATGAGGCATTTTACTGTGAAGACTTAATTGTATAAGTCCCCAGGCGGGCAAGAGAAAGAGGCTTTTTAGAGAGGGAGGTAGTTGGATTCAAGAAAGGGGAATAGAAACAGAGTTGGGCCCAGCAAAGGGCAAATGTATATATCACCTGATCTGGATGAAGGGATCTCAAGGCTCCTGGAAACACCAAGGGAGTTCATTCCTCAGGGACAGCTTGGTCAAAAGTCAAAAGGTCGAAGGGGTTAGCTGAACAACGTGAATCCATGAGGGTGCTTCTTCCATGGGACCAGCTTCCTATGTTAGCAAGGAAGACTGGGTAGATCAGGCTGAGCAAAAAGTTGATCTGAAGAGTGGTACAAAAAGCTGAGCACAGCCTGGCAAGGCCTGCGGACAGCAAATTGCCCAAACAGCATCTGGTGAATCCAAGGTGAATGGCATACAAAGAGCACACTGGATCATGAAATGTGGACTTCTTATACCCAAAAACATAGCCTGGGGTCACATTCCAATTAGGGATGTGCATAAAACTGGTTTGCCCAGTTCGGTTTGAATTCGAACCAGGTTTGAACCAGGAGGGGGTGGTTCAATTTTGGTTTTGCTCGCAACTCCCCCGGTTCGGTTTGAATCCAAACCATTTCAAACCAGTTCAAACCTGTTCGGACTGGTTTGGACATCCAAAAATGGGTAGGATTGTAGCTGGCACCCAGGGCTACCTGCCACCCAAACCCCAAAGCAATCAGACATTCGTACAGTATTTAATGAATTTTTGAAATTTATTTTTATTTTTTTCTCATTGGGTTAAATGGAACTCAAACCAGTGCATTATTGCCTATTGTGGAGCACCCATGGGTGCCAACAACCATGCAAACCCCGAAGCAATTGGACACCCCTATGGTTTTTTATGAATATTTGAAGTATTTTTAATTATTTTTCTCATAGGGTATAATGGGACCCGAACCAGCCCATATCCCCTATTGTGGAACACCTAGGGGCACAAACATGGGGTGGGTGGTAGATATCTAGGGGTGCCTATCACCCACAAATTTCCAAGGCAATCGGACTCTCCTCTGCTTATTGGTGAATTTTAAAATTATTTTGGAATTCCTCATTGGGAATAATGGGGATTGCAGCAAATGTATAGCTTCACGTCAGGGGCAAAGGGGTGGCCTAGATCAGAGTGTGGTGGGTGGTAGTGCCCAAGGGGGGCCTGGAAGCTATCAGAATTATTTGAAAGGAATTTGGCAAAGGGCTGGTTTTAAAGTGATTTTTAAAGTTTATGGGGCTATTCTAGCCCGATTTTTGTTGGTCATCAGAACCAACGGGCTCGCAGCTGAGCCCAGTGGTTCTGGAGCGGCTAACCCGCTCGAGAACCCCTGGCAAAAAGCAGGTTTGTGGAGCAAGCGCTCCTGCAAACCTGCTTTTTGTGTTCCACAATAGGGGATAATGGGCTAGTTTGGGTCCCATTATACTCTATGAGAAAAATAATTAAAAATATTTCAAATATTCATAAAAAATCGTAGGAGTGTCTGATTGCTTTGGGGTTGGGGTGGTTGTTGGCATCCATGGGTGCTCCACAATAGGGAATAATGGTCTGGTTCAAGTCCCATTATACCCAATGAGAAGAAAATAAATATATATTTCAAAAATTCATAAAAAATCATATGAATGTCCGATTGCTTTGGGGTTCGGGTGGTAGGTACCCCTGGATGCCAGCTACCACCCCTCGAATTCGAACCTGGAGCTTGAACCTGATGCCTGGTCTGGTTCGAATTCGAACCTTCGAACCACCCTAGTTTGAATTTGAACCGGTTCGAATTCAAACCGGTTCGCACATCCCTAATTCCAATTGCCCTTTTTTGTTGTATAGGTGTGTTGGGTGGAACCGGCAAGGATTCCATTGCTGATCTTTCTTCCTGTGTGTAACAAAGTTGGAATTGCCAAGGTATGCCAAAACTTTTGTCATGAAAACAGAGTGCATAAACGTGAGAAGAAGAAATATGTGTGGATGGGAGGTCCAAGAATCCAATCAGTACTTTTAATGGGTGGATCTCTTAGGTCTTTATCTCTGACTTTACCTCTTTTGTGAAGGGAAAGAAAGCACCTCCATGAGCCTTATCTGCACTGTTCCTGCTGAGTTAATGGACCCATAGCTCTTTGCTATCCTATGTGAAAGGAGGGGTAGGTGAGGCAGTTCACTCTGAGTGCAGAGTGACCTTGGCAGAGAGTTAAACTGCTATTAATTAACTTCTGGGTTCTACTTAAGTTGTCCCAGCATAGAGAGACCCATGTCACTCCCCTTCACAATTTGCTTGTTAGGCGCCAAATCTAGGGGTGGCTGGCCCACTGTCAATTAAGTGACCTATCCCCATGTGCCATAGGGCTCATGATGCTATGAGGCTCTTGAGCATGTCAAGAGTGAGATCTCCAACACTGGAGACTCAAATAAAAAAGAGGGGACTCCTGGGAGCCGCCAGAAAAGCATTGCTAGGAACACATAGGAACATAGGAAGCTACCTTCTACTGAGTCAGACCATTGGTCCATCTAGCCCAGTATTGTCTACACAGACTGGCAGCAGCTTCGCCAAGGTTACAGCAGAAGTTTCTCTCAGCCCTATCTTGGAGATGCCAGGGAGGTAACTTGGAATCTTCTGCATGCAAGCAGATAGGTGCTCTTCCCAGAACAGCCCTGTCCCCTAGGTAGGACTGTAGAGGAAGAATGGGGGTTCAGTCCCCAAATAGCAAAGCAAAACCAGTTCGGTGAGAGAGCAGCAAAGCAAGAGGCCTTGAGACAGTTCTTTAGTATTGAAGAACTACAAGGATTTGTTTAAAGAAATAGTTACAAACAAATGTGAAAAAGCCTGCAGCTTAATTTCAGCTTTAGCTCATGGATGAAGAGAGAGTCCAAAACAAACAGCCATCTCTGGAGAGACAAAATGGAGACTAACATTGGAAGAACGAAGAGGGGAGGAGTCCCTCACTTTTATCCATGACCCTAACCCCCAGTGGCCACTATGAGACACTGCAGCTGAGAGCTGATGTTTCCAGGGTCCTAGCTCCAACAAGGACACCCTAGGGGGTTATTCCCACAAGCAGGTGAAATCGGGCTAGGGGAGCCTAGTCCAATTTCTCCTGATCGTGGGAGCCACCGGGCTCACAGGCGAGCCCAGTGGCTTCCTGACAGTTGACTCGCCAAACTAGCCCTCCCCTTAAACCAGGTTTGCAGAGCGCTTGCTCCGCAAACCCGGTTTTTAAAATCATGAGTAGCTGCGGTGCTGCTCCGCACCATGGCTACTCACGAGTAGACCCCCAAACAGGAGGCTGAAAAGCAGCCTCCCAGCTTGGGAGTTTCTCCAGCATGCCCTGCACGCTCGCGCAGGGCATACTGGAACTTCCGGGGGCCGCTTGGCCCCCAATCCTCCCAGCCTCTGCCGGCTCCATCATGGAGCCGGCAGTTGTGTGGGTGGCTGATCTGGCCGCCCACGGCTGCCACCCTGCTCGTGTGCAGGGAGAGCGGGCTAAGCCTGCTCTACGCGCTCACCCTCCCCAGGTGGGTCTCTTGGATCGTGAGACCCACCTCTAGGACTACCGTCAAACTGCGTGCTCATGATTTGAGCAAACCCAACAAAGGGTTGTGTGGGCCCTCCACAATCTCTGGTTCAGGATAGGACTTTTGCACTGCGACCCCCTCCTCCCATGAGAAGTCTTGCATGGACCTAAAGGAGATTGTGGCACTCCAGATGTCACAGCCTAGCCACATGTGGGAGTTATTCCCCATGGTGGAAGATCTGCATAAAGTGCAAGGCCATCCTGCTCCCAGGAATTTTGAAAGGGAGTAAAGATCTGTCCCCAATCACAGTGGTCCCCCTGTCTGTATAAGTGGCTGGGCTATGGCATATGGAGGCTTCCCATGGGAGGAGGGGACTGCAGTGCAAAGATCCTATCTTTAGGACTTTTAGAAAGGGGAGCCCCAATTTTCAGTGACCCCAGGAAAGTGGGTTTGGCATTTTGCAGCCCAAGCAAGGGTGCATATGCCCACATGGGCAGATTGGCTGGCAGGGGGCACTTGACAGCTACCTAGCGGCAGTCACCAAGACAGGGAGAGCGGTTACTGGGGTACCCGTCCCCACGGCTTTCCTGCATATAGCAGCCTGGCTCAATATAGCGCTTCCAATGGCCTGATATTGAGAGAGAGCTGTACATGAGAGCTGTCACATCACACATTATTTATTTATTTACATTTACATTTTATATCCCACTCTTCCTCCAAGGAATCCAGAACGGTGTACTACATGCTTACGTTTCTCCTCACAACAACCCTGTGAAGTAGGTTAATTATTACACATTATTAGCAATTCTGCCCAACATCCACCGGTCCCCACAGATGAGTTGTGAGGGGGTGTTCCCCTGGTCTTACACTCTTGTGAAAGCATGGTTTGCTCAGGATCAGCCTCCATCATTATTTCCTGCTGCCTGGCCCTTCTCATGAGTAAGCCTAGGGACCACAGTGGTACCCCCAAGAGACAGGGTGTGGTCCCCCTTCACCAACCCTTTCGTGCATTAAACAGAAATTGGCTGTTCAAGAATATCTGGTTGGGGCTGCTTTTTAAACCAAGTCCCAGGAAGCCCATCTGTCATATGTTCTCATCACAATAATGTAATGGGGGTGCCCTGCTTATGTTGCCCACCTGGAGTGTTTGTGCATTCTCGGGTCATGATGTTCTTAGTGCCCATCCTGTCATCCCATCCCTTTCCCCTCCTGCTTGCCAGGAGGGGGGAGGAGTGGGGAGAGGAAATGCCACTGTGTGACTTTGCCACTTGACAGGCTGACAAGCTTGGGATGGGGTGTGGAGGCATCCCTGTTGCATTGCTGCATTGGAGATAGGAGAGGCGGGGCTGGTGCTCGGAGAGGCAGCCAGTGAGAAGCACCACAGGCATGAAGTGGGCATGATCTTGGGCGGGTCTGCACCACCGTCTCTATAACTCCTGCTAACTAAGCACAGGCACCTTTTTAAAGTGGTGATTCTCTTGTATTTAGCAAGAGGAGAGCAACTGGCCCTATCTAACCCCAGCACAGCATTCCTCCAGTGGCTGTCGCTGGTGTTTACCTTATGTTTCTTTTTAGATTGTGAGCCCTTTAGAGACAGGGGGCCATTCTTATTTATGTGTTGTTTGTTTTTCTATGTAAACCGCTTGGAGAACTATGGTTGAAAAGCGGTATATAAATATCTATAGTAGTAGTAGTAATAGTAGTAGTAGTATAATTGCCATTTCAGAAACTTCATGGAACTGCAGTTATGGTGGTTTCCACATTCGGTCGTAACACTTTGGTGGCCAAAGCTAAGGTCTCAGTGGTGAACCTTACTGCAAACTGAAGGTTCATATTGGAGTTTGGTGAGGCAAACCATAGGCCGCTTTCACTCTCAAACCATGATTTCATGAATTAGGACATAATGGAGTTCCAACCTCTGCCCTGTTTAACTCCAGTTTCACATTATGTCCGAATTTGGCCAATATAAAGTGCTGAAGTCTTATATAGAGAAAGTAAACATATAACTCCATGAATTAAGTGACAGTCAACAGTGCTCATATAGTATATATACTTGAATATGTAAGAATATTCATTGCTGACTTTCATTGAACATTTGCTTTTCCAGTCAAATTGGTTCATTGTCAGCTGATTAGATAGGGTTTGCAACTGACATTCAACTTTACTCTCATGTAGCCCCATTGAAATTAATGGGGCTACTCATGAGTCAATTAGTCAAGATGTCTGCCATCTTGGTTTTTTTTTAAAATTACAGTGGGAAAGTGTACATCCTTTTAAAGCACCAAAACAGTTATTTCTGGGCCTGTTTGACAAAAAAAAAGAGGATGCAATCAAAGGAAACACATGATTAATACATTAAGGTCATTCACACAACTGGCAGTACCTGGCTTGCACAGCCCTACCTGGCTATGGATGTTTGTGTGGAGTGCCGAGATGATCCCTCATGTGCTTTCAGTCCAACAGCAATCATGTGCAGGGAGGCAGGGAGGAGCCTCCTACTTTAAAAAAAACCCACCAAATGCATGTCCAATCATTCAGACAAAAACATGTACATGTACACATGTTCACCTATATACATATCCAATATAATGTCTGGATACGGCTGTGAATGACCTTCTAGTGGAGTAAGACCCAGTCCAGTCAGTGCTAATGCACAGTATAGAGTTTTTTAAAAGCCTTGAGTCTGACTCCATGATGAGATGAAACAATAGCAGATTGATTTCTTTTTTGTCTTGTTTAAAAAGGAAACAGTACCTAAATTTTATCCCTTAGCTCAAACACTAAATGGGTTTCATGTTAAACAGCTAACGTCCCACTCGAGAAGATTGGTGTGCACCTTTAGATGCCCGTCAGTGCTAAGCATGGGAGAAACTGCTACTGTTGTACCATACAGTACATCTTTAACATAGTAATCCCTGTTTCACCCCCTACATGCAGACAATGTTTGGAAGTAGGGGTGTGAATGGAACCATCTGGCCTGGTTCAGTTTGAGGCCAGACCGGGCCAGTTCGGTCCAGCCCCCCATCGAACCCCCCCAGTCCAGTCCGGTCCCGGACCAGTCCGCAATTTTTTTGTTTTTTGTTTTAAATTAAATTAGATGATAAGTATCTTTAGCCTCTTGGGGGGGGGGCTTGCTGAAGCTACGGGGGGAGGGGGTCCACGCCGGCCGCCTTCCTCATCACTGCTGCGGCCAGGTAACTTGAGCATTTTCAGCCCTTTTGGGCCTCCGTACGAGTGCCGTGGCCTCGCAGAGGGCATTGGTGCATGCACGGCGGCCACCAAAATGGCACCGCGCACTCGTATGGAAGCCTGAAAGGGCTGAAAATGCTCAGGTTACCCGGCTGCGGCGGGCCACTGCGGTGATGAGGAAGGCCGGCGGGGGGAGAGGGAACCTGCGTCGACCCCCATCCCCTGTGCAGCTTCAGCAAGCCCCCCTGAAGGGGCTAAAGGTACTTATCATCTAATTTAATATTTTTTTAAAAATTCACGGATCGGCTGGACCGGACCCGGCGGTCAGGTTCCAGTCCGATGGAACCAGGGGTGGGGTGGTTCGGTTCGAACCCTAAACCCCCGGCCCGGACCACTGGACCACCGGATCAGTCCACACATCCCTATTTGGAAGCACCCTGATTCATTTTACTCTCGTCTACTTCTTTGCTGAAACAAAGAAGATGGACCTTTACTCCCAGTTAATTTGTCAGATTTTTGCACACATTTTTAAAAAGTTGTTTACTCTTTTACTCAGAAACACATCAAGGAAGATGCATATAAAATGAAGTAAATATGCCCAGATCTGTACTGTATTTGAAACATTTTATATATAACGAAGTCTCCTGGGCAATACAAATACGAAGTCAATAAAAATGAGAATTCTTTGAGCTGATTCTGTACACTTCTACTGCTTTGCATTTTTCTGGCCTTTTTTTATTTGTTCATGTGAGTTTTTTTCAAACACTCTGTGAGAAGATTAATACATAAATCTTGTTAACAATAATGAGATTTACTCATACAACTCCCTACACACCTCTTTAGAAATTTAGCCCTTAAGCTTAGAAAGCATTTGGGGGATAATTATATTTTTCCTATTCATTGCCTGTTTACAGATTAAACGTACCGTGCTGTAACTATACAAAGGAATTTCTACTGGTAATGTTTCACCCCCCATCTCATGGAACAGAATTATTATATTGGCTAAAACCATCTACAATACATTAAGATCAGCATTATTCCCTTTAGATTCTCAGGAAAGGTGAACTAATGAGTAAGACATGGTGCATTATACCTAGATATAAATGAAGAGAATTCATGTAAATGGTATCACGTTCAGTGCATCAGTTCTCAGCCCAAATGTGAGTTACCGTAATTTAGCGTAGAAACACCATGGTGGGTGCGTGTTGCTTATCGCCGCCCATGGCATTTATGCCAATGCGGCATTTGCATGCACATTTAGGGGAAAGCAAGAAAAGTGCTTCCGGTGATCCAGTGCTTATGTGGGATTTCCAGGAAGGATTTCTGCCGCTGATTTCGTCAGGGAAAATGGTGCCCAAACGGCATAAGAGCTATATTGCTAGTTTCAAGCTGACAGTTGTTCTAAGAGCATAACAGATCGGAAACAGAGCTGCAGCCTGTGAATTTGAAGTGGATGAACACTGCATTCATAAGTGGAAATCAGAAAAAGATTACCTGGCATGCATGTCAAAATCAAAACGTGCAAGGAGAAGTGGTGTTGCAGCCTGGCCTGCTTTGGAGAATAACCTCGAGGAGTGGATTAAAGAGCAGAAGGGAAAAGGACTGCCAGTCTCTGCTGTGAAAATCCACCTACAAGCAAAATTAATGGCACGACAAATGAGAATAACTGACTTTAAAGGTTGGTGCTATAGATTTATGAAGTGAAAGAATTCATCTGTGCAAACTAAAACAACGATGGGACAGCAGCTGCTGAAGGACTGGTGGGGAGGGAAATCAGCATTGTTAAAGTTTGTTGCAAACGCTATTGAGAGGGAAAAATTTGTGCAATCACAAATAATAAATATGGATGAAGTTCCACTGACTGTCCCCCAAACAGGGCTGTGAATGAAAAAGGAGAAAAAACAGTTTCCATAGTGACAACCAGAAATGAGAAGACATCTTTCACGTGCACATTAGCCTGCACTGCAAATGGCGACAAACTAAAACCAATGCTAATTTTTAAATGGAAATTTATCCCGAAAGGCGATTTTCCTTTGGATGTTGTTATTCATGCTAGTGAGAAAAGGTGGATGTGTGAAGACATAATGTTTGAATGCTTAATGAAATTTGGTGGAAAAGAAAAGGAGCTTTTTTCCAACCACGTGGCATTTCAAAAATGGACTCGATGCGTGCGCTTACTGGTTTTAGTTTAAAATGAATGCAAAAAGGTATCAGCTATGCTAGCTGTGATTCCTGGTGGTTAGACCAAAATCTTGCAGCCCTTAGACATATACATGAACAAGGCATTTAAATGTGAAATGCAAAAGCACTGGGAAAACTGGATGAGGAAAGGCCTGCATACATTCACAAAGGGTGGGAAAATATGCAAAGCAACCTATGGTGAGATTGCAGAATGGGTTTCGGAAGAATGGAAAACTGTTAAAACTCCAGTGATTTCTGGTTTCACAGAAGCTGGAATTATACCATCTAGAAATGCTGGAAGCAATGTAACTAACATTTCACAAGCAGACGAAAATGAGGAGGAGGCAGACTATCCTGAAAAATTTGATGAGACCTTGTTAAACCTTTTTATTTCGGAGAGCAATAATTTGGACTTCGAAGGTTTCCTTTGAAGTGCAATTTGAAATTCATACATTTTGGAATGTGATGTGCAAAAAAAGCAACCAATGCTTCATTTGAAGTGCAATTTGAAGTTTATAATGTGATGTGCTTAAAAATAAATAAAAGAAGTCAATAAAACTGAGCAGGTTTAAAAGAAGGTTTCCTATGAAGTGTAATGGGAAATTACTTCTGCAATGTGATGTGTTAAAATTTTAAAAAGTATGTTCACCATTTATGGCTTAATTTCTTCCATTGCATTCATTTCCTTTCATTGCATTAAGACTGATGAGGATATGGGTTACCAGTGATTTACGTAAAATTGCAAACTTAGCTATACAGTAGTGAAATTTTAAGCATTCAACACAACACCCCCCAACAAAGCATTATGTCCTCCTCTAACTGGGGTATTTATACCAATGCGGTGTTTCTGCTGGCTTTTTGCAATTTTTCAGCCTTCCCCACTTACTGCGGTGTTTATTCCCAAAATTACGGTACTACATTTTGGGTGATAAGGTTCATCTTTACATTGTATAACAGGACTGCATTGTCCAACCTCAACTATTGTTCTTACTTTCATTGAGGTATTTATGGATATTAGCGGCAGATAAAGAATTACAGTCAGTAAATTCCAAAATGGAGCAAGAGGTTTTGGGTTGCTTTCTGACAGGGTTGCCATTTAACAGCTAAAGATGCAGTGATGGTGAGAGTATTAACTACCAACCATGCACAGTACAGGGGCAGGAGCTTGACGGGGGGGGGGGAGATGACAACCTATCTGCAGATGTTTAGACATACAGATGCCAACCAACAGACTAATCAGGTGGACATGTAGCAAATGCACAGCACTTGCTATGAGAGAGGGACAATTTTATTTATTTATTTATCTATCATATTTTTATACTGTCCAAAACTTAAGTCTCTGGGTGGTTTACAAGATAAAAAAAAAATTGAAACATTAGTTAAAAACAAAAACAAGAAATTTAAAAAACAATTTAATTTTTTAAAAAAACACAATATTCTAAGACAACATTAAAAAACAATCAAAACAGTATCAGTTAAAAGTCTGGGTGAACAGATGCATCTTTAAAGACTTTTTTTTAAATGTCAGAGATGGGGAGGCTCTTATTTCACTAGGGAGTGCATTCCAAAGCCTCGGGTCAGCAATGGAGAAGGCCTGTCCCTGAGTAGCCACTAGGGGTGTGCATGGAACCGCGGAGTTGCGGTCCGGCACTGGGGTGGGGGGTTCCAAATGAGTTCGGGGGGGGGCTTTACTTACCCCCTCAAGAATGCCACCATATTTCTTGAAGTAAGCGGGCGGCATACCTCCCTGCCGCCCGCTTCATTCCCCCTCCTCTGCGCGGCTGCTGCTGCTAATCCTCCTTTTGTTTTGAATTAATACTCAATCAGGCGGCAGGGTATCTCCCAGTCCCTGCTGCCCAGCTCTTCAATGCCCCCCGACTCGGCTTAAATAACCCCCGCAGCCCCAGGACCCCTGCCGCCCCTTCCCTTCCCATACTCAAGGGGTCGGCAGGAGAACTCCCCCGCCGACCCCGTCCCCTTCCCTGGCTAGGCTGCAAATGGCTTCTAGGAAGCCTTTTGCGCGCTTGCGCAAAAGGCTTCCTAGAAGCCATTTGCAGCCTAGCCGGGGAAGCAAGCGGACGGCAGGGAGTTCTCCCGACGCCCGCTCTCTAAAGTTTAGTTTAAACTTTAAACTTTAGAGATTGGGCGGTGGCTCCAGACGAGCCACTGGACTGGGCTTAACCTCTCCTAACCTCAAAAGGCTGGTCTGTGAATAACCTTATTGGCTGCTTTCAAATCCTTTGGTATAAAAGCAGAATTTAGAGAAGTGGATTATGTTTGTTAGATCAGTTTCACATCTGAGTTATTTCAGAAGTTCATGGTGTATCCTGTTGTGTAATGTAGGGAGCATTTAAAACAGTGTCAGCCTTTGGACATAATGCCAAACTGGAGGCAAACATGCCAGAAATTTGAGATTGTGCTCGTCTGAATGTGTGAAACTGAAGTTTTGCAACCCAACTGTGGCTTGGTTTTTGATGCCAAACCTGAAATCGAACCTTCAGTTTGTAGTGGGTTTTGCTGCTGAAACTATGAGGTTGAAGGTGGCATCATATTGTCCCAATTCTGCCACCGTCGTAACCTGGGTTTTGTTCAGTGGCAGCTCCCAAATCCATATAGAGGGTGACCCAGCCCAGCCCAGAAACTTGTCCACGCTATGCTGGCCACATTTCTTGCCAGCTGCCTCTGCAAGCAGTTGACCTGCCTTGTCCCCAGACTCCGGCCCCAAAAGACAGAGAGACATAGTGTTGGGTGTAAGGGCCACAACTTTTATTAATCATTAACAGAAGGCATAGTTGACTGGAACACAGGGGAGATTAATCACCCCTAACAACCTTGCAGGCCTAACAAGTTCGGGTTTGGACTTCCTAGTCCTTCGCCATGACTTTCAGGGTGACACACCCTAGCTCAGGAAACAGGCAGGTGTAACTTACCAGTCTCCTTCAAAGCCAACCCCCTAGGAAAAGAGGGCCTGGATATTTCTAGGGCTTCACCCGCCCCGGACCGTTCAGCCCAATGATTAGTGAAGTCCCGAAACCAGTTTCATGGCAAGTCATTCTCCCTGGGCTGCACAAACCAAAAGGGAGTGACTGACCAATCCACCTCTTAAATATCCAAAGGTGCTCACCAATGTTCTATCCCTCACATTACCACCCAACCCACACTGTTCCTGCCAAATTGTGACCTGCCTAGCTCCAAATAAACCCCCCAACACAGAATGGAGTAAGCAAAACAAAACAAACAAACAAAAACAGTGGCCAATGCGTTGGGAGCAAAAAATTCCTACTCAGCCCCCCGAAGGGCGACCAATCTCTAGACCCGCTCTGAACCAGGGAAGAGAGGGTGGGGGATGCCTGGCCCAGACTGAGAGTTTGGGGTGGGAACTGTGCTTCAACGGTCCAAGCCCCACCCCCAAAGCTCTGCTCAAGCAAAGGGCCTGCTTTTTGGGCCTCGTGCGGAGCATGGTTGGTACAAATCACCCTCCCCTCTGTACAAGGCCAAGGGGAGGGGTGTTCTGCAGTCTCCGCACTCCTCCTGTCATTGTCTGGCAACAGGGATGCCACATACCAATCTAAGACATGTAAAGGGAGAGAACCACATCAGAAGATGATTGCTTTCCAATTTGTATTATGCCCCCACCCTTGTCAATCCACACTAATAGGATGGGATGACAAGACAGCCACAGCAGGAGAGGCCTCCAGCAATTAAGGGCTGCAGAAACTTGTGTATGGAGCCCCAGTGACACCATAAATTGTGCAACTCTGTTGTTTCCCAACAAAGGACACACATGCCAGAGCAGTGAAACCATGTGGCTTTGCAGAATTGCCAATGTGTGCTTACCTCCTGAATAAACCCATTGAAACCCCACATGCAGAAACCTCCTGTTGTCCCACAATCTAAAAACGGAAAACACATATCCCCATATATCTGTGGTCTGAATCTGTCTAGGTTTGGACTCCATGAGCAACCCACAATACACATCTTGGTGCATTGCCAGGCATGGAGGACCTGCCATTGCAATCTGCATGCAAGACCTTCTGACATCTTCCATCAGAGGATGGGCCAAAATGCACAAGAAAAACCTGTCATAACAAAGAAACACATCTGATGCAGTGATCACCTGATGCACCATGTGATCATCTGGTGCACATCTGATGCACCAAGTAAGGCATCCTTTCATTTTCCATGTGCTGTCAGGCTGGTTGGCAGGGCATTTATTTCCCCAGGTGATGGGACAGGGTCTTTATTTTTAAGGTTCCTTTGATGATTCTGCCCCCTCCAATTGCATAGAGTTGTGCCCTCCATCCTGCACATAGATATATGTGCATTGCCCCCACTGCCAACTTGTAAGAAACCAAGACTGGTACAGCACCATGAGCACCGGCAAGGGGCAGTCTAGCATGAATATGAGAACCCCAATTCTAGGCTAAACATAAGAACAGCCCTGCTGGATCAGGCCCATGGCCCACCTAATCCAGCATCCTGTTTCACACAGTGGCCCACCAGATGCCACTGAGAGCCTACAGGCAGGAGTTAAGGGCATGCCCTCTCTCCTGCTGTTACTCCCCTGCAACTGGTATTCAGAGGCATCCTGCCTCTGAGGCTAGAGGTGGTCTATAGCCCTCTGACTAGTAGCTGTTGATAGCTTTCCTTCATGAAGTTATCCAAACCCCTCTTAAAGCCATCCAGATTTAAGACGTGGTGTGCTATCACCATATCTCGTGACAGAGAATTCCACAAGTTGATTATGTATTGTGTGAAAAAGTACTTGCGACAGCCCCCAGAATTCTTAAGTGGTTCTGTTAAGTGGGAATGAAGTCTCTCTGGCAATCTGGCCTCCCCGGAACACACATCAATGCTTCAGCGGACTGGGTAGAAGGAGGAATCTCTGTTCCCAGTAGCTGTGAAACTATGGTTGGATGATCATCCTCAGGATGATTCCCAGCTCTAAATATTAACCATAGGTTCTACCAGAGGTTTCACGCTATGTCCAAAGGCAGCCAGTGTTGCTTTAAGATAGGGCCTCAGCCTGCAAAGTTGATTGATACAGTTTACCATGAGATGAGCAGTGTAAGGGTCCTTGCTATACAGCAAGCAAGTCGTGCTAATTCATTGCTGATGGCTTGATAAAGACCTAGACCAGAGGCCTGCCTTAGATAAATTGGTTATTATTCGCATAATATTTTAGTGTAGTATTATTCTGCATTAATAACTTCATGGAGGAGAGGTCTATCCATGGCTACTAGTCAGAGGGCTAAAGGCCACCTCCAGCCTCAAAGGCAGGATGCCTCTGAGTACCAGTTGTGGAGTAACAGCAGGAGAGAGGGCATGCCCTCAACTCCTGCCTGTGGCTTCCAGTGGCATCTGGTGGGCCACTGTGCGAAACAGGATGCTGGACTAGATGGGCCTTGGGCCTGATCCAGCAGGGCTGTTCTTATGTTCTTAATAAATATCCCTTTCTTAACATTAGCAATAGCAATAGCAAGCAATAGCACTTACATTTATATACCGCTCTATAGCCGGAGCTCTCTAAGCGGTTTACAATGATTTAGCATATTGCCCCCAACATTCTGGGTACTCATTTTACCGACCTCGGAAGGATGGAAGGCTGAGTCAACCTTGAGCCCCTGGTCAGGATCGAACTTGTAACCTTCTGGTTACAGGGCGGCAGTTTTACCACTGCGCCACCAGGGGCTCTTAACATTCCAGTATCCTGGTGTTTTGTGTGCTCACAACTGTATTCTTTAAAGACAACAAACAAACAAACTTTGATTTACAGTATAGGTATGGGTGTGACAGTTCCAACTGAGCTCCAAAAAACGACGGCCCATGATGTTCACACTATGAGGGCATGACATCTGAGTGGAGGGAGAAGAGAATGGGAGCTTTCTGATATAGATCAGCTGTAGGGCCAGCTCTTAGACTGAGACCTGAAACTGCGGACAAGCGTAGGATCTACTTCATTATCAATTTGCAGAATACAAACCTTTATGAGACTCCTTCTTTGGAACTGGTTTGCTTTCAACCTTATGAAAAATACCCTTATGAGGGCAATAAACATCAGTGTTTGTGTGTGTGGTGGGGGTGGGTATTAATATATATGAATAATTCATACCAATTGATTTAGAAATATTATTGCTTAAGAGTATATGGTTTCTTTCCATTGCCTCTGAATTCGTTATTCTGTGGTGGACTCTGTAGTGTGGACTCTAGGACTAATTGTGTCACCATTTGCTCAGAGACACATGTCACCAAATTCTTCTTAAACATTGCTGTAACACTAATCCCCAGCTTTTGCTGTTGCCACCAGCCTATGCAGGTAGTGCATTGAAGCATGGAGGACCTAGCAAAATTGTGTTTCCATGGTTATGATTTTGTAGATGAGTACAATAGCTCAGACTGGACATCAGATTTCATGCCCTCATGACATGAATATCATGGGCCATCAAATTTCCTTGTTTCTTGGAGCTGCCACCAGAGGTGCTCTTACCCTTGGAATTCAGGGCCAAAGTCCAGGGCCTCCACAGCCCCTGGGGCCCCCCGAATCCTCTTTAGACTGTCCCAGGTGGTATGGTTGCCCAGCCAAGCATGATGATGCTTAATTTGCAGGGAGGGGGGCCTCCAAAAGCCTTTAGGCCCAGGTTCCAAAGTTACCTATGTAACTTTGGTTACAAATATCCTGTAAAGCAAAGGTGGGTTGTTGTTTTGTTTTGCCTTTAATGTTGTTTTTGTGTTGCCTTTAAAGGAGAGGCTGCCATATGTGCCACACCAAATATAAGTGTGTTCACAACAAGGAAAGTGAAAAATACTGTTTTAGCATTGTCAGCTGTAAAACAGAGACAGATATGTATTTATTTATATTTATATACTATCCCTCACCCTAAGACCCCAGGGTGGTTAACAGCATGATTAAAAACAATAAAATTAAAATTTAAAAAACCCATTAACCCTAATATAAAAATAGAACAAACACAGCTAAAAATTTAAAGAGAGAAGAGGGCAACTTCTTGGCCAAAAGCCTGAATAAAAAGGGAAGTATTCACTTTCCTACTAAAGGCTTGGAGAGAGGGAGCCATGTGGATCTCAGTTGAGAGTGAGTTCCACAGCCTGGGGGCAACAACTGAGAAGGCCCTGTCTCACATGCTCAACAAACAGGCCTCACCAGCACCAGCCAATCTACTCAGGTGGGTAGATTCAGCTAGGATCAGGTGGACCTTAAGGTACCTAGGACCCAAGCCATTTGTGGACAATATAGTGTCCACGGTGGAATCATGGTAGGGATGTGCATGTAACCGGCTGGCCTGGTTCAGTTTGAGTCTAGACTGGACTTGAACCTGACCAGGCCAGTTCGGCCTGGCACCCCCTCGAATCCCTCCCCTGGTTTGGTCCGGGGAGGTTCACGAGTTGTTGTTGTTTTTTTAAAAAAACTTAAGTCACTTATCCCCCTTCGGGGGAGTTCCTTGAAGTGGCGGGGGATCCATGGAGGTTCCCCCTCCCCCCACCTGCCTCCCTTATTGCTGCCAGTGGCCTGTTCCGCCACTTTTTCAGCCCGTTCGGGCCTTCAAACTGAGGCGTGGTGGCCATTTTGGAGGTCGCCACTCCTGTGCAATTGGCCTCTGCAAGGCCAGGCCTCACAGAGGCCAAATGCACAGGCACGGCGGCATCCAAAATGGCCACCATGCCTCAGTTCGAAGGCCCAAACACCCTGAAAAAAAAGGCCAAATGGGCCACTGGTGGCAATAAGGGAGGCTGGTGGGGGGAGAGGGAACCCCTGCCACCTCAAGGAACTCCCCCAAAGTGGGTAAGTGACTTAAAATTAAAAACAAACAAACTTGCAAACCCCCAAAGAGTCTGGGGGTGTTCAGTCTGGGGTCGGACCAAATGGGGTGCTTCGATTTGACCCCAGACCATCGAACTGAACCAGCTCAACTTCAAACCCTTCAAACGTTGAGCCAGTTCGCACACCCCTATTATTTGCTTCAGTTCTGGCTGACAAGTAGGGTTGTGCGCTTTGTTTTTTTTCTGTTTTGTTTTTGGCCCAAATCTGAAACACGCCCATTTTGTTCTTTGTTCGAAATCAGCCAATCCGAAACACCCAATTTTGTTCTTTGTGCGAAATTGCAAAATCCGAATCCAAAACATTTTGGATTTTAAAAAATGGCCCCAGGGGGGACTAGTGGGTGGGGGTGGTAGTGCCCAATGGGTGGAAACTACCACTCAAATTTCAGAGGAATTGGGCAAAGGGCTGATTTTTGGTGAATTTTTGAAGTATAGGATTTTTCCCATAGGGAAGAATGGAGGTTTCAGCAAAAGTATAGCTTCATGTTGGGGGGAAAGGGTTGGCCCAGAGCAGTATAGGGTGGGTGGTAGCGCCCAGTGGGGGGCAAGGAAGCTGCCAGAATTATTTCAAAGGAATTGGGCAGAGGGCTGATTTTTAAAGATGTAATGAAATTTGCACATCTGTAAAGTTCTTCCCCATAGGGAATGATGGACCTCCATAATTCCTGCCCTATAACTGCACTTAGGAACATAGGAACCTGCCATATACTGAGTCAGACCATTGGTCTATCTAGCTCAGTATTGTCTTCACAGACTGGCACCGGCTTCTCCAAGGTTGGAGGCAGGAATCTCTCTCAGCCCTATCTCGGAGAAGCCAGGGAGGGAACTTGAAACCTTCTGCTTTTCCCAGAGCGGCTTCATCCCCTGAGGGGAATATCTTGCAGTGCTCACACATCAAGTCTTCCATTCAGATGCAACCGGGGCAGACCCTGCTTAGCTATGGGGACAAGTCATGCTTGCTACCAAAAGACCACTTGGGGGGCACCAGGGTGGCCCAGAGCGAGTGGTGGTGTAGAGCACATAGGGTGCACCACCCTATGCTAATCCATGGGGTACTGGGTTCTGTTGTTTCTGAGATGTTTTGAGTGTAGATTCAGATTCTCTGGTAGCATATAAGAGTGTATTCATGGTTTGTCGTTGAAAATCTCATATGCTACCAGAAAATCTACACTCAGAACACCTCAGAAACAACAGAACCCAGCACCTCATGGGTTAGCAACCCATGGGGGTGGTTGGCACCCTATGTGCACTACACCACCACTCGCTTCCGGCCACCCCAGTGCCCCCAGGTGGAGTTATGGGTCTGCTGAAACCTCCTTTATTCCTAGAGGGGAAAAACCTTTAAAAAGTGTAAACTTCAACAATTCCTAAGAAATCAGCCCTTTGCCCTATTCCTTTGGAATCTGGGTTGTGGCAGGCAGCCCTTGGGGCACTGCCACCCAACCCACTGTTTTGCCCCTCAGGCCCCCTTTCTGCCCCAAATCTGCCCCAAAGTCATGTCAACTTCAGAAATTCTTTAAAAATCAGCCTTTTCTCAATTCCTTTGGAATCTGGGTGGCAGCAGGCACCCACTGGGGCACTACCAACTGAACCACTCTTCTGCACCCAAAGCCCCCTTTCTGTCCTGAATCCACCCCAAATAACATCAACATCACACATCAACAACAGCAGGGCTTTGGAATAAATCAAGCAGATTTCCAAAGGTCATGCACATCCACATCCCCCCCGCCTGGAATGCAATTGATCTACACACAACAGTGTGAAACAACAACATTGAAATGCACACTGCCCCACTGGCCAATGAGGGTAAAATCTACCCTTAAATTTGCTTAAAAGGAATAAGGAGGCAATTGCCAGCAGATCAGCCCATGCTTTCACTGGCCAATCTGTGGGCTGGAAGGGCTGGAAATTCAAACAGATGTCAAAACTCAAAATGGAGACTGAAGGAGAAAGACTTTTTGCGATTGCAAAATGGAGTTCCAAAACAGCCAAAACAACAAAACGTTTTGTATCCGAAACAGGGACATTTTGTTTTGGTTACAAAATTTTCTGTTCGGAGCACTGGGTGTTTTGTTTTGGCTACAAAACAGCCGAAATGGCCTGTTTTGTGCACAAAATGTTTTGTATCTGAAACAAAACGCACATCCCTACTGAAAAGTAGCTGAGTTGGGCCAATGGAGTATGATTAAGAATTGCTTCAAATGTTATTCCCCCCCCCCCCAAAAAAATAATAATCATTTAATAAAATATGCTTATATTATATTATATGAAAGGTGGCATGTGGTTTTCCCCCATGTGGATTTGTTTTCCCCCATGTGAATCAGATGGCAGATATGCAGTGCCAAGTATATATATTTGCAACAGCAAAGGCACATCACTGTCCCTGGCAATGTAAATATGGATTTTTCTACATGGAACACGTCTTCTTTCAAGGAAAAGCTATCACACAAAGGAGTTCTTCCTGAGAAAGAAAGCTGCCAATGTCAAGAGTTATCAAGACTGACCAACATCCAAGTAGCTTCCTTCATTTGCTTTTTGAAGCAGTTGCTGGTTGCTGGGAACCAACTTTGCACAACTGATGTAGATGGATGAAACCCAAGTGTATCAGTGGACTGTGCAATGACCCTGGAGGAGTTCACAAAGTGGATGAATATAGATGGCCCCTTTCCAAGATGTAATTTGCATAGAATGCTGAATTTCTCAAATGTCCCAACTAAGGGATAACAAGAGTTATCACGCATCTATATTCAATAAGAAATCCAAGAAAGCAAGAGAGTGGTAAGACTCCATGGATGACAAGACTCCATGGATGACAAGTTTCCCATGCAGTTATATACAAACTGTGGCAAGTTACTACTTTCTAAATGGCCATCTGTAACCCTAATGTCATTTTAGATAGTGGTGGATATGGTTTCACCTATCAAAAATATGATATTTGATATTTGGCTTACAGACAGTGTAACAAAGATCTCTTTTTCTAGGTTCTCCTCCCAGTGGGGCTACTGCCAATTCAGAATTCTGGAGTGACTAATTTTGATATCAGGGCATAGAGTGAACTGGTATATTCACATTTTCAAACTGAAAATACTGGCACTTTTAAAAAAATGTCCAAAATCCAAATTTCAAATTCCTGATTTAGCATTTCAAACTTTGACAAATTCACAATCAATTTGGAAACTAAATTTGAAATTACTCAAACATCATGTTTTTCACCCAAGTCATCCTTCAAGAAGGATGGAATACACTGGCTTGATTACCTAGAGATCTTATGACTCTTAAGAGCATAATGCCTCAAGGCATGTCTCCTTAGGCATGTCCTGATAGGAGGCAACAAAAGATCCCTTGAGTCTGAATAAGAAAAATGACTGTGGGAACTACCTCTTTTGTGTACAGTATATACAGCGTTATGCAGTGTAATACATCACAGGAGTTCACCAATGTCACTCTAGGTTGCAGTTGTTATGTGAACTATGTTAGACAGCAAGGCAGAATTGTTTTCAGTGTAGTCCTTAGGGAGTCCTTCAAGAAAGGAAAAACAATGATTTTGAAGGTTCATTCCAGTGCCATGTAACAGAGATCTTACGGGTTATTCTGTACTTTAAATATTTGTCTCACAACTGTTTTCTGCTGTATAGTATGTTCTGGAGATAGATAGATAGATAGATAGATAGATAGATAGATAGATAGATAGATAGATAGATAGAATATCTCAGCAAATTGAATGGGTGCCATTAGTTGGTTGCTTGTTTCACATGGAAGACCACAGTTAGTGCCAGCTCAACCTGTATTCATAAGGTGACCCATAAAAAGTGTATTTCTTTAAAAAATAAGATTAATGGCTTATTTCAAGATTAGTCAATTGGTGCTGTGCAGCCTGGATCCAGCCCGCTCTGCAATGTTATTCACCTCCTAGCAACTGTATCCAATTGTAACTGAGGTAAGGTGAAATGTTTGCCCATAGTTTTGCAGTAAGGGAAAAGGAAATCAAAAATATTTCCGAGTTGTAAGAATACAGCTGCTCCACACTTTAGTGCTATCTCTGTCTGTTTCTGATTTTGTATGTGCAGTTATTAGGGCTATGCATTGCTCAAAGTATCAGAATTAGATCTGACTCAATCCAATTCCAATCAAGAGCATTAGTTTGCTTATGCAGTGTAGTGGGTGGGGGGAGGTGCCCACATCAAAGTAAGCCAATTTATCACAGGCCTTACCTGGTGGCCATGAAGTGGACTTTTCTTTTCACTTCAAAAATCAACCAGCAAGGGGAAAACAGGTGACCAAAATGGTATTGAAATGTTGAAACGGTCCAGCACAAAATGGGGTTGTTTCTTTCTAATCTTGAAACAGGCCCTTTATTTAAAGGGCATTTTGTTTCGAGCTCAAAACGCTTGAAAAAGCCTGTTTCAAATTGAAACGTTTTGACATCGAAACAGTTTGTTCATCCAGACTGTATCAGAAACCTTGCATCTGACCTGAATGGATCAGGCCCTATTAGGCAATGTTTTTATCAGACCCAGACCAATGAACAATGGTCTGATAGAACCCACATCAAATCAGAACCACTTATAAGCCCAATTCAATGCTCAGTCTTAATAGTGGTGTATAAAGCTAACCATCTGTATGTAATGCAGAGTGTGTGCCTGTTAAACTGATTCATGGTGCCCGTGTTACAAAATCCAACCACATTTGAAAAGCTCACTTTCTGTAGCAAAATACACATCTGGCTCCTGGACCATTAGCTGCAGAATTGGGCAGTTGGCCAACTCTAGCCTATGTCACAGAATTGCTCCAAACTTTATATCGATCTACTTCATATTTCATGTTTGCTAAGTCAATCTGTGCCTATCATTTATTGTTCTCCTCCTGACCTACTCTGCTGATGAGGCAGGAGAGGTACCATGAAGAAAACCAAGTGGACAGGGAAGCTAATAGCCTTGTTGAACATCTCTTCACGACAAGATGATAGAGAAGAAAATCACTGCACTATTATCTGTATGGGTAGACTTCGTTGCCTTTGTGATACCCACACTGATTACTCCAGTCCCTTTCCTCTTCTCAGTCTCACAGCTATTTGTATGATATTAACTACCAATATTATCAAGCATACAGCTGCTGTGCATTAAGTATTCATTATTTCCCCCCACCGCTAATGGCTCATTTGACATCATCAGGTCACACCAATCTTAGAGACAGAAGACCATACTTAGTGACAGCAATCCTAGGGACAACTAAACTTGCCATTTTTTTTAAAATAAGTGAATTTATGCAGGCATTTTACTTTATAAATACAGAATTCAGTAGAGAATAATGCCATTTTTATTCATTTCATACAGCAGATGGTGCCTTGATGTAAGATGCCAAGGCCTGTAATATGCAGATGACACCATTTGATAGGGTTGATATCCAGTGACCCACAGACTGTTTGTTATCATGACCTCTTGTGTCCATATGGGGTTTATGATAATTAGTAATGTGTACAGTTTAGAAATCTCTTGACTCTACCATTCCCATGTTCCCTTAAGATGCCACAAACAGCATTCAACTGGCATTTCCCTGCAAATTCAGCATCCCCCCCAAAAAATGAAAAATGGTATTTCTGTCTAGCTCCTTGGATCATCTAAGCCTAAGAAAATTGGGGAAACTGGTTAATATGAGAATATTAAACTCTATCTTTTAATTTGAAATTAATACATTCAGTCATAGACATTCAGAGTAATGATGTGTGCATCAAACAATGTTCTGTGTGTGCAACAGGAAAGGAAAGATTTGCACCTATCTTTTCTCCCTTCTGCAGTCCTCTGTGCCTCTCAAAAATATGTCTTAGGGTCCTGCAGTGAAACATTTTTGGGCATGCAGAACATTAGTCTGGATGCCAGCCATTGATGGTTAACTATCAATTAAGGTTAACCTATCCAGTATCAATTAGTACTCAGTGGTCCAGTTCAGATGCAACACAGAAACAGTTGAATTAGAGCATTTTCTGTTTGTTTGTCCCTCCAAATGTGCCAATTTGGCTAAGCAGCTCAGCTTTGAAACCAAGGTTTGTTGTTGGCTTGTTGAACGGCTGCATTTGTTTTAATGTTGCATCCGACCTGACTCACCAGGCTTATTCTTGCCTTGTTGCAAGAGGCGCAGCACAGAGAAGCTGAGAAATAGCTGCAGATTGGAAGAATGGAGGAAGACCACAGAAACCACCCAGCAACAAAACAAACTGTACTGCTGTCTATCACCCAGGGAGGGAATCCTCAGCTAGTTTTCAGAAGCTTGGTTAGAAGCTTCTGTGGCTCCATATTGTGTCTGACAGGGTCCAGTCTCTCTAAATATAGCTTCTCCGTCTAGTTTTCTTTCTTACTCTGTTTAGTCTGTGCAAGTTCTTTCAGTATTAGACTTCTTTGGTCCTTTCTCACACTGTGCCTTAAGTTTATATTATGCTCCTTACTTACTGCTTAGGCACAATTCACAGGATAATTAAACTGCACAAGGACCATACCCTGTGGTGTTTTTACAATGGTTTGTATTTTTCTTATTATTGTGGCCAGTATTCTCTCTAACAAGGAATCTCGGATGCTGTTGACTACAATTCCCAGCATCCCAGCCAAAGGCCACTGCAACTAGGGATGATGGTAGACAATAACATCTGGGATTCCCTATTATAGGGAGCACTGATTGTGACCCCTTGGCAAATATTTAAATTGGATAATGGCATTGAAATTGCATAACTAAAAAAACCCTGACATTTAAATATTACACAGTTCATTTCAGTGGAGCTTGCATAGGAGAACTATCCAAAGGCCTCCAACAGCCTTATGCCCAAATTTAAATGTGACATGGGTGGTTAAGAAGAAGGTACCTGTCCTACATCATGGTTTGGGGGCATCTTGATATCTCATCCTAAAGTAGGCCCTATACATGCACTTTTGGCTAGGGATCCATAGGGGCTATTCTCACGATTGCAGAAAATCGGGCTAGCCTCTGCTAGCCCAATTTTCTGTAATCGTGAGAACCACCAGGCTTGGCTGCAAGCCCAGTGGTTCTTGAGTGGGTAACCCACTCAAGTACCCCTGACCTAAAACCAGGTTTGCAGAGCGAGCGCTCTGCAAATCTGGTCTTCAAGATTGTGAGTAGCCGCGGCATGGCTCTGCACTGTGCCTACTGATGAGGAGACCCCCGGAGGGGGGTTGAAAAGCCACCTCCTGGCTCTGGGGGTCTCCCCAGTATGCCCTGCGCGCTCACGTGGCCCCCGAGCTACCCAGCCCCTGCCAGCTCCGTCACGGAGCCAGCAATCGTGTGGGCAGCCGATCCGGCTGCCCTGGGCTCCCTCCCCGCTCACCTGCAAAAATCGGGTCTCACGATGAGCAAACACTGAACTGCCATTATGGGTGTGCATGAACCAAAAATCACATTTGGGCTTGAATTCAAATCATATTCGAGCCAAACTGTGTGCTGCCCAACTGGTATGGTTGAACTGAACGGCCGGTCTGTTTGACCAAACTGGTTCGGTGGTTTGGCTGCTAATATTTGTAAAGGGGTGAGGGTCTTGGCTCTGTGAAGCAGAAGCAATAAGGGACAGTGGGGGCGGGGGCAAGAGGTGTCATTCAACTGCCTCCAGTTTGGTCCATGACTGAGCCACTGAACTGGCCTGGCTTGAGATGACCCAGTTCAGTACCAAACTGCTCATGCACACCCCTAACTGCCATGATAACAGCCCTTGTATACTGGCTGAGGTACTGATATGCAAGATATTGGGAGAATTCAAGACCATATACATTCAAGTACATGATGATAGGAAAAGACCTATATCTAACTTCTGGCTACATGTTGGTCAGAGAGAGACCTATAGAAGCATATAGAAGCATGGTGCTCAGAGAGAGAGCTAGAAGCATTCTGGGGGCAGGGGGAGAGGAGGTCATCACTCCCACGAAGTTCCTGAGTACATTCTATTAATAGAGAGGTCACAGAGGCAGAGATAAAAAGGAAAGAGAAGGAGGCCCTAACTATCTATCTCTACTCCCAATGCCCCTCATGGTCATTAGGGTTACTGGTGTAAAAGGTCGATGCCATCTTTGGCTGGATCTCCAACAGTCTCCACCCCAACTCACTATTCCCTGTCCTTTACTTTCCTCTTCATTCCATTTATTTAGATTTCTGGGTCAGAATCATGGCACCCCTGTGCTTTAGTCCTACATGGAAGTGCTAGAAGTCCATCTACATCAGAAAAACTGAAATGGAGAAATTTGTCTATTTTGGGAGACCATTTGTTCTCCATGGATTAGCCTAAGCCAGAAGAACCTCACCCCTCATGGATGCTCAGTATATTAATAAGAGATAGGTCTGATAGGTGTGGAAGCACATCTGTTAACATAGTACAAGGCTATTGATTGGTGTGGGGCTGAGCAGTGAGAAAAAATGTGCTTCCTGGCAGATTAGTGGTGGTTCTTTGCCTTTCCACAATGTTTATGAGATTGAAGTACATATTAGCATTTCTATGGAATGTACACAGAGAGACCTAATGGTTCTTTTTCTTACAAGTGAAGCCAGATGCAAACATTTTTACTACACTTTGATGAAAAGTTGGTAGGGCCATTGATTGAACCAGATGTTGTTTGGGGAGCTGGAGCTGGCTTATGAAATTCCAGTTGCCCATCCCTACCATCTACAGTCTCAAGAACACTGATGATTGTTAATAAACGGTAAATAAGAGTGCTAATTTGCATGATGATTGTTTGCATTTATCCTTCATTTGGTATAGTTAATAATATAGTTCCTCATTTTTTTACATCCTTGAAAAAAGTACAAAATTAAAAAGTTCCTTAGGTTAGATGTCAGAAAATTTAAAACAACTCACCTAGTGAATATTATTATAGTGAATCCTACACTTAGGTGTGGGTATTGTCCTTCATCTCCAAGTCAGACAATGGAAGACATTTGAGAAAAGAACAAAAGTCCAAATATCATCCCAGAGGAGTGACCTATAGGACACATTCAAAGCTCATTCATAATGAGGAATGAAAAATGTGCATTTATATACTAAGTGCTGTATTTTGCAACTCCAGCTGCACAGTGTTATATATATATATATATCTGAAAGGAGGTGATGTCTATGAATGTTCATAATATGAAGCAAGGCCTAAAGAGACAGGATTGAAATAGCTTTCTTTTTTTCTTCTCCAAAAAGCTACCCTGCATTTGTCATTTCATTTTACTTTTGACAAAGTTGAATACTGAACACTTATCCAAATGTGCAATGAATCCATATTTGAAAGAATGTTATGAGAATAGTTGGGGGAACAGCAACACTTGTGTGGAATTCCCATTGCATTTTTTCTGACAGCAACATACCTGTTCTCATAAAATAAAGAAGCCTTATGAACAGAAAGTTTGCAGAGGCTTGGATCCTCTTATTACTGATTAAATATATAACAACTAGGGTTAAGATGCAATGGAGAGTATTTCATGTAAAATTTCACCCTCATAAAAGCACCCCCCTGATTAGCAATTATTTGCCCATGCAGAATGAGGGCAGGAAAATCTGCCTTCATTCTGATTTGATTTGATGTCATCATGTAGCCAAATCTAACTGGTGGTGTGACAGCCTAACATCATCATATTGCTCAAATGACCCCCAATTTACTAACATCACATCAGGAAGAAACTCATGTTTGTTTGTTTTGTTTACCCAAGCTGAAGATGGCAGACAGTGGCAGAGGGAGACCAGCAGCGGCCTGTGTTGCCCCGCCCCTGTGTCTGACATCGGATGCAGGGAGCATTTAGCCATGCCCCCTGCATCTGATGTCAGACACAAAGGCATGATTTAGCTTCCAAATGGGGCCACACGGCCCCATTTGGGAGTTAAATCAGTCAGCACTGCTTTCTCAGTATGGCCAGAGAGACTCTCCCTGCCTTTAAGGCAGGGAGAGCCACTCCTGGCTGCGCTGCAAACTCGGGCCCTGAGGGGCAGTGGTCCAGGTACTTTGAACCCTGTCATCCAATGGTGGCGCCCCGCCTGATGGCAGCCATGGTGGGGGCGAGAAAGTAGCAAAGACCAGGCAATTATCACCATGCCAAAAATGTAAGCAACATAAATGTTTTTCTGAACGCATTTGGCTTCCTGGGTTCTCTTTTTATCCCAACACATTGTTGGGCAAAAATTCAGGGCAGCCCTACAACTAATCAGCATTCACTTCTATGTCTGGGTCCTTTGAGGTCTTCTGTAATTCTGTCATTTAATGTGGGGAGGAATGACGGAACCAGAACACTCTGATACAAGACTGATTCACTTTCTGGAACTGTAGATTCCTCAATTCAGAACTTCTAACAGGAGATGGCTGCACCACTGCAGGACAGGGGGGAAATGTGTTTAGCTGAAGCTTGACAAGCTGGATCAAGAGGACTTTAAATTAAATCCTATGAGGTGTGGAGACAAAAGACCGAGGGGAAGTACTAAACAACAAAAACAAGAAATATTTATATATCGCTTTTCAACAAAGGTCTCCAAAGTAGTTTACACAGAGAATGAATGAATGATGAATGAATAAATAAATAAAATAAGATGGATCCCTGTCCCTGAAGGGCTCACAATCTTAAAAGAAACATAAGATAGAAACCAGCAACAGTCACTGGAGATACTGTGCTGGGAGTGAAGAGGGCCAGTTAGTCTCCCCCTGCTAAATAAAGAGAACCACCACATTAAAAAAGGTGACTCTTTGCCCAGTTAGCAGGAGTTTCTAACAATTCTCTGTAAAGACAGAGACTTGGGTGCTACAGCAGAAACTGAAGGAGCTGTCCAGCAAACCCACAGTTCTAAAGGAGTTGACTAGCAAATACACAACTCTAAAGTAATAGCATAGATATTGGAGAATAATAACCATGGTTTGTGATGTCTATACTGTACATCAAGCCTGCTCAACTTTGGCCCCCCAGCTGTTTTTGGGCTACAGCTCCCATAAACCCCAGCCACAGTGGCCAATAGCCAGGGATTATGGGACTCTGTAGGTGGGCTGAAGCTGAGCAGGCCTGCAGTACACTAATGCACCAAGTATGGGAAATAAACAAGATAAACTTGAACTCCAGGAAGGAAAATACAATTTGTAGGTATAACTCATAATAGGAAGGATTACTCCCCTTTCTCCCTCCCAGCCTTCTGAAGTCGCCTAAAAACATTCTTCTTTCAACAGGCCTTGAATAGGAAAAGTAACCTGGACTGTCTTCACAGTTATGCTCTGCTGTAATATTTTGACATGTTGTCATTTTGGATGGACTGTTTATTGATGTTTTGTATTATTGAGTTTTTATATTGTACTCTGCCTTAAAGCCATCTGGCAAATTGTGATTTTATGAATACAAACAAATATTAATAGAACCATAATTTCCAAATCACGAAAAAAATAATAATTCCACTTCATTAAGCCCTATACAGACTTTGTCTGGTGTACTATGTCCCGTTTCTGGCTGCTGAATTTAAAGAAGAATGTGGACAAATTGAAATGGGTTCAGAGGAGATTGTAAAAAGTCTTGAAAATGGGTTCTCACAATGGGTTCAGAGGAGATTGTGAGAAATCTGGAAAACAAGTCCTGTGAGGAAAGATGGAAGGAACTGGAGAAAAGATGGAAGGAACTGGAGAACTGGAGCCCAGAGAAGAAATGACTGTGGCAGTGGGACACGATAACGTTTTTCAAATACCTGAAAGAACATTGCAGAGAAGAGGGGAAAGACCTGTTCTCTGCTGTCTCAAAAGGAAGAAATAGATCTACTAATCTTAAATTACATGAAAGTAGATTTTGGATGAATATTAGAAGAAACGTCTTAATGGTCAGATATGTTCAGCAATGGAACCAGTTATCTAGGGCTCTCCCTTCCTAGGGGATTTCAAATAACATCTCTGGACAGCCATCTGTTGGGAATGTTCTAGCTCTTGGTTTCATCTTTGAAGTACTGAATTGGATTATATGGTCTGGAGCTGGATTATACCCCTCCAGCTCTCTGATTCTAATTTCCATTTTTTGGCCAGAATTATACTGAGGGCAATAAAAATTACAATTGTGAGGTAGTTTTTTTCCTGATTTCATCCCAAAGTCATATCGAACGAACTCCTATAATGATAAATGTCTACATTAAAACCATCATTGCTAATAGTATTCCATATCATTTATCTTTTGTACAGTGTGACCAAATTACAATGACCACATGACTATAGCCACTTATGATTAATGATGGCTTAACATACTATCTGACAGTAAAGCTTTGGGGAGGAAAATTATCCTATATTTTTAAATTTCCAGCTATACATTAAAAAAAACATTTATTTTCAAAGAAAATATTTAAACTGCATACTGCCTTGCATTGATAAACAGCTGAAAGTTTTTGTGTACTTTGATTTTGCGAGAAATCTCTTCTTCTTCTATAAGAAGAAGAAGAAGTTTGTTGTTAGAGATCCTCAATGTGTTTAGAGAGACAACATGAATTTAAAACACAACTCAGAATTTTCAGGTGGGAATGAAATTAAAATCCACAGGAAAAAAAGAAGAAATTACAAACACATTATATAATATATGAGGAAACTTGGGCCTTCCTGAATCACCCACTGAAAAACTAATAGAGATTACTGAAATTGTTAGAATACTTCTCAATGAGGTTTTGAGCTGTGAAATGTAGTACAAGCATCGTTCAAGGCACTCTACTGCCTAGAAAAATTTTAAAATAGTACATTTGTCTCACTCACTCAAAACACAGGACTCAGATTGTATTCTAAAATGTTGAAAGTTCCAGGCAAATATTTCTATCTACATACACAATTACTACTATTGTTTCTTTCTTATGTATGGAGATCTTTTTTGTTGTTGATGGATAAGATCTGTTTGTATGGTTTTGTTGGACTCTCAGAGATGTAACCTTTTCTGTTTCTATACTACTAATGAAATCATTTTTTAAAGAAAGAAAGAAAGAAAGAAAGAAAGAAAGAAAGAAAGAAAGAAAGTAAGTTAGTTCCGGGCCATTCTGAAAGCTGAAATTTGCCACAATATGTTGATTTCTAGACAAATCTGAGGGAAGATTTGTAGGTTTCTCCTTAGAAATGGGATGGTGGGAGATATGTCTATTCCAAAATGGTTAAGCTATGCCCCCACTAACTAGGAAGCTGATAATCAGTATGTACATAGTCCAAGCCACTGAAATTACTACAACAATTGACATGTGCATACAAATAATTAAGGCACTTAATTATTAATAAAATAAGCAAGGCCACCCAGAATGCTGTATATAGTATGGATTTGCATATCAATTCAAATCAATTTGAGCTCAAAATAGGCCATTTCGAGTGATTTGCTTTTTAATTTTTTGCTACTTTCCCCCTTCTTGTTCTTGTAGCCAGCACCCAGTGGCTTTAATAACTGGGGTGCTGTGCTGATCCCCCCTAATTTCTTTTAATAGTACGAGCAGCGCCAGTGGCTTTAACTTTGAATATCTGAAGGGTTTTTTTTAAATGTCCCCACCCCTGTGGATTTCCCCCCTTCTTGTTTGTAGCCAGCCTCCAGTGGCTTTAATAACTGCGGTGCTGTGCTGATTTTATTTTTATTTTTTATTCTGCAGCCCCAAGCTGCACCTTTGCTGCTATTGTGTGCCTGAATTCATTTCCCCCCCTGTTTTTGTAGGCTGGGATGTTCTGTCTGGTGTCCAGCCTGCGAAGCTCTCTCTGCTCAGAGGAGTGGTGTCACCACACAATCTCTTCATGGCAAACATGGCCAACATTATCTTGGACATGAACTTCCACTCCGCATTGGATAGGCCGCACATGTCCAAGGACTTGTTCCTTGCCAGGTCACTGAGGGCCACCTCCTGCTCCAGCATGTGCTGGAACAAGAGGAAGGTGGAATTCCACCGAGTATCTACATCTGTGGGGTTGAGCTGTTGTGTAAGCCCATGGACATGCTGCTGCTCATGAAGCAGGCACCTGGACTTCTCACTCTAGTAAAAGTGGGCTGTGATCTTATAGGAGTTCTCCACAGGTTCAGCCGTCACAGCAACAGCACCTGCCATGGGGCAGCCCTGTTCCCTGGATGCCTTCGCCTCCTTGAGGCCAAGGGCATCCCTGACAGTCAGGTAGAGCATGTGTGAGTGTGAATATCCATGCAGCGGATGTTCACACACTCCATCATTGACTTTACCACCACGGTGACATTGGACCCATTGTCTGTGACAATGAAAAACCTCGAACGCTCTCGAAACCCGCCAATCCACTCCTCAATTTGGTGGCTGAGTATGGCTGCTACCTCCTCCTTGGTGTGTTTGACATACAAAGTCTCCACATGCAAGATGGCCCACCCGTGCTGAAATGCGGTGTGGGACGCACTGGTGACAGGGGCAGCACTGGAGATCCCCTCTCTCTCCAGACCCCACCAGTGGGCAGTCAGGGCCAAGAAAGCTGCGTGCATCCCACTCACGCTGTTCCACAGATCAGTGGTGAAATGCATGCTGGTGCCAGCTGGTGCCTTATGCAGCATGGCTGACACGAGCTCCCTGCACCACCTGTACAGGGAGGGGACCACGGGCGCTAGCAGGTGGAGTATCTAGTGGAAGCCGAAGTTCTGGACCACCTGAAAAGGTTGATCGTCAGTGGCCATCATTTCCCCTATCAGCTGGGTGAGGAGATGTGGATCCACATGACCAGGCTGCTTTGTGCCTGATGACTGCATCCACCACTTGACTGGCAGCATGCCCTACTTCATGGAAGCTGGTGCACTGCTCTTGTCAGCGCTAGTCGCAAGCACACGAGGTGCAATAGCGCTGCCAGCGGTGTCAAGGAGATCCAGGTGATGCCATCGCATGTGTCGCCACATGGAAGTCAGCCCCAAATGCTTAGCATCCTTGCCGCGACTGACCTGTGCCCTGCATTGGACACAGCAAACAGCAGTTGGGGCATCTTGAGGGACCTCAAAATGCCACCAATCATTACTGCTCTGGGTGGCCTCAGATGCCCTGGGCACTTTCTTGGGTGACCATGGATCTAGAAAGGGTACTGGTGCTCAACCACAACCATCACCCACCCCCTTACACCCTGAGTGGTAGAAGAAGGGCCCAGCTTAACTGGTGGAGGGGCAGCCCCCTCCACCTGAGCAGCAGACCCTTCCCCCTTGGAGCCAAATTTGGAGGACCCAGCACCGGACTCTGCCACGACCTGGGCATCATCCTGGGGGTAACCCACTGAGTGGCGAGAGAAGCATTGGAAGGGCTGCAAGAGGGAGGGGAAATCTGACTGTACTGCCAGCCGTCAAGTCCCTGAAACTTAGCTGTCATGGGATAAGGGGACAAGTACATGTGTGGGTTGCTAACTGGTTGAAAGACAGGAAACAGAGGGTAGGTATAAATGGAGAGTTTTCACAATGGAGGGAAGTAAGAAGTGGGGTCCCCCAGGGATCTGTACTGGAACGGGTTCTTTTTAATTTATTCATAAATGATCTAGAAGCAGGGGTAAGCAGCGAGGTGGCCAAATTTGCAGATGATACCAAACTCTTTCGGGTAGTGAAATCCAAAACTGATTGTGAGGAGCTCCAATAGGATCTCACCAAACTGAGGGAGTGGGCAACAAAGTGGCAAATGCGGTTCAATGTTGGCAAGTGTAAGGTGATGCACATTGGGATGAAAAACACCAACTTCAAGTATACGCTGATGGCATCTGAGCTGTCAGTGAATGACCAGGAGAGGGAACTTGGGGTCATGGTGGACAGCTCATTGCAAGTGTCGACTCAATGTACGGCAGCTGTGAAAAAGGCCAATTCCATGCTAGTGGCTCTCCAAGGTTTTAGGCAGCAGTCTTTACCAGCCTGAGCTGGAGAAGCTAGGGTCTGAACCTGGGACCTTCTGCATGCAAAGCAGATGCTCTACCAACTACAGCCCAATCCAACTCATCACCAGGGTAACAGTTTCTAGTGAGCTGTCTAGATGACTGACACAAGTTAAGCCTTGCTTCCTAACCAAAATATCCCAAACCAAGTTACATTTGCTACATGGGAGCTGTAGCAGTGCTGCACCTCCTACCCTGTTGGTATGTTAGAAGACCAAGATCACATAGCAGAAACTCACAATGTATACATGAAAGTATGCACTGAATGTTTTGAGAGTTAAGGATGCTATGGGGAAGAGCTGCATCCCATATGTTCTGGCACTTTTTATCTCACCCCAGTAACATGGGGAGGAGTAGTGCTGCTGCTCCAACTCCCATGTCATTGAGGTAACATGAGAACCCCATCGTAGGAGTATAAGAAGGGCATCCATTAGTTTATTACATTCCATGTGATTCTCTACAAACGTTCAAAGTTACAACATTTTTCTGAAGAAAGAGCAACCAAGCTCTCCCTTTATTTACCACTTTTCCAAGGAATTAAAGAAAATATTTCTCACCACTGATTTTTCAAAATGTAGTTATTTCTCTTGGGGAAAAGGTTGTGCTGGCTAGCCAATGGAAAATCAATGAAAGTTGCAGTAAATGATCAAATGCAGCTTGTGACACTTTAGTTATCATTGAATTTTAGCCAGAAGAGAATCAATACGTGGTTCTACAAAAAAGCACACCTGGTAGGTGGTAGAAATTAGACCTTGCACCGTATACAAAACACAAAGATAGGCTACTCGCTCTTTTCAGGAATTGTTCTATTGCTCTTAAACTATAAAAATGGCCTCTGGGACTTCAAACGATTTATTGTCCCTCAATGGCACCAGGTCATATCAGATCATCTGCCATATTATAAGATGGTACTTTTATTTTGCTTTTTTCACTGAAAACAATTCAAATTCAAGCAATGCAAGGTGGGCTTCTCATTTGAGAGATAGAAAGGGTGACAGGGAGGGGAGGGAGACAGAGAGAGAGAATGCTAAGTCTTGTAAACATTTAGAAGTCATACCTCAAGCAGATGGTGCTTTAAATCACCTGCTTTCCACCTCATGAATCCACATCATGAATTCCATGAGAATCTCACATGCTAAGCTTCTCTTATGGAATCATATTTGTATTGGCTACATTTATACAGTCACAATCAGGGACCACTGAGCCCTGTGTAGCTGATTGTGGGAACCCAGAATTTCCAGGCAGTCCTGGTCAAATCACTGTGAGGAAGCCACACTTATCTGGAATAGATAACCAGGATCTGATCACAGTATTTAAACACAGAGGATTAACCAGGATTGACCAGAAATTCTGGGTTCCCACAATCAGCTCCACAAGGCTCAGCTATCCTGGTTGGTTATGATCACATGGGATGTAGCCCAGACTTAGTTTTTTCAACAGCCAGAGTGGCTAGTGTTGTGGAGATTGTCTTGGCTTATCACTCTTTTATATTTGTCTCAAAGAAATTATAGCATATTTTGTCTGCCTGAGCAGTTTTGAGCAATGAACATTTTAGAAGACTGTCAAGTGTTATGAGAGAAGGAGAAAAACTTCTCTCTATCCACTTGCCCCACAAGATGCATAATTTTATAAGCCTCAGCCATGTCTCTCCTTAGTTACCTTTTTCTAGACATTCCAAATGTTGTTGATGTGTTCCTTCTCCCCATGGCTTTTTGGTCTCCTTGGCTGGCTTTTATATCTTCCCATATGCAAATTTCTAAATTTCATCCTATCCACTTCTGGATGATCTGACACATTTGTACATTCATCTCCTGGGGATCAAACCAGATATTGCCCTGTTCCTGTTGACTCCCCCCCCCACCCCCCCGGGTTCAGTTTAAAAGTTGCTCTGCAACCTTTTTGATATTAAGCACCACCAGTGATTCCATTGCAGTTCAAATGGAGCCCATGCCTTTTGTACAGGTTTGGCTTGTCCCAGAATCTTCCCCAGGAAATCCAAACTGCTCTTCTAAACTCCACTGTGTCATCTATGCATTCTCAGCTCTATCTGGCTAGTTGATTGTCCCTGCACATGGAATAGGAACATTCACCAATTGTAAGCACAGACCAGTATTAATTTATCTTATCTATTCATCACATTTGTATCCTTGCTGTCCAAGGAAGACAGGGCAGTATGGTTGTATACGGCGCTTATTATTTGGATCGGGATCAATCTGATCCCAGTAATGATCAAATTGTGCATTTGATCATAGGGACTCCCGGATTACATAAAGCCAATACTTGATGTAATACTGATTCAATGCATCAGGTTGGGAGTGGGAGTACTTCTGCATCCTTCACTTCCCAAAGAAAGCAACTGCCCAGAAGGCAGCCACAGTAGCAGCACTTCAAATTGCCATCTTTCCCTCCATCTTCTTGCCCTATAATGCAGCAGGGCAGGAAGCAACATAAAGATGTTGCATCCTTTTCCTTGTGAATTTCTGGAAAACAAAATGGCTGTACACAATAGTTACAGGGTGTGGCCACTTCCCCCCCAGTAATGCACCAGGAAAATGACACAATGTTAAGATGTTGCTTCCTGTTCTGGCATGTTCTAGGGTGAGAAAATGGTTGGCTGAAGGCAGCCACTTTCTTTGGAGAATGCCAGATCTTCAGGAAAGGTAAGCTCTCCCCTTATATCCTATGATAAATTCGATGCAATGCCAATATGATGAATCTATTCTCAATACTGGGGACATATTTCATAGGGATGTGCATAAATTGATTTTTTAAAATTTGATTTGTGCCTAAAACAAATCGCCCCTGATTTGTTTTGTGTCCAAATCTCCCCCCTCCAAATAACCCCAGATTCGATTTGCATTTGCTTCAATTCAATTTGGATTTGGACCAATTCAGAACACTTAGCAAGGTCCTAGGGGCACCAAATTTTGGTGATGGGTAGGTCCCCATGGGTGCCACCTACCACCCAAATTTCAAGGCAGGGACACTTGATTGACTTTTAATGAACTGTTCTGGTTTTAACCGATTTTGAACATTTCCACCATAGGAAACAATGGGGATTCGAAATTGCCATATCCTAACTCTAACACAGATTCCCAGCTTTCATTTTTTTAAGAAGCTAAGCTCTAGCCCTTGTAGAAGTGGAGTTATGGAGCAAAATGTGCAGTCATTAAGTTTCAAGAGTTTGGGTTCTTTGATATATAATAACTTTTCCTCATGATGAATCCCTATGAGGATTCATCGCACACCTTCATTTCTTCTGTTCATTTTGACTGTCACTGGACAGTGCCAACTGTCAACTGCCATGTGTCAACTACACCCCCACCACACACACACACACACACTGGGGTACTCAGTTTTTTTGGTTTTTGGTTTGTATTTTTGAAGTATTTAGATTCTTTGGTGTCTTCATTACACACCTTCATTTCTTCTGGACCCAACTGCTTTGCAGGTGGGGGTGGGGAATTAGTGGCATCCCATATTACAACTACCCCGCAACCCAAAAGCCACTGAGTACTCAGTTTATATTTTAGGAATGTTTGAGCTGTGTAATGAATCCTCATAGGGACTCATGATGAGGAAAGGTTATTATACACCAAAGAGCCTACAGTCCTAGAACATTAACTGAGTAGTACCCCACTGCCTTTTGGGTTGGAGTGGGGTCCAGTCGGCACATGGCAGTTGACAGTTGGCACTGTCGAAAAGACAGTCAAAATGAATAGAAGAAATGAAGGTGTGTAATGAATCCTTATAAGGATTCATTGAGGGGAAGTTATTATACATTAAAGAATCCAAACACTTGAAAAATAGTGACCACACATTTTGCTCCATAGCTCCACTTCTAGAAGGGCTAGAACTTAGCTTTTTTAAAAAAATGAAAGCTGGGAATCTTGAGGAATTAATAGGAGGGATCCGAATCTTGAATTGATTTGAATCAAATCAGGCACGATTCAATTTGGACTCGAATCTAGCCAATGGACCACAGGGGTGATTTGTTTTGTCTCCAAATCACCCAAATCAGCTAGATTCGGGTACAAATCAATTTGTACCCAAATCAATTTGTATATCGCTAATATTTCATTGGAATCCTTTCAAGTGAAAAATGTCCTGATATGGCTTGCATCACAATGGAAGCAAGTATTAGGCCAATTTGATGTTCAGCCTTACTGAGGAGTGCACATGGGATGATGATGATGATGATGATGATGATGATGATGATTTATTCAATTTCTATACCGCCCTTCCAAAAATGGCTCAGGGCGGTTTACATAAAGAAATAACAAATAAGATGGAACCCTGTCCCCAAAGGGTTCACAATCTAAAAAGCAAGATGACAGACACCAGCAACAGTCACTGGAGGTACTGTGCTGGGAGTGGATAGGGCCAATTACTCTCCCTCTACTAAATAAAGAGAATCACCAAGTTATAAGGTGCCTCTTTGCCAGGTTGGCAGGGAAAGTTTATGTTCACAACGACATTGCAAATTAGACCATTTCCAGAAGGGTAGTTATGTTAATCCATTGCAGCAAAATAACCAAGAGTCTTGTGGCACCTTATAGGCTAACCGTTGTATTTTACGCATTCGTGGGTAATAGTAGTAGTAATTTTTATTCTGATCACTGACCAGCAAATACAGAAAAGCAAAAGTAAAAAGAAAAAGAAAAATACACAAAATCCCTAAATTTCCTAAAAACATTTACACATACCAGGGGGAACACCAACATAGTTTAAGGGGAAGCAGGAAAAAAGAAAAAAACCTACCGTATTTTACGGACTATAAGACGCTACGGACTATAAGACGCACCTTAATTTTAATCCAATTTTTCAGAGTTTTAACATATTAAACTGTTAAAACATATAAGGCGCACCTGAATTTTGGCGGATATTTTTCGAGGGAAAAAGTGAGTCTTATAGTCCATAAAATACGGTAATCAATATATAACAGCTATCCTCAATAAATAGTAATACTTAGTTGTTCAGGTACATAGCATGGTCTTACGGATTCTACTAGCAATTAGGCAAAACCTGGCAACTGCATAAGAAATCTTATCATCGTGATCTGATAGAAGAAAACATGTAGAAATCATCGGAGCAGCCCAGAAAATTTAATAAATAGGGAGTAATGTGCATATTACAGATGTCCCTATAAAAATGACAATGTAATAGAATATGCGCTATTGATTCTATAGCTCCTGAATCACAGGGACAAAAGTGCTCTGCAAATGGGATTTTGTTAAATCTGCCCTCAAGCACTGCAGTGTGCAAAACATTAAACTGTGCTTGGGTAAATGCCCTGCAATACTTAAGAACATAAGAACAGCCCTGCTGTATCAGGCACAAGGCCCATCTAGTCCAGCATCCTGTTTCACACAGTGGCCCACCAGATGCCTCTGGGGAGCCCACTGGCAACAGGTATGTGCATGCCCTCTCTCCTGCTGTTGCTCCCCTGCAACTGGTATTGAGAGGCATCGTGCCTCTGAGGCTGGAGATGGCCCACAGCCACCAGACCAGTAGCCATTGATAGATCTATCCACTGTAATCTGGTTAAGATGTCTGGCAGGGTGTGTGTTCAGAACTGGATTTCCCAATGCTACTCCCCTTGGAATGAAACGTTGGTCTTTCTGCCATTCTGCATCTAAGATTCTTTGGGTAACCACCGACGTGGCCTGGTCATAGCCAATCATCATTTGTACTTGTGGTGAAAGGCCATAAGCAGTTTCTGCTCAAAAAAGCATTCCCTTTTAGAAATAAATTCACCCACAGCATCAGTGGAGTTAGCCCCAGAGGACAGAAATTTAGCTAAAGCTAGAACTTAAAAATAGAAAGCCAGATCTTGGATTCTAGCAATAGCAATAGCACTTACATTTATATACCGCTCTATAGCCGGAGCTCTCTAAGCGGTTTACAATGATTTTAGCATATTGCCCCCAACATTCTGGGTACTCATTTTACCTACCTCGGAAGGATGGAAGGCTGAGTCAACCTTGAGCCCCTGGTCAGGATCAAACTTGTAACCTTCTGGTTACAGGGCGGCAGTTTTACCACTGCGCCACCAGGGGCTCATTCTACCTTGGGAAGACCAGCTTCCAGGCGAAAAACAGCACTGGGGACACCATGAGCTGTTTGAAATAACTTCCTGAGAAATTTGGATTGAACCACTTCTAATGCTACAAAACTGAGATATGGGCCAAGTTGGGCACCGTATAACAGTTGAGCCAGGGTTTTGGATTTGAACAGCCTAATTGCAGCCGGAATGAAACAGGCCCCTCTTGAGTAGAAGAAAGCCAAAATGGCTGGAGTAGACTTGGGTGCATTTTGTTGCACGTATTCAGAGTGGGCTTTATGACTGCCAGAATTTTAAAAAACAATGCCCAAATACTTATAACAACTGACTTGCTCAATCCTACATCCGTTGATAGACCAAACGTTTGTGGGCTGCAATCAGTTTCATCAGAAACATCTGATGAAACTGATTGTAATCCACAAAAGTTTATGCTATAATATATTTATTAGTCTTCAGTGTGGCATAAGACTCTGCTATTTAGTGTACTACTTCTGGAACATAGATTAGACTAAGGATAGTGACTTTCTCAAGGCTGTTCAGTGAGATTCATGACTAAGAGGGAATTTGGACTCAAGATGCCTAGTCCAAGCCAAACACTATTCACTGTAACATGCCGATTAAAGTCTTAAACTGTTGCACTGAGCATGCAGTAATCTTCTGCATTGAGCATTTTATATGTCATGGCTTCTAAATGCCATAAAGGGAAGGGTCTTTCCAGGAGGAAAAGACAACCATTTTCAGTGGTTATTAATCAAGGAACATTAACTTCAATGGCAGCTGGATCACATCAGATTCAGATTAGATAGCAAATGAATTCATTGACCTTGATTGAAGTGACACTTAATAACTCAGTGTTATAAAGAAGTTACCAAGTTTAATATCACCATCTGTGAAGTGCCTAGCAGGATATTTAGGCATGCGCTTAATTGTAGGAGGGTAAATAATTGTATTACATTCAATGACGATAAATGATGTTAGTCTCATAATTAAAGTTTGGCACTTTAAAGTTTGGCACTTTAAGTTATTTGCCCCCTAAACCTCCAGTTGTTGTGATTTGTGTATATTTAGCCAGCAAGCACTGATGTCTGCAGAAAAAAATAGGTAACATTTCCCCATAAAGTTGCACAATTCCGGAAAAAATATGGCAGCTTTAACATGGTGTGACGAAAGAGTATTAAGTAATTACTTGTTACTGGGGCCAAATCCAGAAGTTCAGTTCAAAATATGTAATGGTCATATTTTAGATTTTTTAAAACACAATTTTATACTGCCTATAACCAGGCCTCAAAAGCCTCATTCAGATGTTATTAGAAAAAGGATGGTGTACACACATAAACCATCCTGAGAGGGAAGAGAAGTCCCACCCCACTGCCACGTCCATCATTCTTCTCACTCCCCATCCTGTGACACTCATGCTTAGACAGCTTTCATCTGATGCAGTGAAGGCTATATGCATTATGGTGGGCAATTCCGTGAGCAGGAGACTCGGGCATCATGATGACATCCTAGGAGGAAATATGTATATAAGGGATCCTGGGTCTGGTAAACTGTGACAAAGTTTGCTCTTGTGATGGCAGACCCAGTCAAAGCAGTCCAGGAACCCCCAACACACTCCTAACCCCATGTCGGCTTGCTGACCAGGGATTTGCCCGCTCATGAGAGGACCAGGCTACTGGGAAGGACCAGAGGCTCCTGCGAGCTTCAGGTCTCCGTAGGACTGTAGGACTCCGTAGGACTCATGAGGGTAGGCCATCCAACTTTAGGGGGCCTGGGCTGAGGTAGCCCCCTGGTATATCTGTTTAAAAATAGAACTCATACTTTTTGCCTTCCCCTTTATACTCCCCTCTATTTCCCTCCACTATTCTTCTTATTAAGCCCCCACTGACTCCCAAGGATTCTGGGCCACTCCATGTGTCTAGCCGTTTCCCTGTGGGATCAGTCTGGCAAGGTTGGGGATGGCTCAGTCTGAGTAAACATTCAAAATTCCAGGGCTGGAATTCTGAATACACATTTGTGGCGTATGCAAATCAGCCACCACAGGGAATCGCAGGGGAGGGGAGCTCCTTTTTTCAGCGATAACTGAAAAGCTGGGTGGCCATAGTGGGCAAAAATCAACATGCATATGTGCCAAAGGGTGACCCGACTGCCAGAGTGAGCACTTTTACTCCTGTTATGTTTGTGTGTTACCCTTCCCCATGTTTTGCAAGTTTCTAGCAATGGAGCTGGGCAGTGACAGCTCTCCAGCCTGCAGGCATGTCTCTATGGCCTGCCACTCTCATGAGAAAGTGGTACTTGGGAGTTGGGACATCATCACATATAATTAGCAATCCAACCTCTGAAATATCATCCTGGTGTACCCCAAGATAGGCTGGTTTGAGCCACCCTCTCTATGGTTTCATAGCTACAGCACAAAACCCAGCTTACAGTGGTGGTAGAATTTATATGATACAATGCCACCTTCAAACCTCAGGTTGGAGCAGCAAAACTCTGAACAAACACAGAAGATTCAGATTATAGTTTTGCCTCAAAAAACTTGGGTTGCTTTTGTGACAAAACCATGGTTTTGCACATTTGGATGACGATGAAATTGAACCTCTGATTCGTTTGCATCCAGTTGGGCATTATGTGCGAAGGCGGCCTCTCTTTTGTGTTAATCCAGGATGAAAACTGATCTTAGGGTTATTTATTCATTTATATTTATTTATTTATTCATAGGTAGGTAGGTAGGTAGGTAGGTAGGTAGGTAGGTAGGTAGATAGATAGATAGATAGATAGATAGATAGATAGATAGATAGATAGATAGATATAAAACATTTATATTCTGCTCTTCCTCCAAGGAGCCCAGAGCAGTGTACATAGTTAAGTTTCTCCTCACAACAACACTGTGAAGTAGGTTAGGCTGAGAGAGAAGTGACTGACCCAGAGTCACCCAATAAGTATCATGGATGAATGGGGATTTGAACTCAGGTCTCCCCAGTCGTAGTCCAGCACACACTTGGCAGCAGAAATGTCATGGGATGGAGCCATGGCCTATTCTTAGAGCATTTGCTTTCCATGCATAAGGTCCTAGATTCAATCCCTGGCAACTCCATGTAGGGCTGGGAAAGACTCCTGACTGAAATCCTGTAGAGTCATTGCCAGTAAGCGTAGATCAGGCTTGTTCAACTTTGGCCATCCTGCAGATGTTGGCCTACAGCTCCCATAATCACTGGCTATTGGCTACTGTGGCTAGGAATTATGGGAGCTGTTGTCCAAAAACAGCTGGGGAGCCTAAATTGAGCAGGCCTGGAGTAGATGATGATACTGAGCTAGGTGGATCAATGGTATAAAGCAGCTTCCTATGTTCCTATGGCCAATACAAAATACTGACATTCAGAAACAAATTCCAGATAACATTCCAAATCCTCATTACTCAAACAAAAATATGGTTTTAGTGCTTGGGAAATATGATATCCCAAATCACAACAGCTTCCTTTAAACAATGGTGTCTGGATCACCCTTTTAGATATTACCTTTGCATGCCAAAGGTTGCTGCACGGAGAGGGGAAAAGCACATCCAGCACCTGGTGGCATGCATATGGTGCACCTGATGCTATGCCAATCAGCTGATTGGTGATGGAGGGGCTGATTGAATGCATCCCATTCCCCACCAACCAGTGGCCAACGCTTGATTAGTGCTGACAGTGCCAACCATCTGTTCAGCAAATAGAAATCCTCATGCAAAGTAGTGTATGAAAAGTCTGTTTCTGTATATGACAATAGATCACAGTCCTCAAATTTGGAATTAGAGACAATCAAAATATACATTTTGTACATCAATGACTTACTTATTCAGATAGCGCTTTGATTCCAAATTCCTTATTTTATAGTAAGGATTACATCTATTCATATGTTGTTTTATACAAAAATGTTTTTAAAATGCTGAAGTCAATCTTAAGTGACAATAAAATTATTAACTGTAAGAAAGTGAATCTCTGTAAACTTATAACTTATCAGTCAGTAGTAGTTATAGTCTCAGATGTAAGAATAAATATAACACTAGTTCATTTTAACACAATTGTCTTTGTTTAAGCGTTTAAATTCTGAAAGGGAGATCAGAGAATGTGTAGAATATTTTAAAAGAAAAGCAAATGGAACTATTTTAAGGTGAAATATTTTCTATTGAGAGATCTGGCCACCATTACCAGTCTTTCCTCTTTTTAAATCCAATCAGCATGCTTCAGATTTCTCAGGCATAAATACCCCCACTTAGTAGAATTTGACAGATTACGCTATGTCCTATTTGTATCTCATTATTCTTTCTTATTTTCCTTATCCAATATTGTTTTTCTTTTTTAAAATGAATATTCCAGTGAAAGAACTTCCAGATGCTGTCAAGACAGCTAAAACTCATGCAAATACTGAAGCCAGGATTCACAATAAATATATCTTCAGTGGAGGTGATTACACGCATCTTGTGCTGGTAATTTAAACAACTGGCAATCTTCCATTAGCAAAGGCTAATTCCCAAATATTGGCTGACCTTTTCTGGTTGATAGGCCAAGAAAACACGACAGTCCCACTGTCTGATATATACACCTTCTATACATGTTAATTCCTAATCAATCTCAGCAGCATAATGAAGAGATAATACCAAGATAGCATTGTCAGGGAATAACCACTTTTGTTACCTTGGCTAGCTCATGATGGTCTTGTAGTCAAATCTTCATAAAAGCACTGTGCTGGTATATAGAAGACTAGCAGATTCTTCTCTTGTTTATTTCCCTCCCCTTCCTCTGTTGTTTCCTGATGCCAATAGCTAGACTGTAAGCCCCTCAGCTAGTCATCAGCTCACCTGGTCATCAGCTTCACAGTGGTGAGTTGTATTTATGCTCAGATTATCCATTTTAAAAATCAAAATATGCATATATAACACCAATAAACATATGCAAATTTTATGCAAAGTGGAGACATTTTAGAGACTATTTTGGTGAACAGCGTCCTCTATTTCCACTTTTTTGGCGATAGATATTGACTTTGCCATCTGGACCTGGCCATGCCTTTCTCTACAGGAAGTGCAAATGAACTTCCAGGTTCTACAAGCCCTGGTGGCGACCTTTAAAAACTCCTTCTATGTGTAGCCCTCCACATGACAAGCATAATATTTGTAAGCCTCCTGCCATTTGCACAAGCTCATCTGGAAAGAGTGTCTCCTCTCAGTGCCACACATCTGTCAGCCATTAGCACTGGCAGAGGCTTGCTACACCAGCAAGCGGTTTAGAGATGCTATCGATGGGAGGCAGGAAGCTAAAACAGGAGGTTTATCAAGCCATGGTGGTTTGCCATGCATGGCTGGTGAACTGCCTAGGGCAGTGGTTCCCAAACTGGGAGCCTCCAGATGTTGCTGAAGTACAGCTCCCATCAGCCCCAGCTACAATTTATTGTGGGTGCAGCTGATGGGAGTTGTAGTTCAACAACATCTGGAGGCTCCCAGCTTGGGAACCACTGGCCTAAGGGTATTCACACTAGATTTCAATAATGAGGAGATGCCACTAATGTAAGTTTGGAGAATAGGAGCTCTATTGCAGTGTTTTCCCCACTCAATTGCAGCATTTTTTGCCTAGTTTACACTGGGAACATTTTCTAGCTTTCTCTGTGTTTATATGTGTGCATCTTTTCCTTTTTTTATTATTTTCAGATACCACTTATCAATGTTTTCAGAAGAAAGCATTCAATCTTCCATTCAGTTATTATTCCCCTTTCTCCAAGCTGACACTTCTCTCATACTCATTACAAATACCCTCTTGATAAATAACCTCCCACCTGAGCTCCAGCCTTTTCTGTTTGTTCTCTGCTGTGAAATGCTAGAAGAAAGGGAAGGGGAAAACATACCTTTAATTTTTTCCCCTTTCAATCCTGGGTAGGAACACCCACATCATCTTTTTTGTAATAGGGCTTCAACAAATACATGCCAATAGAGCTAAGTAATATGGAAACACATTTGTGAACAAATATTCGAGACATTTAAAGCAGAACTGTTTTTGCATGCATTTATGTTTCACATTTTTAAATGCCCTCTTTTACATTACAACATGATTTGTGCTAACAGGCGGTTTGATCGTAAACAGTTTTGCTGGAATATTGCTTGCAGACCTGAAGTATCATTGCAGGTTTGCCTGTAGGTATGTCCTTTCTACAGCTAACCTTCAACATGTTGTTGGTTCAGCAAGTCTTAAACTCCAGATATAAAGGTAGTGATGATGCCAAAGTTTATAACTACCTGGCTTACACATTTCATCAGCTCATAACATTTAACCTGATAGTTGTATGTTAAGACCTGAATGTTCACTCAGGTTTTTTATTGTTAAGAGGTGCAGTTTACTTTTTAGCTGTTGGTGCTGCTTCCGTGCATCCCTCCCCCCACCTGGCTGGTTGTGTGTTCTTAATTTTTATAGATAGTATAGTTCATTCATATATATATATATATATATATATATATATATATATATATATATACATACCTTGAGATTATTTGTTAAGAAAGGGAGTATATACATTTAACAATAGACAAACAAGCTGTATTACGATACGATAAATCTTTATTGTCATTGTCCTGTACAGAACAACGAGATTGAAAGAATCTACAACAACCCCTACAGGACCTAACAAAAAATAGCTAAATATATCCCAATATACCCCCCCCCCATATACCCATTACTCTAAAAAACTCTAAAAAGAAACACTAAGGAACACTGAGAACTGAAAACAAAAACCCCATCAGAAACTGTATTTTACTGCATTCAAAGCTAAAGCCGCTTTTGGACAGAAGCTCAAGCGGCTGGTCCTGGCCTTTATGACCCCGTACCTCCTTCTCGAAGGCAGAAGCTGAAAGAGATAGTTTCCAGGGTGCGTGGGATCCTGCACTATCTCCACCGCTTTGTTAAAACACCTGGTGGCATACATTTGGTCTAAAGTGGGAAGAGTACACCCAATTATTCTCTCCGCAGTCTTGACAACCTTGGTCAGCAATGCTGTTTCCCTAACTGTGCAACTCCCAAACCACACACAGATTCCATAGGCTAACACACTCTCTATGGTACAGCGGTAGAACATCAACAGTAGATTATCTGAAAGATTATTCTTCCTGAGAGTTCTCAAGTAGTATAATCTCTGCTGTGCTCTCTTCACCAAATCTTTGGTGTTTGCTCCCCATGTCAGATCATCACTCAACTCCATTCCCAGAAATCTAAACACCGAAACCCGTTCCACACAAATCCCTTCAATAATGAGTGGCTGAATGTCCGATTTACATTTCCTAAAATCCACAATGATCTCCTTTGGTTTTTTTAAATTGAGGAATAAGTTATAATCCCCACACCACTCTGTCAGCTGCTCCACTTCCTTCCTGTAGGCCGACTCCCCTTCTCCAGCATTAATCAGACCAATCACAGTTGTGTTGTCTGCAAACTTAATGATCTTATTGCTGGGGTAGTTGGGAACACAATCATATGTGTAAAGCGTGTACAAGAGTGGGCTCAACACGCACCCCTGTGGCATCCCTGTATTTATACTGAGATCCGCCGAGACATAAGAACCCATCCTAACCCGTTGAGAACGATCTAATAAGAAATCCAGTATCCACCTGCATAAGCATGGTGGGAGCCCCAGATCTAATAATCTGGGCACCAATCTATGTGGAAGAATAGTATTAAATGCAGAACTAAAGTCTACAAAAAGCAGTCTTGCATAACTCCCCTGTTTCTCCAGGTGGGTCAGGACAGTGTGTAGGGCCATAGCCACAGCATCCTCCGTGGATCTCTTCTTTTTATATGCAAATCGACCAGAGTCAAATCCAACTGGCAGACAAGCCATAATACGATTTCACACCAATTTCTCAAAACATTTCATTATAATGGGTGTAAGCGCCACCGGACGGAAGTCATTCAGACTATCTATATTGGATTTTTTGGTAGAGGTGTAATAGTAGAGGATTTCAGGCAAGGTGGAACAGTAGCTTGGGCCAAAGATCGATTAAAAATCTTCATAAAGATTTCAGCCAGTTGTTCCGAGCAGTCTCTCAACGCCCTACCAACCACTCCGTCAGGGCCCATAGCCTTCCTCGTATTTATTTCCTTCAGTGTCCATCTCACTTCCCCCTCTTCCACCTCTTCCTCTTCCCCTCACTTCCCCCTCTTCCACTGGATTATGAATCCAGTGCCATTTCCCCCAAAAAATGTTCTCCAGAAAAAAGTAAAATGAGATTTTGCAACATTCTCTGTATGAAGTCAATATTTAACCAACCAGGTTTCTCAAGCCTGCTGCTTTGTAGGCACATGAGCAACAATTCTTAAATGTTAAATCCCTTCGTCTTGCTGAAACTCTTGTTGATTGCTGTGAAACTACCTAAACTACCCAGCTGCATTGTAAACACAAGTGTAAAAGTTCTTTAATATCAAACCCTTTGCTTTCCCTGAAGCTCTGATTGCTGTGAAACTGTGTGAAGTATGAAGCCAGCTGCTCTGTAGAGCTACACATTTCTTTAATGTTTACCCTTTACTCTCAATGACTTTCTCATTGATTGCTGTGAACAATTTGACCAGGACACATAACTGACTAATCAGCCTTTTGTTTGCTGAGCATCTTTTCAATTGGGAACAATTTTCTTGATTGTTCCTTTCACACCTGTGATGTGGTTGCGGCTCCCTGTCCAAACCCACTCTCATTTCCCATGTCTCTTTCTTGGCAGAGAAAAGAAGGGCAGTTGAGTTTCTAAGCACCACTCTGCAATGGCTGCTGCAGGGAACTGCAGGTCCCAGTAGGCAATATGATCACATGTGTGCATATGGCAGCATCAACATGCATGCCCCCAGCAGGGTTTTTCCCCCCCGTGAATGCTAGCAGAGCAATATTGTATGGCCAAACCAATACTCAGTTTCGCCCAGAGGCATTCACTTATCACTGAAGTGTTTGTGAATTCCTGATGGATCCAGTCCCCTCATGCCAATGGAAGGGGTAGTTGCCAGGGATGTGGCTATAATTGAGCGGATGGGTTCAAAGAACCCGGGCCTCTGAGCTTCTGAGGGCCCCTCAGCTCCACCCCTCTCTGTTTTCTTCATTATCTCCCTCACTCTGAGGGACCACCAGAGAGAGGGGTGAACATGGACCCCCTCTCCCCTAGCTATGCCCCTGTTGGCTGACATTTTAAGTATGCGAAGGAACCCTGTGCATGATGGGAGTTAGCCTCCATTATCCTGAAAGAGAGAGTGCCACATATACAGTATCCACCAGACCTGCCCTTCACTGATTCCCTAATCCTGCCTAGCGCAGGAGAAATGAACACTTAGCACCCTGACTCCCCTGTGGGGATGGTAACGAGAAAGCTCTTTGAAATATGGACAGGTGGCAGCCTCAAAGTCCGATCTGACCATTGGGGCAACTCATCCTCTCATTGGCTGAAGAGCTGTTTACCTGAGCCCTCGTGGCCTACCTCTAATTGGTGGAAGGCACGAAGTGCCCCTTCAGATGTTTACCTAGGAAACTCTTTCAAAGGTGTGTGTTGCCTGTGTTAAGGTGCCAGCTACTTTCCATCTATTTGGTGGACCACCCAGCAAAGAAATGTAAGTGCTCCAAGAAATGCAAGTGCTTTGTTTAGAATGTAGAATGTGTTAGGAGCTAGAAATGACTTTTGCATTATTCTCCTACTGCCTACCTACTGCCCTACCCACCTTGGTTCCTGTAGATTAATAAAGTAAACTTTTAGAGAACCTCTTGTGTGTACATGCTCAGATACACTGGAGTTGCTGTTCCCCATGGACTAACCACTTGGTTGAGCTACTTAAAAGGGAAAATTACTTGAAAGGGGTGAATCAAGCCTGGCTTCTGCTCTGCGAGGACAGAAGGGACCCATCAACCAAAGGTTGATTCAGAGCCAGACTTGGAAACAGAGAGTGCAGTGACTAGCAGATCTGAACTGGAACAGTGGTGAATGAGTGAAGCTGCCTGAACTCCACTGGGGTCTCTTTTACAAAGTATGACCTCAGAACTCTGGGCTGGTTATAGAAGAGCCAGGAGGTTCAAACACCTTTCCCTTTCCCAGTCTACCTGTCTGCTCACTCTTTTTGCCTTCGTAGGCACTCCTGTGGAGCCAGCAAGAGACCCTCCTTCCTTAGGCTCTCAACCTCTCTGGTCGCCCTGCTCATCACAGGCAAGGGCTTTAAATATTTCACGACAGCTGGTGAAAATCTCATAAGTGGTTAAACCTTGGAACATGAGGGGCTCAGACTCTCATGAGATCACCATGCTGCTGGTGCCTCACAGTTCTGTCCTACTGATGCCCTTTTCTCCATTACTCCCTGTGGCCATTGGGGGTGCAGCCAAAAAGTGAACCTAAGAGGATCCTCACTGCCCTTGCCCTCTAGCAAGATCTCCACCAATGTGTCCCACACACACTGCAGAACCTCACAGTGCCCCCTCCCACATCCTGCAAAGCTCTGCTTAACTTTAACTGCATCTTTCAGATCCTTTCTCTCTCTCTCACCGAGCCCCTCACAAGAACCCTCCCTGCCCCCATGAAGCCCCCTCACCCTGATGAACCCTTCCAACAACCTACAGAGCCCTTCCCCACAAAGCCCCTTGTACCCCACAGCAGGTCCCCTCCACCCTGTAGCACCTCACACTCAACAGAGCTATTCTCTTTCCTTGCAGAAATTTCCATGCAAGCCCCTCTTCGTCCCTTCACCTCCTGCTTCTGAAGGATGGGGAAGCACACCCTCAGACAAGTCATAAGCTCTCCCACTCCCCCCACCCCCACCAATTTCTGTTTCAGAAATCCAACATGTGAGATAGAGATGGGACTGTAGCTCATCTTGCTTTCCATGCAGAAGACCCCTTGGCTGATTCATCTCTAGGTAGGTCTGGGAAAGACTCCTGCCTAAAACTTTGGAGAGCTGCTGCTAGTCAGTGTACACAATAACAAGCTAGATTGACCAATGGTCTGACTTAGCATAAGGCACCTTCCTAAAGCAGCAACTACAGGTGGACCTCTCCCATTGAGATGGAAGATCTCAATGGACAGCAGGGCTCATGGCAAAGAAGACATTCTCTTAAATACCCTTTGCCTAAGCTGATTATGGATTTGTAGGCTATATTATACCCAGAAACATATTGGTAGCCAGTTTCATTCTTTTAATATAGGAGTGATATGGTCCCTTCAAGATGACTCAGAGGCCAATGTGGCTGCTGCATTTTACACCAACTGCCATTTCTGGACAAAGGATGTATGTAGACGATCTGCATAGAGTGCATTGCAGTAGTCAAGTCTGGAGATTAACTGCATAAGCACTACTGTTTTGAGGTTTTTTATCTCAAGAAACGAGCACAGTTGTTATGTCAGCTGTAGCTGATAGAAAGCACTTCTGGCCTTTGCCTTAAACTGAGACCAGAAAAAGATTGGGATCCAGAATGACTCCCAGGTTGTATACCTGTTTCTTCCGGGGGAGCATAGCCCGATCCCAAACTGGAAGATCAAAATTGTCTCCTGAGTACCAACTTCACATAATAAGTACCTCATTCTTATCTGGATTCATTCTCAGTTTGTTATCTCTCATCCAGCCCATTACTGGCATTTATGGGTGTTATGCCTTTGGAGAAATAGATATGGGTTTAATCAGCATACTGATAATACCTTGCACCAAATCTCCTGATAATCTCTCCCAGAAGTTTCATGTAGATGTTAAAAAGCACTGGAGACAGTATGGAGCCCCGTGGCACTCCACACAAAAGTTCTTGTGTGGAAGAGCAACAATCTCCAAGTGACATCATCTGGCATCTGCCTTAGAGGTAGGCAGATTGCAAAGCACTGCCTCCCACTCCTAACTCTCTCAGATGAGCCAGAAAGATACCATGGTCTATGGTATGGAAAGCCACCAAGAGATCCAAAAGGACCAACAGAATCACATTCCTTCTGTCAGTTCCCAGTTAAAGATCATCCATCAGGCTGACCAAGATTGTCTTCACCCCAAAGCCTGCCCCAAAACCAGTTTGAAATGGGTCTGAATAATCTGTTTCTTCCAGGACTGTATGAGTGAAGGATCCTTCCTGTTATTTCAGAGCAATTTACCAACATCCCAGTGCATTGCATTGTGCAGTGGCCTTACATTTGTAAAGGGTCAACTGCCTTCAAAGAATTGGCATAGATTATTTCTGTATAAGGCCAATTAGTCACACAGTCAAAAGTTGGCTCAGCATACAGTGAATTCCAAGAACTATTGCAGTAGTTCATACAGCAGATTGATCAAATGGATGCCCCAGCATGTCTGTAAAATGCATGAGTATTTTTTCCCTATCTGACTCTCTGTGTTCTAACGAGTAATATTGTGATAAGATCAAATGCCCCTTCACACCTGTAACAGAGACTAGATTCACTGTGTGATTTTTAGTTCTAGGGATCCCTCTTTTACAGTGAGGCACGGTGCTCTAGGAAGCCAGTCCAGAATTCAGAAGGGTCAAAGAACGTGTATCTGAGCCCGTTTAAACCAACTGAAGTCAATAAGGCTACAGTAGTATACATCTTAATATGCTAGTGGGCTGTGGATAAGGCTGCTCAGTCTTGAGGTTCTCATAACACACTGTCACTCACCAAGAGCCTTAACAAGTAATTCTAAAGAATGGATATAAAGTCCTAGTGACCAGGGCTTTGATTACCTCCTGAACTTTGTCAGGAGGTCATTCATTGGGAGCAGCTGCCATATTGCTCAACAGCAGCAGCAACTGTCATGGGATTTATGACTTGCCACAACAAGGCAGCAAGCTTACAGGGTATTTGGGTTGGAATAGGGGGAAAATGCCTCTTTGTAGAGTATGTGAGACGGCCTTAGAATAAGTGAGTGAACAGATTGTATAGCTCTTTGACAATAGCCCCTTTTGAATGTTTAAGCATGACTATATTCTTCTCAGAAAAGTTTACAAGAAGCTTTTTGTGGAAGGCAAAGATATGAAATGCCAGCTCATCGTTGTCTTCTGTTTCTTCAGTTCCAATCATTCTTCTTTCTTTCTTTTTGCTAAAAAAATGATAATAGACCCTACTGATAAACCATATATAATTGCAATCTGTGTTCCTATACAGTCTAGTAAAATATGTTTGATTCAGTCATCAGAGACCAACCTTGAAATTATGTGGCACAGTTTTCTTGTTTCTCCTGATATAAGCTCAAATACAATAAAGGGAATTTGAGTGTGCTGGTTTTATATTCCAGCAAAAACTCTGATGTACTTGAACACTTGTGAACAGTTCTGTGTTAGTAAAATGGTCAACGTTTAAATGGTCAGTTTAATTTTTAGAATGCTGACATACAGAACTTTGCCATGATAAAAATAAGGGATGTGCAAAAAATTTTGGGCACAGAATGATCTGTGCCCGAAATGAACAATTTCGGGTGATTCGGGGCCTAACCAAATCACCCCCGATGTCCCCCGATATTTTTCGGGCACGAGCCAAATCACCCAAATTTCAGACCCAAAAAATTCGGGTGATTTGGTTCATGGTTGATTTTTGGTGATTTTTTTAAGTTTTAGTGACTTTGGGGCAGTTTGGGGGCATAGCATGGGATCTGGGCAAAAGGAGTGGGGTGGGGTGGTAGTGCCTAATGGGTGCAGGCTACCACCCCAATTTCAGGGGGATTGGGCAAAGGGCTGATTTTTGGTAAATTTCTGAAATTTTCATGTCTTTGGGGCAGATTGGGGCAGACAGTGGGGCCTGGGGCAGAATAGTGGGGTGGGGTGGTAGTGCCTAATGGGTGGAGGCTACCACCCCGATTTCAGGGGGTTTGGTCAAAGGGGTGATTTTTTGAGAATTTTTGAAGTTTTAGTGACTTTGGGGCAGTTTGGGGGCAGAAAGTGGATCTGCCCCAAAAGAGTGGGTGGGGTGGTAGTGCCTAATGGGTGGAGGCTACCACCCCAATTTCAGGGGGATTGGGCAGAGGGCTGATTTTTTGGGAATATTTGAAGTTTGGGTGTCTTTGGGGCAGATTGGGGGCAGAAAGTGGATCTGCCCCAAAGGAGTGGGGTGGGCTGGTAGATAGTGCCTAATGGGTGGAGCCTACCACCCATCCCCAATTTAAGAGTGATTGGGCAGAGGGGTGAATTTTGGTGAATTTATTTTTATGAGGTTTGTCTTCCTAAGGTGAAGTGTGCTAAATTGATTACTTCCTCATATTATTCATAGTAATTGAGGTGTGAAAAAGTGAAAGTGGGGTCATGAGAGTTGTTTAATTGAAAAAAATCTCATTTGCTATGATAGAATGAGAATTCACACCTCAGCAAAAACTTTGCTATGATAGAATGAGAATTCACACCTCAGAAAAAACTTGTCAACCACTGGTTTGGCGTTATGTGCGGAGGTGGCCATTGTACACTGAGGAACATTTAAATTCTGCAATTTTTGAAAAATAATACATTCCACTGTAGCCAGTGTTTCATAATGGAAGGTGTGCTTTAGGGGTGTGTACAAAATTGGTTTGCCCAGCTGAGTTCAAGGCTGAACTGGACTTGAACCAGACTGGGGATTTTCCGTTTTTTCATCCCTGAACTAGAACCCCAGCTCACCTCAAATTTGAGCTGGTTCAGGGATCTAAACTTTAAAAAATTCCCACCAGGTTCGGAGGCTTCTGGAGGTTGCTGCCACAGCTGCAGGAAATAAATCTTCGATATTTCCCCCTCCTCCCACCAGCCTCCCCCAGTCTTCTATGCATCAATTCAACCTTTTTTCAGGCTGTTTCAGCCCTCTCCATGGTTGTGGTAACCATTTTGCAGGCTGCCATGCATGCACCCTGGCCATTTGTGGTAAGATATTTTTTAAAAATTAAACAGTTAATAGAACCCCGAGCTGGCCCCAAGTGGGGTTTGGCTCGATCTCAAGCTGAACTGCACCTGGTCTGGCTTCAGGACAAGCCCTCGAGCTAACCTGGTTCAATGGTGAACTGGCTCGACCTAAAGCTGGTTTGCACATCCCTAGTGTGCTTTGCTCTGAATTAGAATGACGGATAATCATTCACCTTACTACACAAAACTACAGATAGTGAGAGTGTAGAGGGGGGTGATTAAATAATGATGTTGTTAAGTACTGGAATTCAACTGATGAGATAAAAGAAAAAAGAAAAACATGAACAATATCCTCTGGTATAAGTGGCGCAGCGGGCAAATGCTTGACTAATAAGCAGAAGGTTACCGGTTCGAATCCCCACTGCTACTAAATCAGGCAGCAGCAATATAGGAAGATGCTGGAAGGCATCATCTCATACTGCACAGGAAATGGCAATGGTAAACCCCTCCTTTATTCTACCAAAGACAACCACAGGGCTCTGTGGGTCCCATGAGTCGAAATTGACTTGACCACACACTTTACCTTTACACAGGTTTAGAAGCAAGGAAGGAGCAAGAAGCTATATGCTCATAGAGTACCTAAATTATTCTAGGGCAACTTTCCTGCCATGTGACTATACATGGAAAAAGAGAGGCAGGAAGAGAAGGAGGAAGAAAGGGTTGGAGAAAGAAAGGGGTGAAGAGAGGGGGAAGGGAGAGAGAAAATGAGAAAGGTGAGGTGAGTAAGAGAGAGGAGGAGAGAAAGAAAGGGGTGAAGAGAGGGGGAAGGGAGAGAGAAAATGAGAAAGGTGAGGTGAGTAAGAGAGAGGAGGAGAGAAAGAAAGGGGGGAAGAGGGCGAGGAGAGGGTAAAGATAATGAGAGCGTGAGGGAGAGAGAGCATAGAATTCCATGCCTGCTGCATTGTTTTCTACCTGTCTTCAGTCTGTGAATTGCTGCCTGGTTGGTTCACTCCCACCTATGCACAATATCACTCCTTAAAATTCTGCTACGTTCTCTCCCAGCTTTGGCATTATCCTGCTCCCAAATCCCTCTCTCCTCAACACCTATGCTGGCTGCTGCCTCCCAGAGGCGTAACTGGGGAAAACGGCACCCAGGGCAAGCTCTGCCTATGAACTGCGCAGGCGCGCCTGTGCAGTTGGGAAGCGACGCCAGGCCAGATGGCAGGCCTCAGCATCGCTCTGTACTCAGCGATCTGCCGCCACCCGCCGCCGCCACGCGGTCGCTAAATGATAGGGGGGCTGACGAGCTTGGTGCTCACTCCCCACAAGCCATCCCAGGGCGCAGGTAGAGGCGGCGCGAGCTGGCAAGGGCGTGCGGCTGCCGCCCTGACAAAAAATTTTTTTGTGGGGAAGGGGGGGATGGGGGGGTATGGCACTTTTTGCCCCCCCCCCACATGACCCACCAAGTGGCGCCCAGGGCACGTGCCCTGCCTGCCCCCCCCCTATAGTCACGCGTCTGCTGCCTCCTTTCAATCACAACCCTCTCATTCATCAATTGTACCTGCCATAATGTTTCCATTAGAAAATGCTTCATTAATTTAACAAGGGCAATTCCCAAATCTAAACAATTTCTCTTAAAGAGTAACTGTGGAGGAACACCTCCCTGTAGTCTTATGGACAGAATCTCCATTCTGTTTGGTGGGTTAAAACTCAATTTCCTCAAAGTGTGCAAGTCACATATGCTTGCCCCTCCTGTGTGTTTCACCTCTGGCCATTTGGAGGGGATCCTTGTCATCCTGAGAGACATTAAGATTAATGGAGGTAATTGGAGAGCTCTCTCACACTTTTTGTTCTTTCTGTTGCTATAATAGAATTCTATTGGTTGGTGGTGGCAACAAAAACCCTTTCAGGAGTAATTGCAGGCTATAGAGGCCTTAACAACCAGAGTCTTGTACTCTGGATTCTCCACATTAACCAGTTCTCATCATTCTAATAAATTATTGACATTTTAGACCAAGGGTAGCAGCTATGGTGGCACCATTGTTGCTGCCAGGAATCTTGGATAGGAGAGAAACAATGGTTCCCTATGTACTGGCCATGCCAGGCTCTCTGACATGCAGATTTCTCTGGTGGACAGAGGAGCAATGGTTTTGTTTTGCTTCTTGTCTTTCCCCCAGGTGATTTACAGGACTTCCAAAAGTACCAAAACTTTAAAAATGCCCTGATAAGCACCACTCTGGTTAGGGTTGCCAACTTTGCAGGATTGGCCTGAAGTCTCCAAGGACTGGCATTGATCTCCAGGTGAATCTTGAAAGCAAACCTGGAGATGTTAATGGCATGATATTGTGAAAGATGTTGGGGAAAATACCACCATATTCCAGACCTCCAGGGATGCCTTTTATTAAAAAAACAAAACACCCCACCTCTATATGATATATGAATAAAAAGAACCCTGAGTAGGCATGTCTTGGCAGAGTGTGAAATAGTCACGGAATAATTATTGTGGTTAAAAAGTAAAACAGAATATAAGGAAATCTGAATTTCTCATGGCAAGTAAAAATCAGAGGGAAGGGTACTAAAATAGACAAAAGGCATGAACTAGAAAATAAACAAAATTTATTTTACAGTGTCTGGCTCATATCTAACAGTCAGAAGGAGCCTACAGCTTACATTGTAGAAGTTCATTGATCATCATATTTTAAATTCATATGTTCCCTTAGAACAGAGAGAGACATAGGAAGCTTATCCCAAAGAGGAACATACAACATGAAGCTCTCCAGCCAAAGGGACACCCTGAAATAAACATCTTTGGGTATGCCCCTTAATAGTCTGGAATGGTCTGATACGGAACAGATATGTATATAGTTGTACTATCAAACAGTGGTACACTTCATGAAACCTGTTTTGTAAGGAGGAAATGTCTGATCAATGAAACTCGTGTAAGATTGTCATTTTATTTTCAATGGAATCTCTGGACAATCAACTTTAAAATAAGTAAATAAAAATAAAGTCCCTGGATTAGATTCCAACTAGCAGCCTAGATACAAATGTTAAATTTACTTAATAGTCCTATGCCTTATTTTCATCCAATCCATGATGACTTCCTGAAATAAATCAATATGTGATTTACAGCATTTTAATAAATAACAGGTATAAATGGTTACTATAAATAATAACTCTGATTATCATGTGCAATCAAACCCTTCACCTGCTGAGAGGCACACCACATTTATGCAGATCAGCTTTAGGCCTTTCATCCATGAAATTATAGAATGTATAATGTGATGGGCCATGATATTTTTAGTGTACTGTAATTGCTTATTTATAAAAGAGCTATCAACAGCCCACTTTAAATAAATTCCAAAATCACCGTAGGGCATTTAGAAATGAATATTTTATATGACATTTTAAAAAAGATTATGAGCATCTCTTTGAACAGTAAAATTAATGGCTGTTTGGCTGTTTAAAGTCATCCTGTGCAGACTCAGGATAATCACATATAAACTGTAATTACTGTATTTGTGTTTTAATAAGGAATATCATCACCACCTATCTGGTGATACGTTTTGGTGAATTTTTTGTATAAGAAATTGATCCAAACTGTCTTCGACCTCCTAATGGAGTGCTAATACAAGAGGAGAATGAAAACAAAGGGGTTCTGCGGGGAGAGTGAGTCAAGCCTACTCTCCCCACAGATGATCCTCAGGTTAGCCCTGGGCGGCTGATCCAGCTCCATCATGGAGTCAGTAGGGGCAGCGGGAATCAGGGGCCACCCAGCCTCCAGAATGCCCCACACAAGTGAAACCCTCAAGGCTGGGAGGCTTGTTTTAGCCTCCTGGTTGGGGGTCTCCTTGTGAGTTGCTGCAGTGCAGAGCCACGCCATTGTGACTCACAATTTCCAAAATGGGGTTAGCGGAGCGTTTGCTCCATTAACCTCATTGGGGGGGGATGGATTAAGCAGGCTAACCACCAGAAGCCGCACGGCTCTGAGTGGTTCACACGCACAGAGGAAACCAGAATGGGCTCCCGTAGCCCAGTTTCCTCCATGCATGTGAATAGCCTCAATGTCTTTGATTCTTTCTTTTTTAATTAAATTGATCAGTCTATTTATTTTTCAGAGAAGGAGGCACCTACACATGATTGGTATGGTGTGCAACTTGTGTGTCTCCAAGAATAAAAATTCTAGAAATTGGGAACTTCAGAAACCTTTAGAACCTCTTCTAATGTTACCTTTAGTGGCACCAGAGCCTCTTCAGCATGTATCCCTCCAGGACCACTACAGTGGCTACAAGGGAGGAAACCATGCTGTGGCTCCTTTGTCTCTCCTGGCAATGGGAGCAGTTTTCATATGGTCGAAAGCTACATCATGGGCTCCTCCCATATTGTCTAAAATGCTCAACATGACCAGACTGCCCTAGAATGGACCTTTAGCACAAAGGTCTGCTGGTACAAGTTTTAAAAAAAACAACCCACCAGAGGCAGAATTGATTTACAATGTTACTATTATTTTAAGTTATGAGGAGAGTGATCTGTGTCAGGCTATTACTTTCATATATTACATATTATTTATTTATTTATTGTTAAATTTATATACCGCCTTTCATTAAAACAATCCCAAGGCGGTTTACAGCAAAATTTAAAAACAAGATTGTAAAAAAGACACAATTAAAATATTAAGCTAAAATATAAAACAAATCTGATTAAAAATCTAAAACAAATTCATAAAAGCAATGCAGAGTACAAAGAGCAGCAACAGAGACACTCAAATAAAAGCCTGGGCAAAAAGCCAAGATTTTACACTCTTTCTAAAAGCTGTGATGGAGACTGAGGAGCGAATAGCCACCGAGAGAGCATTCCAGAGTCTGGGGGCAGCAACGGAGAAGGCCCTGTCCCGTGTGCATGACAACCGAGCCTCCCTCATTGTTGGCACCCGGAGCAGAGCCCCCTCAGATGACCTCGTCAAGTGGGGAGCAACCGTTGGGCCTCAAGGTTCAAAATGGGGGAGAGAAACAGTAGAATTATTTGCAGTCCCTTTGTTCTTTGCATTAGATTTTTTTCAGATGTAAACTGTGCACCCACTTTTCAGGTTTACAGTTGTAAAGGCTAGAAACTTATTTAACACCTGTTACAGATTCTGCACTTGCACAATATCATAACAGAAGTACAATATATTCAGTCCTTATTATGGTGACACACTTGTTGAGTCTTGCTGAAATCACATGGCCTGTGACTGGAAAACACATTGGCCGAATTCACACATGACGAACCTACAGTTTCAATTTCAAACCGTAATTCCCATCGCAGACATTCATCCCAATGTGGTTTGGCAGCCTCCAGTTTCAGGGAAGGGTGGCCCTTCCCTGTGCTTGGCGATCTTGGCCGTATCCCAGCAAACTCCATAGCCAGACTGTGGGCAAAGCATCGGCACATCACCAAAGGGGCTGCAATTAGGCATGATCTTCAAGGAGGCATGCCTTTTGGGAACTGTCCGCCTGCCCACAGCATGGAAATGGCATTTAAATATCTTTAAATGCCATGCCATGCCAGCACTTCTAACAGCGATTGCACTGCCCACCTCCTAAGAATACTAGGTTTGAACAGGTCTCTATTAGGCAACTATATCATGGGGAAATTATACTATTACATTATAGAAATTCAAGGGGATTGGATTTCTGGCCACATGTAAGCTTTCCTAAAGTAAACTGGGGACTTGGGAGAATTAATGCATGATATAGCTCAGTTTCATTTTACAACATACACCATAGAAAATGTAAGACACAGGAAATTAAATCTGGTTAATATTCTATACATAGAGGGTTTTTAAAAAGTGAATATGCTGGTCACATATACAACACTTGTACATTTGTCCAAAACAGTTTGCAGCCAAAAAGAAAGCTCAAAAACAAAAAAATACAGATGACATCAATATTTACATAAAGACTTGTTCTTTCAGTTCAAATCCCTCTGTGTGGTCGTACACAGTAATAAAGGGAATCCAACATAATGTAAGCTAACCAGCATATTACTCCCCTCAGACTCCTCCAAGTTAAATCAGACACCTCAGGCAACCAACTTTCCAGCTGAGCACCTCTTTTCCTCCCCACTACCCTGGCAGTTGGACTTTACAAAGAGTTCAGAGCCAATCATCTAATCCTCTTGTCCAGCTGTGTTAATCAGCTGCCTCTGCTGATGGATATTTACCCTCTTACCATGAAGGGCTCTGCCTTCCATTTAGAAGGGCAACATCCTGCAAACACCAAAGTCCATCTGCAGGGAATAATAACAATAATAAAGTACAATTTGGATTTCAGTATCACCAATCAAGGATATAGAGGACCATTCCCTCTATATGGAGCATTTCATGTCCAAGAGCTTCAATCTGGCAGACAAGCTAAGGTGCTGGAGGTTGGGGTGAAAAAGAACCTAGTAACTTCCAAAGCAGATGCAATGCTTTTTTGCCCCCTTTTGGCTCCCAGCTCTTGCTTCAAATTGCATGCAGTATATGTTTGGTGAATGTTTTGTTTTGTTTTTTAAATCATAGGCTCTAACAACACTCTTCTTAACACATTGCTTTTATTCATTTTTTAATAAGAATCAAATAATTCTTAATTTCACGAAAGAGTGGACTAGGTCAGCAGTTCCCAACTTTGGGTCCCTGGTTGTTGTTGGATTACAACTCCATCCTGTCATCCCCAGACACAATGGCATAAAGCTAGGGGTGATGGGAGTTGTAGTCCAGCATCTGAGGATCCAAGGTTAGGAACCACTTAAGATGTGAAAGTAGTGGCCTTCATTTTTTACTTTATTATAATGGCTCCTATGGCTCATTGATTGATTGATTAAGTGCTGTCAAGTTGGTGTCGACTCTTAGCGACCACATAGATAGATTCTCTCCAGGATGATCTGTCTTCAACTTGGCCTTTAAGGTCTCTCAGTGGTGTATTCATTGCTGTCGTAATCGAGTCCATCCACCTTGATGTTGGTCATCTTCTTCTCTTTCCTTCAATTTCCCCCTGCATTATAGACTTCCCAAGGGAGCTGGGTCTTTGCATAACGTGTCCAAAGACCCAGCTCCCTTGAGAAGTCTATAATGCTGGGGAAAATTGAAGGAAAGGAAAGAAGAGGATGACCTATGGCTCATAGAAGATTAAAATCTAGAAACAACATACACATCATAATAATATCAGATTAATAAGCATATCTTAACCATGCTTATTCAGAAGTAAGCATAATGATTTTGAGGAGACTTGTATCCAAATAAAGATTGTTAATACTGAGCTCCAAAGTTGCAGATCAGAGCTCAATTACAAGTAGTTCAGTCAATATTTTCATCAAGTTATTTGCAAAAAAACCCCCAATCTATAGCTATGCTTGGGATCAGGCTGTAAGTCTGCAGTACTAAATGAATCTTTTGCTTCTCCTACCTCTTGGACTTTATCACTGCAACCAAGGGAAAGTCTCCCCCACTCCCCCGGCTATGTCCACCAAACATCCAACAGTATCTCTCAGTAGGTGTCTTCACACAATTGTTTGAATCTAGGTTTATTTAGGGTTACCAAGTTAGCAACACTGAAATGATTGAGTGAATCCATGCCAAGATGGCAGGGCAGCAGAGAGCTGGTTTGGGCCCTGGTGAAAATTATCCCCCCCCCCTTTGGCAACCCTAGCCAACCCTAGCCCTTCCAGACTGCCGAGCCCGGTAATTTGTACTGGATCACCCCCTCCTCTTGTCAGCCCTGCAAGGTGGCTGATGGACCACCTTGGCTTCGGTTCACACAATCCTTATTTATTTGTTTGTTTGTTTGTTTGTTAGCAATAGCAATAGCACTTACATTTATATACCGCTTTATAGCCGGAGCTCTCTAAGCGGTTTACAATGATTTAGCATATTGCCCCCAACATTCTGGGTACTCATTTACCAACCTCGGAAGGATGGAAGGCTGAGTCAACCTTGAGCCCTTGGTCAGGATCGAACTTGTAACCTTCTGGTTACAGGGCGGCAGTTTTACCACTGCGCCACCAGGGGCTCTTTAATATTTTTATTTATTTAAAATATTTATACAAGCGTTAGTTATTTATTTGTTTGTTTGGTATTTAAAATATTTATACACCAGCCATCCAGTACACTACTGCTCAGGGTGGCTCACAACAATAAAATAGATACAATATACAATAAAAGTAATAAAATCAACCAAATTAAGTAAACAAATTAAATGTCAGGTTAAAAACCACAATCAATATTATGTTTCAAATTAAAAGGTACATTAAAAGCGAAAAATTGAGAATTACAAAAACTAAAAACTAAAGAACCTACCAAATATAACCAAAGATGGAGTATTTAAAAGCCTCTTTTAAAAGATGTGTTTTTAGTTGTTGTTTTTAAAACTCGGAGGGAGGGAGCATGGCAATGTTCTTCAGGGAGGGTGTTCCAAAGCCAAGGGGACACAACTGAAAAGGCCCTGTCTCTAGTCCCCGCCAACCGGATTTCTGTTAGTGGCGGCGCCATGAGCAGGGCCTGAGATTATGAGCAGAGGGCCCTAGCAGATTCATATGGGTGAATGAGGTCTGACAGGTACCCCAGCCCCAAGCCGTGTAGAGCTTTAAAGGTCAAGACTAGCACCTTGAATCTAGCCAGGAAGCAGACCGGTAGCCAATGAAGCTGCCGCAGGATGGGTGTAATACTCATGAAGCGACTTGCACCCATGAGCATACTTGCAGCAGCATTCTGGACTAGCTGGAGCTTCTGAACGGTCTTCAAGAGCAGCCCCATGCAAAGTGCATTGCAGTAGTCCAATCTGGATGTTACCAACACATGAATGACTAAGGTCAGATCCGACTTCTCAAAGTAGGGTTGCAGCTGGCATACCAGCTGTAGCTGAGAACATGTGCTTCTGCACACTGCTGCCACCTTCGATTCTCAAAGAACAATGTCAGATTCAGAAGCACCCCCAAGCTGTGGACTTTGTCTTTCAGAGGGGGTGTGACCCCATCCAAGACCAGATTTACCTTATTACTCAGATTATGAGTTCTACAAACCCAGAGCACTTCTGTTTTATCTGGATTAAATTTCAATTTGTTTGCCCTCATCCAGTCCAGAACAGCCTCCAAGCCCTGGTTCAGAGCATACACTGCCTCCCTGGTGTCTGCTGATTTAAAAGATAGGTAGAGCTGGGTGTTATCAGCATACTGATGGCACCGTAGCCCACACCCATGGATGACCTCTCCCAGAGGTTTCATGTAATGTTACAACCCTCCAGGTAAGAGTGGAGCCACCGTATAACCGTGTCCCCAAGTCCCAACCCGAAGATACATTCCGGAAGGATATCATGGTCGATAGTATCGAAAGCCACTGAGAGGTCCAGGAGAATCAACACACTCCCTCTGTCTATCTCCTGGCATAGGTCACCCACCAGGGCTACCAAGGCAGTCTCTGTCCCATATCCTGATAAGAAAACAGACTGGAAAGGATCTAAGTAATCAGATTCGTCCAGGACTGCCTGGAGCTGAGACGCCACAATGCTCTCCAACACCTTGCCCAAGAAGGAGAGGTTTGAAACTGGTCGCAAGTTATTTAAGTCATCTGGGTCCAATGAAGGCTTTAAAGAGGGCCCAATGACTGCCTCTTTCAGGCAAGGGTGGACCACCCCCTGCTCTAGAGAGGCATTCACCACCCCCACCATACATGGACCCAGTCCCTCCCTAGATAACTTCACCAACCATGAAGGGCAAGGCTCAAGGATGCACATAGTAGATCTCAACCTTCCAAGCAGCCTGTCTATCTCCTCAGGCAACACAGTCTGAAAACCATCCAATATAACAAGACCAGATGTTGAATTGGCAACGTCCAGTTTCCGTGCCACAAAAATCATAGCATACAAGTCAGAACAGATATGAGCTATTTTATCTGCAAAATTTAATGCAAATTGGTCACAGTGGGCTGCTGACGGTTCTGTTTGATGGTTTGGGGGCCCTCACCTAGGAGTCCCCGAACTACTAGAAAAAGCTCTGCTGGATGACAGTGAACTGATGCAATGGTGGCAGAAAAGGAGGATTTCATCACTGCCGCCACCACCATAGAGTAGGCCCTAATATGGGCTCTAGCCTGTGTTCAGTCACATTCATTCTAAGTTTTCTGCAGACAGTGCTCAAGCTGTCTACCAGCCTGCTTCATTGTCCGCAACTCACCTGTATATCAGGGAGTCACTTGGGCTCGGCGGGTCAGGAGAGGATGCCTAGGCACTACTGTGTCAATTGCCTGACCCATCTCCTCATACCAAAGGGAGACCAGAGCATCAACAGGATCGTCCACTCTCTCAGCAGGAAACTCCCCCAGAGCCATCAGGAATCCATTGGGATCCACAAGCTGGTCCCCCACCCCTGCAGAGGTGTAGTATGTCCACCCTCAGTTCAATCTTCACCAGATAGTGATCCATCCATGATAATGGTACTGAGGCCTCCTGGACTATCCACAGAGCACCACTGTTCACCATTGACCCAAAGACCAAGTCAAGTGTATGGCCTGCCACATGTGTGGGACCAGAAATCAGTAGAGACAAGCCCATGGTCATCATGGAGGACATGAAGTCCCGAGCCGCACCAGACAAGGTGGCCTCAGCATGGACATTAAAGTGCCCCAAGAATAACAGCTGTGGGGTCCTCAACGCCAAATCCAAGACCACCTCAAGCAGCTTGGGCAGGGAGATTGTTAGACAGCAGGGTGGGCAGTATACCAACATAATCCCAACTTTCTCTTATGACCCAGTCACTACATGCATGCATTTGAACTGGTCATTGTGAAATTGTGTGAACAAGCCTACACTCTAACAATAAGTCAGATAGAGTAGGATTGCAAGTAAATGTGGTGGGGGGAGAGAATCACTGATCACAATAGATCTGCATCAAGTTATGTTTTCTCTAGGAATAAGAGCCATTTTTTTATTCCTACAAATTGTATTCTGAATATTTTATTTTAAAAACCATATGAGCAAAAGATAAATCAAAGTAGGATACAAGCATCCAGCTATTAAGTCAAAATCATGTCCCTAATATGGCCAGTCTTACTAGCTCCTCAGGTTATCCAGCAAATTTCTTCTTACTGCAACATCTCTGGTTCTTCTTCCTCTGGCTTTCTCCTTCTGGGTCCCCCCAACCCCCTCTCTCAATTTTGCAATCTTAGTTTCTGTTCTACTAGGTAGGGATGTGCATGAATCAATTTTTTAAATTTGATTTGTACCTAAATTGAATCACACCCGATTTGTTTTGGGTCCGAATCTGCCTCCCCCCGCCCCGAGTCACCCTAGATTTGATGCATACCCGAATTTTCTGAATCTGAATCCGAATCAATTCAGGGGGGGGGAGTTCAGGGGGGAAGAGTGGTGTAGATCGTAGTGTCCAATGGGTGGAAGCTCCCACCCAAATTTCAAAGAAATTTGGCAAAGGGGTGGTTTTTAAAAGTTTTTTGAAGTTGGCACATCTTTAAGCTTTTCCCAATAGAGACTAAAGGGGATTTCAGCAGCCTTAGAGCTCCAATTGTGGGGCACCAGGGTGGCCCATAGTGGGTTGTAGTGAGTGCTAGTGTTCAATGGGTGGAAGGAAGCTACCACACAAAGGAATTGGGCAAAGGGGTGATATTTAAAATATTTTTAAGTTGGCATGTCTTCGTGGCAGATTTAGGGCAAAAAAGGAATTTCAGGTGCAGAAGAGTGGGTCAGGTGGTAGTAACCCAATGGGTAGTAGTAACCCACTATTACCGAGATTTTACATAAATTGGTGAAGGGTGATTTTTAATTTTTTTTCTTGAAGTTTGTTCATCTTTAAGCTTCTTCTCCATAGGGAATAATGGGGATTTTAGCCACCCTGAGGCACCAGGGTGGTCCAGAGCAGGTTGTGGTGTAGTGCACATAGGGTGCCAACCATCCAAACCCACAAGCCCATAAGGCACTGGGTTTTTGTTGTTTTCAATGTCTAAGGTGTTCTGAGAGTAGATTCTCTGGTAGGAAATGAGGATGGATTCTTTTTAAGTTCATTCATCATTTTGGACCAAAGAAGATTATTAATGAACAAAGATGAGCAGTGATAGTGGATTCTAACTTAGAAGCTTAAAGATGTGCCAACTTAAAAAAAAATGTAAATCATCCCTTTCACCAATTTATTTGAGATATGAGTGGTAGCAGGCACCCTTTGGGACACTACCACCCGACCCACTCTTCTGCCCCCAGAACCCCTTTTCTGTCCCGAATCTGTGACAAAGACATGTCAAGTTAAAAAATAAAATAAAGCAACCCTTTGCCCGATTTCTTTGAAATTTGGGTGGTAGCTTCCACCCATTGGGCAATACCACTTTGGGCACAAAATGGAGGTCTGAATCTCTGAAATTTTGGGGTCTGAATCTGGGGTGATTTGTTTTGTACCCAAATATGGGCAAATGAGCACAGGGGTCATTTGTTCAGTCTATGAATCACCTGAATCAGCTAGATTCATGTACAAATCATTTTGTACCCAAATCGATTAACACATCCCTACTGCCAGGACCCTAAGTTTCATTTCTGTCTTAGGTTACCATTTGCTGGGCTAATCTTTTGACCTTAGGCTGTAAGTGATTTCCTGGCCTAACCTTTTGACTTCAGCTTGTAACTCATATCCTGGGCTCACCTTTTGATCTTCTCTTGGAACTGACAAAAAGAAAGAGGCTGTTCTCACAACTAGCCTAACTCAGCCTGAGGCACACCAGCCTGGGTTAGGCTGGTCATGAGAAGCATTGGGTTCTTCACAGATCCCTCTGCTTCACACCTGCCTAACTCTCCTAAATATCCTGGCCGATAGTATCCCAGCTTTCGAGTATTGTCTGTCTCTCTCTGCAGGCTGAGCTCAGCCTGAGGAGACACAGAGATGGGTGCATACAGCACCCATCTGATGGTGGAATCCCTTAATGAAGCATGTGAGCCATGCAGTCCAGAGGCTGGAACAATACGTTCCAGCCTGGATCCTTCTGCACTGCGCCATGCTTCATGGAGCTTCATGGAGCAGGGCTTCCCATGTGGGAGCATGGAGCATGCTCCCACCACCTTCATTTTGTTCGACTGTTGGGAAGGTAAGGTTTACCTTGCCTTCCCCACCCCCATCCACCCATGCACCCTGGCAATAGTGAGAATCACCTCAAAGACTTTGTTTTCCACCAGGCAACCATCTAAAAAACATACAACATAACCACAACTGAACATAAAGTGGAGGACCTATTCTTAATCCTTCACAGCATTATATTTAAGTGAGAGCCTCTCAGCCACTGGTCTTGTGTTATGTACATCCTTGGGAACTCTGATAGTCCTTGACTGTAGCAAAATATAGACAATGACTGGAACATCTAACAATCTAACAATATGGGATTTTATTTTTATTTTTTGCATCTATTGCTCCTGTGATGTTAGCAATAAATGGTAAACATGAGATTTCAGCCCTTTCTTGGGACAATTCATTTTTTTCTCCTGTTTCCTATATCTGCACATTAAATGAACAATCTAATCTAAGGGTAGGGAATCACTAAAATGCAATCCAGCTTTAAAATGTCTCTTTTTGGCGCTCTCTCCTGCCTTAACAACATTTACAAATGATGCATGCAAGAGCAAAGGTTATTCTTCAGTGTCATTTCTGAAAGTGCCCTAATTTATTTTTGTAGGCTATATCTAAAGGACTGCAGGTATAAGGAAACTTATAGAAGGATACTTCTTCATCCCCTGCTCTTGACAATAACTGCTGCACCCCCAACACCACCCCCCCAAAGCATCTCCTGAGGGTCAGAGATTCTTGGGAAGAAGGTAAGATGGGATGTGGGAGACTGAGATGATCTTTTAACTGACCAGAATGACTCAAGATATTATAATGTGGCTAAATTCTGTTTAATAGCCAGTAAAATTCACCAGGATTTCATTAAGAATCATTTCTAGCTTATCTATGTGTTTAACCACCTTGTCGATTTATTTTGCTGGGCTTTTATTTTGCAAACTGTACATTGAATTGTCTTGAATTGAGAGGAGGGGGGAAATGTCTTAAAATCAGATAGAGGCACCTACCACATAAGGTCTCTGTCCATTTTTTTAGAAATTTGGGCAGATATGCAGAAGGAACTAAAGCTGCAATCTTATGTATGCTCACTAGGAAGTAAATTTTGTTCATTCATTCATTCAGTTTTTTTACTGGCCTTCCAAAATTGGCTTAGGACGGTTTACAAATAAAACAAAGACAGTTAAAATCATTCAACAATTAAAGTATAAAATACCACAAAACAATTAAACAATAAAACAGTTTTAAAACCCATAAGATAAAAATTAGATAAAAACAAGTTTAAAACACATTAAAACCCACCTCATTCACTGGTAACAGAGTAAAAATGCTTTGGACTGGGCAATAAGAGTGATTATACCTTGCAATAGATTACTACTCCCCCCTTGCAATATGATTATATCAAAATACAATTTTACTGCCTTCCTCTGCTTAGGAGTTGCACAAGCTCCCAATATGGGGACAGCCACTGCATCTTCCATGCAGATATGTGCCAAGTTGTACTTCATGGGCACACCCCATTACAAACATATAATATAGATTAAAAGCTCTAGAAGGCAAATCCTTGCAATAGTTTTTAGTCTAGAGAAAAGAAGGATAAGAGGCAATAAGGTGCTACAATGTTCAAAGAGGCATAATGTTTATGCATCAACAGAGGATGAATTTCTTATCTTTGGGAACAATTCGGCAGTAGAAAATATGGTCATACCAGACATGGAATTTCTTTGGTTGGAAGAATGTGTTGAGGGCTTCAGCTAGAGAAGTCCCTAGGTCAGGGAATTTTCACTAAGTGGGGCCAGTTGGACAATACTTTTTCAACCAGTCCTAACACATGTGATAAGGATGTGCCATAAACATGTTGGAGCAGCTTTCCCTAATTACATGGGGTACAGTCAGATGAACTGCCCCACTATATGTGCTACAAATACTAATTTAAACTTGTATTTGTAGCACAAATAAAGGAGTGGTGTAGGCAAAATATAGATAAAAGTTGAAGGAAAGAGAAAAAGAGGACAATCAGAAGCAAGGTGGATGGACTTGATTACAATTTACGACAACAATGAATGCACCACTGAGAGACCTTAGAGGCCAAGTTGAAGACAGATCATCATGGAGAGAAACTATCTATGTGGTCACTAAGAGTCGACACCAACTTGACGGCACTTAATCAATTAATCGATCCACAAATTGCCTCCTCACCCACCATGTGATTAGGAAAAGACATCGATCAGGAGAGGAAAAAGACAAACATGCTCACAGCGCACGCATGTCATTATTTGGCGAATGGAGTCAGTGGACCAAGTATCATCCAAACCAGCCAATTATCTGTTTTTTGTTCACTTGTATTCTAACTCAATTTTAGAAACATTCTTAATGGAAGTATGGTGCTATTGATTTCCATAAAACTTGCTTCTTGGTAAATGTCCTTAGGATCACATTCCCGGACTGATTTATATCACTGGGTACAGTTATATATCAGTTTATTGTTTGAAAATGAGAGCACTATTCCAAAACTGAAGACTGATTGATCACCAGTCTATAAAATGTTGTTTTATAGTGGAATTTAAAATGATTTGATGGGATACATTATAATTTCAGAAATGGCCAACCTTTTAACAGTAGGCTTCTGTACACTTAATGGTTGTGTGCAGGAGGAAATTTCAACTGTCATGTCACAGACAGTGCAACTGATGTTTGAAAGATGAACCTGCTAACGTTCTCCACAAATAACAGAGTACTGGGACCTCTGCATTTAATTTATTCATAAGTGATCTCAAAATTTGGGTAGCAATAGCAATAGCACTTACATTTATATACCGCTCTATAGCTGGAAGCTCTCTAAGCGGTTTACAATGATTTAGCATATTGCCCCCCAACATTCTGGGTACTCATTTTACCGACCTCGGAAGGATGGAAGGCTGAGTCAACCTTGAGCCCTTGGTCAGGATTGAACTTGTAACCTTCTGGTTACAGGGTGGCAGTTTTACCACTGCGCCACCAGGGGCTCATTGAGGGTAAGCTCAGGGTAAGCAGTGATGTGGCCAGATTTGCATATGCACTAAATTTTTTAGGGCAATGGTTCTCAAACTTGGGTCCCCAAATGTTCTTGGACAGCAATCCCCATCATTCCCAGCTACAACAAGGGGTCATTCCATGAAATAGATTGCCTGGAAATTTAGGACAGACAAAAGAAAGCACTTTTTTCACACAACACATAATTAATCTATGAAATTATTATGGTGATGGCCACCAGCTTGGATGGCTTTGGAATGGGCTTAGTTAAATTCATAGAGGACAGGTCTATCAATGCCTACTAGTCTTAGCTATAGGCTATGTCCAGGTTCAAGCTGGGATGTCCCTGAAAACCAGTTGCAGGGGAGCAATAACAGGAGTGATGCCGTCATTACCTGCTTGTGGGTTTCCCAGTCACTGTGGAAAACAGAATGCCAAAATAGACAGACCTTGGAACTGGTCCAGCAAGGCTCTCCTGCAGTTCTAGATGAAAAGTTGGCCATTCCTGCTCTATTTCTGAGAGAAATATCCACTAAATGACAAAAAAGAGGAAGGGAGGGATAAATAAACATTGTTGCCAAGATCTAGCAATATTCAGTGGATTTATTCAAGCAGTTCCTTCGTAGTGATATCAGTAAATTTCCTGATTTGGAAATGAAGTTTGCTGGCTTACAATGTTTGGTTGATATACAAGTCTTTGTCACTCTAAATGTTTGCTGGCACACTTTATTGAGCCAGATAATGTTGGCAACTATATTTTCCAGGTGTTCTGGAAGCAATGGACATTCCTCAGAAGCATCCATTGCCACTGAGATGCCAGGGATACATCATTTTGAATGGCAGCCTTCTGTCTCAATGAATTGGCTGAAGAAGCATTTGGAAATATATACCCAAGGCTATTCAGTGGCAATGGAGGAGCATCCAGGCCTTAGGCCGGTGGGTTCTAGGGATGTGCATGGAACTGTGCCTCCGCAGTTCGAAGGTGGCGGGAGTGCCTCTTTAAGGGTGGGGGAGGGCACTCACCCCTCCCACCGCATTCCCCCTGGTAAAAATTCCCCCGGTAAAAATCTTTGGGGTGGCAGTGTACCTCCCTGCTGCCCCCTCCCTGCCTCCAGGTACTTCCGGCCATGGATAGGGAAGGAGAAAGGGCAGCAGGGAAATACACTGCTTCCCTGAAGGTTTTTATTGGGAAGGAGCGCCAGCAGTGGGGAAGCAGCAGGAGGGGTGTGTGCACCCTCCCCCGCCCTTAAAGCGCCACCCCCGGGGCCTTTGAACTACCGGCCCCAGGGTTCAAACCTGTTCGGAGGCCTATAAAAGGACCTCCAAAAAGGTTCGTGCACATCCCTAGAGAGTTCTGCTGCTAGGAGATCTCCCTTTTGCCCCCCTGCCCTAACAGGAATTGTCAATTAGGAAAATTGACATTACGGTAACAGTGTGTGCTTCTGTAGACATAGACCGCTGTAACCATGAGCAGTGTACTGTTAGAGTTGATTGATGGGTGGGCGGGACCTGCTTTGAGAAGTTTTACATGAGTAGGAATCTCTTCTATCGTCTGAAGAGGGCTTGAGTGCATAGTGTATGCAGGTACAGCTCTTTACACAGGAACAATAATGTGCTGCCTATCTCTACCATGCATTTGAGAGGCCCGTAGTGTATCCAGATTCACTTTTAAAATTAGTGTAGGTACAGTCATTCACACAAAAACATGCACTTATGTACAAACATCTACACCCCCCACTCCCACTGGAGGCCTTGTGAGGAAAGCTTTTCTACTTGGTGCCTGAGTGGCTCAGCTGCTTCTGGGTTTGCACAGGCCACATAGGCACTTAGGAGAGCTAAATAAAATGAGCTAAAAGTTGCTTTAAAATCAAGACTCAGCCAGAAAACCAATTAAGAGCTTCCTCTGGAGCAAAAAGGAATCAAAGTACCCTGTCCTCACCCCACTCCCCACAGTAAAAGATAAGGAAGGGGAGAATAGGGCAGGGCAGTGGTGGTGGCAGTGGGTCCAGCAGACATTTTCAAATTGTGATGGAGTTCCTGAATGATGGCAGAGGGGCTGCTGACAGTTCCGACTGTTGAAGGTTCCCTGCTGTCATTGTGGAATTCCCTCTGACAACACTGCACAGAAAGCATGTCATCTGACACATTTCTTGGATTGACAGGACTGCAGAGCCCTAGTATTTGACAGTATTTGATAGCTCTAATACAATGGTATTTGAAATCTGAAATATTTGGTAGATAGCATGCAGTTTGTTGGTTATTTTTATTATAGATGATAATGCATTGGACAATGCATGATGAAACACCTGAAGCTAAGGAGAATCTGAGCAGGAAAGCACAGAGGAAGTGAGGCTTTGGTGCTCTGCACTGCTGCTGCTGAATATTTTGTATGAATAATTTGTCCATATCATTGAGGGTGGCTTGGCATAGAATTCCAGTTGCTTTACGTGGTCTTCCAAACAAAATCTAAATAAGTGGTTCTAGTAAGACCTAATCTGCCTACTTTCCTTTCACCTTCTCTACGACTGGACTAAATTTGGTTCAAATCGAGGTCCACAAGTTAGATGTCTTATGCCTCAAATGTTTATGTGTCTACCATCTTGGATCAAGGTGGATGACATCATTATCATTACATACTACACCACTGAGCTGACCCTGTGTGTCACTCACTACAACTGTACCTCATTTGGTTCAAATTCGTTAGACAGTCCATAAGTGAGTGCACATGCACCTCAAATGTTTATGCACCTGCCATTTTGAATGGGAGTGAATGACATCATCGAAAACGACACCATTTTGACATCCCTATGTGTCTCTACAGCTGAAGAAAATTTGGTTCAAATTGGTTAGGCTGTTCACAAGTTAGCCCGGTTGTGCCTCAAAAGTTTACATGTCCACCATCTTTAATTGGAGTGGATGACATCATCACAAACTATGCAGTTGAGGTGTCCCTGTGTGTCTCTACAGCTGTAGCAAATTTGGTTCAAATAGGAAAGGCAATTCACAAGTTAGCCCAGTTATTTATTTATTTGATTTGATTTGATTTGATTTATAGGCAGTTTGCATCAAAGTAAAAACAATTAAAATCAATTAATTAAAATCAAAACTATAAAAACAGCATAAAACTAATTAACAAAACATTTAAACAGTTTAAAATCCTGGAGAACCAGGCTGAACACTTACAGCAGTTAAAAACAATTTAGAACAAATTAAAAACCCTGGAAGGCCAGGCCAGACAGATAGGCTCAGATTATGGATTTCTGCTGGGATTGCATTCCACAGCCCTGGGGCAGCTACAGAGAAGGCCCGTCTCTGAGTCGCCAGCAGACAAACTGGTGGTAACTGAAGACGGACCTCTTGTGCCTCAAAAGTTTATGCATCCGCTATCTTGAATCAGGGTGAATGACATCATCACAAACTATACCATTGAGGTGTCCCTGTGGGTCACTCACTACAAATGTACCTAATTTGGTTCAAATCGGTTAGACAGTTCACAAGTTAGCCCACTTGTGCCTCAAATGTCCCAGCGTCCGCCATCTTGAACTTGGGTAGATGACATCATCACAAACTATGCCATTGAGATTACTCTGTGTGCCCCTACAGCTGTAGCAAATTTGGTTCAAATAGGTTAGGCAGTTCACAAGTTAGCCTAATTGTGCCTCAAATCTTCACATGTCCGCCATCTTGAATCAGGGTGGATGACGTCATCACAAACTATGCCTTTGAGATGTCCCTATGTGTCCCTACAATTGTACACAATTTATTTATTTAACATATTTTTATACCGCCCCAAACTTGCATCTCTGGGCAGTTTACAACAAAACAACCAATATTTGGTTCATATCGGTCCAGGTGTTGCAAAGTTGATGGTGTGTGTATGTGTGGGGGGGTAGACACACAAAGACACACAGAATGCCGGATGATCTCATAAGCCCACTGGAAAGTAGACTAATAAATGAAGAGTCAGTGTATACAAAGTCCTTGCCCTAAACACAAGATGTGTTGAACAATGCACAAAAGCTTGGCCAAAAGTACATTTTCATCACTAGGTGACTGAAAAATGATTGCATAAATCCACCTCCCATTGTTACAATAAAAAAAACAATAATGCACTATTTTGCAGTTTCAGAGATGGTGGGCCATTTCCCTTGAACCATCTCTCAGAGCAGTCAAGTTTCCATTAGACATTTTCTTTTTGGCTTTCCATGAGGGAGAAGCAGGGTTTGCAGCACCGCTACAACAGTCAGGTAATACAAGGATTAAAATTCTTCTTTCAAATCTCTCAAGAAGCTAATGATATAATTAGCAGGGAAGCCAAAGATTCAGACATGATAATATATAATTCCTTTAGTGGCATGTGGAATGGGGTGGGTGGGGGATATTGTCATGTAACCTTTAATTTTATTCTTTTGCTATCCTTACCATTTTCTAATGCACTTAACAGTACGCAGCCACTTATTTAAATCATTTTGGAAACTCATAGTCAGCTTTTTAAACACAGTTACTTTTTGTCCTTCTTTTGTTCATCACTGCTGCCTATCTTTTTACATGTCTCTTTTTACATGTCTCTTTTTGTACCTCTGCTTCTTGCGTCCATATATGTCAGACTTGTAGCCTTGTGGTAGGAAGTGTGACTTGTCCCCTTAGCTAAGTAGGGTCTACCCTGGTTGCATTTGAATGGGAGACAAGAAGTGTGAGCACTATAAGATATTCCCCTCAGGGTATGGAGGCGCTCTGGGAAGAACAGAAGGTTACAAGTTCCCTCCTTGGCTTCCCCAAGATAGGGCTGAGAGAGATTCCTGCCTGCAACCTTGGAGAAGCTGCTGCCAGTCTGTGAAGACAATACTGAGCTAGATAGGCCAATGGTCTGACTCAGTATATGGCAACTTCCTATGTTCCTATGTGTTGGGATTTCCTACCCTCCTCCGTGAGACAGGGTTGTTTAAACGGCAGTGTGCCGAGAGAAGCAGGGGGCTCCAAACGTGAGGAAAACCCCAGTAATTACCTTTCAGAAGTCAGCTGCTGGAAGATGGGTGGGTGCAGCCCAAGAGGCAGCAGAATGGTGGGGATGGAACAGCGATGATATCAGTTCCACAGCTGCAAACGGGTGTAGAAATGCTGATGAAGGGGGTGGAGTTGGAGAACAAGTTTCCTTTGGAGGCCAGGGAAATGGTGGCCTATCCACTTGCCTGGCCAGGGAAGAAAGAGCCAGCTGGAAGGAGGGAGGAGTGTCCTAAATGTAGGGCTTTATTTAAGGCTAGGACTGCCAAAGATGAGATGATCAGCGGGGATGGGGTTTGTTCGTCTGATGGACTCCTGGAGAGGAGCATGGATCTTTGCTTCTGCTGATAGGCGAAGGAGTGGAGTGAATATACTTCCCTTCTCCCCCAACTCTGAGGCAATGCCTGTGCCTATAATTTAGTGCAAGAGGGTGGAAAGGCTATTTGGAGAATTTCTCCTCCCTAAACATGGACATTATGTTCCTATTACCATAGGCTTGACACATCTGGCAGAACCACTATACCTTCAGCATCTGTAGAGCAGCCAGAATGACAATGAGTGCATTCTTTTGCAGGAAGAGATATCTACCATACCTGTTAAAGGCAAGGGAGCCATCTTAGAAATATAAGGTGTCAATTCTAGATGATCAGTGTTGAATATTTCATCTCTCTGGAAATACAACCAATTTATAACATATGCTGCGGAACACAGCAAGCAGATGGCTGTAGGCTCAAACCAGATGTAACACTAAAGGTTCCATGGGTGCTTGCATGTATTTTTTTCAAAATCAAAACAGCAGCTGAGAGAGGTCCAGTCAGTTCTGGCCAATTTCATCTTAGCAGAAGTTTCTGAACCAATGTGGTTTTGCAGTTAAGCCTGCCCCCAGAGCTGAATTAAGTGGATCAAAGCACAGCACTTTGCAAGGTTCAGCACTACCATGCTGCACGACTGATACCACAAGACTTGATTTCTTTCTACAGACACCTGTGTGTGTATATAGAGACATTGCTAATATCTGCTCATACATGTTCAGCATATGGGTGTGAAAACTATTATCTCATCTTGTTCCAGCTCCCCCCCCCCCCGCGTGCTCTACACTCATCTGCTATTACTCTCATTTCGGCTTCCATGCATTCTTTCCCATGGTGTCTCATTTATGGAAGATCTTCCCTCCCCCTTTCTATCAGGCCAGCTTCTTCCTCTGCTTTAATCTCTGCTCAAAAGCTATCTTTAATGAAAAGCAAAGTATGATCTTCTGTTTGGGCCATTTGTCAATTTTGAGGGTACCTTTATTCCATATCCTGGCTAACAGGATTGTATCCAATCACATATATATCTTGTTGCTTATTCATCAGCAGTCATTGTCAAAAACACCACTCTGGCGCTCTGTTCATTTTTCTTATCATTGACTCTCCAATTTCCATTTTACAATTAACTCAGCCTATTCTGTTGGTTGGCCAACAAGGTTTTCCAAAGTCCCAAAGCTGTAGAAATAATTTAGCTTTTAAATATGGTCAGATGATTGGGGACTACAGAAGTATATTTATGGCTTTTTCTCCTGGCAATGCACTTACTGTACAGAAAGAAAATGAGTACTGATAAGGAAGCTGACAGATTGTGCATTTCTGTGGATTCATAATCAGGCAAGGTAGCAATGATGCCAATAAGCAGCACTTTTGTTTAAACGGGGATAGAAAAAAATAGGGATTTGTTTCAGTGTTTAAATCGCTTTAGCCAAAGTTGCCCTACATAAAAGGGATTTAAAGCAAAGGTTTCATGGTTGTTGTCATCTTAGCATGACAAAACGGTGTAATGATTGGATGAGTAAGGAACATTTTTGTAAAAATAAGCTCCCCATAGTACTATTATCTAAAATTTACAGTCAGTTTATTTAACACACTCCAGCTGAAGCTCAGTCCTGATTAATGTTTCCACACACATTGTAAGAAGGAAACGTATGGATTCTTAATTGGTGATTGTTATTCATGACAGTTTTATACTGGGATAGATATTTAAGAATGTATTAAATACCCCAAGTCTAAAAATAGTTCACTGTTAAAAGGGAATGATTTGATGCATACTTACTATTGGTCTGCATAAATAAAGAAATACAGGTTATTTATTCCAAATATTTTGTGCCCTGTTTTATAGTTTAAGGCCTTTTATACTGGCTTAAATCAATTCAATAACAGAATATCAATAAAGTACCAAAAAAAAAAATTAGAATTCAAGGAGCATATAAACCATCAAATATATCACAACCAGAAGAGTTTAAAAAGGCAAAACGCAAAGAAACCTATATTCTGAAGTATAAATGTTAATAGAGAAAAATGAATCAACACTAAGATGGCAAAAAATAAATTATAAAAAAGAATAAAAATTCTTGTTGCACATTTTCTCTAACCATAATTTGGTTCCAGTCATTGAGAAAGGGTTCCTGGCTTTCAGAAAAAGAGAAAGAGATTGTGGTCACCCTTCTCAAAGCTGTTTATTGTCATGTCCTGAGACTACCCTTCCTGAGCATCACCTCCATGCATGGAGAGTGGAAGCCTTAAAGGGGGCAGCATTCTGGAGTCTGGCTCTGTCTTCTCCTACAGAGCTGGATGTTGGCATTGGCATGCAGGTGTTGGGAGATTATCTAGCAGAGGCCATTTCTGCAGTGAGCTTGGATTCCAAAGGTGCTTCGCCAGGGAGCTCAAGCTCTGAGGTATCTACCTTGAGGGACTCCAGCTATGGGGATTTCGCTGGTGCTCAGTAGTGCACCTAGATAATTTTGGACCCCGGACCTGAAGGGCTTTGGTCCCCCTTCCGCTGTGAGAACCCCCCCTTAATTTTTCAAGAAAGAAAAGTTCCCATTCACCAAAACTATTACCTCTATCCAGAGAGGGAGGGTGGGATGGGGCGAGGATGCTGTGGCTGCAGGGCGAGTGGGGGAAGCAAGTGGGGGGGGGAGTTACCCCTTTTACCGGGATGGAGGATGATGAGCTCCTTTCAGCTCCCCTCCCTCCTCCCAAGTGACTGCACAGGCCTCTCGCCTCTGTGCTAAGCAGCCCATTTCTGGCCTTCCTCTATGTGGAGGAAGCAGGGAGGCGAGAGGCCCATGCCCCATCCTTGGGTAAAGGTAACAGTTTTGATCGAGGGGGATTCTCCTCTCCTTGCTCCCCCATTCTCCCACCCTGCAGCCGCCATGCACCCTGGACAAAGGAGGAATGTTTCCGCTCACCACCCCCTCTCACAGATGAGGGCAGGCACGCTGGGGCTGGCTGGGTGATTTGGAGGGCCCCCCCCCCAAGACAGAGGCCACGGGATAGCATCCCCAAGTCCAGGGGCTAAGAGCACCTCTGCTGCTGCTGGTCTGGTGTCAAGATCCAGGGCTGGTGTTGGCCTCCCCAGCATCTCTCAGAGTCTCTGTTGTAAATGGGGCTGCGACAATCTGGAACATGAGATCCATGAGCTGTAATTTTGTTAATTAATATAAAAACAAACAAACATCAAAGGTTACTTAAAACCAGCAGCATTAAAATAATTTTCGTGTGAAACAAAACCACAAGCCAAGATCTATAAATCTAGCAATCTAAGAATCAAAATACACAGGAAAATGACTTCAGTATGTGTAGGTGCTTTTTTCCTCCTTTTTTCAAAAAGCATCTTTAGAGTGTGGGCCACAATCCAGTTTGGGACCATAGTGTCAGGGGGAGAGGATTTAATGTTTCCCGCCACTGTGCTGCGGTGCTAACAAAATGTGCCTCCCCAGATCTATCTGCCTCACAAGGGGAGCATCTATTGTAAACAGCAAACAGTTCTTTGTTTGTTATCATTGAGTTCATTGTTTCATTTGTTCTAAAACAATTGCACTAGTGTTGTGCCTGGAAGCTGATAGACAGTGCACTTCTTTCAGCATAGTGTAAATGCTCCCCGTGGCTCACTTCCAATTACAAATGGGCTCATAACAAATAGGAGCATGTTACAGTACGAGGAGCTATAGCTTACTAACACATGTATAAGAGCAGCCAGGTGATTCATATCCAGGAGTGGTCACAGCTGATGTATCAGGCAAAGGCAATTAAAAGAATCCCAGACCTTAGTTGCTACCTGGGCTTGTAGGAGCCAGAGCCAGAATCACCTGGACCTTCGGAAGAAGAGCAATCCTGTCAAGAACAGGCAAAGCGTTAGCTTTCATATCAGTGTGATTTGACACAGCTATACCAGGGTTACATTTGTGTTTTAACACCATATTTACAAAAAAGTTTGCACAAGGATTCATGTAGGGTTATATGCTTTTTACAGCAATTTTTATTAATCTGCTAGTGTAGAGATCCCCAATCTCTTGCACAAGGACAAGATCACTTTTGGATTTAGTTCATTTTTCTTGTGCAACTTTCTAGCATCAAGTCAAAAACAGCCCTTCCTTGAATAAAAGACATGTTCCATGTGTAAAAGGGCACTTTTTGATCCAAGCCCTGGTTACTGTTTACCATTCTTGTCATCTCAAAGTCTGTCTAGTAGGAATGGGGGGGGAGGGGGCTGGGAGTTAGAAGGACAATCAAGATAACACAATGATATAAAAAAATTCTAGTACATACTTAAGACAGATTAATTGCCAGGGAATAAATGTGAAAAGATTATAGCAGAAAAGAAATACAGGTGGACCTTGACACACATGGTCCCAGCATTTGCGTTTACACATATCCACCTTTGGGCAATTGACATCTAGCCTCGGTATGTGTGAAAAAACAGTGAAATGGGGTGTATCCGCACGTATCCACAATTATGGGGTGGCGTTATAATTGGAAGTGACCTCGGAGGTCATTTCCAGCCACCATTTTGAAGAAAGGGGCAATTTTGTGGCGCATTTGTGTTTTTAAGGGCAGGGGGACAGCTATTTTTCAAGGAAAAATTGGCAAATGTTAGCATTTGGAGGGAATTGCTGGACAGCTGGGGACCCACAGAGCATGGTAGGGCACTCCCTCCCCGATTTCTGCTGTTTTCACCCTTTTTGACCCATTTTTCATCACTTCAGGAACCTAACCCCCAGTTCCCATTGCACTAATGTCCCATTATCCGTGCTTGCATTACCCGTGGAAATAGGAGGGAACAGAACCCCCACAGATAATGGAGTAGTCAAGTCAAGTCAAGTTTATTTACAGTCAAAGACCAGAAATCAAAACATATGTACAAATAAGAATCAACAGTGCTTACAGTAGTTTGGTATAATGTCTCAGCATAACGAATGAACCCCAAGTTACACGAGCTGGTCTACTATAGTATCTGATGCCTAACTTTCCTAGCAACCACACATAACTGTGCAACATTAGTCATTGGACCGGGTCTCACGATCAGTGAGACCCGGTTCCTAGCGGTGAGCGGGAAGAGCGGGCTAAGCCCACTCTCCCCGCTCACAAGCAGGCAGGGAGCCCTGGGCGGCTGGATCGGCCGCCCACACGATGGCTGGCTCCAAGACAGACCCGGCAGGGGCTGGGGAGCTCGCAGACCACGCGGCCCCCAGAAGCCTCATTATGCCCTGCATGAGCGTGCAGGGCATACTGGGGAGACCGCCGAGCCGGGAGGCTGCTTTTAAGCCTTCCGGCCGGGTGTCTACTCATGTATAGCCGCGCCGCAGAACCACGCCACGGCTACTCATGAGCAGATAGCCCGGGTTTGCGGAGCGCTCACTCCGCAAACCTGGGCTAAGTGGTGGGCTACAGGAGCGAATTAGCTGCTCCAGAACCACCGGGCTTGGCTGCGAGCCCGGTGATTCTGACGATCACAAAAATCGGGCTAGGATTTTCCTAGCCCGATTTTTGTGATTGTAAGAATAACCCCATTATCTCCTTTTTCTGATCAGGAAGCAAATAATTAACATAAAATATGTCTGTATGCCCTGGATAATCGACCAATAGCGGAGCAATGAAACGTTGACAAGTCCCTACAAAGGGAACAGTAAAGTAAAATGTGAAAAATAGATTCCCGATCTCCAGAATCACACTGGCACAGTCTCTGTTCTATAGGAATCCTTCTGAACCTATCCTCCAAATCAGCTGAAGGTAATACATTAAACTGTACCAACATGAATATCTTGTGATATTTAGCAATTGTAAGATTATCTAAATAACTTGCAGGATTGTTGTTATAGGGCTGTAGCCCCCCAAAAAACTTCCTTGGGGATTAAAGACAGACCAATTTGAGCCTCCATATTATATATCCATCGTTTTAGTGCCAGTCTCGCATTGATGAATTCCAACTTCAGCAGGACATCTAAGCTAAAGACATAAAGGCTTATTTAACAAAGAATGGACGATTCCCAATGGGAGTTAAAGCTATCCATGAGGGTGAGATGAGCAAAGCCTGAAGGGAAGAAATGTAACTTCAGCCAGTAACTTAAAATGGAAAGACACACCTGGGCTTCCACTCTAGGAATACCAGCTTCCAGCCTCAGGATCACATTTGGGACACATCTAGGGGTTTGCAAAATAGATCTTAAAAACTGTCTGAACAACCTCCAAAGCTGCAAAATTTGTGTACAGCCCCAATTGTGATCCATACAGCTGAAAATAGTTTAAGTGCTGCTCGAACAAAATGAGCACCCCCTTGATGAAAATAAGATTGACGATTTTTGAAAATTTTGAGTAGCATACTGCAGATGTGCACTACATTTCGTAAAGGCCTGGAAAACAACACCTAGATATTTAAAGGTCTTAACTAACTTGTTCCACCTTATGCCCATCCAAAGACCAATTCAAGATCTTTGGACGTTTTGAAAAAGCTAAGATTTTGGTCTTACTATAATTAATGGAGTACATAACGGAGCACATTTGTACATATTCAACCAATGCACACGCACAGAGAGAGAGAGAGAACATTCTACTAGGGGTGTGTACAGAACTGTTTTTAACAGTTCAGCTCAAATCTGGACTGGATTCGAGCTGAACCAGGCGGCTTGGGCTTAATCGAACCACGCCTAGGGATGTGCAAACCAGTTTGAGTTCAAACTGGTTCAAGTATGAACTGGTTTGAGTTTGAACTTGTTTGGTTTGACAGTTCAAACTCGGACCAAACTAGGCATTGGTTTTGCCCTGTTGGTCCGAGTTTGAACTGAACCGGCCCCAGTTCGAACAAAACTGGTTTGAACTGGTTTGAACCAGTTCAAAACTTCTAGGGTCCACTTCAGGTCTGTCCTCCATTTTGTGACATTTTGTTTTGCTCAATTCGGCTCATCAGCTGTCCTCCATTTTGTGAGACTTGTTTTGCTCAATTTGCTGACTTTGCATTGGCTGAGCTATTGATTCTTTGATTGCCAGCAGTGTGTTGGTGTGTTGGTTTTGCCTTGCCCCTAAATTCTTTGCAGTTTGCATGCCGGTTTGGTTGGTTTTACTGCCTTGCGCCATCTAATTAGGTCTTGTTGGTTTGTGACTAGTCTGTGCTGTTCTGGTGTTTGGTTTGGTCCCCTTGGCATTGCAGTTCTTTCCGTGGTTGTTTTTTGGTTCCCAGTTGGCTGGCTTCTTAGTTGTGTCAGTGTGTGTGTGTGTGTGTGTGTGTGTGTGTGTGTGTGTGTGTGTGTGTGATGCTAGGGGTACAAAAGTGAGGTGAGTGGTAGGCACCCACCAAACCCCATGGCAATCAGACACTTCTCTGATTATTGGTGAATTTCTGAATTATTTTTTATTTCCCATTGGGAATAATGGGATTTGTGGCATCCCCACCCCTTTGGGGGGTGCCAGGGCATCCCAAAGTGGGTCTGGAACATGGCAGTGCTGGCCTCAGCTGCCCCCAGGCACCCCCAAGTTGCTCGGAATTATTATTTATTCATGAACTTTTAAAGAATTAATTTTGGGCTGCATAGGAAACCATTGCTAGACCTTTCACCGAGTGACCTAGTTAATTTAAGGTCATAGTACAGTGCATTCTTCTGGATGAAAATGGCTCAGCAATGGTTTCCTATGGAGCTTGAAATTAATTATTTTAAAACTCATAAATAAATAATAAATCCTATTGACTTGATGTTGGCTTGGGGGAGTTGAGGCTGGCCCTACCATGCCCCCAGACCCACTTTTGGGGTGCCCTTGCACCTGAAAAGGAGTGGGGTGGGGCTGCACAAATCCCCATTATTCCCTAAGGGAAATAAAAAATATCTTCAAAATTTCACCAATAATCAGAGAAGTGTCCTATTGCCTTGGGGTTTGCTGGGTGGTAGGCACCCTTTGGTGCCTAACACCCACCCCACTTTTGTGCCCCAGGTGCTCTACATAGGCTATAATGGGCCAGTTCATATCCCCATTATAGCCTATGGCAAACCTTCCAAAACCAGTTCGAACTGGGTTCGAATTCAAACCAAACTGAAAGGGGGTTCAAGCAAAACCAAAACCAACCCCTCACCCCAGTTCGAAGCCAGTTCAAATTTGAACCAAATAGGCCAAGCCGGTTTTGTGCATATCCCTAGCCAGGCCCAGTCTGGTCCAGCCGTCGAGCTGCCTGAGCCGGGTAGTGAGCCATCTTGAGTAGTGTACTTGTAAAGAGGAATCCGACAAGGCTTTTCCATAGTTTTTGGCCTCTGCACATGTGTGGCTGCCATTAGAGTGACTTCTGCACATGTGCAGAGGCCATTTGCGTCACCATGAAAAACTCATTTGGTGGGAAGGTTGGAGGAGCCCCAACCACTGCTCCCTCCAATGCTGCCTCCTCCCCTTCCCTGCCACCAGCTTTTTTTTAAAAGTTAAAGTATATCTTTTTCCTTGCCCCAACTTGCACTTTCTATGGAAAAGCCATTTACTTCTCCTTGCTGGATTCCCCTTTACAAGTATACCCCTTGAGCCCTCAAGCTGTCTCATTAGTCAGGGTTTCTATTTTAACCAGTCTTGGCTTGACACAAACTCAGACTGGCTTCCCACTTCATGGGACAAGTTGGGTTTGAGCATGAGTCTGCAAACCAAGCCGGCTCCAACTTGAGTTTGAGTCCATTTGCACACACCCACATCCTAATATTCCACTGGCATCATTTTGTCCAAAGGTATACATGCATTTTAAAATTTTGTTTAACATTTAATTGTATTTGGGATACATTTGTAACAGATTTGTGAAGCTATGCCCAAATGTAGCTAGGGATGTACATAGAACTGGCTGGCCCAGTTTGGCTTGAAGTGGGAAGAATGGTGGCAGAGGCAGCGAGGGCTCCTTTCACCCTCCCACCCCCTCCCAAGTGAAAGTCCCAGTTGGCTATGGGGCATTTTGTGTGTGAGTATGTGTGTTTGTGTGTGCATTTATGTGCACGTACATGGAGAGGCCCAAAATGGGCTGAAGCAGGTCAGGGCTGTCATTTGGGAGGCAGGTGAAGAAGGGCTCTTAGCCCCGGACTTTGGGGCCCCGTTCTGTGGTCCAAATGGCCAGGAGGGGTCTCCTGAAACCACCCTGGCCCACACCCACCCCACCATGACCCTGCCGCACCAAACCTCCTTTCTCCCAAAATAATTTCAACCCTCATGTGTGGCATGTGGCTGAGGGGTGGTGGCCACTGGGTGAGCCGAGCAGCCCCCTGCCCCAACATGGCGACAGTCTCTGGAGCGACCGCTGTACCTGTTCGTTCGGCCCAGTGGCTGTTGATAACTGTGAGATGCTCCAGTGGACCTGCGCAGTTGAAATAGATCAGCTGAAGCCCGTAACCTCACAGTTATCAAGATCCACTGGGATGAATGGACAAGCTGCTGCCACCACCGTGGGGTAGAGATGTGCAAACAGGTTCAACGTCGAATGTGTTCGATGTCAAACCGGTTCAGTTTGACCATTCGGGGTCAAACCGAACCATCCCCTGTTCAGACCAACCCTTTTTTTTTTTTACTTACCTCTTCGGGGAAGTTGTTGGAGGCAGCGGGGGGCAGGGTGTTCCACAGAGGTTCCCTCTCCCCACGCTGGATTCCCTTCATGTCTATACCAGCTGTCACGCAGAAGCCAATTGTGCAGGTGTGGTGGCCTCCAAAATGGCCACCGTACCAGGGGCGGAAGGCCCAAACAGGCCAAAGAGCCAGCTGAATGACTGGTATAGGCATGAAGGGAGTCTGGTGGGGGGAGGGGGACATCCACAGACCCCCCCCCCACACACACACACACATACACTGCCTCCAACAACTCCCCCAAAGGTGATAAATTAAAAAAAAAATTAAAAAAATTCCGTGAAGTCCCCTGGACTGAACCAAACCAGGGGAGTTCAAGGGGGTGCCAAACTAAACTGGCCTGGTCTCGACCAGCTGGTTCCATGCACACCCATACTGTGGTGAGGGAGGCCTGTTTGGTTCACCCCTGGCCACCACCCCTTGGCTGTGCACTGCATATGGTGGCTGAAATTTTTTTGGGGGGGGGTCAATGGAAGTTGCTGCTGCGGGGTGGGCACAGGGTAGCTGCAAGAGGACCTCCAAAGTCACTTTCATAGGGGTCTTGAGGCAGGGAGGCCTCACAGCGGGGGTGGTCCAGGCACCAAAATTACCTAGGTGCACCCCTCGGCAGGTGGGGCGGGGGTGAAAGGAGCCTTCGCCATTGCTTCTGTCATCCCAGGAATGGTGGCAGATAGGGCTCATTCAGCCCTCCCTCCTGACTCCCAAATGAAAGCTCCGCCCTGCTGCAGCCCATTTCAGGCCTCTGTGTGCATGCACATGCATGCAGAGAAGCCTGAGCCAGCCTGAAGCTGGCCAGGGCTGTCCTTTGGGAGGCAGGTGGGAGAATGAAAGAAGTCCCCGCTGCTGCTGCCATCCCTGCCACTGCCATCCCGCTGCACAATGGCTATTTTTTAAAGATAAACTTGAAGAATTTTCCCCTCTGTGTCCCCCCATTGCAGCCCTTTACAAATATACCATCAAGCCGGCTCATGAGTTAGAGGCTTGGCTCTACTCACCATTGGACTGCCCCCACCCCTGGTTTGGCTCAAGGATGAACCGTTGAGCTGAGCTGGTTTGAGTGTGAACTGGCTCAATTTCAAGCCAGTTCGCACATCCCTATATGCAGCCAGTTTGTGGACTGGGTGGAAAGGTAGGGTATAAATCTAATAAATAGATAGAAGCACAGATATAATTCAAGGCTGATAAGGCATATTAATGATGTTTAGGCACCTCTTAAAACTTCTTGCTACTTGAGAAAGATAAACCTAAAAATAGTTTTAACTTCACCTTGACCATTGGCTTGCATAATCTGCTTTTCTACTATCTGTCTAAGCCTATTGCACACAGAGATCTTCCTGTGTTTATCTCTGGATCAAGGTTCCGCTTTGAAAGCAAGCCCTACTGATTTTCATGTAACTGGAAACATATTGTTGAGACCACAGTGAATTTACACAAGATGATTGCCAGCTGAATACCAAATAATTTAGGAGTGATCTGATGGTTGGAAAACAGTGAGCATACTTTGAGCACTAAAAAATCCCTAATAAAATTTGAAGCACTCATATTCCTTTGTCCCTGTTGGCGTTCATGGACTCCCTGCGTCCTTAGAAGCGATGTTCTGTTTTATATAGCGGTACATTAACACATCTATCCTTTTTTCAGGCCTTCTGTTAAGAATACAAGATGGTATCTGTAGCACCTACAAAGAATATCATTGTGAAATATATATAATGCATTCAGAGCTTCACCTTAAGTAAGTGATCTTACCCACCACAATAAGATTGACTCCTCTTGGATGCTTATTTATGTATTTATTTATTTATTTGAATTTTCTTATATACTGCCTCATCCAAAGACTCTAGGGGGTGAACAACAATACCAATAACCATTATTTCTTGTTTACACAGTCAGACAGGTGTTATTGACTGGTTTGTTTTATCCAGACATTGAGTCCTTCCCAAGGACCTGGGATGGCTGAATTTTATTATCAATACTGTTAGTTATTATAGATATCGTCGCAAAATATAGGCTGTTCCCAGTAAAGCTGCTTTTTGTAATTGGCTGATGGTGATTTCTGTGGCCCCTATGGTGTTGAGGTGCTCTTCAAGGTCTTTTGGAACTGCACCCAGGGCACCAATGACCACTGGGATTATTTTGGTCTTTTTCTGCCACAGCCTTTCAATTTCAATTTGTAGATCTTTGTATTTGGTGATTTTTTCTATTTCTTTTTCTTCTATTCTGCTATCCCCTGGTATTGCTATGTCGATGATTTTGACTTGTTTTTCTTTCTTCTCAACTACAGTTATATCTGGTGTATTGTGTGGCAGATGTTTGTCTGTTTGTAGTCGGAAGTCCCATAATATTTCTACATCTTCATTTTCTTCAACTTTTTCCATTTTATGGTCCCACCAATTTTTGGCTACAGGTAGCTTGTATTTTTTGCAGATGTTCCAGTGTATCATCCCTGCTACCTTGCCATGCCTTTGTTTGTAGTCAGTCTGTGCGATCTTTATACAACAGCTGATTAGGTGGTCCACTGTTTCATCTGCTTCTTTACAAAGGCGGCACTTGCTGTTTGTTGTGGATTTTTCGATTTTTGCTCTTATTGCATTTGTTCTTAGTGCCTGTTCCTGTGCAGCAAGTATTAAACCCTTTGTTTCTTTCTTCAAGCAACCATTCTTAAGCCATTGCCAGGTCTTGGTGATGTCTGATTTTCCACTTATATTGTGCAAATATTGACCACGCAGGGGCTTATTTCTACATTTTTCTGCTCGGTTCTTGACTTGTTCTTTCTTGTAGGCCTGCTTTCTTTCATTGGTGTTTAATAGTTTTGCATTATTGACCATTTTAAGTGCATCTTCTTCACTGTCCTTGATATATTCTTCAAGGCCTCTTTTCTCCTCCACTACTGTTTGATGGACTTGCAGCATTCCTCTTCCACTTGAGCTGCGAGGGAGGTATAACCTATCGTCATCACTGCGGGGGTGCAGAGCATGATTGATGGTCATGATTTTCCTGGTCTTACGATCTAGCGTCTCTAGCTCTGCTTGGGTCCAGTCTATTATTCCTGCAGTGCATCTGATAACAGGTATAGCCCAGGTGTTTATGGCTTGTATGGTGTTCCCGCCATTGAGTTTGGACTTGAGGATTTTTCTAACTCTCCTGATGTATTCACTTCCCATTTTTCTTTTAACTTAACAGTGATTTGATTTCTGACTGGGACTTTCCATACAACTTCAGATCGTCCATGTATAGCAGATGGTTGATTTGACTTGATGTTTTCGATGTTTGGTATCCGAGGCCTGTTTTGTTTAGTATTTGTGAAGGTGGGGTCATGGCAATTACAAACAACAGAGGGGATAGTGAGTCCCCTTGCAAAATGCCTCTTCTAATGCTAACCTGTCCAAGTGTCTCGCCATTGATTGTTAACTGTGTACCCCACATGCTCATTGCTTTTTAAAATAAATATCTGCATGTTTTTGCTGACACCAGTTGTTTCTAAACATTTTAGTATCCATGTGTGAGGCAATGAATGGAAGGCTTTCTTGTAGTCAATCCATGCAACACTTAGATTGGTTTTTCTTCTCTGGCAGTTTTCTAAAATCATTTTGTCAATCAGCAGCTGGTTTTTTGTGCCTCTGGTGTTCGGGCAATTTCCTTTCTGTTCAACTGGAAGCTGTTTGTTAGTTAATAAGTGTTGCATCACTTCATCTGCTATTATTCCAGTTAATGATTTGAACATGGTTGGCAGGCAGGTGATCGGTCTATAATTACTTAGAACTGCACCTTTTGCTGGGTCTTTCATTATGAGATGGGTTTTCCCAGTTGTTAGCCATTCTTCAACATCACTGCCTTGCAAAATGTGATTGAACTGTTTTGATAGTTGTTTATGAAGGCTTGGCTTGTTAGGTGTTTAAGCCAAAAGCCATGCAGTTCATCGTCGCCTGGAGAAGTCCAATTTTTAATTTTCTTTGCTCTTTCACTTATTAATTCTGGTGTTATTATTAAATCTTGCATTTGTTGGTTACATTTTTTGACCTCTTTCATCCAGCCTGCTTTTTTATTATAATCTATTGGATTGTCCCATAGTTTCCCCCACAATTGCACTGTTTCTTCTTTATTTGGTCTTTCTATGTTTCTTGCAGTTTCTCCTTCTATGCTTCGGTAGAAACGTCTGTGATTCAACTGGAATTGGAGATTCTGCCTGTGATGTATAATTCTGGCTTCATATCTACTAATCTTCTTTGAAACTGCTGTTATTTGCTGCTTTATTATTTCCAGGACCTCTCTAATTTTTCTTGAATCTAGGTGGTATTTTTGGATCAGACACTATTTGGTGTTTTCATTCTTCAGCTTCTTGTCTTTCATATCTTTCAATTTACTAGCATCTGATCTAAGCCTGGAGATTTTATTTTCTAATCTAATCTTCCATTTAAGTGATGTACTACTTTCTTTTTTTACAGGTCCACTGATCTTATATCCGAGCTCTTGTGTTGTTATTGTTGCTGCACTGTACATTAGTTGGTTTGTTTCTTCAAAATTAGTGTTTGTTATTTCTCAAGTGCAGCATTGACATCTTTTAATACCTGAGCAAGTTGTTTTTTGGCAACTGTTTTTAGAGCTGGAAGTTGAACCCTGGTGGTTGTTTGGTTCATGTCCTCAGTTATTTTTTGCTTTAGTTCTTGTTGCTTTTCTGTTAAACGGCATTCGAGTTTTTGAGGTGAAGGCAAAGGGGAGGTTGCCTGGTTTTGATTTTGAAACAGTTCAGCAACAGTGGCATCCTCTATTTCCAACACCTCCTCCACCTGTGCCTGAGCAACTGCTTCAGTTGATGGTAATTCTTCTTCCATATCTTGAGCCTGTGTTGCTCTTTGCAGTTCTTCCAGCTCAACTCCTGTGAATACTTTATTTCTTATTATGAATCTTCTCTGGTCTACTAGCCTTTGTTCTGTTATTTCTGTATCTGGATTCTTCTCTTTCCAAATTTGGTACATTCTTTTAAAATAACCTCTTCTAGTTGGACTAGACTTATAACAGCAGATCATTATTTCCTTGTTGGCATTTTTCGTATATTTTTTTCAGTTAAGCGACGTTTCTTCCAGTAACTTTGCTGTCTTTAGCCCTGGTTGCTCAACTGAAGATCCTGAGTCCTGTGGCCCACTTGCCACCAGATGTCCAGGGACTCCAGCACCTGGTGCGGTCCTTGTTGACCCGGGCGACGACCGATCCGGTATAGATTTATTAAAGTTACGTCTCACCATATTGTTGATGGGAGAGGCACTCTTTGTCTGGTTCCTCTGGTGAGACCTGTCCAGTATGGTTGGACCTCTGGCATAGCTCTCACCATCCTCAGATCACGCAAGCCCCACAACCACACCAAGGTAGTGCCTCACTGGGGAATAACTACTACTACTACTACTACTATTATTATTATTACTATTATTATTATTATTTTATTAATTGGGCAAATGACTAGCAAAACAGGTGGGTCTTAAGAAGGACCTTAAAAGCAGCTAGGGAGGGGGCTGAATGATTCTTGAGCTGGGGAGAGTGTTCCAAAGAAGAGGGGTGGCCACAGAGAAGGGCCCAGGCATCACACACTACACCAGGACCTGGGACACAAAGGAGGGCCAGCTGAGAAGCTGTCACAACTGGCCTTGAGAGGTGATCTCAGAGATATACAGGTGCTTTAAGGGTTTTGTAGGTAGGAACCAGCACTTTGAATTGGGCCCAGAAGCGAACAGGCAACCAGTGCATTATCAGTAAAAGAGGTGTGACACTATCAAATCTTTGGCCACCCATGAGAAGATGGGCCGCTGCATTTTGGACTAGCTGAAGCTTCCAAATTGTTTTCAAAAGCAACCATAGGTAGAGCACATTACAGTAATCCAAATGAGAGGTAACAAAGGGATGAGTTACTGTTGCCAGGGCCTGCTGGTTGAGAAAAGCCCGTAATTGGCAAACCAGCCCAAGCTGGGCAAAGGCACCCCTGGCCACGGCCTCTACCTGCTATTCAAGCAGGTGCCATGAGTCCAGAAAGACCCCCAGATCATGGACCATCTCTCTCAAGGGAAGTGCAACCCCATCAATAGATAAACTCACACATTGCAATTGGCCAGGTTGCATACTGAACAAGAACTACTCAGTCTTGGAGGGATTGAGCCTCAGCTTGTTTTGGCCCATCCAGGTCCTGACTGCCTCTAGGCACTGAGCCAGCACATGGACAGCATCACCTGTTTGGCCAGGGGTAGAGATATAAAGAGATATATATCAGCAATATATTGATGGTTAATTATGTGTTGTAAGGCTGACCAATAAATGTTTATCTGGTACCAACCATGTAATTTTTAAAAAAATTATAGGATGGGGAAAAATATTCTTGAAAACATTTATATACTTCTCCTGAAGAATAAATAAACAAAGTCTTGTAATTTTCAATTAGCTTTTATGGCTCCCAAAATGGAGGCAAGATTTTTTCACTATATTTCTGTTTGGTTGGATTTAGACATTAATAGCAACACGTTTGACAAGAAGTAGGCAAAAGACCTCATGTTCTTCCCTAGAAACCTGTGTATGTCTCACAGAATTCTGTTGGAATCCTGAGAACTGCAACATCTAGTTTGTAACCCTGCTAACTGGGCAAAGAGGCACTTTTTAAATGTGGTGATTCTCTTTATTTAGCAGGGGGAGAGAAACTGACCCTATCTACCCCCAGCACAGTACCCCTCCAGTGGCTGTTGCTGGTGTCTATCTTATGTTTCTTTTTAGACTGTGAGCCCTTTGGGGACAGGGATCCATCTTACTTATTTACTTACTTACTTATTATTTCTCTATGTAAACCATTTTTGAAGGTTTTGTTGCAAAGCGGTATATAAATATGTGTTGTTGTTGTTGTTGGTTGTCATTGTTATTAAAGGTTTTTAACCTCCATGTTCAAGGAAAAAAATTTTTAAAGCCCATATCTATAATGTTGAAAACACACAACTTGGTTATATTTCTCAACTCTCGTAATTTCTATGTTCTTAACTTAAGATTTGTGAAGAGCTGATTTCACCTTTTCACATTTGGTTGTAACTATTTCAAAGTTAAAAGTCAGCATTTGGTAATTTTAAGGTTTGTGGCATTGATTAATTGAGTGTTTGGAGATTCAGGTTCAGACAGATCATTCAGGACAGAAAATTCCACCCGACTAGAGTTTTAAAAGACCGTAAGTATTAATGTTGCCTCTTAATGTGGGCTCTGAAATTAATAATAAATTTTTAAAATTGATTTGTTCTATATATTTTATTGTGTTTTGGCACTCCTATTGAAAATATTATATAGCATTGTATTCCTTTGTTATGTAAACTATCCTCGGCATTCGTAATGAAGCAGTACATAAAGTAAGATAAATGAAACTAATTAGAATTTAAACTCTTGCAACATTGATGGATAGTCAGGAGATGTCATCACCAGATATCACCTAAAGGTCCATCAGCCTTCATAGATCATGCTTTATACTGGAAAGGAAATAATTATGGAGGGTAATGAGTAAATTTATATTACTGTTGAATGTTAAGTCACTTTTCAATTAACTCCCATTAGTAGCCTGTTGCTACCAACTATGCGCAATGTTAAAATGAAAATGCATGTTTCTGCAGAAAGACATCAAAATGCTGCGTTCTCTTGACTTTTCATAATTTATCACTTGTCCCATAATATGACCCTGGCATGGTCTATATTTCCCACAAGCATATACCAGTGGAAGTCAATTGTGTGGATTAGGAATGGATAAACATGGTGAAACAAAATAATATGGAGAGAATGAGGGGGGATACAATGCAGGGATACCATTTTAGCATTAGCTCCTTAATTGTTATAACATGCAAATTTACTCTTCCACTGTACTTTCTCTAGTGAGACCAACACAAATCTAGCTTGAATTGTCTTTGCTGTTGACTGAACTGGTGTGCTGGAACAGAATGTTTTTTTTTTGCTCAGGGAATTGAACAATTTTCAGAAATTTAATGAAGGGAAAAGTCAGTTTGTATCCAGAATGTTGAGAATATCAAGGATAGGCAAGGCAAAGATCAGAGAACCCAGAGGCAAAAAGATTGATGAATTAAAGCAGGAATTAACCCACAGGAAGAGTAGGTTCCTTGAAGAGAAGGGCAGAAAGGACCAGAAATAGAAAGGGGCTAATCAAGGAGGTGTTTTCAAAGAAATTCCACAATGCTTAAAGTCAGAAGGGACAAGCTACAGATAATGGAGAAGATAGGAGTGCTATGAAGGTTGGTGACTAAGGGAAGAGATTGCGAGGTATGGAGTGTACACCCTGACATGGAAACACTTCTGCTGTAGAAGGGAATTGTGGATTCTACTGTCATTGTTGGTATATTTGCCATGGATGTTGTCTCAGTTCTTTGTGTCTATGCTTGTATATGTTTGAATGTGTCTACATACTGGCTGGGGGTGGGTGGGTTCATAGTTTGCTCCTCACTTGCTGACATATTCAAACTGAGAGATTATCCCTGCATAAGAGACTGTTAGTCAGTTTACTGTGTTTTTTTAGTAGGGGTGTGCAATTCGGATTTTTGGTGATTTGGTTCAGGACCCGAACCGAATCACCCCCGTTCTGTTCTGTGCCCGAATCTGGGCTACCCTAATCACCCCTGATTCGGTTCGGATTCAGATTAAATCTGAATCCGAATCTGAAAAGATTTGGGTAAGAAAAACAGGTCCCAGGGGGAAAATAGTGGGGTGAGGTGGTAGTGCCCAATGGTTGGAGGCTACCACCCAGATTTCAGGGGAATTGGGCAAAGGGCTGATTTTGGGGGACTTTTTGAAGTTTTAGTGTCTTTGGGGCAGATCGGGGGCATAGCGTGGGACCTGGGGAAAAAGTGTGGGGTGGGGTGGTAGTGCCTAATGGGTGGAGGCTACCACCCCAATTTCAGAGTGATTGGGCAGAGGGCTGATTTTAGGGGAATTGTTGAAGTTTATGCGTCTTTAAGGTTTTTCCCCATAGAGAAGCATTGAGGTGTCAGCAAATGTATAGCTTCACGCGGGGGGCAAAGGGGTGGCCTAGAGCAGCGTGGGGTTGGTGGTAGTGCCAGGTAGGGTCAAGAAAGCTACCTGAATTTTTTCAAAGGATTTGGGCAGAGGGCTGATTTTTGGGGAATTGTTAAAGTTTATGCGTCTTTAAGGTTTTTCCTCATAGGGTATACATGGAGCTTTCAGCAGCCCCATAACTGCACTTGGGGGGTGCTGGGGTGGCCCAGAGCAAGTGGTAGTGTAGTGCACATAGGGTGCCAACCACCCCCATGGGTTTCTAACCCATGGGTTACAGGGTTCTGTTGTTTCAGAGGTGTTCTGAGTGTGGATTCTATGATAGCTAATGAGATTTTCAATGAAACACCATGAATCCACTCTAATTTGCTATCATAGAATCCACACTCAGAATACCTCTGAAACAACAGAACCCTGTACCCCATGGGTTAGCAATTCAAAGAGACATCATCCCGAATCACCCGAATTTTTCGGGCATGAATCAGGAGTGATTCGGCTCGGCCCCGAAAAATATCGGGGGACATCGGGGATGATTCGGTTCGGACCCGAATCACCTGAAATTGCTCGTTTGGGGCACAGATCGATCTGTGCCCAAAATTTTTTGCACATCCCTATGTTTCATCTCCCTAAGCTCCTCAGAGAACCAAGGAAGCTGGGATCCATGAACCATAAGAGGACGTTTGGGAGCAATTTCATCTCTCATGGCCTCGATTTTCCAAGATTCCATGAGCTGTGATGGAGAAACACCTACCAGATTGCAAGGAATGTCCTCAAGAGCCTCCTGGAATCCGACAGGATCCATGAGGCACCTGGGGCGGACCATCCATGTTTTAGTGCTGTCCTGGAAGAGACAGGGGGCTGCTGCAATCTGCATATTAATCAGAAAATGATCGGACCATGGCAGGGGAGAGATGACAATATTTTCCATGACCAGATCTGCCAGCCATTGCCCCGAAAGATAAACCAAGTCCAAGGTATGTCCACCCACATGAGTTGGGCTCAAAATGATCTGAGACAAGCCCATGAAAAACGGCCCTTCAGAGTGAATACTCTTGGACTATCTTATATTCCAGAGGAACAAAGACCAACAGAATGAATAGGGGGGAAATGAGAATGGGATTCAAAAAGCAAGCTGTGGGACACATATCTCTGATTGAAAATGATCAGTTAATCTATCATATAGAAGACAAAAATATAGTGAGAGATGTGTGAAAGACTGAAGGTGGTCTTTCAATAAAGTACCATTGATAGTGTAATGTACCACTCAGAAGTCTGTGGAATATAGGCCTGGAATAAAGGCCTGGAATATAGGCCTGTGTCTGATTTCATTCTATATTAAGAAATGAAATCACACCTAAACTCTGGGTGAACTGCCTGCTCTGCCTCTGGGTGAACTGCCTGCTCTGTGAAGGGAGAGGCATTCCAGCATTGCATTGTGAACTGGATACTTAAGAAAACACAAAGGGCTGGGCCTGAGCTATATCAAAATGCTAAAATGCAACTGACCACCAGAAAATGTCTGTGGAAAAGGCCAGGGGCTGAACTCCTCTTTTCTGTTGCAAGAAATCTATGTTAATCATTGTCAATGATGGCTCTGCTATGCCCAAAGGGGATCATTCAGTTGCTGTCTATAGAAATTCCACCCTAGGAGAACACCTGTAGATTTAGTCTTTCTACTAACACTTGTTCCCCGCCCCCTTCCTAAGCGCACAGTTTACAGAAGATGAGATTCAGATTTCTCTGAATCTGGCCAATATCCTGAATAATTAAAAGACATTGTCCAGAAGGTAGCAGCAAGTTGTCACCTTTTTGAGGACCCAGGAAAAGATGAGATTTGAATAGATTCTTTGAATAGATCAAAGGAAAATATACTATAAAGAATGAGGCTACTAGACAGAGAGCCAGCAGTTCTGTGCCTACGGGCAATCTTGCTCACACAAAGATCCCAGAGTTTGCTGCTAAGCCACATGGCAAAAGCAGGAACTCTGTCCATGGACAGAGGCTGCCTGTGACTTCTACTGTGCAGTGAGAAGTCAAGGCTCCCCAGCCATAGTGCTCTGATGCTCAGCCGTGCCCTGAGCAGACTGCAAAAGGCTCCTGTCTCCTACCAAAGGCCTGGCTTCTTCAACTGAAAAGATCTCCGCTCTCAAGTCCTGGTAAATATGCTGCCTCTACAAGCCTGGAATTCCTTCATCCCTTCCCCCTCTCCTGCTCCCTTCCCCTCGTCCCCCTACTAAGTCCTGAATCTTCCCCAGACCATGCCAGGCCTCAGTCTACCCCCCCCCTTTTCTGCCTGTATCTGAATTGTATTAGGCTTTAGGAAGATTTAATGCACACACATATGTTAGTTAGGCACATTACACTACACCTTGAATCAGAAACATGTTCTTAATGTGGATTATTTTATCCTGATGAGCAACTCTTTATAATAAAGCCCACTGAACTTTCTGAGTGTCTCTCTCTCTATCTCTGTTTGCGCGCCCAGATCCTACATGGTCACCATCTCCAAGAACCAACTCAGTTTGTGTATGATGTACTTTGCCTCTTTCCCTCTGAGCATGTACAGAGTGCAAAACCAGGTATAGTTCACAACAGTAGTCAAGTTTCTCTTATTCTGCAGTTCTTTAGTAATAGATTCAAAGAGGGAGAGAGTTTGCAAGGGCACATATGCACATTTTTTGTAACACTGAGAAAGTTGGGACTGCAGGAGACAAATATGCCTGAACCAGAAAAGTTTGGACTTTTGTATATTTATTTTTAAAATATTTTTATTTTTTAAGTATTTTATTTTTGTATTTATTGTGTATGTATTTATGTAGTTATTTATATATTTATTTATAATATTTAATATACCACCCACTCTGAATACTCTTTGAGGTGTACAAAAACATGCAAAGCAAAACAACATTAAAATTACATTCTAAATTAAAAACTAAAGTAACTAACAAAAAAAGAAAAAAACCAAATAGATAAACTACAGGGCAAAAGCCTGGCAAAAAAGAAAAGACTTCAATAGAGGTCAATAAAATCAGTAAGGAAGGGGCTAAATGAATCTGAAGGGGAAGGAGTGCCAATATTGCACTTCAGATAAACTGTTGCTTTTCCTTCTGAAAAATTTTGCTTAATAACTTGCCTAAATAATATGAAAATATTGTCAATTTCCTGCAAATTAAAGAAAATGTGACTTTGAGTTTTGTGCAGGAATGTTTGCAAGAGTTTAATTTGAAAAGCAAACAGAAAGGGGGGGTCACTTAAAATCAGGCCTACAAAGTTTCTGATGGAAAGCAATGTTATATGTGGAAGCACCTTACATTTGAAGAACGCTTGTCTTAGTAAAGAGCAAGGGAATTATTCTCAGAGAAAAGGGAATAAGACTAAATTCCAGAAAAAAATGACTTTCTAACAAACAAACTTGCCTATTCAAAAGTGAAAGCAATGAAAATAATACTGAGAAAGATGAAAACCTGTGTGCTGTGAAAGAAATCATCTGCAGAGTAGGTGCAAGTCAAAGTAGAAACAAAATATATTTGGATAGTGGAGCTACTTCACATTTCTTCAGTAATCTGCAAGATTTCTCTGAGTTAAGCATGGAACATAAAAGCCCTATATACCTTGCTAATGGGCAGCAAATTTGTTCAGAAGGAATAGCAACAGTTTATCTGAAGTGCAATATTGGCCCCAAACAGGGTGAATGAAGTGTGTATTCCAAGGGCATAATACATCCCAAATTTGAAAAACAGTTTTAATGACTGTAACAATAGCTACAAGGCATGGATGTAGAGTTTTTTTCCAGAAGGAAAATAACACTGCATGCACAGAGGCCATGTGTGTTTCACCAGCGTGTGAGGGCAGCTGGGGAGAATGCTGCCAGTGCACTGTGGCAGATGATGTGTTTGTGTGTGTGCTGCCCAGACAGGAAGCTGTAGATGAGTGGTGGAGAAGCAGGTATGGACTGGCTCTCCTCCCTTTTAAAAGTGCCAGGGATGTTTTGCAAATCGCTCTTCAAATCGCAATTTGTGCACATCCATATCACAGTGTCTTAAACTGTGCAGTGTTGCATATTTTGATCAGAAGCAAAAGTCAAATGCCAATGTGATGTCTGACTGTGACCTGGATTTTCCAGTAAGTGAAAAGGGTGAACAGCAACCACAGCGACAAGATGAACAAGTAATCATAGGCTATGATAAAGAGAGACTCAATCAAGAAGGGGAGATTGAGACAGAACAAGAGATTTCCAATCAAGAAAGGGAGATTGAAATGGAACAAGAAGTGAGACACTCAAGTAGAGTTAATAACAGGATTCCACTCAAAAGATAGTCACTGGAAGCTATAGAAGAGAAAATGCCAGAACCTACAGATTTGCACAAAATTGAAGGCATGCCTGATTTAGAGACAGATAAATGGCTGCAGGCAGCAAAAGAAGAAATTGCATCACTTTATATGAACAAAACATCAATTCTTGTAGAGCTACCTAAAGAAGCCATAGGATGCAAGTGGGTTTTTACAACCAAACGTGGTGCAGAAGGGGATATCCAGTGATTTAAAGTGATGCTAATGCACAAAAATATGGAGAAGATTATGAAGAAACATTTGCAACTGTGGTCAAATATACATCCATTAGATTGCTACTTACTATTGCTGCATTAAGGGAAATGGAAGTGATGTTAAGACAGCATTTCTATATGGTGACATTAAAGGGGACATATATATGTGACAATCACCAGGTTTTGAGGAGCCAGAAAAAGAAGCATTTGTCTGTAAGCTTCAGAAAAGCATATATGGACTAAAACAGGCTGCCAGTGCTTGGAATAAAAAATTAAACCAACTGCTTCTAATGGAAGGATTCAAGCAAATAATCCCTACTTGCATACAAGGCTCAGAAATGGAAGGTCGACATACATTCTTATATTTGTTGATGACCTGATTGTGTGCCGTCAAGATAAGACAGATCATGATGAGTTAGTGAAAGGTAAGTAAATAATTGGAAAATTAAAGATCTGGGAAATATCTCCTATTATCTTGGAATTCAAGTAAAAAGGCGAAAAGATGGGAGTTTTATCCTAAACCAAAAACAAAAGATTGTGGACTTAATAGAATGTCTTGGCTTGACACAAGCAAATAAAGTAAAAACCCTGGTTTTCTAAGGAAAAGGAACACAATGAGCCATTGAAAAATAATAACAAATACAGAAGGGGAATTGGAAAAAATGCTACATATCAAATGTTTCATGAGCAGACATTGCAGCAGCAGCAGTCAGAATATTTTGCAGAAGAGTGAAGTCGCCAACAAAGAGAGTTGAAAGGACTGGACAGTATCTAAAGGGTATAGCAGATCTGGAGTTGCTACTGCTTGCCAGTAAATACCCCAGACTGGTGAATTACTGTATATGGCTGCCAACTGGGCTGAGGAAAAGGAGGACAGAAAATCAGCCAGTAGGAATGTTTCCTTTTATAGAGGAGTGGTTTCGTGGATGAGTAAGAAACAGTCTATTGTCACCCTCTCTTCAATTGAGGCAGAATATGCATCAGCAGCACAGGCTTGACAAGAAGTTGTGTGGTTACATAGGCTCCTACTGGACTTTGAGATAACTGAACTAATGCCACTTACCATGTGTGAGGATAACCAGAGCTACATTCTCCTCTCACAAAGTGACAAAACTACAGAAAGGAGCAAACATATTGACTCTTAAGTACCACTTTCTGAGAGACTTGCAAGACAAAGATTCGATCCAGCTAAAGTACTGTACTGGAGAAAATAAGAGAAGTGAAATGCAAGTAGACAAAATCTCGCTGCTCAGCACCCAACTGGGCAGCGTGGCTGGTTTGCCCCAGCCCGCCTGTAAGAAGCATGAGGCTTCAGGGCTTGGGATTAGCCAAAGGGCCTGTGCGGGGGGCAGAGCTTCGGCCACGTTGCCAGCTCCGACGTCGGCAAGCCTCAGTTCGTCTCAGGCAGGCAGCAGAGATGGACGTGCCGGCCGCAGCTCTCTTGGCTTTTGGCCTTCTTCCCGGGTGATCGGGGTTTCCACCTTGCCTGGTGGTGGCGGCAGATCAGAGGGCGGTTTTTAACCCACCCCCGTGGTTTGGATAGGCCTGTGGGCCTGGGGATTGGCCGTGCGGGTGATTAGTACAACTCAGTGCAACTCTCTAGAGACTGCACGGCTCAGAAAAACCTGCCCTGGATAGATCAACTCTGTCAGGCTAAGCTCCCCGGAATTGCTGAATGGCTGCTGGGCAGAGGCCTGGCCATAGGCTGACTAGGATGGACAGCCCCTGCTCTAGAGCATTGGAGCTTCCTGGAGCCAAGGTGTGTCGCCCTATGCCATAGGCGAGGCATGCCCTAGTGGCATCTGCCTAGTTATACCACACTGTATGGGGGTGGAGAGCCAATCCCTATTCCTTAACATGTTGATTATGAATTAATGAAAATTGTGGCCCTTATTTATACCAACACTCTGTGTCTCGTGTCTTTTTGGGTGCTGGGCAAAGGGAGGCAAAGAGAGGCAAAGAGAGAGTTTGAGTAACATTTAGCTAAAAGCATCACGGGGAATAACAAAAACTCCTTTAAATACATCACAAGCAGGAAACCTGCCAGGGAGGGGACTGGACAGTTAGATGATGAGGGAGTGCAAGGGATTATAAAGGAGGTTAAGGTGATTGCAGAGAAGCTAAATGAGTTATTTGCATCAATCTTCATGGCAGAGGTTACTGAGTATATACCTGTTCCTGAACTGAGCACAGGTATGAAAGAACTGAGATAAAGAACTGAGTCAGATAGAGATGACAATTGATGACGCTTTAAATTTTCTGGAAAATTTTAAAATTAACAAATTGCTTGGGCCAGACAGCATCCACCCAAAAGAACTCAAATGTGAAATTGCTTACCTCCTTACAAAAATATATAACTTATCCCTATTAGCAGGTTCTGTACTGGAGGACTAGAAGGTAGGCAATGTAACACCGATTTTCAAAAAGGGATGCAGGAGGGATCTGGGAAATAACAGGCCAGTTAGCAATAGCAATAGCAATAGCACTTACATTTATATACCGCTCTCTAGCCAGAGCTCTCTAAGCGGTTTACAATGATTTAGCATATTGCCCCCAACATTCTGGGTATTCATTTTACCGACCTCGGAAGGATGGAAGGCTGAGTCAACCTTGAGCCCCTGGTCAGGATCGAACTTGTAACCTTCTGGTTACAGGGCGGCAGTTTTACCACTGCACCACCAGGGGCTCAAGGTTGACTCAGCCTTCCATCCTTCCGAGGTCGGTAAAATGAGTACCCAGTTAGATTAATGACTCGGGCAAATTGATGGAAATCATTCTCAAGGATAAAATTGTTAAACATATAGAAGAATAGGCCTTGCTGAAGGAGAATCACCACAGTTTCTGCAAAGGCAAATCTTGCCTCATGAACCTTTTGGAGTTCTTTGAGATTGTCAACAAGTGTGTGGATAGAAGTGATCCAGTTAACATAGAATACTGGACTTCCAAAAAGCTTTTGACAAAGTTCTTCATCAAAGACTCTTGTGAAAACAGCAGCAATGGGATAAGAGGACAGGTTCATGTATTGATTGGTAACTGGTTGAAGGACAGGAATCAGAGGGTAGCAATACATGGACAGTTTTCACAATGGAGGGAAGTAAAAAGTGAGGTCCCCCAGAGACTGTAAATAAAATCATGCATGGTGTGTAGAAAGTTGATAGAGAGAAATTTTTCTTCCTCTCTCTTAACACTAGAACTAGGTCCCATGAAACTGAATGCCAAGAAATGTAGGACCAACAAAAGGAAGTACTTGTCACACAATGCACAATCAACCTATGGAATTCTCTGTCACAAGATGTGGTGACAGCCAACAGACTGGATGGCTTTAAGAGGGGTGGGTTAGATAAATTCATGGAGTACAGGTCTATCAATGGCTACTAGTCTGAGGGCTATAGGCCACCGCCAGACTCAAAGGCAAGATGTCTCTAAATACCAGTTGCAGGGGAGTAACAGTAGGAGATAGGACATGCCCTCAGCTCTTGCCTGTGGGATTCCCAGTGGCATCTGTTGGGCCACTCTGTGAAACAGAATTCTGGACTAGATAGGCCTTGGGCCTGATCCAGCAGAGCTTTTCTTATGTTCTTGTCCCTCAGAGGAGATGGTGACAGACATTCTCACAAAGCCTTTGACCAGAGGAGTTTCAGAATTTGTGAAAGGCACTGGGACTCACGAATTAATGAATGAGACAATGGGAAGGGGATGTTGGAATTTTTTCCATAAACATTGTCTCAGTTCTTTGGGTGGATCATGCTTGTCTATGTTTGAATGTGTCTATTGAGGGTATTCACAGACCCATGTTCATTGTCCATTTTGAATTGGGACTGATCCTCAGGTCCGCAAACCAGTTCAGCGTGTTTGGCAGCTCAGCTCAAACCAGTTCGTTGATTTGAGGGCTGGTGAGGGTGGTGCTGGGGGGATGGTGAGAGACACCTTTAGAAGTAAATAAGCAGGTCCTTACTGTGGTGTCACCACTCAAGGCAGTTTCCAGGTGCAGCGGTGCTCTTCCCAGCAGCCTGTTCTGTGGCAGCGCACATGCACAGAGGCACATATGCCATGCCCCCACCATGCAGGCCGCTGAGGATAGTGCCGTTGCATCTGGAAGCTGCCTTGAGTGGTGGCACCACAGTAAGTTCCTGATAATTTAGTTTTAAAGGTTCCTCACACCACTCCCCCAGTGCCGCTGTCACCAACCTCGAATTGCCAAACCTGTTTGAGCTGAGTTGTCAAGCGTGCCAAACCAGTTCATGAACCCCTGGACCGGTCTGAATGTAGAGCGGACCATGAACATTGGTCCGCACACACCCCTAGTGTCTATTAAGGTTGTGTGTTTTGGTTTTTTCCTGTTTGTTTTTGGCCCAAATCTGAAACACCCCCATTTTGTTCTTCGTTTGAAACCAACCAATCCAAAAAACCCCAATTTTGTTCTTTGTTTGAAATTGCAAAATCCAAATCTGAAATGTTTTGGATTTTAAAAAATGGCCCTGGGGCAAAACTAGTGCGTGGGGTGGTAGTGCCCAATAGGTGGAAGTTACCACCCAAATTTCAGAGGAATTGGGCAAAGGGCTGATTTTTGGTGAATTTTTTTAACTTTCCCATAGGGAATAATGGAGAAATGATGGGAAATAATTATTCCCCATAGGGAATAATGGAGGTTTCAGCAAAAGTATAGCTTCGCATCGGGGGGAAAGGGGTGGCCCAGAGCAGAGTAGGGTGGGTGGTAGTGCCCAGTGGGGGCAAGGAAGCTGCCAGAATTATTTCAAAGGAATTGGACAGAGGGCTGATTTTTTAAAGATTTAATGGAGTTTATGCGTCTTTAAGGTTCTTCCCCATAGGGAATGATAGAGATTTCAGCAGCCCCATAACTGCACTTGAGGGGCACCGGGGTGGCCCAGAGAGAGTGTTGGTGTAGAGCAAATAGGGTGCCAACCACCTCCATGGGTTGCTAACCCATGGGGAACTGGGTTCTGTTGTTTCTGAGATGTCTTGAGTGTAGATTCTCTGGTAGCATATGAGAGTGGATTCATGGTTTGTCATCGAAAATCTCATATGCTACCAGAGAATCTACACTCAGAACACCTCAGAAACAACAGAACCCAGCACCCCATGGGTTAGCACCCTATGTGCACTACACCACCACTTGCTCTCGCCCATCCTGGTGCCACCCAAGTGGAGTTGCGGGGCTTCTGAAACCTCCATTATTGCCTATACGGAAAAATCTTAAAGATGCATAAACATCAACAAACCATAAATAGTCAGCCCTTTGCCCAGTTCCTTTGAAATCTGGGTTGTGGCAGCCTGGCAGGCACCCATTCAGGCACTACCACCCAACCCACACTTCTGCTCCTGAATCCATTCCCAAGCTGGCATGCAGTAGCCATAGCAGGCTGGCAGGCTGGGCTCAGCCTGGCAACAAGGCAGACATAGGCAATGGCATGGCATCATGGCAACTTGAGGCATGCAATGCTGCAAACTAGTTCTCTCTCTCTCTCTCTCTCTCTCTCTCTCTCTCTCTCTCTCTCTCTCGGCAGAAAGGCAGAATGGTGACTACTAACTTGCTGAATGAATTGAAAACCTCTCCTTGAACTCCCCTCCATCCTTTTCCCTTCTTCAACCCTTCCCCTGGCCAATGTGGGGTCAGTAAAGAGTGGCAAGAGGCAAAAGAGCCAATGGGGAACAAGGAAGAAATCATCAGCAGGTCAGCCCATGCTTTAGGTCACCGATCAGAAGGCTGGAAGGGTGGGATGTCAAACACAAAATGGAGACTGACTCAGAGATTGCCACAAAATGGAGGTCCGAAACAACAAAACATTTTGTAGCTGAAACAGGGACGTTTTGTGTTCAAAACTTTTGTATCTGAAAAATGGGTGTTTTGTTTTGTCTACAAAATACCCGAAATGGGCTGTTTTGGGTACAAAACGTTTAGTATCTGAAACGTTTCACACATCCCTAGTGTCTATATACTGGCTTGAGGGGTGGAGTCACGGTTTGTCTGCTCCTCTCTTGCTAGAGCAGAACATGTCATATATTCAAATAGAGAGGTTTGCCCTCTCTTTGCATAAGAGACTGTTAGTCTATTATTGTTTTCTTAGCCTTTGTTCTACTACCACTACTACTACTACTACTAGTGATACTACAGATTTGTATACTGCTTTTCAACAAAAGTTTCCAAAGGGGTTTACAAAAAGAAATAAATCTATAAAGATATAATAAATATAAAACTCTTGTTTCTCATTTAAAGTTGGCTTCCTGTTCAATTATTTCTAGAGCATAATTAATTTATCTGCAACATTCATCACAACGTTATTACCTGACAACCCTAAAGGGGCAATGAGAGCCAAAGTGCAGTAGTGGGGTGTATGCGATTGTGCTGAATTTCTAATATTGATTTGAAGTAGCCAGCCAGTGATTCGGAAGCAAGCTTCTAGTTTGCATGTATTGCTGAAATTTCACAAAGAGGTGTGTGCATTTGCTGTTGTTCGCACAATTAACCTTTCAGATGTGCCTCATTGTATTTTCCATTCACAATATAAGGGTTGAGGTGCGGAGTCTAGGGCCAGTTTAATCTTAAATAAAACAGAGTTTATTGACAAAGTAGCAGTTAGCTCAAATATCAAGGAATAATGTCTTCCATACAATTAGCTACAACCTCCTAAGAGGAGAGAAACTATAAACAAACTAAGAAACCTGACAGTGACGATTATAGTTTTGAAATGTGTAGTTCAACAAAATGATGAGGCTTGTCAGAAAAGCCCTACAGTCATACATAAAAAAAGAAGAAAAATCATTAGATGTGGCATTATGGTAGTTAAGAAAACAATAAAAGAATCTCAGAAAGCATTCATTCATGCCCAGCAGAAGCGCAGGAGAAACATTTATTTGGTTAAATGTCAAGGTGCGAGAGCATGTTTAGTCTTAACTATTATCCTCTTGTGCTGGAAATCTAATTATACTGGAGTCATTTAATACAAGCATAATGTTCATTAGATATGTAAATAACAGCAATAAAACTAAAAGTATAAAGAACTAAAAAGTCTTCAATTACATTGTAATCTTGAACCTGGAAGGTACTGATGGATGCACTAGGTAATTGTCAAATAATGAGTAAGAGCTGATTGCACCATGTGGGGAGAGGGTGGTGTAGCCCGTCTGAATCGGCTACACCGATTCAGTAGATGTAGCTTCCCAACCGAATGCACCAGATGTGGATATTGGTCCTTCTGGTGAGTATGATTGGGGCATGGAGTATCCCCCATGGGCTAGTCATGTGGCTAACATCAGAGGGAGGTGACTGCTTGGCCTGTATGTCCCAGGTACGCATACCCATGTGGCTGTCTGGCCTGCCACGTCTGTGGCTAAATTGGAGGAGATTAGTATAGTCAGTGCCTTCAGCACAGAAGCAGTTGTCCCCCTGAGAGAGAAGGTGAATGGACAGTGAATGGGCAGCAAGTTCTGGCCTGGACATGGAGTGTTTGGGTCAGGCTGTGGAGTAACTGAAGTAGCTGATAGAGAAGATTGAACATTATCTCCATGGTGAAGTTTCTATGCCTCTTGGGGATCATTTGTTCATGCTCAGGAAGGAAAAGATCAGGAAGAACGAGTACATGATGGATATGTTTTCCTTGTTGTTCCATGAGACTGAGTCCAAAGATTCAAACCAGTCAGACAGCAGGGAGAGCAAGAAGGTGAAGTGGAAAGTGGTGGATTGAAACTGGTCCAACTGGCTGTTGGGTTACTTGGTGTACATGGGCATAGTGTTACAAAAACAGAGGGGTGAGGAGCATCTATGCTTAAATACTTAGACATTGTTTATGTCTCAGAGTTTAGTGGACCCGCTTGAGCCTGATATGATGAGGCATTCAGGGTGAGATCTGCGCTAAACCCCACCCTCTCATGGGACTGTCACCAACCCCAGCTTGGGTTGTACATCATGACTCCCAATCTCCTGGTCACCAGTGATTAATCTGGTAGTGGGGGTTGTCATGCCCCCACTTGAGGACACTGGAGCTGAGTGGGGGGGGGCAGGTGACTTACTAGAAAGTGGGGAGGCACCTGAAGAGGAGCAGGCTGCTGATGTGAATGGGGAGATAATTGAGACAGGCAAGGGCCAGTGTTTATCGCAGGAGGGGCCAGCAGGGCCAGGTAACCTTTGGAGAGAAGGGTCAGGATCTGAGCCAGAATTTGAACGTCCACTATCTCCTTGAGGACACAGACGGGGAAAATGTCAGAAACTGGTGAGGGAATTACGGAGGAGTAATCGGCTTGCGAGGAGGCAGCAGGAGCCGGATTGAATCTATGGCAGCTGGCGGGGGTGGAGTGTTGATTAAGTGCACGTGGCTGTGGATTATAAATCAAGCAGCCCATGCCTTGAACAACTGCTGGAAACAACACATCAAATTGGCTTGAGCCTCTGTCAGGGAGATTGTGACCTTGGAATTTGGGCTTCTCACTCCTGTATCCCTGGTGAGACTGTTAAACCTGTCTATTTAGTAATAAAACTGAAACCTGAGCTACTGGCTATTGTATTATATATCTCTGGCCAGCGTCTTCCGTCAAGTGAGTTCGTGACAGGCGCCTTTTAATGAAGTTGGTAGCAATGCCGGCTAAAGGGCAGGTTTCTGGGAAGGGGGTGCAATTTTGCCCCCTGTGATGGGAATTAGGGTCCTCTGGGTTGTGCTCCCATGTCCACCAAATGCTTCAAATATGCTCCATCTGTCCCCACCCCTTTAGTACATGTGCCAAGGGCCGAAGGGTCTCACTGGCTTCAGGGAGCCACAGGGTACCAAAATAGGGAGCGTCTCACCCCTTCTCCTGGCAAAGGGACCTAGTCCAATACAGTTAATCCATCTGCTGCAGCTCTTACAGCATTATCCTGTAATGACATTAGGTATTTGAGGGAAAGGTTTCCATTTAATTTTTGTATCCCTTAACAGTGCCCCAGTGCTGCATTCTGAGTGGATAATTTATTATTATTATTATGTTCATGTTTACACAGTCAGACAGGTGTTATTGACTGGTTTGTTTAACCAGACATCGAGTCCTTCTCAAGGACTTGGGATGGCTGAATCTTATTGTCAATGTTGTTGCTGTTGTTATAGATATCATCGCAGAATATAGGCTGTTCCCAGTAATGTTGCTTTTTGTAATTAGATGATGGTGGTTTCTGTGGCCCCTATGGTGTTGAGGTGCTCTTCAAGTTATTTTGGAGTTGCACCTAGGAAGCCAATTACCACTGGGATTATCTGGGACTTTTTCTGCCACAGCCTTTCAATTTCAATTTGTAGATCTTTGAATTTTGTGATTTTTTCTATTTCTTTTTCTTCTATTCTGCTGTCCCCTGGTATTGCTATGTCGATTATTTTAACTTGTTTTTCTTTCTTCTCAACTACAGTTATATCTGGTGTATTGTGGGGCAGATGTTTGTTTGTAGTCATAAGTCCCATAATATTTTTGCATCTTCATTTTCTTCAACTTTTTCAATTTTATGGTCCCACCGATCTTTGGCTACAGGTACCTTGTATTTTTTGCAGATGTTCCAGTGCATCATCCCTGCTACCTTGTCATGCCTTTGTTTGTAGTCAGTCTGTGCGATCTTTTTACAACTACTGATTAGGTGGTCCACTGTTTCATCTGCTTCTTGACAAAGGGGGCACTTGCTCTTTGTTGTTGACATTTCTACTTTTCTTTTATTGCATGTGTTCTTAGTGCCTGTTCTTGTGCAGCCAGTATTAAACGCACTGTTTCTTTCTTCAGGTTGCCATTCACAAGCCATTGCCAGGTCTTGGTGATGTCTGATTTCCCACTTATATTGTGCAAATATTGACCATGCAGGGGCTTATTTTTCAATTTTTCTGCTAAGTTCTTGACTTGTTCTTTCTCGTAGGCCTGCTTTGTTTCATTGGTGTTGAATAGTTTCTCATTATTGACCATTTGAAGTGCATCTTCTTCACTGTCCTTGATATATTCTTCAAGGCCTCTTTTCTCCTCCTCTACTGTTTGATGGACTTGCAGCATTCCTCTTCCACCTGAGCTGCGAGGGAGGTATAGCCTATCGACATCACTGCGGGGGTGCAGAGCATGATTGATGGTCATGATTTTCCTGGTCTTACGATCTAGCGTCTCTAGCTCTGCCTGGGTCCAGTCTATTATTCCTGCAGTGTATCTGACGCCCAGGTGTGTATGGCTTGTATGGTGTTCCCGCCATTGAGTTTGGACTTGAGGATTTTTCTAACTCTCCTGATGTATTCACTTCCCATTTTTCTTTTAACTTCAGTGTGTGCGTTGTTATCAGCCTAGAGAATGCCCAAGTATTTGTAATGTTTTTTTCTCTTCCAGGTTCTTGATGTTACTTCCATTGGGTAGTTCTATTCCTTCTGTTTTTGTTATTTTCCGTCTGTTCATTATTAATGCAGCACACTTGTCTATTCCAAACTCCATTGTGGACAGTGTTTAACAATGATTCAGTCCTGAATGGGACTTTCCATACTACTTCAGATTGTCCATGTACAGCAGATGGTTGATTTTACTTGATGTTTTAGATGTTTGGTATCTGAGGCCTGTTTTGTTTAGTATTTGTGAAAGTGGGGTCATGGTGATTACAAACAATAGAGGGGATAGTGAGTCCCCTTGGAAAATGCCTCTTCTAATGCTAACCTGTCCAAGTGTCTCACCATTGATTGTTAACTGTGTACTCCACATGCTCATTGCTTTTTTTTATATAAATATCTGAGTGTTTTTGCTGACACCAGTTGTTTCTAAACATTTTAGTATCCATGTGTGAGGCAATGAGTCGAAGGCTTTCTTGTAGTCAATCCATGCAACACTTAGATTGGTTTTTCTTCTCTTGCAGTTTTCTAAAATCATTTTGTCAATCAGCAGCTGGTCTTTTGTGCCTCTGGTGTTTGGGCAATTTCCTTTCTGTTCAACTGGAAGCTGCTTCTTAGTTAATAAGTGTTGCATCACTTCATCTGCTATTATTCCAGTTAATAATTTGGACATGGTTGGCAGGCAGGTTATTGGTCTATAATTACTTGGAACTGCACCTTTTGCTGGGTCTTTCATTATGAGATGAGTTTTCCCAGTTGTTAGGCCATTGTTCAATATCACCTCCTTGCAAAACGTGATTGAACTGTTTTGATAGTTGTTTATGAAGGCTTGTTAGGTGTTTAAGCCAAAAGCCATGCAGTTCATCGTCGCCTGGTACAGTCCAATTTTTAATTTTCTTTGCTCTTTCACTTATTAATTCTGGTGTTATTATTAGATCTTGCATTTGTTGGTTACATTTTTTGACCTCTTTCATCCAGCCTGCTTTTTATTCTAATCTATTGGATGTCCCATAATTTCCCCCAGAATTGTACTGTTTCTTCTTTATTTGGTGTTTCTATGTTTCTTGTAGTTTCTCCTTCTATGCTTTGGTAGAAACGTCTCTGATTCATCTGGAATTGGAGATTCTGCCTGTGTTGTGTAATTCTGGCTTCGTATCTGCTAATCTTCTTTGAAACTGCTGTTATTTGCTGCTTTATTATTTCCAGGACATCTCTAATTTTCCTTGAATCTATGTGGTATTTTTGGATCAGATACTGTTTGGTGTTTTCATTCTTCAGCTTCTTTTCTTTCATATCTTTCAATTTACTAGCATCTGATCTAAGCCTAACAATTTTATTTTCTAATCTAATCTTCCATTTAGGTGATGTACTACTTTCTTTTTTTACAGGTCCACTGATCTTATATCCAAGCTCTTGTGTTGTTATTCTTGCTGCACTGTACATTAGCTGGTTTGTTTCTTGCAAATTCTTGGTTGTTATTTCTGCAAGTGCAGCATTGACATCTTTTAATGCCTGAGGAAGTTGTTTTTTGGCAACTGTTTTTAGAGCTGGAAGTCGAACCCTCGTGGTTGTTTGGTTCATGTGCTCAGTAATGTTTTGCTTTAGTTCTTGATGTTTTTCTGTTAAATGGCATTTGGGTTTTTGAATTGAAGGCAAAGGGGCGGTTGCCTGGTTTTGATTTTGAAACAGTTCAGCAACAGTGGCATCCTAGATTTGCAACACCTCCTCCACCTTTGCCGAGCAACTTCTTCAGTTGGTGGTTATTCTTCCTCCATATTTTGAGCCTGTGTTGCTCTTAGCAGTTCTTCCAGCTCAACTTCTGTGAATATTTTATTTCTTATTATGAATCTTCTCTGGTCTGCTAGCCTTTGTTCTGTTATTTCTGTATCTGGATGCTTCTCTTTCCAAATTTGGCACTTTCTTTTTAAAAACCTCTTCTAGTTGGACTAGACTTATAACAGCAGATCATTATTTCCTTGTTGGCATTTTTTGTATATTTTTTCCAGTTAAGCGACGTTTCTTCCAGTAACCTTGCAGTCTCCAGCCCTGGTTGCTCAACTGAAAATCCTGAGTCCTGTGGCCCACTTGCCACCAGATGTCCAAGGACTCCAGCACCTGGCACAGTCCTTGTTGACCCAGGTGATGACCAATCCGGTATAGATTTATTAAAGTTACGTCTCACCATATTGTTGATGGGATAGGCACTCTTTGTCTGGCTCCTCTGGTGAGACCTGTCCAGTATGGTTGGACCTCTGGCATAGCTCTCACCTTCCTCAGAGCACGCAAGCCCCACAACCACGCCAAGGTAGTGCTTCACTGAGGGATTATTATTGTTGTTGTTGTTGTTGTTGTTGTTGTTGTTATCATTATCATTTCTATACCGCCCTTCCAAAAATGGTGGTTTACACAGAGAAATAATTAATAAATAATATGGATCCCTGTCCCCAAAGGGCTCACATTCTAAAAAGAAACACAAGATAAACACCAGCAACAGTCACTGGAAGTACTGTGCTGGGGGTGGATAGGGCCAATTACTCTCCCCCTGTTAAATAAAGAGAATCACCACATTAAAAGGTGCCTCTTTGCCCAGTTAGCAGGGGTTGGAGCATGTTGTGCAAGCTAAAATTGAAAAAAGAAGTACAGGAAGGAAGGGTGTGCAGTCCCTTCTCTGAGCCTCTGATTGGGCCGAGTCTTAGGGTGCCCCCATTGGGCATGGTCCTGGTAAAGGTCAGTCGAGAGTATTGCCTCATAAATCCCTTTTCAATCCCTGCGGGTGGATCAATGAATAACACCATACCTCACCACTTGTGTTCCATTCACTATACTTTATTTTATTCAGCTATAGAAATGGTCCGTGTGCAGGGGGAATGGGGCTCTGATAGGTGTGACATCAAGTTAGCTTTTTGGCTTTTGCCTGTGCATCCAGCTGACTTTGACCTCCTGGTATTTTCCTTTGAAGGCACATTTTACATAGATAGGGCATTGCCTATGGGATGTTCCAGCTCTGGTTCTTCCTTTGAGCATTTCAGCTCCTTCTTGGAGTGGGCGGTTCAAGACAGGTCTGGTGTGGACTCAGTTGTACACCCCTCTATGTGAATATCTCATGCAAATATTTCAGAGTCTGGCACATGAGTTGGGTGTCCCGCTTGTGGTTGAGAATACTGAGGGGCCCATCATGACTATCAGGGTTACTGTCCGTATCAGGGAAGATGCCTGGATGTGGATGGACTTTTAGGATTTCAATGGCATCTCACTTTGGCTGAGATTCCAGATTTTTGCTGAAGGCTGAGCAGCACATTTTCTCAGAAGCAGTGGGTGGATGGGTGGGGGGCAGGGCTTCAGCCTCTACTTTTGGGTTGGCTGGTGTGGAGCTCCATGGCCTGAGGCATGGGCATCTCGGGGCGTTATGCGTGATTTAATATTTCTGGATTTTTTCCCCAATAGTGGTAGCAGTGCATATCTGATCCAGGGAATCTGTCAATCGCTCTATGAAGTTTTGGTGCAATAACATGGCTATTTGGCAGGTGATTAACTCCAAGACTCCCAGGAGTCCCCAAGTGGTGTGCCTTGTGCAGAATTTTACATTGCAGAGTTTGCAGCACAACATTTTGCTTGCTGCACAGTATGTCCCTTGATTAGATAACAGCATTGTGGATGCACTGTCTCAGATTCAGCAAGAGTGGTTTCAGGCACTTGCTCTAACAGCCAGGGAGCTTCACGAGGTCTTTCCTGCCAGTCTGTGGAACCTTGGAGGCTTGAAGTAGAGCAGACATTTGTTTCTCTTTGGCCCCTAACACCAGGACTCAGCACTCTGTGGCCTTATGTGTGTTTAGCCGGTTTAGGCTGTCATCGGGCCTTCAGGAAATCTGGCCCCTTCCAATAGGCCACAATTAATGCTTTTGTGTTCAATTACATGACCAGGGCTTGGTGCCTAGGTCCATGGGCAGAAGGCTAGCAGAGTTGGCCTTCTGCAGCCAAGCTGCAGGGACATGCCAGTTCCACTTCTGACTTTAGAATCCACAGAATGCTAGAGAGTTGAGCATGGATGCACCCCCCTGCCCTGATTCCAGGGTTCCATTTCGCCTTCAGCTGCTAAATAAGTTGCTTGCGCATTTTAATTCCATTTGTTTCTCCAGCTGTGAAGTTTTGCTGTTCAGAGCTTCTGTCCCAGTAGCTTTCTTTGGGGACCAGTGAGCTGGTTGTCACTTCCGAGTTTGAGACCTCAGGATGGGCCCTGCAATGCTGGGACATTGCTGTGACAGGAGTGGGAGTCGTTATACACATCCAGATGGCCAAAACCGATCAGTGGGACAGAAATTACCCTTGCAGGGTTACCTTTGCTTGGGGACCATTGGTGGCTTTGTGCACAGTGCAGGCTTTGCTCGTTTATGGTGAGGCCTACGGGGGATGCTGAGGGTCCTTTGTTCATACATGAGGATTCCCCCCCTTACTTGCTTTCAGTTTTGATCCACAGTGATCCACAGTTAATGAGAGAAGGTCTTGACCAGTGTTCCTCTAACAGGGATTCCCAGATTTTGATTACAACTCCCAGAATCCCCAAGCAAAAGCAATTGCAGCTGGGGATTCTGGGAGTTGTAGTCAACAACATCTGGGAATCCCTGTTAGCAATAGCAATAGCACTTACATTTATATACCGCTTTATAGCTGGAGCTCTCTAAGCAGTTTACAATGATTTAGCATATTGCCCCCAACATTCTGGGGACTCATTTTACCGACCTCGGAAGGATGGAAGGCTGAGTCAACCTTGAGCCCCTGGTCAGGATCGAACTTGTAACCTTCTGGTTACAGGGCAGCAGTTTTACCACTACGCCACCAGGGGCTACTGTTAGAGGGAACACTGGTCTTGACCCTTCTGATTATGGCACACACTCATTTTGGATTGGTGCCACGTCTTTGGCAGCTCCTGCTGGGATACCTTAGAATCACATTCGTACGATTGGGCATTGGCATTTGTCTGCCTGCTTCAGCTACATTCATCCTTCGCAGCAATAAGTAAGTTGCCCTGTGTGAAGGGGTAGTAACAAGTAACAAGGTAGACTTGTTTTCTCTTTCAGATCAGTGGCAGCTGCCAATGACTATTTGGGTACTCATCTGTGAGCACAGCTATATCTTCTGGGCCAGTTGCAGAGTGCACCACACCAGCGTGGGTACTCAGTTGGGCTGTGCTGGTGTCATGGAAGTGGATTGGCTTAGCCATTGATGAACGCTGTGGTGCCATTTTCTACCTCTTCTGGATGAGAATCTGGGCCCCTGCATGTCATTGTTATTCACCTGGGTAGTAATGATCTTAGCTTGTTAGAAGGCAAGGCCTTGATTTTTCAGGCAGTTGCTGATCTGCATGTTTTGGCAGCCTGTTGGGTGGGTTTGCTGTTGATATTATCATGTCCAACATGATTCCTCGTTTGTGCTGGAGGAGTCAAGACTTGTTTTATCAGGGCACACAAGAAGGTGAACTGTGAGACTGACAAGGTACTTGCTGCCTTGTGTGGCTGGGTAATTTCAAATCCTAGTATACAACCTCAGTGTGGTTCACTTTACAGGGCAGATGGTGTGCACCTTTTAGACTGGGGGGATGATTTGTTCCTCCGGGAATTGCAACAAGGGCTTCAGGAAGCTTTCAAGTGGTGGGGAAAGGGGAGCTCAATGGAGGTTTGCCTCCTGTGGAAATGGTTTCACTCACTTGACCAAACTGAAGCCATTTTGCTAGCTTGATGCAAGAGCTTTTTAAGCAGAAATGTTATGCAGGGAGGAAACAAGCAGGCAGGCAGGAAATGGCAAACTTGGGGTTTGGCTTGAAATAGATTTCAGGGAAAGGTCCCTAGAAATTTGAATAATCCTTAGCAGACAGTGACAGGAATTGCACTTTGCAAAACCCTGCTAAGAGCATGTAACTTCCTTGTGTTAATATACACGTGTAGCCCTACCGCTAACTGGTTGAAATGGTTGAGCAAACTAAGGCAAATGATGTAATTTCCTCTTTTGATAAGATAAGACTGTGTTCTGTACTTTGCAGGGGGTCTTTGGATCTGGTCAGGTCTGTGACCTGCTCAGGCTCTCTCTGACGCATTTTCAGCTGAAACTGGCTTTGCATCAATAAAGCAATTTACTTGGATTTCCAAACATAGCGTGAAGTCCACATTTTCTTCCACCACCACCCTTTTGGAAGGAGAGTGTGGGTGTGGGTAGGAAGGATTACCCATTGGTGTTTAACCAGAGGGCTATTGAGGTGGAACAGCCCTTCAGGGTTTTGCGGCCTGGAGGATTGGGTATGGCCCCCTTTGCGGGGGTTGCTTTGCTCACCAATTCAGAGTTTTACAGCTCGGATTGTGGTGGGTTGTATAACCCTCCTCTCAACGTGGGAAAGGCACATGGTGAGAGCATCTCAGGAGTTTGGCTCCTGACAGCTTCAACAACTGGCCGTTCCACCCTTCTGTGGGAACAGTCCTCTTTAAGAGGATGTTTCACACATGGAGGACTAGCCACACTCTGGTTATTTAAGAACTTCATTGCAAGTTAATTTATGTTATTAATAAAGTGGCCCTAGTTTACTCCGCTTATGCATGTTTTCTCTTCCTTGGGATTTATGTGCAAAGAGCTGTCTATAATATGTGGGGAGAGGGTGGCGTAGCCCATCCTAGATTGTATCACTTCAGAATAAAGAAAAGAGGGGTTATTTATCTGAATGCTTTCCCTTTAAAAAAATTGCACAGAGAAATCCTGCATTTAGTGATCAGTGTTTCTAGTGCTTAAAATCTTGTGTTGTTATGTCAAATGTATTTAACACCACACAAAATGCACACATCAGATACTCCCTGCCCAGAGGGCTGATAATCCAAATAGATGCATTTCAAGTGTCGTTTCCCTCTGATATTGTTTTGAATGTGGTTTTGAAAGTGGAGAAACACAAACACAAATTCTCTAGTCCAAGCCTGTGCAATTCATGATCTGCCAAGTCAAATGCAGCCCACAAGCCATGAATGTTAGTCCACAAAAAAACTACTACTTTTCAAGAAGGCAGCCAACCAAAACACAGTATCAACTTTCACCTACTCTCCCAAAAAGCCTTTTCTGGTGACCCTCAAGAATAAGAGTGGTGTGCAGAGGACTGCAAAGTGATATAGAAATCACTCAAAATGAGTGAAGGCCACTTGCCCAAGTGAATTCCTGCTTAAGCAAGATGTGTCCAATGGTTTGGGGCAATTTGTCATCCACATGCACCTAAACCACAAATTCCCAAGATTCCCCCAATTGCCAAGGGAACTTTCCCACACTCTCCTCCCTATAGCATGTCCCAGAAAAGCAGGAGAGACTTTCTGTTGTTCTGTCCCTGAGGAGGGTGTGTGGAAGTCCCCTTCTTGGAACTTCTTTCCACATGTGCTACTTAGGATTCAACCCAGACCAGGTTTTGAGCCACTTGTGGATTTCCATACACATCTGGTGGGCTGCATTTGGCTTGGCAGATCATGAATATTGTAGGCATGCTTTAACCCTGTGCCTAGTAAATATGTGTTTGTAATCACCTGTATCAGGCAGCAGCAATATAGGAAGGTGCTGGAGGCAGATGCTCACATCAGTGACAACGGTAAAGGCATCATCTCATATTGCACAGGAGGAAGGCAATGGTAAATCACTCCTGTATTCTACCAAGAAAACCACATGGCTCTGTGGTTGCCAAGAATCGACGCCGACTTGACAGCACAATCTTTCCTCTCCTTTTCTCTTTGTGACATAAGGCCTTTTCAGCAATGTCCATGCTTCAATGTCCATGCTGAGGCTCCCCTAGTAGGAGCGGCTCAGGACATCATGGCTGCCATGACATCCATGGATCTATCTCAACTAATATCGGGTAATACTAATATGGTGGGACATACTCTGGACCTGGGTTTTGCCAACAAGAAACTGAATGATATGTTGATGGGGGAATTTGATACAACTCCTTTGTCATGGACAGATGATCATCTGGTGGTGTTTAGTTTGACTGCTTTGGCCAACCTCTAGAAGGGTGGTGAACCAATTGGAATAGTCCACCCCCCAAAAAAGCTTATGGATCAACTCAGTTTCTAGAAAGCCCTTTGGGAGTTTCCAGTGTCCAGAACTGGTGACTCTGTTGAGGCCCTGGTGAATCTCTGGAATGTGAAGACAGCCTGGGCTGTTGACATGGTTGCTCCTAAAAGCCCTATCTAGCTTTGTGGAACCCTTTCTGCTCCTTGGTTCTCCTTGGAAATTAGGGCAATGGAACAACTCAGATGATGGCTAGAGTGATGCTAGAGGAAGACTCGTAATTAATCTGACTGAAAACAGCCTGGAGCCCATTGTAGGGACTACTCCATGGCGGTTGGGGCAGCAAAGAATTTTTTCCCCCTCCACCTCCATTGTGTCTGCCCACTGTAGGTCAGCAGAGCTGTTTTGTGTGGTAAAGTCACTACTTCACACAGGCTCCCGTGTGATGAGGGAAGAACTGTCAGCATCCTGCTGTGACAGATAAAGTCGCTTGCATCTGTGCTGATTTGGACTCCTGGAGCATGGTAATTACAGATGTGCCTCGGTAACCATCTGGTCAGATTGTGATGGATTATTTTCAGTTGGTGCAGCCAGAGGAAGTGGCAAGATCCTAGGCAGTGTGCGGGCAATATCATGTGCTCCGGACCTTTGCCCTTCATGGCTGGTAAAATCTGCCAGGGAAGGAATAGGTAGATGGTTGGGGCCAATTATCAATGCTTCACTAAGGGAGGGCAGAATGCCATCAAGCCTCAAGCAGGCAGTGGTAAGATCACTATTAAAGAAGCCCTCCCTTGATTACACCGATATATAAATATCAGCCTGTTTCAAATGTTCCCTTTTTAAGCAAGGTGATAGAGCATGTGGTGTCTTTACAACTCCAAAGGGTGTTGGATGATATAGATTATTTAGACTCTTTTCAATCTGTCTTTTGCCCTGGGTTTTGGACTAAAACTGCCTTGGACACCTGTGTGGATGACCTATGCTGGGACCTAGACAGTGGGAGTGCATCCCTCTCAGTTCTGCTGGACCTCTCAGCAGCATTCACTATCATCAACCATGGTATACTTCTGGACTGCCTCTCAGAAATAGTGATCGGGGGTAGTGTATTAGAGTGGTTCCAGTCTTTTCTTGTGGGGGAGGTTCCAGAAGGTGGTGCTTGGGGAACCTTTGCTCAGCAACTTGGCCTCTGGCCTATGGGGTACTGCAAGGCTCAGTATTGTCCCCCATGCTGTTTAACAGCTACATGAAACTGCTTGGAGAGGTCATCAGGAGGTTTGGACAGAAGTGTCACTTATATGCAGATGACACTGAGCTCTACCTTCCCCTGACACCAAATTGTAAGGAACCAGTAGATGTACTGAACCAAGGGCTGGAGCCAGTGATGGGCTGGATGTGGCAAACTGACAAACTGAGGCTAAATCCAGACAAGATGTGTAGTGCTGGTGGTTAGTCGAAAAGCCAATTGAGAAAGTGTGATTCAACAGCTCCCTCTCTCACAACACTAGAACCAGGGGTCATCCCATGAAACTGATGGCCAGGAAATTTAGGACTGACAAAAGGAAGTACTTTTTCTAACAGTGCATAATTAATCTACATAATTCTCTGCCAGGGGATATGGTGATGGCCACTAGCTTGGATGGCTTTAAAGGGGGCTTAGACAAATTCACAAAGGACCAGTCTATCAATGGCTACTAGTCTGGTGGCTATAGGCCACCTCCAGCCTCAGAGGCAAGATGCCTCTAAATACCATTTGTAGGGGAGCAGCAGCAGGAGAGATGGTGTGCCCTCACCTCTTTCCTGTGGGCTTCTCGGAGTCGTCTGGTATACCACTGTGTGAAACAGGATGCTGGACTAGACCGGCCTTGGGCGCAATCCAGCAGGGCTGTTTTTATGTTACGTTCTTATGTCACCTGCCCCAACATCCTTTGGGAGGCTGCCCCACCCCCAGTTGTCCAGTTGGTTTCTGCACATATGTGGAGGCCAACTGAGCAGTGGGGGACAAGGCAGCCTCCCTGCAGGCTTTTGGGGCAGGCCACATGGCCCCATTAAACATATGGAAAATGGTAAGTTCACTGCCATTTAATGTTGTATTCTCCACTCTCACCATCCCCCCAGGATCAGTGCTCACCAGCTGCTATTGGCTGGAGGGCCAATGTTGTGCAGCCCTGGTCTACACTGACTGGCAGTGGTTCTCCAAGGATGCAGGCATGAGTCTTTCCCATCCCTACCTGGAAAAGCAGATGCTCTACCACTGAGCTACATCCCCATCCCAAGGTATCAGATACGAAGGAGAGCAGATACGAAGGAGAGCTTTGCTTACTTTTGGCTGAGTATATTGGGGCTTGTTGAAGGACACAAAAAGATCTCCACACCTGCACCTTTTTCAATTTATAGGTTGAGTACTGCAGCATTATTTATAAAATGTGTCACTCACATTGATGCAAACTTGAACTCTTGTTAGGTCTCAAACTAAACTTTGCCTTGTTTTGCTTTTGGCAGAGCTATATTTCAATCCTGGCACACACATGCGCACACACACGCATACACACACACACACACAATCTGTTTTGAATGCACCTTCTGTATTAATGGAAGTCCTGTCACAAAGAAGTCTGAAATACTAAGACTGGTGAATAGCTTCCATTCTTAAAGGTGAGTATGAAGACATTTCATTCAAATTCTGCTGCATCCGCTTCTCACGCTGCCTAAGGCGATGTCAGTTTTGACAGTCTTCAGGATGAATAGGGTGGGTGTTGATGGGCAACGACACAGGGCTGTAGTGAAAACACAGGAAATCTTCCCCATCTAAAACTTGTGATACTACATTTTTGCCTTCATGAAGTCAAATGATTAGAGCAAACGAATAAATTATAAGCCAGTGGTCCGTTTTATTAGTTCATCCTTAGCCACGCTGAAAACTACTGTGCTTTAATGTAAGATAGCACAGGGATAAGCTCTGAACAAATAAGCAGGCTAGCATAAGTGAGCTTAGTTCAAAGACTGAGAATGTGAAACAAGTGTGCTGGCTGGCATGATGTATAGACCTCCATCTCTGGAAAGAGGGGTGCAGATACACAAGCAGTCTGGGCACAGACGAGAAAAGGGGAACAATTTTTGCTTCTCTCTTCTCCCTCACAAAGCACTTTCCAGTTGTAGAAATCTGTTCCTGAGCTTCATGCAGCCCTCTGCAACAGATTTAAACCAGTGGAAAGGGCTTCTGGAAGACATGAAAATGTCTCCTCCGTGACATCTCCCCCATAAGTGAGACTTACAGATTCAGAATCTAAATGTTTCAGGCGAAGTTTCTGTCTCTGAATCATGCATGGCACTTTCACCCACACACACCAATAAGCCTGGGTTTTCCACTAAAAGTGCACTCATTTTGAAGCTTCAGCCAACACTGGTTCTCTAGCACAAGTGTACCTTTATGACATAGATCTGTTTGTCATGTACACACATTCAGTTTTGAAATGCAAACAGTCTATATTTGGTCTGTACATACATACATACATACATACATACATGGTGTAAGAGGCCGCAGTTCTCCATCTGTTAAGTATAGGAATATCTTACCACTTTCTTGACAACTATGCAAATATGAATAAGCAAATTGTAATGTAAGATGCATTATTTGTAACATAAGTTGGGTGGAGGGTGATTTGAACCCCTGCAAAATCTATGCAATGTACCCATTATTTCCATTCATTTGTCCTGACAATGAGGCTGTTCTCACATGCAGGCAAAACCAGGCTAGGGAAATCCAGCCCAGTTTTGTCTGCATGTGAGAACCACCAGGAGCCACACAGCTCCCAGTGGCGGTATGGTGGCAAACCGGCCATTAGCCCGGGATAATTGATGATCTTATGTCGTTGCTGCGTGGCTCCACGCAACATACATGCACCAGCAGCCTTCCAACTGGCGTAAAATCACTCCCCACAATGCACTGCACACTTGTGCACTGCATTATGGGAGTTCTGTGGGCGTCCTGGCCCCCAAACCTCTCTGCTGCCAGCAGAAGCCGGCAATCATATGGGCGGGTGATCCGCCAGCCCAGCAACAAGGAGAGGATCGTCTGTAGGGGAGGTAAGCTTGTTGAGGTTTCCTCCCCTCACTCAGTCATGAGAACGGGCTCAATAAATAGTAGATCATTGTTTAGGGTCTCCAAAACACATTGGAAAACTTCTAGACTAGTGAAATCAGTGGTGCTAGTTAGTCTTAATTTCATTATCTTAATTAACTTTTCAATGGCTGTCTAAATTACTCTTAAGTGGTCTTATTGAAATTAAGTAGTCTTTTAGCATACATTTTGAGTAGTATTGTTGAGTAACTTAGTCTGGATGTCAGCCAAAAGGACTAACTTGGTCTGGATGTGTCCTTGTATATATTATTCCTATAAAATGAAAGGGGAAACACATTTTTAATTGATTGATTGATGAACTGGTTTTTAAATGCCTTATCCTGTTTTCTCTTTAACAGAAATAAAAGAACAAACAAACCACTAAACTATCACAATCTAAACATAATCAAAATAAAAATACAAAATACAGCAAGAGAAAACAATGAACATATTAATTTTTTATTATCTTTTTATTATTTTTCCAAGAAGAGAACAGAAATAGGAAAATAACATAGAAAAAGAAGAAAGATAAAAGTAACTACAGTTAACGTCTCTTGGACATCTCATAATTACATGCATCAATTGGGGGTTCAGCAGCCCTCTGTTCTCCACCTTCCAAACACACACACACACACAAAAAAAAAACCACCCTTGCCAAGAATTGTAAAAAAACCCAGAGATAACACTTTAATTGGCCATCTATTCTAGAAAGAAAAACCAAATGTTGGATGAGGGTGTTGATCCTTTGCTAAACTGTAAATTATGAAAGGTTCCCAAATAGAAATAAATGTTTCATCTGCAGTATTCTGTAAGTAAGCAGTAACCTTAGCCATAGAGGCATATTCCCATAACTTTAATAACCACTCATCTACAGTCAGGATTATTTGTTGTCTCCATCTAGCAGCATATAAAATCCTGGCTGCAGTAATCATATACAAAGAAAGCTCTGTATACTGGGTAGGAATATGGGATTTAGTCATATTTAACAACAACAAAAAAACCCCTCTGTAGAATAAGGGAAATTTATGTTTAAAATTTCTTGCATCTTAAGGTGAATTTTTTTCTAGAATTGTTGTGCTTTGCTACGTGTCCACCACATATGATAAAATGTCCTTGCATGGCTCTTATACTTCCAACCATCTCCAGTGTAATTACTATCTATCTTTGCAATCATCATGGGAGTAATATACCAGTGAAAATACATTTTGTACCAATTTCCACTTAAGGTGCTATTTGCTGTAAATTTAATGTTCATCTTCCATTGATATTCCCATTGTTGCAAATCAATTGTCCTGTTTAAATTTTGCATCCACTTAATCATACAGTCTTTTACCTGTTCTGTTTCTGAATCATATTTTAATAGCAACTTATATATCAATCCCAGTGAATGATCGGTCTTTTTGGTAATTAATACTTCGAATTCTGTTAATTCTCTAAGTTAGCCACCTTATCTTTGTATTTCTTTTTGCACTATAGTACTAATTTGTAGATATTTGGAACTACCGTATGAGGGCTCACTGGACCATTCTGAAGCAAGAGTCTGGATGGGTTTCATTTTTTTTTTTCTTGTAGTTGAGCTTTGCAAATTGTATGCCTTCTGTCTCCAGTGGGCAAAATTTCTAGAATTTTCTTCACTGTGGGAAAAAATGTTTAAGATAGATGCCAAAGGTGATAGCTCCAGACTTATCCTGTTCTTATATGTGTCCCAAACATGTAATAAACTACTTCTAGTAGTATAGGATTTTATGTCATGATCTTTCCTTTTTATATTAGTCCATAAATACTTATGTAACCCTTCTGGAAGGTCAGACCCTTCCATAGCCATCATCAAACCATATGGTTCTCTAATCCAGTCCAAAATCCATGTCAAGCAACTAGCATGATGTTATAATTTCAAATTAGGAACAGCCAATCCTTCCCATTCTTTTACATCTTGCATAACCCTGAACTTAATTCTTGGTTTTTTTATTGGCTGAGATAAAAGAATGTATATACCTCTGCCATGTATTCAATGTCTTATCCTCAATTTTAATAAGGATCATTTTAAATAAAAAGTTCATTCTTGATAAAATATTCATTTTGACAGATGCTATCCTTCCCAGCCAAGAAAGGTTTAATTTTTTCTACATGGTTAGATCTGCATAATAAGGCTCCACAACTGTAAATAATTATTCTTAAACAGGACTTTGTTATTTGCTGTTAAATTAATCACCAGATATTTAATTGGTTTATCTGTCAGTTGAAATCCAGTCTTGTCTTTCAAATATAATATTTACATATCTGAAAAGTTCCATGTAAGGATCTGCATTTTGTTTTTATTAATCTTATATCCTGAAACCATGCTATAATGATTTATATGCTCCATCATTGAATCCAAAGAGTCCTTTGGTTGCGTCATTTTATGAACCACATCATCTGCATACTATTTTATTTTATGTTCATTCTCCACCATTTTAATTCCAGAAACTTTTTGTTCTTGCTGTATCTTCATTGCCAATGGTTCAAGAGCTAGGATAAACAACAATGGTGAAAGGGGGCACCCTTGTCTAGTGCCCTTTGTAATAGGGCATTTTTTTGATATCGTCCCATTCACTATTATCTTTGCTGATTGTTCCTGGTAAATGCTTTAAATCCATGAAAGGAAATTCAGACGACAGTTCTTTTTTTTCTAATAGTTTACACAAGAAGGAACAATCAAGATTGTCAAAAGCTTTCTCTGCATCCAAGAAAATCATCGCTGCTTTACTCTTATTCTTTGAAATATCATCTATTGCATTCAATATATCTCTCAGATGGTCTTTCATGTATCTCTTCGGTACAAATCCTGTCTGATCCAGATGTATTATATCAATTAAAAAACATTTCAGCCTTCCTGCCAAAATCGCTGCAAACATTTGTAATCCACATTCAGCAGAGAAATTGGTCTGTTTCATGGGATGATGGGATGATCCCTGGTTCTAGTGTTGTGAGAGAGGGAGAAAAATTTCTCTCTGTCCACTCTCTCAACTCCATGTGTAATTTTATACACCTCATTACATCTCCCCTTAGTTGCCTCATTTCCAAAGTAAAGAGCCCCAGATACTGTAGCCTAGCCTCATAAGGTGCTCCAGGCCCTTGATGATATTGGTTGCCCTCTTTTGAACATTTTCCAGTTCTACAATTTCCTAATTCAGATACAGTGACCAAAACTGTATGTGTCAGGGGCATGCTATCTTTCACCGAGGATGAGGAAGAAACAGGCACTGTGAGAGTGGAGGAAGAAGAAGTGCAGCAATCTAAAAGGCAAAAAGTTGCAGAGGCAAGCAGAACCAACACACGGGAGGTTGAAATAGAGACAGAGCCTAGTACATCAGCTACTCTGAGCCTATCTCAGCTACAGAACGGCATCAGTCAAAGAGACAGGAGGATATAAGGAGGCACATGCACAGAACGGCTCAACTAACAAGAAGAACTGCTGACTCAGAGACCCAGGATTGAGAGCACTTGGCTTCAGCCTATTTAAGACGGCTTCACCTCACTCACATTCCTGGTAGCAATGTCAGGTTTTGGTGAGCGACCCAGCTGTGTTCCTGTTTGTTTTCACTGTGCTTTTGACTTCAGATCATTGGTACCCTGCTTGTGGATTTCGACTTGGACTTGGTTTGACTAACTGCATATGGTGACGACTTGGACTGGCTTTGGTTTTTGGAATGTGCTTACTGCTTAGCTCTAAAATTCTCCTTTTGACCCTTTGCTTCACACTCCATCAGCCAATACATAGTTCAAGATTAGCATGACATGTTTACGACTGTATGCAGTGTTTTAGCTGTGACTGCACCATAGATTTATATAAGGGCATTATAATATTAGCATTTTTATTTTCAACCCCCTTCCTAATGATTCCTAGCATGGAATTAGCCTTATTCACTGAGATAACACTTTCAATGAGCTGTCCACCATGACCCCAAGATCTCTCTCCTGGTCAGTCACTGACAGCTCAGATCCCATCCACATATATGTGAATCTGGGGCTTTTTGCACCAATATTACAATTGTTTACATTGAATGGCATTTGTCATTTTGTCTCTCTGTCAATACACACATGTGAATTTGCTAGCCTATGTGAGGGTAATTGAAGTCACCCATTATTACAGCTCCGTCTCTCTTTGATGCCTCTCTGATTTACTTCTCCAACTCCAGGCCATTCTCCGCCTTTTGATCCAGAGGATAATAGCACATGCCTATTGGGAGATTGAAAGACTGGGGTACCCCAATCAAAATCACAATCATGCTTACAGTATTCTGGATGAATGCTGCAGTAAGCATAAAGAGGGTCAGAACGATCAGTGTCAGGCTGGGGGTGGAACTTCCAACCTGCTTGTAGCCCTGTAAACATTTTCAGCAGTGTTCTGCTGAATGCCTAAACATGAATCATGTGTTTTCTCTGAAGTTTACTAATGAACATGGTCAGGTTCATCTTCTCCAGGAATGGATCTATACAAATACAATGAATATTCATTCATATGTATGTATGGTGGTATCGACACTTTTGAACTTTGGTGCTGAAGAAGGCTTTTGAGGATACCATGGGCAGCTAGGAAAACAAACAAGTGGATCATACAACAAATAAGTATTTTCACTTGAGGCACAAATGACCAGGCTCAAACTCTCATACTTCCAACACATTATGCAAAAATCCAGCTCCTTTGAGAAGTTCATAATGTTGGGAAAAGTTGAAGGAAAGAGAAGAAGAGGATGACCAGCAGCAAGGTAGATGGACTCAATTATGACAGCAATGAAAACACCACTGAGAGACATTAAAGGCCAAGTTGAAGACAGATCATCCTGGAGAGAATCGATCTATGTGGTTGCTAAGAGTCAACACCAATTTGACAGCACTTAATTTTTTTTTTAAAAAAAAGGTTAATAGTATGATTCATTTGTACCAGTGGCATGGAATGGGTGCCACTGGCATTTCAGCCAAAGCTAAGAGAAGGCATTCCTAGCTCCTGCTACTGTTTGTTTGTTTGTTTGTTTGTTTGTTTGTTTGTTTGTTTTTTACATTTATAAACCGCCCCATCCAAAGGCTCTGGGTGGTGTACAACAAATTTTAAAAAACATTTTAAAAAACCACCATTTAAAACACAGTGCTAAAAACAATATACAAACAATTCAAAAATAATTAAAACGTTTTACAAACCTTGCAAGGCCCAGCCAAACAAGTAAGTTTTTAGGGCTCTCTTAAAGGCCTACAGTGAGCCTAAACTGCAGATATCTGCCGGGAGTACATTCCATAGGCCAGGAGCAGCTATAGAAAAGGCCCAATTCTGAGTCACCACCAGACGTACTGGTGGTAACTGGAGACTGACCTCTCCAGATGACCTCAATGAGCAATGGGGACCATACCGAAGTAGGTGCTCTCTAAAGTAGCCATTCAGAGCTTTAAAGGTAATAACCAGCACTTTGTATTTTGCCTGGAAACATATCGGCAGCCAATGCAGCCATTTTAAGTTAGGCATAATATGGTCTCTCGAGACCAATCTGGCTGCCACATTTTGGACTAACTGAAGTTTCCAAACTACGTACAAAGGCAGCCCCACATAGAATGCATTGCAGTAGTCAAGCCTGGAGGTTACCAGCTGATGCACCACTGTTTTCAGATCGTTCTCTTCAAGGAATGGATAAAGCTGTTGAATCAACCGAAGTTGATAGATAGCGCTCCGGGCCTGAGATACCAGGGTGAGGCCTGGATCCAAGAGCACTCCCAAGCTGCGTACCTGTTCCTTCTGTAGGAGTGCAACCCCATCCAGCACAGGAAGATCTAATTCATCCCTTAAATTCTGATCCCCCACAAAGAGCACCTCCATCTTGCTTGGATTCAGCTTCAATTTGTTATCCCTCATCCAACCCCTTACTGCACATAGGCAGGCATTTAGGGAGTGAATGCCATTTCATCATGATGATGATGATGATGATGATGATGATGATAAGGAGAAATAGATTTGGGTGTCATCAGCATACTGATAACACCCTGCACCAAATCTCCTGATGACCTCACCAAGCGGTTTCATGTAGATGTTAAAAAGCACTGATGACAGAATGGAGCCCTGAGGCCTCCATTTAATAGCTCCCATTTTAAAGGGTCACTGACCTCCACCATCTGGAATCTGCCTGAGAGATAGGAGCAGAATCACTGCAAAGCAGTGCCTCCTATCCCCAGTTCCCCCAGGAGATCCAGAAGGATACCATGTCTGATGGTATCAAACGCTGCCAAGAGATCCAACAGAGTCACACTCTCTCTGTTGATTCCCTGGTAAAGGTCATCCATCAGCAGAACAAAGTCCCCGGGGATTGGTTTGAATTGGAAGGAGCCTGAATCAAACTCCTCACAACCCAGGACAGCTCTGCTGGATGTGAACCTGCAGAAGCTATGCACAGAGACCAGAATAGGTTTTTTGCCACATGCACCGTCTCCGCATAAACCTTCAAATGGGCTCTATACTGTGTCCTGTAACATTCAAGTTCTACTCTACTTGTGCTCCAGTCACCTACCTTGCTGCTTCAGACCCCACAACTCTGTATACCAAGGGGGCACTTTTAAAGCAGATTAGAAGGGACACTTAGGAGCGATCGTGTCTACTGCCCTGGTGAGTTCCCTATTCCAGGTTCCCACCAGGGCATCGATAGAATCACTGGCAGGACCAACATCAAAACCCTCCAAGACTTTTTGGAATCCTACTGGGTCCAGTAGCTGACTCGGGTGGACCATCTCAATAGGTCCTCCACGCCTGCAGGGCTGGGTTGTGGCTGTGAAACCAACCTTAACCAGGTAGTGATCCATCCATGACAATGGTGAAACCACAGGATCTTGCATCCACTGAACACCCCCCTGATCCAGGAAAAAAACACCAAATCAAGTGTGTGGCTGGCAACATGAGTTGGTCCTGAAACTAGTTGGGATAGGCCCAGGGGCGTAGCTATAATTGAGTAAAAGGGTTCAAAGAACACGGGCCCCCAGCTCCAATCTTCCCTATTTTCTTCATTATCTCTCTCACTCTGGGGGGCCGCCAGAGAGAGGGATGAACAAGGGCCCCCGCTCCTCTAGCTATGCCCTGGGATAGGCCCATAGTTGTCATGGCCACTATGAACTCCTGAGCTGCACCAGACAAGTCAGCCTCACAATTGATATTGAAGTCCCCCAGAACTAAAAGTCTGGGTGACTCCAACACCAACTCTGAGACCAGCTCTGTCAGCTCAGTTAGGGAGTCAGTTGGTCAGCGGGGTAGATGGTACACCAACCGAATCCCCAATCTATCCCTAGTTGCCAGCCTCAGAAAGATACACTCAATGTAAGTCAACTGTCACACAGGGGCCCTGGTAAGGGAAATGGTATCCTTATGGACCACAGCCATTACACACACACACCACACACACACACACACACACACACACACCATCCCCTAGTCTGCTCCACAACAGAGTAACCTGGTGGAAGAAGTTGGGCCCAAAGTGGGTCACTAGCCTCCCCCATCCAGGTCTTAGTTATACAAGCCAGGAGGGCTCCCTCATCCATGATCAAGTCATGCATGATTTTGATCTTATTCTGAACTGACCTGGCATTGCAAAGGAGCAAGGCTAGGTTCTGTGGGCAGTTGGAACTGCTCCCTGAGGCCAGAGAGCTGACAGGGCAGCCACAAATAGAAATAGTTACTAAATTACTAGTTTCCCTTCCCCTGTAATGGCCAACTGCTATGCCAATGCCAATTCTTCCATTCCCCACCACCACAATAATAGCTGCCCCAGAGCTGCCGGACGCACCCCCCGCTTCAGTCTGCCTAAGAGAATCCAAACACCTACCCGAGCATTAGCAGCACCTGATCAAGGAGCACCCCCAAGCTGTGAACCTGCATCTTTAGGGAGAGTGCAATCCCATGCAGGCAGCTGTACACTTACCCCCAGATGTCTAACATTAAAGCAGAAAAAGATGCATTAACCTAAAACCAAAAACAAAGCATCCAGAAAAGCTCACTGGTAAATCCACATGGTTTTCCCCTTTCTTTGCCACCCACACACACACACACACACACACACACACACACACACACACACACAGCAGCAGCTTTCTATCCTGTTCACAGTGTTAGCTTTATTTTGGTATGTTCTACAGTACAAACAAAACGAAGAGTGCAAAGGATTTGTGTACATGTACCCCAATAAAACCTTGTGTATTTTTCTCCCTGCCTGTTGGGAAAGAGCACTAAGTATCTTTAACCACAGCCACTTGCAAACAGCTCTTGTCTCACTGCTAAACAAGATTAATAATATATATTCTCTGCATGAATTATTCATTTTTGTAATATTTAACCAGAAAGGAAAGCTGGAGTTCTTTCGCCACTGCACACTCAGAGGTTTCCTGGAACAAGTGGAAATTAAAGAGCTGAAAATGCCATGTTTTACGCATTCAGAAATCAGTCTGCTGTTGCTTACTATTTTAAGCTTTGAATTCCCAGGAGCATCCTTGCCTTTCTTGTTGAGCAATAGAAAGGATAATGGGATTATTATTTTTATGGCTTTTTCACTTTTAGGGGATCTTGAGCCCAGAAATATAGGCTGTGAATCCTGTAACTGATCACATTTTATGGAGTCTGCAATTCAAGAGTGATCTACAGTCATATTTTACTCATTATGATTTTCTGCCAGCTCCATTTACAGATGTTCAAGAAATACAATTGAAATATACACATCCAATTTTGCTTTGGCTGTAACTAGCACTATAGCTGCCCTGGTTTTACAAGGCCAGGTATTCATATTTGAAATAACTATCTCCCTGACAAGTGTCCACTCCAAGTGCTGGCAAGATATAATAACTCATGGCTAAAGAGGTGACAGCCATAGCAGAGAATGGGCAATAGACAGTATGTTGCCTAATTCACACAGTAGGATAGATACCTTACTTCAGCATAGTGTTGCTCAGAGTGAGAAGTGGATCTAGAGATTTGTAGCAGATAGTGGCATGGGGCTCTCTAACTAGTTCCAGAACAAAATGGGTGGAATTGCCCAGTTCTCTCCATGGAGTGTGTGCAGAGAGTGGTATGAAATAATTTTGCTCTGCCAAACTCTGGAGAAGATTGCCAGAGCTGGAACAGCCTCTGCCATTCAACCTGGACATGCACAAAATGGCCCAGCACAGCTGAATCCGTCTGATACAGCAGAGTAGATATACATAAATATCTACTCTGACATAAATTTATAGTAGATATAAATTTGCCTTTGCAACTTTGGATTAGAAAATTCAGATTTTATCTGAAATTGAGCAAAATTGGTAAAATGCAAATCTGATCCCCCTTCCCTAAAATTATATCAGTAAAGTTGGAATTAATTCCAAAATATCTAAATTCATTTCAGAAATATGTCAGACTTTCGGGATTTGCAAAATGGCCCCCATGAAATGTTTTAGTGGTGTTGTCACCAAGAGTTCAATAAAGTGGCTAAAACAATGTTCTTTTGTCTATTTGTGTACCGCCTAAAATGCAGAGACCTGCGTTTGGTGTGGTATACAAATATGTTAAACAAACAAACAAACAAACAAACAAACTCCTCTTGTGTGGTTAGGTTGTATCAGTTCTAGTTTGTGACTCCTGAGGACGAGGACAAGCTGCTTGGAGTGGTGCGGCCTACTACCTGTTCTCTTGACACTTGCCTGACATGGCTTATAATATCGAGCAGGGGGATCATTGTAGGAGGCCTGGTAGAGATTATAAATGCTTCTCTGAGGGAGGGCAATTATTAGACCACTTCTAAAGAAGCCTGCCTTAGATCCCTCATAATTGGGTAACTACAGGCCTGTCTCCAACCTTCCATGGTTGGGCAAGATAATTGAGAGGGTCGTGGCTTCCCAGCTCCAGACAGCCTTGGAGGAAACCAATTATCTAGAGCCATTTCAGACTGGCTTTTGGGCAAGCTATGGGGTGGAGACTGCCTTGGTCGGCCTGATGGATGATCTCCAACTGGGAATTGACAGAAGAAGTGTGACTGTGTTGGTCCTTTTGGACCTCTCAGCAGCTTTCAGTACTATCACCCATAGTATCCTTCTGGAGCTTCTGAGGGGGTTGGGAGTGGGGGGCACTGCTCTACAGTGGTTCCACTCCTACCTTTCAGGCAGATTCCAGATGGTGTCCCTCGGGGACTGTTTTTCTTCAAAATCTGAACTTTCATATGGTGTCCCTCAGGGCTCCGTATTGTCTCTGATGTTATTTAATATCTACATGAAACTGCTGGGAGAGATCATGAGGAGATTTGGTGCAGGGTGCTATCAGTACGCTGATGACACCCAAATCTATTTCTCCATGCCAGCTTCATCAGGAGAAGGCATAACCTCCCTAAATGCCTGCCTGGAGGTGGTGTTGGGCTGGATGAGGGATAACAAACTGAGACTGAATCCAGATAAGACGGAGGTACTTATTGTGATCTGCGTGTTCTGGATGGGTTCACATTTCCCCAGAAGGAACAGGTATGCAGTCTGGGGGTGCTTCTGGATCCGGGCCTCTCCCTGGTTTCCCAGGTTGAGGTGGTGGCCAGAGGTGCCTTTTATCAGCCTCGGCTGATACGCCAGCTGCGTCCGTTTCTTGAGATGAAGGACCTCAGGACAGTGGTACATCTGCTGATAACCTCCAGACTGGACTACTGCAATGCGCTCTATGTGGGGCTCCCTTTGTATGTAGTCCAGAAACTACAGCTGGTTAAGAATGTGGCAGCCAGGTTGGTCTCCGGGTCATCTCGGAGAGACCATATTACTCCTGTATTGAAAGAGCTACACTGGCTGCCAATAAGTTTCCGGGCAAAATACAAGGTGCTGGTTATAACCTATAAAGCCCCAAATGGATTGGGCTCTGGGTACTTAAGAGAACATCTTCTTCAGTATGAACCCCAACACCTATTGAGATAATCAGGAGAGGTCCATCTGTAGCTGCCACCGGCTTGTCTGGTGGCTACTCGGGGATGGGCCTTTTCAGTTGCTGCCTTGATGCTTTGGAACACACTCCCTGCTGAAATAAGAGCCTCCCCATCTCTGACAATTTTTTTTAAAAATCTTTTAAAACATGTTTTTTCACCCAGGCTTTTAATTGAATACCGTTTTAATAGTTTTAACTTCATTTTAAAATATTATGTTAAGGTTTTTAATTCTTATTATGTTTTAACTTTTTGTTGTCATTTATTTTAACCAATGTTTTAATTTGTCATTTATTTGTTTATAACCCCATCAGATAGATAGATAGACAGATAGACATATAGACATAGATTTATATGTCGCCCTACTCCCATAGGACTCAGGGCGGCTTACAAACAATAACATATACAGCAACACAATTCTATAAAATACATCTTACATAATGTCATAACCCTTACCCCATACAGTACTCATTCCACATGACATAGTAACCATGGCTTACAAGATCACTCTACAACCAGCTATCTCAGCGACCGAACACCCGACGGAACATTTCAGACTTACATGCCTTGCAGAAGATCATGGAGATCATGGAGAGCTCTGATGTTATCTGGGAGACCGTTCCATCGAGCCAGGGCCACCACTGAGAAAGCCCTGGCTCTTGTTGATTGCAGTTTAGTATCCCTAAGGCCAAGGATCACCAAGGTATTACTTGTGGCTGATCTCAGGACCCGGTGAGGGACATATCGAACAAGGTGGTCCTGGGTATGGAGGGCCAATACCATGTAGGGCTTTAAATGTTAAAGTTAATACCTTAAACCTGACCTGGGCCTCAACTGGCAACCAGTGCAGCTGAAAGAGCAAAGGTGTCACATGTGCTAACCAAGGTGCCTTAGTAAGGACCTTGGCTGCTGCATTCTGCACCAGTTGCAATCTCCAAGTTAGGCGCAGTGGCAACCCCATATAAAGCGAGTTGCAATAATCTAACCTAGAAGTGACTGTCACATGGATCACAGTGGTGAAATCCAGAGGGGACAGATAAGGGGTTAGCCGCCGTATTTGGCGTAACTGAAAAAAGGCCTTTTGAGCAACCTCCATGATCTGAGCCTCCATATTCAAAGAGGCATCAAGTATCACACCCAGACTCTTCATTGTAGGCTGAGGTATCAAGCATGCACTATCAAGGGTTGGTAATTGGAAACTCCCCCCTGACCTCTTCGGGCCCAGCCACAGAACTTCATTCTTATCCAGATTAAGCCGTAGACGACTTTGCTTCATCCAGTCTACAACTGCCTCCAAGCACCTGGTCAGCTGGGCTATGGTGTTCTCAGGCCTGCCGTCCATCAGCAGAAAAAGCTGGGTGTCATCCACATATTGATGGCACCCTAGCCCAAAACTCCTCACCAGCTTTGCTAAAGGACGCATATAAATATTGAACAGCAAGGGTGAGAGAATAGCCCCCTGGGGGACGCCACATGTTAATACATGACGTAAAGAACTCTCATTGCCCATTGCCACCCTATAATCCCTGGTCTTGCAGGAAAAAATGCAGCCACAACAAGGCCATGCCTCAAATCCCAGCATCAGGTATGCGGTGGATCAGAATATCATGGTCCACAGTGTAGAATGCTGCTGTGATATCTAACAAAAGCAGCGCCAACTCTCCCCTATCAAGCTGGCAACGAAGATCATCAGCCAGGGCAGCAAGGACCATTTCTACCCCACGCCCAGGCCGAAACCCAGACTGGAAGGGATCAAGAATCGCTGCATCCTCCCAAAATGTCTGAAGTTGTACTGCTACCGCTCGCTCTATCACCTTACCTTAAAAAGGCAAATTCGATACCGGGCAGTAGTTAGCTGGCTCTGGGACATCTAATGATGGCTTCTTCAAAAGTGGCCTAACCAATGCCTCCTGCAGCAATCCTGGGAAAATCCCTGTCTCCAGGGAAAGATTGATAATATTCCCAAGGGAGGTCTGCAACCCCTCCTGGGCGGCCTTCACCAGCCAGGAGGGGCAGGGATCTAGGGGACATGTTGTAGGCCTCATAGCTGTCAAAAATTTCTCAACATCGGCCTCTGAAAGTTGAAGATAGAGACAGACAGATAGATAGATATGGCAGCTTGAGAATAATGCAATTTTTTAAAAGTTCAATGCTTTAAGCTTGTGTTTCTTTAAATCTAAAGAGAGAGGTCTGATGGGAATGGTTTCAGAAGGAGAGCAGTCTTGAGTGGCAGAGGGCAGTGGCCTATCATGGAGCATTTCATTAAATGGCCTCATGTTTCTCCTCCAATCACCGTGCTGTGGAGGGATGGACATAGATCTTCTAATTATTATCCTTTTGCACGAGATATCTGTGTCCTTTGTCAGTTCTTCTGACTCCTTGTGAGCAGTTTTGCAGTTGGTGGTAGTACAGGTTGAGTATCCCTTATCTGGACTGCTTGGGACCAGAAGTGTTCCAGATTTCAGATTTTTCCAGATTTTGGAATATTTGCATAATGAGATATCTTGGGCATGGAACAGAGCAGGTGCCAAACAGAGCAGGGAGTGGAGGAGGGGGTACTTTTTGATCTGCTAACTATCTTTAGTGATTTCTGACTTGTGAGCCTTAGGGCTTTTACCCTTTTACGTTCATTTATCCTTCTCTGGCCATCCTTATTCTTATCCTTCCTTTCTACTGTATGCGAGGAGGGGAAGGCAGTCACTGTTTTCCTCTCTTTTTCCTTTCCCTTTCCTCATTTGTTTAAGTTTGGTTGGCTTTCGGTTAGTTTTTTTCAGTTTCCCTTGCCTTTTGGTGATTTGTGCCTTTAAAATACATGGAGATTTCTCAACGGGGAGATGCCCTGGGAGGCTCCCTCTCAGAAGAGGCTCTCTCGGAGGTTGCAACGGTTCCCTCGCTCGCTTTGATGGCGGCCGCGACTCTCCCTAAGGCGTCTGAAGCAGCGGTTATAACCAGTAGTCCTGATGGTGCAAAACAGAAATAATCAGTGCCTTTCCTGTATGTCCCCAGTAGTATGCCTCATAGTACTGGCCACCACCTTTCAAAATTCTTGACAGGGGAATTAATGAAATGGCAAATATAGCCTCTAGTATTCACTATCCCAGATTTAAGGCATAAAGTACCCCAGATACAAGCTTTCAGATCTGGGGAATGTTCCAAACTAATTTCATGGGACAATTGTGCACATGGGAAGGCCCATTTTATTTTAACCATGCAATCTAGATATAGGTGTCTAATCCAACTTTTTTTTTAACATTAAAAATTAACCAAAATAATATGAACACACAGATGCAAGCTTCCACATGCATATCCATGGCTGGATATGGATATCAAGCTGAATAGCAATAGCTGGTTATAGACATTCCAAATGCATAAATGGTTCCTATATATGCTGTTTATTTTTTGACAGAAAACTAGGCTTTCCATGAACCTAAAAACTCCTTGAAAATCCCGCTTTTTTTTTTTTGCTTTTTTTTTTTTTTTTGCTTGCTTGCTTGCTTGCTCTTATATTCACAGTTTTGCTACACTGCAACTTTGGTCCAACATCTGGGGGTTCTTTCTTCACTGTATGATCCCAGCTAATAGGGAAATATGAAGACATCACAGCCCCAAGTAGTTAATTATATCCAGCTATGCAATGATATCACTGCAAGAAAATCAAGCCTTCTAGTGCGTTTGCTCTGAACTGGGGAACAAGAAAGAACTTGTTCTTTTGCCCCAGTCAATGCTCCCTGTCTTGCTATGCTGTGTTACTGGTGTTTTGTTGCCCTCCAGTGCCACATGGTTTATCTACATGTCCTCTGGCCTCCAGTGGCCCTTGCCAAACAGAAGCCCCACCATGTTGGAGCTGCCTCACCACACCCAGGTAATAGCTGTCAAAGAATTCAAAAAAGGTAATGGATGTAAGGGAGGACTCTGGTGGTCAGGAAAGTGGAGGACCAAACAGAGCAGCATCAGAGCAGTCTGGGTCTGATTCTAAATGGATCTGGATTCCAAATGCAGCTCCTCCCTTTTCAGACCCTCCTCCATTGCTATGATACACACACTTCTGGTGCTGAGCCAAGTAGTGATCTGGCTTAAACAAAGGATAAGGTGTGTGTGACTGTGCTCCTTCACCTCTAGACAAGCTCATCTCTGGTGCCCCTGCTCTCTTTAGACCAAAGGACCATATGATCCCCGCCTCAAGCTAAGCAAGCAGTGGGACATCCTGAGTGGAGAAGCATAGTTGCACTCTTGTGGCCCCGTTCATCTTGGAGCAGTGGCTGTCTTAAGTGGAAGTGAAGGGGTGAGCCTGTGCCTTTTCCTCTACAGCAGGCCTGCTCAACTCTGGCCCCCCATCTGTTTTTGGACCACAGCTCCCTTAATCCCCAGCCACAGTGGCCAATAGCCAGGAATTATGGGAGTTGTAGGCCAACATCTGCAGGATGGCCAAAGTTGAGCAGGCCTGCTCTGCAGTGTAGTGCACCTCTGATGCCTCAGAGAAGTGGGGCTGGCTTGAACAGAGAGGGAAAGCAGATGCATTCCTTCCCCTCTGGCCTACCCTACCCAAATGCCCTCTCAGTGCTAGGCTCAGCTGAAGGCTCATCCAGTCCTCAACATTAAGCCTGGCAAGGCCTGACTTGAGCGGAAAAAGCAAAATAATCCAGGCCAATGTTTTGAAAAGTTGATAGTTTGACCCAAATTTGGGGGCTTCTGGAGCATTTTCAGGGGTCAGAGTTTAGAGTTTTCAGGGGTGAGCTTACTGGAGGTCCTCACATCTCTGCTTGTCTGGCAGCTGCTACCACAGTGCCTCACAATTATGTAATACAATATTTTTGGGCAAGGGCAGCATATTGACATCACATTTTTAAAGATAGATAGATAGATAGATAGATAGATAGATAGATAGATAGATAGATAGATAGATAGAGACTGCTTTCTCACAGTCACTGAAGCACAGCTTATGGCTCACAAGCTTGTTGTTTGAAAAATGGTGTAGCCCTTTCCTGGCTCACATCGTTATACCACCCTATAAATAGTTCTCAACAGCCACAGGGAAAAACAAATCTTGTTGGGTATCTGTTGTTCAGAATTAAGACTGAGTGCTTCCCTTCTCAATAATATAATGTTGTTTTAATGGCTGCTTCCTTCTGCAGTCTATTTATGGAAGGGATATTTAATTACATGCCTGCTTTATCATTACTTATATTAATCACATCTAGGGGGTCATGTGGTAGCATATTTAATATTTAATGTTTTGAAAATAAATTAAAATACAATGATTTAAGGCTAACAAATTATCCAACATTGCAAAAGGAATTGCAACGCTAATTATGAACCCTGTTGTTCAAAGGACTGCTACATGGAGCCAGAGACTTTTACCTCTCTGTTTAATGGATGAAATTGAGAACCATTTTGATGAGAGAGTAATTATAGAATATAGCTGCTTGTGTATTTGTCCTTGGTGTTAGTCAGACAATTGAATCTTGTAGGTATTGCTGTAGTAGCTGTTGTGCCCAGAATAGTCTGTGCCAATTGCTGACCTACTGTAGCACCTTCTGCTTAGGGAGTCAAAGAAGACTCCAGTGAGAGGCAGTGTGGTGTCACTGTTAGAGTGATGGACTAGGACTAGAGAGACCTGAGTTCAAATCCCTGTTCACCTATAAAACTTGTTGGGTGACTCTAGGCCAGTCACTTATCTCTCAGCTTAACTATCTCACAGGGTTGTTGTGAGGATAGACATAACCATGCACACTATTCTTTGCTCCTTGGCGGAAGGGTGGGATATGAGTGTAGATACATAAATAAGATAAGCAAGCTTAAGTCTCTTTCAACTTCACTGGCTGGGATCTAAAGGTTATGCTAGCCATTTTCAATTGCCTTGTAGCATTCTTTCTTTTTCTCTTTCTTTATCATTTTTATGTTTTCATGAGATTATTTAGAGCACATATTTATGTATTCTAACATAATTTCCCTAAGTATATCATAAAAAGGAGGGCAAGTCAATGAATCTGGGAATGTATAATTTGCAGTCATAATGTAATTGACATTTAGGTTAAGATAATGTGGAAAGTTGTTTTGCTTGTGGATATACAGCCAGAGGGAAATACTGCTGACAACTGGCCTTTGGTGCCTGAATTCTTTGAATACAGCATTGTGCTAAATTCCTACCTCATTAAATCAGCTGTTTAGCAGCACTTATAGTTACTACAGCAGCTCAGAACAACATCTCTGACGTTGCCTGTAAAACCTTGTAAGGCAAACAAGATGCCTGAACCATGATGTGTAACATAATACATAAGTCAAGCCAGTCACATTCTTGACTATGTAAGTAAATTTCTGGATTCCTTTGTAGATCAAAGTGTTCTATGGCTGCATTTTTTTTGTCTCCCATTTTAAAAAAACACAACCATCACCATGAGGCTTTTCACATGAGCAGCCCTACTCAGGCTTGGCCAGCCCTACCTGGGTATGGCTGCTCGTCTGAAGTGCTGGGATTGAGGCTGCTCCTAGCACGAGCCTGGGATTTTAACCCAGCCATTTACCTGTTTGTGCTTTTTGTACTTTTCCAAGTACAGGGTTGTGTGAATGCTTGGGCTGTACACAGCCTGAGCAGACACAGAGCCGGGAGCCTAGAGCACCCATTTCACAGTGGGATCCCTCAATGCACTGTGCTCATTGTGTGGTGCATTGTGACATATCTGGAGGCTGGGGTGCATTTTCCTGGTCTACAGAACATTGCGCAGCTTGCAAAAGTGCTGGCCATGTGGGTGCATGGGCCATGTGGCCTGGGACTATGCTGGATCGTCCAGGTGGAAAGTAGGTACTATCCTGCCTTCCCCATTCCTGCCCTCCCCAAAGGTTGTGTGAACAACCTCTATATTGTTGACATTGCAGGATGCAAGCAGCTTTTCCAAACAGAACAAGGGGCATTTAAAAATAGATTGGAGTTGCTGCTCATGGAAGGAAAGTTCACATTCCACCACTGCATGATGTCTAGTGCTACAGAAGCAGGAAACAGGATTGAAGAGTCCTTTTCAAAAGAAAGGCACTGGCCAGTGTTGTTAGACTGCTGTTCCTGGAATCTTCCATTTATGCACAGGATAGATACCACCAGCCTAGAGAAAGAATGAGAAAAGGTCATGCAGCGTTCCCCGTCCTGTGCATCAGCTTTAGCCAGAATGTAGGCAAAATGAGCTGTGGCACTTTGGACACCAACAGGTTGATTTTGTTTTTGTAGGCAATTGCCCCTTCCCTTATATTTATCCATAGCTATAGATGATAGGGATATAAAAGCAATTCAGGGCTGATACTTGACTTGATTTCTTATCACTTGATTACTTAACATGTGATTTCTTGTAGCTGAAAGTGTGAATGGAATCCATTGGAAAACATTGTTTCTGGAATATATATAAGAGGAAATATGGAAGTTTTAGTTTATTGTCTGATATGCAATGGCAGCTGTTCTTGTGGAAGCAAGCATGAATTGTCCCCTTTGTCCCTGCATGAAACTTTTAGACTGCTTTTCCAGATACATAGAAGTGAATGGAACTGAAAGACATTAGGGGTACGACATGGATCTACCATCCGCCTCCTGGATTCTTCTGGCAACTTTATGCATTGGGATCACTTCCATCTGTTTGTTTTGAGATCACTCTTGCCGACTTTCACTGCCCTGCATTTGATCCCAAAACAAACAGATGGGCATGGTGCAAGATGAGGCTAGCTTCCCATGTCGTTCTGCCAGTTCCCAACTAGTCAGCAACTGTGGCCCTGTGCAGGGAAAGCTGTGTGTCTACAATGGAGAAGCCAGAGAGAAAGTTGCCAAAACAAAGCTGATCTCATCATATCTGCTCCCAATGAGTCATAGCTCATGCTGGCAACTGTGAGCAGAAACCTTTTCACCCACCATCCTGTATTTCAAATGTAAGTGTCACCGAAGCACTCACAAGTACTCAGAGCCTTTGGATGGGGAGGTATAAAAATGTAACAAAATAATAATCTACCTAAAAAAAATCCACTAATTCCTTTAGAAGGGCCTAAAACAATTTGTCTCCTGCCTCTGGCAAGAACAAAGAACCTTCCCCGTTGGGTGAATAATACTCTTCTGGAACTGACATATCATATTTGAAGATATATGTAGCATATCCCTGGATTTCCACTGAGTTTTTCATTGCTCCATTCCATACAGTCAGCTGTTCACAGACACTCTGTGGAGTTCTTGGATGTTTGCAGAGTTTCAAACAGCTCCTGTCATTTCCCCATCTAAAACAGCTGGCCTTCCCAACCCACCCCCACACCCCTCCAACTTACTAGAGCACTGGTTTGTGAATCCAGCCGTCACTCCAGAAATGTCCAGCCCAAACTGTTCAAAGTCTGCAAAGAGCAGCATTGAGACTGACATGTTTCTACCTCTGTTTGAAACTTCTTATCAGTTTCTCCCTTTGTCCCACCACATGTTGAAACAGATTCATTTCCAAAGCTAAGGGGCTTCTCCCGATTTGCCCCACATCTGCCAACAAACCCAAGAAACAAATCCATCTGTTTTGCATCACGTGCCCTGCTCTAGACGCTACCACAGACTCAATTTCAATTGGCAGGGACTAGGGACAGGAGCTTTTCAGGTGTGGCCTCTGTTTTGGCATGCCATCTGGAAGAGCTTCACTAGATTCCTCCTAATAGGGTTTCTGCACAGCATTTAAAGACCCTACTCTTTAGTGCGGCTTTTTAGTGCTTTAATCTGCTGTCTGTATCCATTGGGTTTTAACTTGGTTTTAAGAGGGGTACCAGTTTTCTGCACAATGTTATACTGCTCTGCTGCCTGTTTAACTTCTGGTTTTTTGTTGTTGTATTATGATCTAGTTTTCTTGTTAGCAGTCCCAAGAAGCCTTGCACTGCATGGGTGGGTTATAAATAAATACGTCATAAATAAACCCCTTCAGATTAGAGGTAACATTGACAAAACTGGCCTTGCTGCAATGGTGGGAAGAAAGCATTTCAGGTTCACTGTTGCTCTTTGTGCACAACGTGCCCTCTTCCCACCCAGACTGTATGAGATATCACTGCCTAACATTCCCCACTCCCCTCTGAGCAGCTTGCACAGAGTTTGCCCATCTAACTGCCTTTGCATTTTCCCCCAAACAGAAATTAAATCAGAGAGAATGAGAGATAAGGAGCATCTGGATCCTGCCCCCCCACCAAACAATGCAATCGTATTTGCATTGGACTTTAAATCTTTTGGATTACTGCTGCATTCATAAGAACTAGCTGGGCCAGGTGCAGAGCATCTGCTCCTCTGCTGCCCGGCCGGCCTGCTTCTTCCCTCCCACCACCTGCAGCTTCTGGCTGGTGGGCTGGCCAGCTGGCCCACTTCTTCCCACCTCCCCCCCCCCCAGCACTTTCTGGCTGGAGGGCTGGCCAGAAAGCTGGCCCGCCACCTCTTCCCGCCTGCTAACCCGCCAGGGTGCTGTTCACATTTCCAATGCCTTGTTTCAAATTTAATTGCTGCAATATAGAGCTAGGATATCGTATATCTGGCATAAAAAGGTTGCTCTTTGCTCGGGTTGTTCGTTTCCGCGAGACTGCTCCCCCTGTTGTTTACGTTTTGAATGTGACTTGCCTGAATGGAGGCATTTGCTGCTGTTGAGCATCTAGTCCGGAAAGCACCCTGGCTGACATACTTCACGATGTTATGAGTGCCTTGTAACATAACATCCATGCACACAAGAGCACTCTTCTGCAAGTGCACAAATGGTGCAAATGGAGTTGCATAATTGTACAACCATTGAAAATAATGGTTGGACCATCGTGCAACTGCAATAGTGCAAGCTTTTCTTTTTTGATATACTTCGCACTAGTGCAAGAGCAGTCTTGTGCAATTGCATGAATGTTACATTACAAGGTGCACATAACGTTGTGCAATATGTCAGCCACTGTTAGTAGCCCAAGAGGCTTACTAGAGTGCATGATACTGATTACATTAAATAAAATGTCCGTTAATGGTTTCAAGAAAGCCATGTTTTCTATAAGCACCTTGAGCTAGGGTCACACTAAATTCAGTGCAGCAGCAAACACTCAGCAGGCCAATGAAACGTGGATTCAGTCCATTCACAGTCTTTGCTATCAGTGGAACGGAAACAGAGGGATGCTGACTTCCACAAAAGGGATGCAAGCAGTATCAGCATGAAATCACTTTGTAATAGTTTGGCTTCTTCCCAAATTGAAAGAAGATCAATTGAGACAATAAAGTGTTGCTGGTGGCATATATTTCAAATATACTCAAAAGGAAAGCTGATATATGAACTTATAGGCATGATGCCCAGAAATTATAGAGTCAACCACAATAAAGGAAAATCTTGCCAGGAAGATCTTTTACTTCTGTCTTTACTATCCAGCTCTCAGACCTTCTCTTCCTCCTTAATTATATATCTAGAGCTGAAATTGTGACTATGAAAGTTGCCTGGCTATCCCAAGGCAAACTAATCATTTCGGCTATGGTAGAAGCATCATTAGCAGGCACTGAAATATCAGTAAAATGTCTGTACTTGGACAGAATTTCAGTTTAATCATTACTTATATTCATTGCCATATGTAGTATAGACAGCAGATAACTGTCTGGGATTCCAATTCTCTTTCATGTGGTGTGCTGGCACTCCTTAAAATCCTTTGGATTTCAACTTTTCTTCAAAAAAAGAGAAACGAAGAAGCAAACATAATGCTTTTAGCTCTCATTATTGATGTAAAAACTTGAAAATTTGATGGTGATGTTGCAAAAGCACAGAAACAAGAAGGCAAACCTCAAATCCTAATGGGTTATATCCTAACTTGGGCTTCACACTTGGCATGAGCACAAGTTAGCATTCATGCTTCCTCCTCCCCATGACACTCCTGAAAAGGTGCTTCTAAGGATTGGGGAGTCCTGGGGAATGGGACTGGAGAGAGTGCAGGGGGAGGGTAAATTATAACCACCTGGATGTAAGCACTTTCTACTCTACCATTTACTCCATGAGTAGAGTAGTTTCCAGATACTGTGTAGTAGTAGTAGTAGTGGTAGTAGTAGTAGTAGTAGTAGTAATTAATCCTATATTTCACTCAAATATTATGTTTTATACCTCAGTGCTTGAATGAACACACACACACATACCATGGCAGCTCTGTTTTTTCTGTCAGTTCTGACAGTTTTGGTGATTTATTGTGAGAATATTTATTAACAGGAATCTATAGGCTGTGTTCTCACAATCATGGCAAATACTTACATATTGTGTTAAGTTTTAACTCTTTATGTCTGCATTTAACCATGATGATCCTCCTTAAAGATCCTGGCTAACCAGGATTACTGAGCCCCAGGAAGCTGGTTGTGAGAATGCAGATTTCCCAGGCAATCTTAGAAAAATTGCTGTGGTTAAACTACATTTAACCAGGAACGGATTCTAGTTATCTATCCTGGTTGAATGCATTTTCACCACAGCAGTTTGATCAGAATTTCCTGGGAAATCTGCATTCTCACAACCTGCTCCACCAGATCAGCAATCCTGGTTAACTCTTTAATCAGGATCACCATGATTGTGAGAATCCAGACATGAAGAGCATATTCACACACACGCAAAACTGGGCTAATGAAGCTCAGCCCACTTTGCACGCATGTGTGAACCACCGGGATTGGGCCCCATCCCAATGGTAACACGGCAGTAAACCCGTCTGTGAAGCCACCCCTCAAAATGGGGTTAGGAGAGTGAGCACTCTCCTAGCTCCGTTTCAGCAATCATCTGTCAGCCACAGCTGCTTGCAGCTGTGGCTGGCAGACTCATGGGTTGGATATCCCATTAGTGGAGCTCCAGGGGTGGAGTGGCATGTTTCAGCACCCCAACCCCTGGAGCGACTGGCAGGAGCTGCCAAGGACACAGCACATCTCATCTGCAGGAAGGATAAGTGTAACCCACTCTCCCCGCAGACCACCCTAGAACCCTTTTCATGTATTGTGAGAAAGGCTCAAAGAATTAAAACTAAAGACAATATTTAAGTAGTAGGACACTACTTAAAAGGATACCACATGAGATCAAAAATATTGATCACATTACTACAGTAAAGTGGATTACAAATGTGTTTCTCTGGATTAGAGTTAAAGCAACTCCCCTGCCTCCCCAAAGTCTCTGTAGAATTCTCCCCTACAAACATTTTCTATGGTATCAGAATTTGACTTCCAACCATAGACAGAATTTGATGGAATATGATATGTAAGCAATATTTAATAGATGACTGCATGCAACCATTGATGTGAACTATTTTACTGTATTAGACATGTAGCTACCACTATTTGGCAATAACTGACAACTGCCATGAAACTGCAGTCTGTATTTGACAGTTTCGGATATATAGAAATGAATATTTGACAAGATTTGACAGATAGCATTTAGTGGCTGTCAGTATTTGACAATGTCAGACATGCAGCTATCAGTGTTTGACAGCATCTGACAACAGACATGCAGTAGCTTATAGTACAGCTAAAAGCTAGTAGCTACAAGCTACTTGTATTGTTAGCATATGTAGTACAACTGACTTGCAATATAATTAAGTACATTTCATTATAACTTCATTCATTCATATAGTCAATCAGATCAGTCAGATTTCATTTCCAAAATGTTGGATTTTGGGATCCAATTTCAATATAAGAATCCAAAATTTGCAGTTTGAACGTCTGCTGGGTTTTGAAGTTTTGGCACAGTGCAGCAGCTGTGACAGCAGAGATGGTTATGACAGGAAGGCATCTTTCCTCTCTGGTTGATGACTGTAGAAATAGGGACTCCTCCTTCCCTCTCTCTCTTTCTCTTCCTCCTTCCCCTGTGCTTGGAGGACAAGTATGGCAGCACCGCAGGTGCCAGGGTACCTGGGAAATGTAATTGTTGTAAGTGCCTGATGCACAACCCAGAAAACAACAATCCAAGTGCAGAAGCACTACTGAGCAAAGAGGATTGCTCCATTCAGAAAAGGCACATTTGACAGACATGTCACATTCATTTTCCAAACCCGATGTTTTTGAGGGTTTATGTAGTCACCAATCTGTATCAGGGAGTTGAATATCTTGGTACACTTCCAGTTCATCAGTATTCATTCATTCATTCATTCATTCATTCATGTCTTAGGGCGGTTTGCATCAAAATAAAAACAATTAAAATCAATTAACAATTAAGAGCAGAATTAAATCAATAAAACAATTAAAATCATTTAAACAAAATAATTTAAAAACAACATTAAACATTTAAAACCATGAACGTAATAATGGTTTTTCTTAACTCTCCAATTCAGTTCTGGGTCATGGAATAATTCAACTTTAAGAAGTGGTTCAGGGAGTAATTCAGATGCTGTGATGTGTTCAGGACCCTGGAGTGAATGGAACATGAGAACCTTCCAGCCTCCATTCAAGGATCCTCTCGATGAATCTTTGTTGCTTTACAACAGCTGATGTTGGAGCAAGCCTCTACTCAGTTCCCAGGAGGACATCCAATCCAAGGCCTTGCCTACCAGCCTTCCCTTAGAGGTGTGCATGGAACTGTTTTGGACAGTTCAGTTCAAATTTGAACTGAATTCAAACCAAACCACAGTCCACGAACTGATTCATTAGAACTGGCTGGCAGTTCAGTCCATGCATTTGAACTGAACTGGTTCGGTCCAGTTCAGCCCAGTTTGGCCTGGTTTGGGATGCTTGTAAATGGGAATAGCGTAAGTATTCCTGTTTAAAAGCAAAGGGGGATCCCTAACAACAATCAGCTTCGGCTGATACGCCAGCTGCATCCATTTCTTGAGCGACCTCAGAACAGTGGTACATATGCTGGTAACCTCCAGACTGGATTACTGTAATGCGCTCTATGTGGAACTGCCCCTGTGTATAGTCCGGAAACTACAACTGGTTCAGAATGCGGCAGCCAGGTTGGTTTGTGGGACATCTCGAAGAGACCATACTACTCCTGTATTGAAAGATCTACACTGGCTGACAATAAGTTTCCAAGCAAAATACAAGGTGCTGGTTATAACCTATAAAGCCCTAAATTAATTGATTGATTAATTAATTAATATCCCGCTCTTCCTCCAAGGAGCCCAAAGTGGTGTACTACATACTTCACAACAACCCTGTGAAGTCAGTTAGGCTGAGAGAGAGGTAACTGGCCCAGAGTCACCCAGCTAGTTTCATGGCTGAACGGGGATTTGAACTCAGGTCTCCCCGGTCCTAGTCCAGCACTCTAACCACTACACAATACTGGCTCCCCAAATGGCTTGGGCTCTGCCATTTTCCATGCCTGAACAATCTCATGAAAGGATTATAGAACAAAATTTGTTTAATACAAATCAGTTTTTTAATTTGTATAAAGAAAATGTAAATAAAATATTACATTTCTCATTTCAAAAACAACATGGTTAAAATTAAATCTCCTCGTGGAAATGCTATACCTACACTTACACTTAACTGCCTTGGGGTTGTTTTTAATGAAAGGCGGTATATAAATTCAACAATAAATAAATAAATAAAATTACAATCTTAAAAATGAATCAGTGGCTCTCGCACCTTTTCAGGCTATTCACATAACACACGCCACTTGGGATAGCCGAAGCAGCTCCTGTCATCTGGAGTGATGGGAGCTCTCCACTCCTGGCTCTGTGGTAGCCCTGTTTTTTTTACCTGGGGTTTTACCGAGGTAAAATGAACCTGTGGTTCATTTTCAGTAGGTGATTGTGTGCACAATCACCCTTGGGTAAATAGGCTTCACCCTGGCCCACCACCATTTCCAGCAGCAAACAGAGGGAAGGAGCAGCAACACCAAGCACGACCATTTGATGAGTGGCCACCACACTCATGGCACAGGGTATTCTGAGATGCAAGAGGAGGAAGTCCTCCCACTCCCAGCTTATTGGGACCAAACTGAGCAAAGCGACTTCCCATGACCTGATGAGTAACATAGGGTACCTGGGAACCCCAACAATACTCAGGAACCCCTACAAACTACCCCCCTAATGGGGAAGTACAACTCCCATTATCCCCAGCCTCAATGGCCAACAGCCAGGTCTGATGGGAGCTGTTGTCCAATATCTGCAGGAGGACCAAGGTTGTGCAACCCTGATTTAAATCCATCCACACTGAAGGATCGTGTTTTACTCAGGGGTGTTGCAGATTGTCTTCAGGAGCAAGGCTGAATATTCAGGAAAACAAATCTGACTACAAGAATCAGAATTCAAAAAGTCAAAACAATTTGATTCTGAATCCAGAATTTTAAAAAGGCAAAACAAAAGTTTCCAGCTAAGGATTCAAACTGGTGTCTAGAAGAATGTGAATGAGGCAGACAAGACAAAGGGGAAAGATGCACAAAAATGCTCTCCTCTGCTGAGAAAGAGGTCCACTTTTTTTTTTCAAGTGGAGAGGAACTTTATTTGTTTGTTTAAATTATTTATACCCTGCTCGGTATACAATACTGCTCGGGGCGGCTCACAACGTTTCTAAAAGAGTTACAATATAAAATCAGACTAATAAAATTATCCAAATTAAACAAGTTAAAAATCCAAGCTAAAACTACAATCACAATTATCTTTTAAAATTCCAAATTAAATTCTTAAGGCTAAAAACTAAGAATTATAAAAACTAAAAACTAAAGAATCTACCAGATATACGCAACAGGTGAAACACTTAAAAGCCTCTTTAAAAAGATGTGTTTTTAGTTTTGTTTAAAAAAAAAAAAAAACAGAGAGGGAGCATGGCGAAGCTCTTCAGGGTGGGTGTTCCAAAGCCAAGGGGCCACAACCAAAAAGGCCCTGTCTCTAGTCCCCGCCAATTGGATTTCTTTTAGTGGTGGGGCCATGAGCAGGGACTGAGATGACGAGCAGAGGGCCCGGGCAGGTTCATATAGGCTAATGTAGTCTGACAGGTACCCCAACCCCAAGCCATATAGGAATTTAAAGGTCAACACCAGCAGCTTGAATCTAGCCAGGAAGTGAACTGGTAGCCAATGAAGCTGCCACAGGATGGGTGTTATACTCGTTAAGCGACTTGCACCAATGAGCATCCTTCTGGCAGCATTCTGAACCAGTTGAAGCTTCTGAAGAGTCTTCAATGGCAGCCCCACACAGACAGCTTGCAGTAGTCCAATCTGGATGTTACCAACGCATGAGTGACTGAGGTCAGATCCGACTTCTCCAAGTTGGGTTGCAGCTGGCGTACCAGCCATAGCTGGTAAAAGGTGCTTCTGCACACTGCTGCCACCTGTTATTTTCCAAGGACAATGTCGGGTCCAGAAGCACCCCCAAGCTGTGGACTTTGTCTTTCAGAGGGAATGTGACCCCGTCCAAGACCAGATTTACCTCACTACTCCGATAATCAGTTTTACCAACCCAGAGCACTTCCATCTTATCTGGATTAAGTTTCAGCTTGCTTGCCCCCATCCAGTCCAGAACAGCCTCCAAACCATGGTTCAGAGCATCCACTGCCTCCCTGGTGTCTGCTGACTTAAAAGATAAGTAGAGCTGGGTGTCATCAGCATACTGCTGGCACCGCAGCCCACACCCATGGATGACCTCTCCCAGAGGTTTCATGTAGATGTTAAACAGCATGGGGGACAGAATAGATTCCTGTGGATCATAGGCCAAAGGCCAGGGGGTGGAACAGGCATCCCCCAGCACCACCTTCTGAGTACGACCCGCCAAGGTAGGAGTAAAGCCACTGTATAACCATGCCCCCAAGTCCCAACCCAGAGAGATGTCCCAGAAGGATACCATGGTTGATAGTATTGAAAGTGGCTGAGAGGTCCAGGAGAATCAATAGAGTCACACTCCCTCTGACTATCTCACGGCATGGGTCATCCACCAGGGCGACTAAAGCAGTTTCCATTCCATATCCAGCTCGGAAGCCAGACTGGAAAAGATCTAATTAATCAGATTAATCCAGGGCAGCCTGGAGCTGAGATGCTACTACGTTCTCCAACACATTGCCCAAGAAGGAAAGTTTTCCCTCCACCTCAACTGTGTCCCATTAACATAGTTTGCTTACCCTTTACTTTCTCCCAGAAAACTCAGTGGATTGCCTTCTACAATCTTCTGTGGAGGGAAATCAATACAGTCTGTAATTAGAATTCCAGCTCTGATTGAAGTTATTTCTGGAGATTTCTTCCCACCAATATTTTCCAAAATATCAAGACAGTAAAATCTTCAGGATTGCTTTCAATAGTCACCTGGAGACCAATGCAGATTTCTGGACCAATCGTGGAGGGTTGGCAACCCTACCTGTAAAACTAATTTCTAGGCCTGTGAAAATTCAGATTTGAAAATTTGGAAGTGGTTTTTTCCCCAAAATTGCCCCAAATTATTAAAAAATAATAAAATCCTATTCTGTGTTTTTTTTTAAAGAAATTGGTTCAGTAAAGTCTGAATTAATTCTGAAATACTGAAATTGATTTTTAAAATACTTTGGAATTTTGGAATTAGCAAAATGGTATTGTATTTTTCCCCATGGAGGTGAATGGGGAAATTTAAAAATTACTAAAACTAAAAACCCGAGAGCCTTAAAACTTGCCACATGAAGGGAAGGAGGTCAGGGCCCCCTGTGGTGAATTTGAAGAAAATTGATCAATCCTCTGATATTTTGGAGAATTCTTGGAATTTTTTTTAAAGGCTAAAACTGTGAAATCTGGCTTTTTCTAAGCCAGAACTTTACAGAAAGTAATAGAAAGACATTCCTTTGATTTTATATTAATTTTTGTCTTCCCCATTGCAGAATTACACTCTCAGTATAAGTAAAAGTACTTAGAATATTTCTGTTTTTATGGTTAGAAAGAATTTCTTACTTTCCCTTCTAGCCACTAAGGGATTGAAAGAAGTGAATCCTTTTTAAAAGGTCTGCCTCTTCCTGTAATGGAAAAGAAGAAAAATAATATAACATCAAAGGAATGTCCTTGACCAGGAATGTCCTTGACCAGGGGCTCAAGGTTGACTCAGCCTTCCATCCTTCCAAGGTTGGTAAAATGAGCACCCAGAATGTTGGGGGCAATATGCTAAATCATTGTAAACCACTTAGAGAGCTTCGGCTATAAAGCGGTATATAAATGTAAGTGCTATATAAATGTAAGTGCTATTGTTTTTTCCTCCACATGGGGGTGGAATGATGGTCCCAAGAGGGGCTTCAGATCCAAAACTTTCTGTAAATTTATGGTTTGAAACGAGCCAGATTTCACAATTTTAGAATGCCTTTTTCCCTCCACATCACCAAAAATCAGAGGAGTGATCCATAGTTTTGAAAACAATGGCACAGCGTCCTTCCAATGTGGACTTCATGTGTGCCAGATTTCATAACTATATTCCCATCTGTTCCAGAAACATAAAATGGGGAGCAAAAGGGGCATGAAGGGAAAGGGAAGATTCCTCCACATGCTGGTACAAGTGTCTTAAGTTTCAGAAGTTTTTGTAAAGTTCCGGCTTGAAACAAGCCAGAATTGACAATTTTTAGTCATTTTAAACAGAAAATTCAAAGATCCATCAAACATCAGGAGATTGACCAGTACTCTTCAAATTCACTATAGGTATCCCTGACCTCCTTTCCCACATGCAGCAAATTTCAAGGCTCTAGTCTAGAACAAACGGGTGGTTTTTGGTGATCTCCTCCCCCCACCACTTTCCCTATTGACTGCTATTGGGAAAATTCTGAATTTAAGTCAGAATGCAGATTCATATTCCAAATCCAATCCAATATTCAATATTGCCAGAGCCCTTAGAATCCAAATATGATATTGTCAAATTTGGATCAGGTCAAATCTGAATCTGAATTTTTTCAACACACACAGGCCTAATTTTGCCTTCACTAGCATGCTAAAAGAAGTGAAGTTGCTCTAGAAGTGATTAACTATCTATTATGCAACTTGTAGAGAAGCAAGAAGATGGCACTAGAGACTTTCAGACATTTTAATAAAATTGCAGAAACCTGAGTTGGATCCCAAAATGGATCCCAATGGAACACTTCTGTTTCTCTTTAACTTTGTATGAGGTACAAGGGAGGATTTGAGCAGTAGAGGTAGAAGGTTATTGCTGGAAGGAATAGGCATGGTAGAAATCATGGAATAAAGAAGATTATGGAAGAAAAGAAAGGAAATAATAGAGAAGCTCAGTCTGAGGTACAGAGAGAAGTTCTGATCAAGTATGACATTCTATAAGCCCTATAGGCCATTGCTAACTACTAGATTGTGTTTAGGCCAGCCAGGAAGAACTGATTTGGCTCATAAGATATTATAGAATGAAAGGCTTCAACAGAACTGCATGAATGGCTTTTGGTAGCTCATAATGTCAGACTGCAACCTCAATTATGTAGATGGATATTGCTACAGTTTTATAAAGGATACCATTTCTAAGAGCATGGAAGAGCCATGGGCAAAAATAGAGTATTCCTACAGTTTTAGCTTTCATGTTGAATCTTAAAAGTAGCTGCTGTTCATTTTAATTCATTAGCAACTAAAACTTTTACTGAAAATACAAATTAAACAAAATGATTTTAATCACAGCCAAGCCCGGAAAGATAGTTAAATTTAAGCAAGTCAATTATTAACCTACAAGTAATTAGCTAGCTCAATTTTTAGAACATCTTCCTATTAAATATGATCTGTGCAATCTATATAGTTATTAAAAATTATGTAAAATAATGTGGGCGTAGTACAAAAGGAAATGGTAACTAATTGCATAAGATCCTTTCCCAAAGAAATGTAAGTCATTAAAAGTGTATCAAACTCTTTACTCTGAATAATGCTTCCTAATTAAAATGCAAGTCATAGGAAGTATGAAAGTATTTACAAACAATTGCAAACAATTAATTCAGTACACTTATTTCATCTTCAAATGTTATACACACACACACACACACACACACCAGTATACAAGTAACATTTTCATCAAGAGCTTGTATCCGAGATCCACATGATTAATTGTTCTAGAATCTGGAATGATAATCATCCTTCAAGAGATCATACTCAAATTTACTAACTCCTTTTAAATCTCACTCAATCATATTCCTACTTTGAAATAATGGGGAAAAAACTCCACTCCTTTAACCCTTCTTGATCCATTCTGACTTTATGTTACAAAGAGGAGACAATGGTGAGCTAATAGTAACTAGTCCATGTTACACTTGAGTCTATGCCCAAAAGCAATTCCAACAAACAGAGATTACCAACTCCCATTTCTAAAAGAAAATTTGCAACTCCAGTTTGTCTATTGGTATTTCATTCAGTTAGCTAATCCCTCATCTGAAAGCAGTGGCACAACCAGGAAAAATAAGTTGTTCTACTAAGAACTAATCAGCCTACTTTCCTTTCACTGTCTCTACAACTGGACTAAATTTGGTTCAAATTGAAGTTCACAAGTTAGATCTCTTGCACCTCAAAAGTTCACACATACACCATCTTGGATCAAGGTGGATGACATCATCACAAACTACACCTTTGCAACATCTCTATGTGTCCATACAGCTGTAGCAAATTTGGTTCAAATCAGTTAGACTGTCCACAATTAGTGCACTTGCACCTCACATGTTTACGTGTCTGCCATCTTGAATTGGGTTGGATGACTTTGTCACAATCTACGCCGTTGAGGTGTCCCTACAGCTGTAGCAAATTTAATTCAAATCGGTTAAGCGGTTCACAAGTTAGCCCACTTGTGCCTCCAAAGTGTATGTGTCCACCATCTTGGATTGGGGTAGATGGCATAATCTATTAGCACATATAAAGATATGATATAAGAGGATTGGATATGGATATAATAGCAATAGCACTTACATTTATATACCGCTCTATAGCCGAAGCTCTCTAAGCGGTTTACAATGATCTAAATGTGGGCAACACCTCCCCTGTGGGGGGCAGTTTCGCTATGAGGACTGTCTTCCTCACTGATGGGTGAAACAATAGGGCTTGGAGGCTGCCAGCAGTTTGGTTTTTTTAATTATGTATGTGTGTGTGTATTTATTTATTTATTTATCATATTTCTGGCCTGATATAGACATCCCTAGGCAGTGTACAAGGTTAAAACACAACAAGTGTAACAACAATACAAAAAAGTTAAAATTCATAAAACAGTCATATTAGATAAAAACATTAAAATTTTATATGACATTTAAAAGCCTGGGAAAACAGGAATGTCTTGAGGGTCTTCCTAAAAGCAAGCAGAGAAGGACACGCCCTTATTTCAACAGCAAGTGTATTTCAGAGCCCTGGGGCAGGTACAGAGAAGACTTGGTTCTGAGTCACTACTGGACCTCTCCAGATGATCTCTGGAGTTCATGACAGAGAAGGCACTCTCTTAAGTACCCTGGACCCAAGTGGTGGGGGGGCTTCATAGGCAATAATCAGCACTTTGTATTTCATTCGGAAACATATCGACACCCAATGCAATTCTTTCAAAATCAGCGTTACATGGTCCCTTCGGCCCACGTACTGGTGGTAACTGGAGACCGACCTCTCCAGACGACCTCAGTGAGCGATGGGGATCATACCGAAGTAGGTGCTCTCTAAAGTAGCCCGGACCTAAGCCATTCAGAGTTTTAAAAGTAATAACCAGCGCTTTGTATTTCACCCGGAAACATATTGGCAGCCAGTGCAGCCGTTTTAAGATAGGCATAATATGGTCTCTCCGGGTTACCCCAGAGACCAATCTGGCTGCCACATTTTGAACTAACTGAAGTTTCCAAACTAGGTACAAAGGCAGCCCCAGGTAGAGTGCATTACAGTAGTCAAGCCTGGAGGTTACCAGCATATTTGCCACTGTTTTAAGGTCATTTACTTCCAGAAATGGACCTATCTGGCATTTCAGCCAAAGCTGATAGAAAGCATCCCTAGGCATCCCTAGGTTGAAGGCCACTGCCTAAACCTGAGAAACTAGGGAGAGTTTGGGATACAGGAGCACTCCCAGACTACATACCTGATTTTTCAGGAAAAGTGTAACCCCATCCAAAACAGGCAGATCTAAACCATCTGTCAGTTCCTAACCCCCTACAATTGTGGGGGAATACACACGGACCTCTCCTGATGATCTCAGTGGGCGGTGGGGTTCATGACAAAGAAGTTGTTCTCTTTTGCCGGTTAATATAATCTCTTTGGCACACAGAACCACCATCTTGTTTTGATTCAACCTCAATTTGTTATACCGCATCCAGTCCATTATTGCCTCCATGCAGGCATTTAGGGGGGTGTCATGTCTCTTCCTAGGACCCAGGGGATTTTGTGTGCCAAAGAGCTTACATTAACTGGCAAAAGAGTACATCTTCTTCATCATGATCCCCACTGCCCATTGAGGTCATCAGGAGAGGTCCATCTGCATTTGCCACCAGCTCGTCTGGTGGCTACTCCGATGGGCCTTCTCCACTGCTGCCCTGAGGCTTCGGAATGCACTCTGACAGCTTTTTAAAAGTCTTTAAAGATGCAACTGTTCACCCAGGCTTTTAATTAATATTGTTTAAATGGTTTTAATGCTCCTTTAAAATATTGTTTTAAAACAATATTTGTTATAATGTTTTAAAATTTTGGTTTTGTTTTAACTAATGTTTTACTTTTTCTGTTTTTATTTTGTTGTAAATTGCCCAGATAAGTAAGTTTTGGGCGGTATAAAAATATGTTAAATAAAATTAAATAATAAAATAAATAAAAGTCTCAGACATTGCCACTGGCTGGGGCTCCGTCTATTTGCTAAAGCTTGTTACCTTCACAAGCCTCTGCTAAATGTTCCTGCCCTGGATCCAACCTATATCATAGGGCTCTTGCTCCTCCAAGTAGGGATGGGTCCGAACCGGTCCAGAGGCCATTCTAAAGGCCTCCAGACTGTCTGGACCAGTTCGGACCTGGCCGGTTCGGTTTGGGTGGGGTGGGTTCCTTTAAGGGTGGAGTAGGGTTTACTTACCCCTCCCGCCGCTTTCCCCCCTCCAGCGCATGTATTCTTTGTAGTAATTGGGCGGCAGGATACCTCCCTGCCGCCCCTTCTCCCTCTTGAGTGCAAAAGGCTTACTGGAGCCTTTTGTGCACACGCACGTCGTGCGTCAGCTTCACGTCTCTCCGACATGCACGCGCACAACATGCGCGCGCACAACATGCACGTGCGCAAAAGGCTCCAGCAAGCCTTTTGCACTCAAGAGGGAGAAGGGGCGGCAGGGAGGTATCCTGCCACCCCAATTACTACAAAGAATATGTGCGCTGGAGGGGGGGAAGCGGTAAGTAAACCCTCCCGCGCCCTTAAAGGAACCCACCCCACAGTGCCGGACCGCAGCTCTGCGGTTCTGTGCACACCCCTACCTCCAAGCCCTCTTTTTGGGTTGGCCCTTCAGCACTGGCCAGCCTGTTCTTAAATAGTCTCTGGCATTCAAGATAGTTCTCATGAGATCTCAGCCAGAGCCGAGATCTCAAACCAAAATCTCGCGAGAACTTGCCTGGCCATCATGAGACCTTTGCCAAGTCTCATAAGATCTCGGCAATGACTGAACCAACCTCCCTGTCTCTCTGCAGGGGACAATTGCGAAGAGCATGGGCAGGTTTCTCACTGGTGCCACACTGCATCAAGACAAGTTGGGTTGTTGGAGATTCCCCCGCCTGGGCGTCAATGCAATCCTCCTGGCCCTCTGCTTCCGGGTAGGTGATTCCCCCACAATTGTGCCATTTCCTGATGAAGTTGGACTGGAGAAATAGGTCTGGGTTTCATCAGCATGTTAATAACACCCTACACCAAACCTCCTGATGATCTCTCCCAGCGGTTTCATGTAGATGTTAAAAAGCATTGGAGACAGTGTGGAGCCTTGTGGAACTCCACACTTTAGTTCTCGCTTTCCAGAACAACAGTCTCCAAGTGTCACCATCTGGAATCTGCCACAGAGGTAGGAACAAGACCACTGTAAAACAGTGCCACCCAGACCCACCTCCCTCAAATGACCCAGAAGGATACCATGGTCAATGGTATCAAAAACCACTGAGAAATTCAAAAGGATCCGCAGTCATGCTCCCTCTGCCTATAGCCAATGGAAGATAATCCACCATGCCAACCAAGCCAGTCTCAACCCCATAGCCAGCCTGAAAGCTGGTTTGAAATGGGTCTAGATGATCTGTGTCATTCAAAACTGCATGGAGCAGAAAAGCAACCACCCCCTCAATCATTTTACCAACTAAGGAAGATTAGAAACAGGTCTGTAATTAGCCAACTCTGAGGGGTCCAATACAGGTTTCTTCAGATAAGGTAACAGCCTCCTTAAGACAAGGTGGCATCCTGCCCTCCCTCAGAGAAGCATTTATAATATTTACCAGACTGTCTCTGATAATATGACTACCAGATGAAATAAGACAAGTTGAGCAAGGGTCAAGAGAACAGGTCATGAGATGCACAGTCCGAAGCAGTTTGTCTACTTCCTCAGGAGTCACAAACTGAAAATGATCCAGTTCAATCCTACAAGAGGATTTGCTGGACACCTCTACAATAGACTTTGCAATAACTGTGGAGTCTAGTTCAGCATGTGTACAAGAGATTTTATCTGCAAAAAAGTCACTAAAGGCATCACAGCAATTAACAGATGGTTCCAAATTCAAAGTGGAGGGGGCATAAACTAGCCCCCTCACAACCCCAGACAATGAAGTTGAATGTGAATTTGTGGAAGCAATGTGGACAGAAAAGAATCACTTATTTGCTGCCTGCATTGCCTGAGCATAGATCTTCAAATGTGCTCTATGTTGCAATCTGTCAGATGCAAATTGTACTCTAGTCGTCTACCTTGCTGCTTCAGCTCCTGTAGTTCTTCTGAGGACCATGGGACTAACTACCATAACTCTCAGGTCAGAGAGTTAGTTGAGTACCATAGCTTCCTCTTTTCCACACAGTTCCCTGTGTCAAAGAGGAGTTGCCTTAGTCACTACCCCCACACCCCAAATCTCTGAGTGGGCCAATCAAAGCGGTTCCATTTTCCAGGTACTTCAGAGTTGCACAATCCTTCCTGAGGGGCTGTTCCATTGAGATCCCATTTATACAATAAGGGTGCCTCCATTTGAGCACTATAGCTGGAATTGGACACTGCCTCCCCAAGCCCATACTCACCTGCCAGTGTGACTACTTCAATTCTGTTTAATGGCCCAACCCTACCTACATGCCCACACAGCAAATGACTTCAAAGAGAAATACCGCTGCCCAAAAACCACCAAGATCCAATCAGGTGGAAATAAAAAATTCCTACTTGGCCCCCAAAAGCAACTAGCTAATTTGAGTAGCCATGCAAATGGCCTCTGGGCACGCATGGAGGCCACAACCACGTGCGGGGGTGGGCAGCTCTGTATATATGTACCTCCACACGTGGGCAGCACCAGAGAGGGGGCAAGCAGCAGTGTGAGCCGCCGTGCTGATCAGTAAGAAGTAGGCATGTGTGAATCAATTAGGGTACAAAACGATTTATACCCAAATCTACCTGTTTTGGGAGATTTGTGGACAAAACAAATCGTCCCTGTCCTAACTGGCCAGGTTTGGGCCCAAAACAAATCACCCAGATTTCGGACTGGTAGATTGGTAGATTCGGACCTCCATTTTGTGGTGATCTCTCTTGCTGTCTCCATTTTGTGTCAGAATTTTTTTAAAAAAATCCTGCCCTCCTAAGCTTTGGATTGGTGACTTACAGGGTGCAACAATTGGCTGGTGATTCCCCCCTGGTTCCAGATTGGCTCGTTTCCATTCAACTCTTGTGTTGCCAGGTGTGACTGACCATGCATTGTCTAGGGGAAGGGTCAAAGAAGGGACAAGGGGTGGAGTTTGAAGGAGAGATTTTCAAATTTACTTAAGGAGGCAGCCACCATTCTGCCTTTCTTCTCATGGGAGGAGAGAGAGAGAGAGAGGAGCTTTGCTTTGCCTTGCCTGCCTACTGCCTGGAGTGGGTTCTCCACTTGTTGTTCCTGATTTCCTGATTGAGCAAAAGAGAAAAGAATTTTTTTCACCCCCTTCCTGCTGCTGAGAGAATCACTGCCTGAGCCTGCTGTCTATGCAAATCAATTCGGGTACAAAACAATTTGTACCCAAACCTACCTGTTTCAGGAAATTTGTGGACAAAACAAATGACCCCTGTGCTAGCTGGCCAAATTTGGACCCAAAGCAAATTGGGGGTGATTCAATTTGGGTACAAATTGAATTTTAAAAATCAATTTGTGCACATCCCTAGTAAGAAGTGCTTTACATTACTTTTATCACTGCCCGCCCCCGCCCCAGCTGCTTTCCCGCCTTTTTCTTTTAAAGGGGAATGTTCACTGGATTCCCCTTTAAAGTATCATGAAACTGCTGAACCAGTTTGGTCAAATGGCCAGAACCAGTTGGTTAGTTTGACCAAACCAGTTCGGCAGCATGTGATGTGGTTCAAATTCAATTCAAATCCAAAATGAACCGCAAGTTCTGTTTTGTGTACACGCCTATACATGATATACAGTGCACATATCTCTGTACACATCCTATTGGTACACTGCATTTGATGGATCTGTACCCAGGTTCACTTTTAAAATGAACACACGTACAGTCATTCACACAAAAACAAGTATATGTGTGCAGACACCTGAATACATTTACAATATTATGTTTGGAGAGGAGTCATTCTCTAAAAATGCAATTGTGTAGAGGTAGGGAATCACAATGTGTGGCTTCACCTGAAGCTTAATATATTGCCACATGACTGATATCTCTAGGACTATCTACCTTCTACCATAATGTGTGGCAGTGGATAAAGAGGCATCTCCAAAGTTAAAGAGACATCTACCTTTATTTTCTCAATGCCTAACTGTGGATGTTCACTGTGGCATTATCCATCTCCCAGTGCAGCCAAAGGCAAAGTTCCCATTGACTACAATAGAACTGGATTGCATCCCACTGTGCTCAGTAGGGTTCAGATACAAACATATAGATGCAAATGGTAGGTAAGCTCTGGCATTCAGTACCACACTAGTATATGTTCTATTATTTTCCTCAGCAAAGGAAGGAAGGTGTGTGTGGGGGTGGGTGGGTTACAATTGCTTTCCATTGGCCACCAAATTCATTAAGAGGTCTGCAACCCTTCATCTCAAATATTTGTGCACTGTGTGAACCTGTTCCCAGAGTACTACAAACTGCAAATGAAGTTGGATAATGAATTTGTCTTTAGGCGCCTGTAGCCAACTGATCCTACAAAACGGGAGAGAAAAAGAGAGAGATTGACAAATCTAACTGGCTACTCCAGGGAACAAAATGACTGCTGTGTAGTGTCACAGCTACTAATGCTTCAGAATCAAGTGAAACAGCATTGGGGGGAAAAGAGAGTGAAACAGAAGCCTTTCATGTCTGACTTCATAGGTCATCCACCCCATGCTATGCGCTTTTTCTGTGAATCTCTCAGCTAAGTACTTCCAGCAACAGCAGTTCAAGAATACCGAACAAGAAAAATCAACAAAGAACAAGACACAATGAACCATCTAGAAATACCACTTAGCTGGCACACTGCAAAAGCCAGCACTGGATATCTCTCTGAAAAAATCCCTCTGCTGTAAACAACTAATTGCAGCATCAATTTTAAATAAAATGTGGGGCATTTAAGATGCATCATCCTTGATCATCACACTTAAGGCTTGTGTTAAATTCCATTGGAGATAATTGAGTTTGCACAAATAATAGAGGGTTAGATTACAGATTGTCAAGCTCCCCAGTTGTATATCAGCTTCAGACAGGACCTCAGAGACAGCAGTTCAAAGGTTGGGAGGAAACATGCATGGGAACTAGAAAAGAAGCTGAAAAAAATGGAAATGCACAAGTGGCATGAAAATAAGGGGGTAGTATACACAGGTATGAGTATACGTTCCAAAAAGGTTGGTTGAAGCAGACAACACATTTTAAGAGAGTTAAAGGTGGTATAGTAGAAGCATCATGGCATATACATATTTTTGTCCCATTGCCATCAAAAGGGGTGGCTCACCCATGAGATGAGGCAACATCCTCAGGTGATACCTGTGCTATAAGGGCGGCAAGTGTGAACATCTCACCCTGTCCTTCACCATGGGTGCTGCCTCATCTGCCTACCATCTGCTTTCTGGCTCCTCACTTGCTGCCATTCTCCATCTCTCGGTTGTCTTTCTTTCTGGGCATGCCAGGGTTTTAAAGTGCAGATGAGCAGCACCTGTTGCCACCATTTCCACTTCCTGGATGGCTTTCTCTCTCACACACTCCCCCCGCCCACCTTGCACACAAGCCTATTGATGTAGGAAAGAGAGTGAAAGGGAAAGCCCATCCATCTAGTGAAATGGTGACAACAGTAGCTGCTGCCCCACCACCTATCTGCACTTTAAAAACCCAGCTTGCCCTGCAGGTAATGCAGCCAGGTAATTTATTTATTTTTATTTTATTACATTTGTGCACCACCCCAAACTTTCATCTCTGGGCAGTTAACAATAGTATAAAACAAGTTAAAATATATACAAAAACTTAACAATTTAAAAATCATCCATGAATTAAAACCTGAAAATTGTAAAGAACGGAAAAAGCTTGGGTGAAGAGGTGGGAAATTGAGGAGGACAGCACATGAACAGGGGTGCAGGAGGCAGGGCTGGCCCCATGCCCCTAATGCTGCACCAGGGGGGTGGATTGGCATCAAGGGGTGTGGCAAGTTTCAAGGCTCTAAGACCAACTGGTGATTTTTGGTGATTCCCCCCCCCCCCACAATTTCCCCATTATGGGTTGGTGAGTGGGGAATCCTATCCCATTTTGCTAATTCTGAAATTCTGAAGTATTTCTGAAATTAATTTTGATATTTCAGAATTAATTCCAACTTTGCCAATCCGATTTTTTTAAAAAGGTTTGGATCCGGATTTTGCCAATTTGGGGAAATTTTGGATAAAACTGGAATTTACAAATCCAAATTTGCACAGGCCAAACAGCACAATGGAAATCATTTGTTGTCCTCTTGTCCTGAAGCAAATGACAACGGATTACTCCAAAATGGGAAGGCAGGGGTGGCGGCGGCACTTCAGCTCTCTTCAGCATCAAGCCCACCACAGAAAATGTTTGTCTGCCACTTACCCATGTCCCAGACAGACTGAAACTGTCACATCTGATCAGAACAAGAAAATATACTGTCCTCTGCAGCTAAGTTACAGAAGCTTCCTTGTCTCCATTATTAAGATGCCTAGTCAACAACGCATGTAATGGACTTGCTAGGATCAGAAAGATAAAATGAGATGTTTATTGTTTATAGTATGGATGGAACTGTTTCATCAGCAGTTTGGTGTGTGAGCTGGGAGAGCTAACTAGTGATAAGCTGGTGTAGGAGGCCAGGGTGGGGGGGCAGAGAAGATGGTATGGGTTGCCACAGGTCCACCTTGGTGATGTGGTAACACCCACTCCATTCCAGTTGGACCCTGGCTTGGTAGAACAGTTGGTGTTACTCAAGGTCAACCTCGCCCTGCTGGGCTACCCTGAGCTGGATGTTGAGCTGGGCAAGTGATTGGCCCATGGTTGACCCATGGTGCTGGTCCCCTGCTTGGCAATAGCTTCCACTCATCCCTCCCCCCTTCCTCCTTCAGCTGTGCCATGACACAGCATGCCCGCTAGTGCTGTGACTTGACAACTGGATACTCACCCCTACTGGCATAATCTGAAGCTGAACAAGCTCCTGGTTCCACCTGACCACAGCACTTGTAGGGCCATGGTCGCACACACAAACACTTGGTAGTTGTGTAGATTTGTAAATGTGTATATTTGTCAGTATATAAATTTTTGAATGTGTACATAGGTGACTGGTGGGAGGCAGCAGTGTGGACTTTAAAAATGTGGATCTCTGGAAATCCACGTCATGTGTGGCCTCCACTGGAACCCACCTCTGAGCCAGACTTTCCTATCCTTTTAATTTATTTAGGCTCCACTCTCTTTCCCATCATCAGTCAGCATTGCCGCCATTGCTCAGCCTCATTAGCAGCCTGCCTTTTCTCCTGCATTTCCAGCCACCCCCCACTTTTTTTTCTGCCTGTACAAGCAGCCAGCCTCACCAGCCCAAGAGCCCTGGCTAGTGGCCAACTGTGGCCAGCCAGCAGCCACCACCACCCTAGATTTTCCAAAGTTGTTTGAGGCTTTTGCCCCTTCTGAAGAAGAGGAAGACTGACCAGACCCACAGAAGTTGATTACAGAGACCCAGCATTGGAGAAGCTTTCAGAATGAGTGAGAGTACCCATTTATAATTTTAACACTCACACACACACACACACACACACACACACACACACACACGTCTCTAGTCTTGAATTGTGTATTTGGGTTTTTTTCCTGTTTGGAGGGAGATTTTGGTTCTCAACTGAATTTAAAAAATTGTGTGCTATTTAGAATAAGTTTAAATAGGGGTTCTGTAGTGTTTAGCTTTAGAGTTTAAATAGGGGTCCCCATTAGCTAGCTAGTAGGTGGTTAGAGGTTAGCATTTTGATTTTAAAACATAATTCTTTTTCCCCCTTCCATGTAACTTTTTTTTTTTTGCATTTTTTTAAGAAGCCTGTCCTTCCCTCCAGTGCCCTAATATATAGTATTAATAGTATTGCTATAGTATTCTCTGCCCAGCCTAGGCTCTGCAGTGGTGTTTTTGTGTGTGTGTGTGTTTTTAAAAACAGAAGCCTGACCCAGTGGTCCTCTCTCTGTGCATCTTCTCTGCCTTCCCGTTCTCTAGTCTGTGGTGCTGCTGATCTAGCCTCCTAGCCAAGATATTTAATTTGTATCTTCTTCATTGTTTGGGCCCATATCCCTAGTTACATTGTAACTATCTGCTGCTATTGACATTGTATCAATCCAATCTTATCTGTACTCCTCCTAGTAGTTATTGACACATTGTTCTATTTGTATCTGTATCTTGTTACAAATTCCCATCCCTGAATCCCTCCCTAGTAGCCTATATGTCTCTATTCTACTGCCAGTGCTGCTGCCCCTACAGCAGGGATGGGGAACCTTGGCCCTCCAGCTGTTTTTGAACTACAACTCCCACCATCCCCAGCCATTGTGGCTGGGGATGGTGGACGCTGTAGTTCAAAAACAGCTGGAGGGCCAAGGTTCCCCATCCCTGCCCTACAGGCAGGCACCATTGAGTGAGTGGGCATTCCAGCCACCCACCCCAACTGCTGCCTTAAAGAAAGCAAAGCAGCAGCTACCAGCAGCACCACCACCACCACCACACTCAGTGCTGAAGTCAGCCCAGCCCCTGTTCTTGGTCCTTCTTCCAACTGAGTATCCCCTGCCCTGAGACACTGACCCCCACCCCACTCTGCCTCTTGCCCCCAATCCTTTCAAAAAAAGTTTTTTCCCCTAAGTCAGGGTTTTAAAAAGAAGTCCCAAAAGAGATGTCTGGGAGGTCTGGAAGAGGGATGCCAGTTAGGGGAGGATTTTTTCCCTGCTGGTCATGGTAGTGGGCAGCAAGAGGGGCCTATTTCCCAAGTCATCCCCGCCCCTGCTTTGGCATGCAAGCTGGACTTCTCTAGTCTGCCTGGCCCAATGCCAGGGCCTGCAGCTGGGCAGGAGTTAGGGGGGAGGGTCTCCCCTGCCAAAGAAGAAGAAGTTCTTCATGTGGTAGATGTGGAGGTGGTTCAGGTGCAGTCAGCTGCTGGTCCAGCCAGATCCACCTTGCCCTCCTCCCCGCTGGTCCCTGTGGGAGGGTGGGGGCCCCAAGGTTGTGTCTGAGGAGGCCCAGGAGGAAGCCCCTGTGTTTCCTGTCCCTGGGACTTCCCAGACCAGCTCTGAGGGCAGTGGTGGTGGCATGCCCCAGAAGGAACCAGCAAAAGTGCCACCACCCAAGTGGCCAAATGTCGCTGGAGAGTAGGGATGTTCGGTTCAGATCCAAACCGGTTCGTTCCGAACCGGTTCGGATTTGGAGGTTCGAATCCAGACCAAATCGGGCCCCTTCGGTCTGGATCCGAACCGGTTCGGATGTCCCATGACCTTCAATAGACTGTATAGAGTGTTTATTTTAAGTTTAGAGTGTGTCCTCCATTTTGTGGCTCCTTTCTGAAACTTTTGCTCCTGGCATCCATTTTGTGAGGCTGTTTTCAGGCATTGCATTGGCTGTGCTATTGATCCTTTGATTGGCCAGAATGAGTCCTTTGCTCTGTTAGGCTGCTTGGCTGTTGTACTGTTGAGAGCTGGCACCCTGTTGGCCGTGGGGGGAGTGCAAAGGTGGGGGCTCTCAAAGGAGGGAATTTCAAACCTGCTATATAAACCCAAGCCTCTTGCCTAGAAACTTCTCTTGGCTGCAGTTGTGGGATCATCTCTGAGACCTTGCTTGCTCCTTGCTGCTGGTGTCTGCTGTGTGAGTCCCTGACTGTCTCCTGTCTCCTGTGTCTTTGTGTTGTTGTTGTTGTGCTACCGTCTAATCTTTTGTCCACCTGCCCTCTCTGTGACTCTCTGTGTGTCTCTGTCTTTCTCTTTTTACCTACTTTACTTTTTTCTTAAGTTTCCCCAAATTTCCCTGTTTCTTTGTCTGTCCTGCTATCCTCCCCCCCTCCCCCTTTCCCTTCTCCCTTGGGCCTCCCCCCCCCACTCCCCCCCAATGCATTCATTGCTTTAAAAGTTATATTTATTATTATTGCTCTTTGTGTGCCTTGCCTTGTTTTTGTTCAACTTTTTGATTTTCATTGCATATGATTCCATTGGTTTCATTTATATATTGCTTGCTGCTTGGTTGATTGCATTGCTTTAATTGTTAACTGGTACTTGCATTTTGTTTGTTGCTGCCCTGCCTGAGTCCCCCCCCCCCCCCCGAGAGGATTCTGTTGTTATCATAGCCAATTCTTGTTGTTATCCCATATAATCAATTTTGGTTCTCTTTTGGTGGTTGGTTGTGTGCTCCTCCAGTCCTCCCCCCCCATTGCCCAATTTGCTTTTGCTTGATATTGGTTTTCATTCTGTGTGTTCAACTTGTGCATTTTGTTGATTGTTCAGATTATTGCTCCTTGTTCTGTGTGGCCCCCCTGCTCCTAACTTGCCCCTCCCATCCTGAAACCCAAACCCACACCACCCCAGTTTCTCCCCCTTCCCATCCAGCCTTCTCCCCATCGCTGCTGCCCGCCCAAGTTCAGTTTTGTTGGTGCCGAGTGCTGCAGACTTGCTTTTTGCAGTCCATATTATTTATTACAGCAATTGTTTCATTGTCTGTTTGCTTTTAGTGGGCCTTTTTGTTTGGTCCCCCCCCCCCAAGATTCTGCTGCTGGTTTATTATTATTCATTCATTGCTTTAAATTGGGTTTTAAACTTTTTGGCTTGTGATATATATTGATTGATTTGCTTCCCCTCCCCTTCTGTGTGGCCCTGCCTGGTCCCCCCACCCTCCCTCCCACCCACAAGACTCCTCCAGTCCCCACCCAGCCCAGTTTCTCCCCCCTCATCCACATCCAGGCTTCTCCCCATTCCTGCTGCCTGCCTGAGTCCAGTTTTCTGCGGGCAGACCTATAGTTTGTTTTTTTTGGTTGCAAATCAGTTTGTTGTTTTTTTGTTTGTTTTTTTTTGGTCTTCTTGCCTCTCCTTGGTCCCTTGGTGGTTGTTTGAGTTGGTTGGTTCCCCCTCTCTCCCCCCACCCCCGAGATTCTGCTGGTTTTGGTTTATTATTACTCATTGGTTTAAAATTGGGTTTTAAACTTTTTGGTTTGTGTGTGATATATATTGATTGATCTTGATTTATTTGCTCCCCCTCCCCTTCTGTGTGGCCCTGCCTGTTCTACTTTTTCATTTGCTGTTTGTTGCCCCCTCCCCTTCCCCCCAACACCCCAGACTTGCTACACACACACTAACCCCCCAGAAACACACACCCTCCAGTCACTCTCTTCTTGCCCCTGACTCCCTCTACATACCCCAGACTTCCTACACACACACTAACCCCCCAGAAACACACACCCTCCGGTCCCTCCTCTTGGGACCGCTGCTGCTGCTGTCCTCCCCCCACAACTGAATCCCCCATCCCTGCTGCGCTCCTCCTCTCTTCCTTCTCCTTCTCCCTCTCTCTTTTCTCTTTGTCTCTCGCTCCCGCCTCTCTCTCTCCCTCCTCCCCTTCACTTCTTCCACTTCCTCCCACAGCTGCAGCCACACAGTAGCCTACCTCTGACCCTCACCTGGCTGCCATCCGTTTTTTTTTCCCTTTTGAAAGTTTTTCGTTGACTTCATTTGTCTCTGCTTGGGGGTGAGTTGAGCGACACAAAAAGTGTTGTCTCCTCACTTCTGCCCCTCCATCGTTGACCTACCCCAGTTGCCTGTGCCTCGTGCGGCCACCCTGCCTGTGTCCCAGCCCAGGGTGGCTGGCTGGCGGCGGCGTATCCGTGAGCAGCAGGAGAAGGACCAGAAGAAGAGGGGTTAGTGCGTGTGCAATTGTGCACCTTTTGTTGCCCCCTTTCTCTCCCTAGTTGGTGGTTTTAAATAGGGACACCCCTATTTTGAAACGCATTTGGGTGTGGGGAGGAGGGAAGGACCCTTGGAGATGTACTGTTGTAACCTGTGTCTTGCTCAATGAAGAAAAAAATTGCTGCTGTGTGTTGCGTTGCATTGCATGCGTCTTGCAGTTGGTTTTTTAACAGGTGCCTTCCATAGTGTTTCCTTGCCTCTGGGGCAGAGATGGGTGGGTTCTGATGCTGATCTCATGCTGTGCCAATGCCATTCCAGAGTGTTTCCTTGCCTCTGGGGCAGAGATGGGTGGGTTCCGATGCTGATCTCATGCTGTGCCAATGCACATATATGATGATGATGTTCCATCCATGATGCTGCCATCAGTGTTTGCTGCTGCTTGCTTGCCATGGCATTGGGCGGGCAGAGTCACAGTGGGTGGGTTCCATTCTGTGAAAGTGAGACTGGGTTCTGGTTTGGGTTGTGTGAAATTTAAAGTCGCACTAAATAGGCTGCATTGAGGTTCATGATGCTCCCCCACCTCCCCCCCACCCCCCAGAACCATACCACACTGTTTTTCAATTCACTAAATAAGGGTTTCCTCCTTTGATCTGCAGGTTCCCAAGCTTTGACTGCGTCCCTCCCCCCTCCCCCAGTAGGTGCTGTGCCCTCCCTCCATCCATTCTCCCCAAAAATAATAAAAAGACCTGCCACCCACACCACAACTACTCCACCCAACTGCCCGTGCCACCCACACCAGGGGTCCACCCTTTAATCCCCAATTTTTTTTAAAAAAAACAACTTCCAGCCCCATCTCCCCAATTGGCTTGACACCCAAATTCTAAAAGGTCACCTTCCCCCTCACTTCAATTGGCTCCCCCCCCATAAAAAAGTCTTCCTTTCCCCCCTAATTGGCTTACTTTTTCAAAACAGACTTCCCCCCCGCCGGCTCCCAATCGATTGGGGTTTTTTTGCCCCTTCCAACCCCCTCCAAATTATTTTTTTGCCCCTTTCTGGCCTTACTCTTAAAGTCTCCCTCCCTACTCCTAGATAACAACTAGGATGCCTGGCAAAGGCGATCGCCATGTTCCGGCCAGGCCTTCCGCTAGCTTGCCAGGCAGAGGACGTGGGAGAGGCCAGGTGCAGGGTGGGCCTGTGGCATGGAGAGGGAGAGGACGCGGGGAGCCTGAGGACACCCCGCTCCTCCCCATTGGGCAAATCTTGTCCCGGGCTCCGAGTTCTGTCTGCAGGATGAATTTGCCCACGCCGCCTGCTGCCGGCAATTGCGGCAGAGGCGTTAGGGCTGTGGCGGGTCCCTCCTCGGCGCGGCACCAGGTGCTGCTGAGGTACCACCTGTTGTTGTGGTGGAGACGACTGAGGGTGTGGAAGAGCAGGAAGAGGGCGGTGAGGACTGTGAAGCCAGGTTCTCCCTCCCTCTGAGGCCCCTTCCCCCAGCCCTTTCGCCACTCAGTGGGGCCCCCCCTCGTGAAGCCCGACACTCTGGTGGGGAGCGGTCTGGCGAGGTGGTGGAGGAGAGGCCTGCCTCTCTGATGCCAGTTGAGCCGGGCCCTTCCTCTGGTGTGGAAGGCGGAAGGGGCGGGTTGGGTGGCAGCAGTGGGCAGGCAGCGGTGGCTGCCCCCCCACCTAGGACTGCAGCCACCCTGCAAGAAACGGCCTAGGACAGCGCCCAGGGTGCAGGAGGCCAAGGTCAGTGGTGTATGGGCGCATTTTGAGGTCCCTCAAGATGCCCCATTCCATGCCCGCTGTGTCCACTGCAGGATGCAGGTCAGCCATGGAACGAACCCTGGGCACCTGGGTACGACGCCTATGTGGAGACACATAGAGCGTCACCACCCAGGTCTCAGGGGACAGGCTGGCAGCGCTAGTGCGCCTTGTGCATCTGCCACTAGGGTGGGCAGCGGCAGTGTGCCAGCCAAAAGGCAGGCTACACTGCCAGTCCAGCGGTGGACGCAGTCCTCGGGCAGCCAGCGTATTGTTCGCGTGGACCATCATCACCTCACCCGCCTCATAGGGGAGATGATTTCCACCGATGACCAACCTTTTCAGGTGGTCGAGGACAACGGCTTCTGCCGGATTCTCCAATACCTGGTGCCCGAATATGTCATCCCCTCAAGGACCACGTTCAGCTGGAACGTGGTCCCCTCCCTGTACCGCAAGTGCAGGGAGCTCGTGTCGGCCGAGCTGCGTGCAGCTCCGGCCGGCACCAGCATGCATTTCACGACTGACCTATGGACCAGTGTCAGTGGGATGCACGCTGCTTTCCTGGCCCTTACTGCCCACTGGTGGGGACCGGAGAGTGAGGGGACCTCCTTGGGCGATGCTTCCGGGTCCTGCGTGGCTCCCGATGCACTACGGCACAGGTGGGCTGTCCTGCATGTGGAGACGATGGACACAAGGCACACCAAGGAGGAGGTGGTGGCCGTACTCGACCACCAGATAGAGGAGTGGATTGGCGGGTTTCCACACCTCTCTAGGGGATTCATTGTCACTGACAATGGATCAAACATTACCGCCGCTGTCGAGTCGGTCATGGGCTGTGTGAACATACGGTCTATGGCACACACGCTCCATCTGACTGTCAGGGACGCCCTCGGCCTTAAGGAGCTGAAGGTGTCCCAGGAGAAGGGCTGCCCACTCCTAGGTGCTGCTGCTGCCACGGCCACGCTTGTGGAGAAGTCTCGCAAGCTGGCCGCCCACTTCCACCGCAGCGAGAAGTCCAGGAGACTGCTTCGCCACAAGCAGGATGACCTTGGGCTTCCTCGCCATCTCATCCCTACGGATGTTGAGACGCGGTTGAACTCCACCTTCCTCCTGTTCCAGCGCCTGTTGGAGCAGGAGAGAGCCCTTGTCGCCCTGGCGAGGGACGAGTCCTTGGACGTCTGTGACCACTCGAACGCAGAGTGGAAGCAGATGTCTGAGGCGGTGTCGGCACTCGAGCCCTTCCAGCTTGCCACGAAGGGCTTGTGTGGCGACACCACTCCCTTGAGCCAGGTGCTGCCCACAGCTATGGGTCTGGATAAGCTGATGGGTGAACTCCAGATTTCTCTGACCACGCCAGAGGGTCGTGCTCTGGCTGGGAGGCTGAAGTCTGGGGTTGACAGGTGGCTCGTTGGTGCGCTGGGAGACAGGGAGGAGTATGTCCTCGCTTGTCTCTGTAACCCAGCCATCAAGGGCAATGCCATGAGTGCCGGCGACTTGCCCGGGTGGAGGGATATCCTGGTCAAGAAGGTTAGGGAGGAGGAGGCCGCTAGGGCCCGCAGAGACCAGGATGTTGGTAGTGGTGCGGGGGCGGCCCCCGTGGCCCAACCCGCACCCAGCAGCAGCATGGGCGGTCAGCCGGCGTCAGCTTCCCCTTCCCCTCCCTCTTCCCAGTCCAGCAGCGCGGCATCCCAGGCAGCGCCATCACAGCAGCCATTTGCTCCCGACTCGAAATCCGAAATGAAACAGGGATGATTTAGGGGGTCAGATTTAGACCTGAAACAAAATGGGGGTGTTTCCATTTGGGTATAAATCAAAACACAAAAATCATTTCATGCACATCCCTACTGCCTTGCGCCGTCTTGCTAGGTCTTGTTTATTTGTGGCTGTTGTAGTTTGTGCTGTTTGGTTTAGTTCTCTTGGTTTTGCAGCTTTGTGGGCAAAGCAGCAGGTCTGTCTCTGTGGTGGTTTTTTTGGTTTTCAGCTTGGTGTCTTTTTAGTTGTGTCACTGCCTGTTGGTTCTGCAGCCTGCTAGGGGCAAAAAACCAGGGTGGGTGGTAGGCACCCATGGGTGCCAACTGCCACCCAAACCCCAAAGCAATCGGGCACTCCTGTGATTTCAAGTGATATTCAAAGAAATATTTTTTGCATTTCTTTCATAGGGGACAATGGTGATTTGAGGCAGCCCAGCTGCCCCCCCCCCCTTGGGGGTACCTTTGCACCACAAAGCAGGCGGGTAGACCGGGCCTCTGGCGATCGGCGTCCTTTACAGCACGCGCATGTGCACGCGCGCAAAGCTTCAGTATGCTGCAGGACTTCCTAGCGAGAGGAGCTCTGTTCAGGAGCTCCTCTCATTATTTACACAGCATCGGGTGAGGACTCGGGCGGGCGGGTGGCTGTGAGGGAGGGTGGGCGGGTGGGCGACGGCGGGGGCAGTGGTATTGGTAGTTTTTGGGCTAAATCTGATCGCGGTGGTGGGGGCGGCTGGTTTCCAGCGCCCCGTTATTCTGTTAAATACGGGCGCTGGAGGGGGCAAAGAGGCGGGAGGGGTAAGCAAGCCCTCCTGCCCTTGAAGACATACCCCCCACCCAGACCCGAACCAGCCAGGGCCGAACCGGTCCGGCAGTTCGGCCATTCTTTAGAATGGCCGCCGGACCGGTTCGGGCACACCCCTTCTCTCTCTCTCTCTCTCTCTCTCTCTCTCTCTCTCTCTCTCTCTCTCTCACACACACACACACACACACACACACACACACACACACACACACACCAAAGAATCCACTCTGATAGACTGTTAGTGGCCAGAAGGTCAGAAACTAAAAAATTCCATAGGAGGGGGACCATAAACCCCACTGGCTTGGGGTTCCCTGGGAGAAGTTGTGGCACAAGCTGCTGTATCCCCAAACTAACTTTGAGGTTCCCAGGCACCCCCAAGTGGGGGGAGGGCTGCTTCCAATCCCTATTATTCCCTATGGGAGAAATGCAAAAATTGGAAAAATCTTCAAAACATAATTAAATATCACAGGAGTATCAGATTGCTTTGAGGTTTGGGTTGGCACCTCTGGATGCCTACCACCCACCCTGGTTTTGTGCCCCTATGTTCTCTGCATAGGCAATAGTGGGCCAGTTCAAGTCTCCATTATATCCAATGTAGAACTTTTTAAACCGGTTCACATTCAAACCAAACCGGGGGGGAGGGGGGCAGTTGAGCAAAACCAAAACTGAACCTGCTTCCCTGGTTCAAATTGGATTTGAATTTGAACCAAATAGGCCAAACCAGTTTTGTGCACATCCCTAGAGCTAACCTATACTCTATAATTCTTTGTCCCAGGAGACCTGGTTGACCTCCCCTCTTTCTGCATTTGGGTGCCAGGTGAAATTCAAGTTTGCATTTGGTCAGAATCTCTGAAAATGTGTAGTTGCTTAAATTTATATATCTACTATGTTGTTATGTTGGTGCTCTGATGTTTTGTTTATAACTTTTATATTTATTTTTAATGCTGGGAGACATATGCTTTGATAGGTTTTGACCCTAAACCCCCTCAGTGGTAACTATGAGACATTGCGGTTGAGAGCTGATGCTGTCAGGGTCCTAGCTCCAACACCATCTCCCCCATAATGAAGTAGAAAAATGAGAAATTTTAATAAAGGGCAAAAAAGCTTTAGCTTCTGCTAGAGATTTGAGGGGGAGAGAATGATGCAAGATCCTGGCCTGGGACCACCAGAAAGCCTGCTGCCCTTGCCACCCATGAGGGACTGTAGGCACAATGTCAAGCCTATCCACCAAAAACTTTCTTTGTTAAATAATGTTAAATTATGCACCCAGTTTCTTCATTTGTGCAATGCTATTGTGGAATGAAGAACGCAACCCATAAAATTCTTAGGGAGTGCTGCAACAGACATACTATCCTTCAAAGCCCTATCATGGGTTCTTCTGGATTTGAGATTGGCAAAGAATTTCTCTCTGGGAGGTAGAAATGAAGATGGACAAAATATATTTTCTGATATGCATTAGAAAGGTGAAAAATGTAAGCCCTCATTTTAACTGATAAATACATTATTGTATCTGTCATGTGATCTACGTATATTGTCTTGTGGGTCTGTTTAGTTGTCTCTAATAAGGCAATATTTTTACTATACCATAAGACTGATTTTATATTACTCACTGTGTTAAATTGTATCCAATTATTTGCATAACATACAAATTTACATAGGAGCTTTACATAGGAATTTGTCTTAATTCCAGCAAATATTCTCATTTTTAGGACTATAGATTATTATGGCCTTTCTGTACTCTTTTGTTCCAGAAGAAAACTGTTTTTGTCTTCTGCTCTTGATTTTGTCATTTTTATTATCTTCACTAACACATTAATGAAAGTCAGATTAACAGAATATTCTTTTATTTGTATTCACTTTCCTGAAAACTTGCCTTTGATCTGCATTGAATTGCACTAATGATTTTGTCACAAACAAAATAATATTATGCTGTTAGCAGATTTAAATGCTAATAACTCACGACTGATCAAACCACACAATATAAAGTCATGGCATAGTGCTAATACATGTATTAAACATTAAGGGATCTAATTAATGAATATTGTATCAGAATCTTAGATGAATAATGACTCAACAGTCTTGAAGAAACAGGTCATTAATAAAGTGTGCATGCAGTTTGATGAACTTGGAAGAAATTTTCAACATTAAAGTCACTATCTAGGGACAAAATTAGGGCTGAACCAGACTAGTGGTTGGAGATCCATGAGCAGATCTCTACCTCTTTAAATTTCTTTCAAAAACTAGCTATGCTTGGGGAAGAATTGCATTGGGATTGCAGGACTGGGGGCAGGGCAATCCTTTCCCACAAACTGTTTGGCCAGTATAAATTTGCCCTGCAACAGAAAGCATTTATACCAATATGTTTTTCTCTAACAGGGTAAACAGCAGCTGAGGATGATTTTCATCAGGAAATTGGCACTGGCAGAAAGTGTTCAACTCTTCCCTCCCCAGCACCACCATTTCAATGCCATTTGGGGTTCCCTAAACAGCTAGTTTTTAAAGATTGCCAACTTCTCAGCTAGCTCAGCCCTGAGCGGTAGATTCTCTGCACCATTTGAGTTAATGAGTTGAACTCTACTAATCCATGCATTTTTAATTGAAAAATTGGATGTTTCCAGTTTTAGATGAGCTAAAATGAAGAGATGTTAATTACATTCGACTTCCTTTTAAGCAAGTGTGCTTAGGATTACAGCCTCAGACACCTGTTGAATATGATTTCAACAGGTGTCTGAGGCTATGACCCTAAGTACACTTGTCTGGAAGTAAGGTCCATTGAAATCCATAGCCCTAATTTATACATTATATTCAATGGACATACAATTGTGCACTTTGATCTCTGTGCAAGCCTTTGAAGGGGCCTATACCTAGGTTCACTTTTTAAACAAATGCATACACAGTCCTTCACACAGACACCGGTGCACACATAAACGTAGTGGCTAAATAGGACTTATGTTTCCATATCTATCAGGATTTGAACTGAGAACTTCCTGATCTGTGCCCTAATGGGGTAAACCACTTCAGGCTATCACACCTGAAATTTCTCTAAAGCAAAATTTCTCTACAGCAGTTCAGGATTCCTCCCAAGGAGACACATCAGAAAGGCTTCTCAGTTCCTCCACATCCCTGGTCAGAACACTGGGGAAAAGAAGAGGCTTTCGAAGAACATTTTGCAGAAGTTTCCTGGGACATCAACTTCATGCATGATAGTCAAACCAGATAAGATGTTAATTGCAGCATTGCTGCTTACATCTTTTCCCTTTCCTTAAAATAGCAGCTTGGACACATGATCAGAATTGGGGCTGTAGTATGCGGGGGGGGGGGGGTGTAACCATTTTGCCTTACACTATGGTCTCAGCAAAAATGCTTCCTCCCAAAGCTGCTATAACCCCTTGGTAAGAACCTTCCTTTGGGACCAAAAGAAGCTTCCCTTCAGGGTAAGTTATAGCAGCTTCTGAAAAGGGGAAGTTTTAATCAAGAAAGTGTTAAATGCCCCCTTCCTATGCATCATGGTCCCAGTACTGATCAGGCCCTCCCAGCGAGGCTATTTTCAAAAAGAAAAGGGAAACCACATGCGGTAATGATGCTATTGGTTTGACGGCAAGGCTGAATCTAGTTTGGCCCTGGAGTTGTCTGTTACTGAATCTAGAGGATGGATTCTGCTCTATGATTTCCAAAAGATTCAGAATGAAAACAAAGATAAGATCACCTCCTAAGCTGAAAAATAAACCAAAGGACCAGATATATTAAAAAGGTTATTACAAAATCTAATATGTAATCATATTTTTTTAAAAATGTAAACCACAAGGTTACAAAGTCAGTCTTAGTCATAAAAATTATAAGGACAGCACCTGCATTCTAGTAAAATGCAGCTGGAAAATGTGTAAATTGTAACACAGTCTGCAGACAGCCAGTGATATGGGCTTTCTGGACATTTTTGAAGTGGAAAAGTTCCCCATGCACATTTTGTCTCCTCTGCATAAAATTTTTATAAGAATTTATCTTCAATAAAAATTTTCCCCAACACTGTAAGTAGATTGTGAGAGATCTGATTTGTTATGTTATTTCCAGTTGTATGGCCTGGAAATGTTTCCACCAAAGAAAAATTTGTGGGGGGAAATTTGCTTAATTGTGAGCATAGTCACCGTTCCTGACCAGCCCCTACAATCATTATTGGATGGTGACATTATTTCCCTATCAAGTTGTTGCTTCAAAGAACTGTAAACACTTGGAGTGCTTCAGGAAATTTGAGATTTGTCATAGCCCCAAAATTTTATAGGCTCAAGTAGCTGGAGAGCGCCAAACTAATACTTGTTGGCTAGTAAGATCAGTGGCGTAACTAGGGAAAACGGCGCCCAGGGCAAGCACTGAAATTGCGCCTCCCCCGCCACACCATTTGAGAATGCCCAGTGGCCATTTTGTTTTTGGTGGCCATTTTTTTTAATTATTTAATTTTAAGAAATTGCGCCCCCTCTTCAAGTGGCGCCTGGGGCACGTGCCCCCCCTGCCCCCCTATAGATACGCCCCTGAGTAAGATATTATCTAGCTCCAAAAGAGCATCTTCTCAGCCAGGCTCTAGCCCCAGCACTCTAGGAATTTAGCCCAATCTCTCCCTCATCCCACTCTGCCTTGCAGGCTTCCTGTGTTGGGTCCCCAGATATTGAGTCCCTCAGCCGTAATGGCCCTTGGGATGATGGGCGTTGTATTCCAACAAAATCTGGGAACTCCACTCTGCCTTGCACAATGAGGTGCTGTTATTGATCAGGCCTCCCACCCAGCTTTTGATTCACTGTACCCTTGGACTGTCTATCTCCTGCCTGGATCCTTTGCATTGTGCTCTCGCTTTCTTGCTTCCCTGTAGCCCCAGTCCTACTTTCTGTCCTTTTGCTGATTTTGAGCAGCAATAGCAGATGCAACAAGCTGGCACTGGGAAAGGGACGTCTTTTCTTCCCCATCTGCTGCCGTTGCTGCGCTAAGAATGCTGCCCTTGCAGTATGAGACCCTAGTTGGCTGCCTATGGTTGCCTCAAGGTAAGGCCAGCACTGTTAGCATTTTCTGGAATTATTGCAGAACACAATTAAGAAAAATGGTAATAAGGAATAAATGCAAATGAGAATGAAGCACAAGGTGCATCTCTAATTATCCTAATTTGTCCTGGTTTCTTCCCAAGTTCCCAGTGGAAAAACAGACCCCACTTTCTACTAGGAGCAGCAGTGACAGGAAATACAAGCTTACTCATTATGCTTGGTATATGTTTGAAGACACTCTGCAGGCTGCAAAATCAGTGCCATCTATTTTCGCATTACTCTGGTTTTTCTTTTTTTGTCAGGGCTCATGGTCTGTTTGCTGAAAAATGCATATATGCTAGAAAATGAAATCAAGCATGCATATTTTTACAATAGCCATTCCTGAATGTATTTTATTTTGACAATTCACTTCCTCCAATTCAGTTGCACTTCATCCTGTTTTCATCTGCATCTGACCAGGCTTTAAAACGATATTAAGTATTTTTCATTCCATTTTGTTCTATTTTTCTAATCCAGAGTTTTAATATGATATCATAGATAATTGCCACACACATCATACAAATTGAAACTCTTTCCAGAAAGAGCCTGTTCAGTTATATTTGCTATTGCTTGGGTCTCATTTTATCAGAGAACATGTATTTTTTGTTATGGGGAGAATAATTTGTTATGGGTTGCCCAGAGAATAATTTGTTATGGGTTGCCCAGAGAATAATTTGTTATGGGTTGGCTAAAAAATAAAGTTTATTATTATTATTTATTATTAAATCATATCAAATGAGGGAGGTATCTTATAGATACTAGATTAAGAAGTGCTGCCTAAACTTTAGCTCAGTTGGATCCAGGAGCTTCTTAGAGCTGTCCACAATTAGGATGAAACGATATATGAAATTTTAAGAGGTAGTTTAGAGCTCAGCTTTGGTTGTAAGATATGCCCTATTCACTTGTAAGGAAGAAGAACCAAGGTCCAATGGGTGCACGGTTCTGCCCCCAACCCCTGCACTGACCTGTCCACGTTCAGACAAAACAGACAGGAACCGAACTGCAGTCAAGGAGACTACAGAGAGGAGGGGGAACTAGCTGTGTGGGCTTCCTTCTGGCATGTAGGACAACCCAGGTAGCCAATCACAGCTGGAGAGAGGGAGGAGCTTCCTCTCTCAACTCCAGTTACAGCCAATGCAGCCTGAAGTTCAGCATTCCAATGTACCACAGCCGGCTGCAAACATCAGATAGGATCAGATAAATTAACTACAACCCAAGGTTTCAATTGGGAGTTTTGGAAGGGAAACTCCAAATTGGGGCACTTTTCAGAAAGCATTTCACTAATTTCAACGTACAGGTTTGTCAGTCTCAGGCTCCTTTAACTCTGGTTTCCCATTATGTGCAAATGGGAACACAGAGATGTTTCAGACAAATGGCCTCCGTCATAGAAGAGCAGGCATATGGCTCCATTTTAGATGTATAATCCAGGTATGTGAAGAAACTATCTGAAAAAAAAATGTCCAATGTTTCTCCTTGGGAGGAAATTCTCTTAAGACTCCGCCCTGGAAGACCTGGGCAGCAAAGTATCTTCATAGGAAGCAGTAGTCTTGGGCCAAATTCATGTGTTTAAAAATTCCCATGCAAAGTAGCCCCATTCACTGCAACCATGTTGTGAAAGTAACTGATGAGCTGGGACATCAACATCCAGTCCCTTGGAGGTCCCACTTATGCTTCCCGAAAAGGATAAGTGAGGGACTTTTTTGAAGGAGTCCCATCATTTTTGAAGAAGAGAAAACATATGAATGGGACTTCCAGAGGATAGGCTGTTAGTGTGAGTGTCCATGCTTTGTTTTTCCCTGCTACGTGAGAGATTTTCAGACATAGGAACTCAGCCTCTGATTTTCACAGTACTTCAGCAATGTGGATGTAAAAAATAAATGGTGCCAGTTTGTGACTCTGAATTGTACCTGAACAGCATTCGTGGAACTCACTTCTATACACAGAGAATTATAGTACTAACACCTTAAATTAGATTACTTTGAAACCAATAGAGATTATTTATAAGTGCATGTCATCTGGCTAGCACCTTGGACCTCAACCCACTACCACAGAAGTCATTTCCCTTGCAAACAATGGGCCTTATTACCAAGTAATGTATTTAAGGCTGGGATGTTAAGTGTTGTGGGTCTTAGCCTCACTCATTACTGTTATTAATTATAATGTATTTCAATCTATACACTGAATCTGCTCTGGGGTCTGAGAAATCCTTTTTAAACACACACACACAGGCTCATGCTACTTGACTGATATTGCATATTTGTGCAGTCTATTTTTCTGGGCAATCTATTTTTGGCATAATGGAAAAGGAGAAGTAGACTGATGGGAGGTGAATGCTTGGCAGTTGCAGATACAATCTCACAATCAATATTCTAGTCATGAACAATCTGCCAAAATGCAGTAAAAACAAGGATGCACAGCTTTGTGTTATTTTGGTATGAACTAGGACTTTCAAAAGCAGCCTAAGGGGGCAGGAACACCAACTCCCAGTGAATTCCAATAAGATCATGGCACTTAATCCACTTAAATTTTAAAAAGCAAAATGCTCAAAATATTCTTTCTTCTTCTAACTCCGATATATTGTGATTTCCCTGTGTAAGGTTAGTCAAGACAGAAAGCTAAACCTGGGTGTGTGAAACATGGGCCCGCTTCATACATAATGCCAAACCGGAGTAGGTGTATCCACAGTTTCAGTTTGAAACTCTGAATCATTCCACACACGTCTGTCAAACTGTGGCCTGCCAAAATCCAGTTACAGGAAAGGAGAGCCCCTCCCTGCTGCTCAGTCTGAGGCAGATCTCCAGCAAGCTCCATGGCCAGACTGTAGGCAAAGCATCACCACATCAGCAGTGTGGCTGTGATTGGCCGTGATCTCAGAGGGGGTGTGTTGAGTGCAATCATGTATTTTTAGAGGGCTCTACCCACCCTCACCATGGAAAGTCAATTTAAATGCCCTTCCATGCCCTTCCATGCCATGCCATGGCAGCAATTATTCTGCAAGTGATGGCACTGCCAGCCCCAAGGAGCCCCGCACCATTATAGTCCCACACAAGCACGAATTCTGGGGGATTGAGGTGCAGGGGGTTGTTACAAGGGAGGGGAGGGGGACATGGGGATGTTGTAGGGGATGTTGTAGGAGAGGATAGGGCAAAAGATGCTGGGGGGGTTCTGTCCCACCATAACCTGGGAAGATGTAGTGAGGGGTAACCCCAGCTGGAACATGGTTTGATGTTGGCAGTCACCAAGACTATGACAGCAGTTGCCCAAGTACCCATCCCTGCAGCTTTCCTACATAGAGCATCCAGGCTCCATGTTGAGTCCTCAAATTCTGCCACCCGTAGTGTGTCCTCTTCTTTCTCCTCCCAGATGGCTCTTCTCATGAGTAAGCCTAGGGACTGATAACCCAGAAGAAGAAAGGGCTGGGCCCTGCTTCCCCAACCTTTCAGATAGACAGACAGACGACAGACAGACAGATAGATAGATATATGGAACTTGGCTGCTCAAGAATCCCTGCCTGCTGCTGCCTTTTGGAACCAACCCCGGGCATCGCCTCTGCCCTTTGCTCCCCTCCTGGTGCTGTGATGGGGTACCCTGCTTATGTTGCCACTTAAGTGCTTGTGCTTGCATGCATACATCGCTGTCACTTCCTTATCGGGGAGCAAAGAACTTAGTGCCCGTCCTGTTATCCTGTCCCTTTTCTCTCCTGCTTGCCATCTGGGAGGGGCAAGGGACAGAGTTGGTACAGAGAATGCCCACTGAGAGTATGGCAAGGCTGCAATGGGGCGTCACGGCATCCCTGCTGCCTGGCAACTCCATAGCTGCTTAGCTAACAGGAGAGGTGAGGTTGGTTCTCTGAGAGGCAGCCAGCACTGGAGTCATGGAGCAGCCACATCCTTGGGCAGGTCTGTGTCACCACTTCTATGATTGCAGTTTTGAAATTAGCACCAAACCATGGTTATGGCAGCATCAAGAGTTGGATGTAATGCTCAGTGGCCAAACCTCAGGTCTTGGCAGCAAACCTTTGTGCAAACCGAAGGTTTAAATTGGAGTTTGGCAAGGCAAACTGGAGGTTGCTTTCAGCCCCCAAACATGGTTTTGCATGTTTGGACATACTGCAGTTCCAACCCCTGCCCCATTTACCTCCAGTTTGGCATTATGTATGAGCCTGGTCATGGAATCAAATGCACTGCCATTGACTTCTGAATGAACTTCAGTTACTTTCTGTTCAGTGTGATCCTAAGCATGTTTACTAAGTACTAAGTGCTATTGAATTCAATGGGAGACTGCCTGGTGTGCCCTCAACTAGTGCAGGAAGGCATGTGCTCCTTCAAATGGATGTTGCCATTTGTACAGTGGGTACAATCAGTGGGCAAGCAGTCTGAGTGGCCAAAGTCTCATCTCATCACCCAGACCACTGAAGATATGATGACTATATATGACCAGCCATTTCAGGTGGTGCAGAACGCTGGCTTCTGGCGGCTGCTCCAACTGCTTGCCCCCAACTACAAAATTCCCTCACGCACCACTTTCGGCCAGTGGGTGATGCTCTCCCTGTACCGGACATTCAGGAATGTCATGTTAGGGCTACTCAAGTCAGCAAGGCCTGACACCAGTGTGCAATTCACTGCAGATCTGTGGACCAGCTGAAGTGGGGTGCACACTGCTTTGCTGACCCTCACGGTGCACTGGTGAGGGCAGGAGAGGGAGGGGACACCTTCTGTGGTGGCATGGCCAGCCCCTCCCAAAGGCCAGGTGGGCTGTGCTGCATGTGGAGCCGGTGTACAATGAACACATGGCAGATGAGTTGTCAGCAGTCATCGAATGATGGAGGAATGGCTGTCTGGCAGCCAAACCTTCGCCGAGGGTTCCTGGTCACAGACAATGAAGCCAACACATTGGGGGCAACCCGTCAGCTGCAATTTGTGTCCATCTGCTGTATGGCACATACTCTGCACCTGACCATGATGGATGTGCTTGGCCTTAAGGAAACTAAGGCTGGACAATGTCATGGCCGCCCCACTGAAAACCCTGCTGCTGCCATGGTGGCTATTGTGAAGAAGTGCCACAAGATAGCAGCCAACTTCTACCAGAGTAAAAAGACTAGGCAGATGCTCAGGGAGAGGCAGCGTAACCTCCACCTACCTGAACACCTGCTCAGGGAGAGGCTCCCAAACCAGATGTGTCACAGTCTGCCCATTAGTGCTGCTAACACATGCCAACATGCACTCACTCCCTCGCCATGGCCCAGGATGATGGTGGACTGGTGCCCTGAGGCCCAGCACCAATCGGAGGCTGTGGTGGAACAGGCATGAAGTTTGATGGAAGGAGAGCTGGTCTTATGGTAGCAAGCATGAATTGTCCACTCTACAAGGCAGGGTCCACCCTGGTTCCATTTGGTTCCATTTCCAGTGGGAGACAACATGTGAACACTGTAAGATATTCCCCTTAGGGGAAGGGACTGCTCTGGGAAGAGCACCTGCATGCTTGCAGGATGTTCCAGGTTCCTTCCCTGGCACCTCCAGATAGGGTTGAGAGAGACTCACTGCCAGTCTGTGTACTGTAGACAATTCTGGGCTAGACTGACCAATGGTCTGACTTGGTAGAAGGCAGCTTCCTATGTTCCTATGATTTTGTGTGGTTACTCTTAACTTTTTTGTGTTACTATTAACTTTTTCCCCTAACAGCACAGACACACCTGTACCCTTCAACTATGACCTGTGATGGTGGACTGGTGCCCTGACATGTGCCAGTCAGGCAAGCTGTCAACCAGGGCTCAACCAATCTGAGACCATGGCTTATTATCCAGACACCAAGAGAAGAAAGAATAATTCTTCTCAAGGAAATTTGTGGATTCCGCCCCCCCCCCCGCCCAAACACTGATTATAATTATGCTAGCTGTGCTATTGCTTGTGGCTTTAACTGTCTGGTTTTGCTGGATCTCAGATGGGCAAAGGCAGAACTTTGGTGTCTGCCTGCCTTCCTTGTGTTGTTGTGGTTTGGTCTGCGTGTGAGATGGTATTGTGGCAAGGAATGGACAGTGGCAGATCAGGAGGCTATTCCCACAACCAGCCAAAATTGGGCTAGGGGAGCCTAGTCCGATTTTGGCTGATGGTGGGAGCCACCGGGCTTGCAGGCGAGCGCAGTTGCCTCCCAACAGTTAACCTGCCAAACAACCCCTCCCCTTAAATCGGGTTTGCGGAGCGAGCACTCCACAAACCTGGTTTTTTCAATTGTGAGTAGCTGTGGCACGGCTCCACGCCACGGCTACTCATGAGTAGACCCCCGGAGGGGAGGCGAGAAGCCACCTCCCGGCTCTGGGGGTCTCTCCAGTATGCCCTGCTTCCGGAGTCTGCATGGTCCCCAAACTCCCCAGCCCCTGCCAGCTCCTACCCTGCTCGTGTGTTTCCCTGCAAACCCGGCAATAGCAGCTCTCACTCATCGTGAGACCCACCTCCAGGTCTCTTTACTTTGTGTAATATTTTCTTAGTGATTGCTGTGAGATTAGCTCCATGTCTGTCCTTGAGACTAACTTTTGCTTCACCCTAGGGATGACCTACTGGCCTAGAAAAAATTCAAAAATTCATTCAAAATTGCCTGATTGCCCAATTGTTTTGTGGGTTGGATAGTAGGTAGGAATTTGAACTGAACCATGGAAAATGGTCCTATGCACACCCCTAGCTGCTGTCTGTTGCCCACTGTTTTCTTGTGTCTTTCCTTTTTTAATAGAGAGGCCTTCAATGTTCTTTGTTCTTGAACATTATCAGAATTTATCATTGTTCTATCAAGTGTTATTATGTTCCACAGATCAGCTGGCAAAATAAATGGTAGTGGCAATGCAGTCTTTTTTGTTTGCAAGCATGTTATTAATGTTACCACTTTTCGAGTTTTAAAAAGGTTCCCCTTAAATGCTTGGGAGGAATTAAAGACTTCATCCATCTGTCTGCAATTCCTTCAATCAGATTTGGAGGGGAAAAAACCTGTTGGGGTGATTGGTGGACACTGTGGGAGGCTGGAGAGAGAGACTTTATACTATTTAGTAGGGTTGTGGTGTCGGTTCAACAGGCACGTTGGACCCGATATACCCTCTGTTGTGCATTAGCAGAATGAGTTGCACAGTGGCAGAAGGGACCCCTGAGAGCCGGAACTCTGACAAAATTCCTTCTTGCCATTGCAGAACTCTGACAGAATTCCAAAATGCCTGTTGGACCTCCCCCCTCCTCCCACCACCTCCCCCAGCCACCAGCCATTTCCCTAGCTGATAAAAATGCTTGTCTTTCACTGCAGCTGAAGATTTCCCCCCTGAAACTTCAATCCACAATGAAGCTAGCTCTTTTGCTCCAGAAGCAGGGGGGAGGGGAACCCCCTATAAAGGACCCACAGTGTCAGTGGGTCCCTGTAGGGGGTTGCCTCACTCCCAAGTTTCAAAACCACCCTGGAGCTAAGTCAGAGACAAATTCTCTCCGACTCAGCCAGTGGGGTGTGTGTGTGTGTGTGTGTGTGTGTGTGTGTGTGTGTGTTTTGAAGAATGGCATCCTGGAAATTGGGAGTTGGGGAGTGAGGCAACTCTCCATAAAGGACCCACAGAAAGTTCCTACAGGGAGCTGCTTTTCTCCCTAGTTTCCAGGATACAACCTAATCAGCATGGAGCTGAGCCAGATAAAACTCTGGTTTTTAGGGACTGCATGCTGGAAACTGGTGGATGGGAAAACAGGGCAAACCCTCACATGGGGGACCTTTCAACCCTGTCAGTCCATTTCATAGTGTTACCCCACTACCCGCCCTGAGCCTTTTGGAAGGGTGGTATAAAAATTTTAATAATAAATAAATAATACAATAATTATTATTGTATAATAATAATCCATCCCCTGATTCCCAGCATGCAGCCCCACAAAACTACCCCGAGAGCTATCAGAGAGAAATTCTCTCTGACTCAGTTGGGGGAGGGGGATTGAAGGGGATAGGGGAGGAAGACAACCTCCCCTGAGGTACCCTCTGACCCTATGGTGGATTGCCCTGCTCTCCCCCCTCCCAATTTATAACATTCAACCCTCAAAGTCACTCACAGAGTGCTAAAAAAATTGTCAGGAATTCTGACCCAGTTTGACAAAGCCAAAATTTTGAAGGGTTGGTCCTTCCAACAATTTCTCTTTCAGGTCCAGTTGTATCAGATTCAACATTTTCCATCATGCAGAGATGTCATATTTAGGCTCTACAGCCTATTGAGGGGCTTTCACAGTAACATTCTGGGGCTATTTTGGAAAGCACCTCCTGCAGGCCACTGTGTGATTATGAGAGTATGTCTCCCAGTGGATTTGCACATTTAAACTTTTAAATCTTGCAAGAAGTGAAATACTGATGCCATCCAGATTTCTGTCTTGTCTGGATTAAACTTCTAGAATAACGGCTTCCAGAGCTCTAACACAATACTATAATTTGTCCAATACAATAATTTGTATGTGAGATTTAAATTGCCTTTGAACCAAGCTCATATTCTGTTCCTCAGAAAAGACCAAGGAACAAGAGACGTCATTGCTGATGCATGCTAGATAATTGAGAAAGCCAAAGAAGTCAATATGTGCTTTATTGACTACAGAAAAGCCTTTGATTTCATCAACCATGTCAAGTTGTGGAATATCCTTAGGAAAATGGGCAGCCCGGAACATCTCATTGTTCTCATGAGAAACCTATACATAGGTCAGGAAGCCACAGTCCAGACAAAACATGGTGAAACAGACTGGTTCCAGATTGGCAAATGAGTAAAACAAGGCTGCTTCCTCCTTATTTATTCAATTTATATGCTGAACATATACTGAGAGAAGCTGGATTGGAAGAAGATGAGCGTAGTTTTAAAGTTGGAGGAAGAAACTTCAATAGCCTGCACTACACTGATGACACCACTCTGATAGCTGAGAATGCGGATGATCTGAAAGCTCTAGTAATGAAAGTCAAGGAGCACAGTGAAAAAATGGGACTATGACTAAATGTCAAGAAGACTAAACTAATGACAACAGGTACAGCAACCAGCCTCAAAATTGATAATGAAGACATTGAAGTTGTGGATAGCTTCTGCCTTTTAGTACGACCATCAGCAGTAAAGGATCCAGCAGTCAAGAAACACACCACAGACTAGCAGTTGGTAGGGTTGCAATGAAGGTCTTGGAAAGAATATTTAGATGCCGTGATATGTCTATACCTACCAAGTTTAGAATTGTTCAGACAATGGTTTTCCCTGTGACACTCTATGGATGCAAAAGCTGGACTTTGAAGAAGCAAGATAGAAAGATTATTGACACTTTTGAACTTTGGTGCTCGAGAAGACTTTGGAGAATACCATGGACAGCCAGGAAAGCAAACAAATGGATCTCCGAACAAATCAATCCAGAATTTTCACTTGAGGCACAAATGACCAGGCTCAAACTATCATACTTTGGACACATAATGTGAAGACCCAGCTCCCTTGAGAAGTGCATAATGCTGGGGAAAGTTGAAGGAAAGAGAAGAAGAGGACGACCACCAGCAAGGCGGATGAACTCGATTATGACAGCAATGAATGCACCACTGAGAGATCTTAAAGGCCAAGTTGAAGACAGATCATCCTGGAGAGAATCTATGTGATCGCTAAAAGTCTAAACCAACTTGACAGCACTTAATCAATTAATCAATCATATTACTAATATAAACATCTGAACATTTTTCATAGAGAAGAAAGGTATTTGTAATGCAAATGAGTATTTTGAATCTAGGTTTTATAGTCACAAAGCAAACTGAATGAAGGAAGAAACACTTTAATTTTCATGTGTGAAAACAACAAATGAAACAAATTGTGCATCTTTCCCCCATGTTTAGTGTTTAGCTTGTCAAAGATGAGCCAAATGCCTATCACTCCCTTCTAGAAGTTCTGTGTCCTACTACTATACACATGGGAACAGACTGTTTATTACTCAGTGATAATAAAGGAACACTCAGCATGTGTTCAGAACCACTTCTCTATGCCATGTTTATAGGTGTGAAGCAAAGAGTGAATGGAGTCCACCATAAATAGATTCCAAAATTTCACCAGTTCATGACGTTACTGGGAGATTGGTATGTCTGTGCCACTAAGGTTTTAATTGCCTTGGTTCAAACCAAATACATTTAACCCTGGGAATTCTAGACATGTGAAGGAAAACATCTTAAGCACCCTTACTATAAGACTATAATTCCCAGGGAGCTTTGGAAATCTATGATGGTTACTTTGAATCCAGATCCACTTCCATTTTGCCCACAGAAAGCTAGCTGGAAATATCCCCCACCCCCTCATACGGGGATATTCCCACTGTAGGAATAGGTTATCCCTGAAGCTGAGAATAGTCTTTCAGCATCCATTCTGATCTCTCACTCGACAGATTCTAAGAGTTTTCAATATGTGATTTAACAGGTTACGAAGGGCAAGGATAGTTGGAGACCATGATGGCAGGAACAGAATATGGTTGGAAATATTTTGTGAAGAGACTATCTCTTTCACTAAATCATTCATTTATTAAGCACTTTAAATTGTCAGTGTGGCCCTGAATATGAAATAGCTAAAAATGTACAATAAGACAGTGCTTTTAAAACATTTAGAATAATTAGATATTTATTTCATATTATGTGATTAGCTAGCAGCCCAATGTATGGTTTTCTTTGCATTGCCGACCAGAAGTATGTTAATAGCTCAGTTGTAAGGGCCCTTCTGTTGGAGATGCAGCTCCTGATGGCATCGACTCTTAGCACCAGCAACCTTATTGACCACTAAGGGTAGAGATAGTGAGCAAGGGAATTCCCACTCTGACTACACTTTTTCTACTCTACTTCTCCCCCTTTGTAAGACTGATAGTCTCAGGTTTCATTCTCTCACCTGAAAGACAGACTTCCTTTTCAGGACCCAAATGGGTTTCCCCCATCTAGCCCAAAATTTCATTCCCACCCCCCAGAAATGTCCCCATTATCCTGCCTGCATATGCAGAGGCAAAGTTGAGAGCCCATTTCACCCAAACTCTAAAAATAACATTTTATTTAAGTAAATTAAACAACTTTGCTCACATGTAGTTACCTGTATTTAGGTGCTGCATTTGGTGTACACTTAGTCCTCTCATCTTCAAAATCTATGGCAGTGGGCCTGTGTTATACACTCCCCACTTTTCCAAGTGGTAAAACGTTCTGGGGTAATACTGCTTAGTTTAGTCATCTTTGAATAAGAGAGAGCCCTGGAGATTTGTGGTGCCTTTGTGTTATTTATGATTTACAGATCAATATGGAGAACCAATTAGAGGCCAGCTGACTTGTCAAGCTCAAGATATAGAAAGCAAAGTGTGCTGTCCCCCAATCCCAGCCTCGGGCTGCAACCCCAGATTCAAATAACTCCAGATGGAGAAGTTCAGCTCTCTTCCTCTGCCACTCTCTGTCCAGTCAGCCTTTAAAGTGGCTGTTTTTCACACACATCCCTACAACAATCTGAAGACCCCACCTTTGCAGATGAATTGCCCATTCAGGGAACCATCCAGAGGCACTCAACAATATTAACGTTCTTTTATCAGTTCCCTGGCCACTCGTTCACAGTGATCAGGCTGGCCAAACCCACAACAATAAATTGGTCCAGAGTATCCTGCCACTGCAACAGTGTTTATTAAATGACCTTTGATGACTTCCAACTTCATGGTTGGTTTGAAGATAGAGGAAGAGGAATTTTTACTTCTTTCAGTCATTAATAGCTGTACTAAATCAACAACTCAGCAGGGATAAGGCAATTTTCTGTCTTGACGAAACCTTTGCTTTCATTGCTCTCTGAAAGGAAGACAAGGTCTATTAAAATAACATTAAGAGAGGAGCTGCCAGCTCAAATTAAGAAAGTTTCAAACATCTTGAAACAGAGGGGGGCATATGATTAACAGGCTGATCAGATAAGTAAGGAGGAGGAACAACTAGCATGAACAATGTTCGAGCTTAATTATATCTTCCCTCTATCTTCTAGTTTAGCCATTTTAATTACGTGTGTTTCAGAATATAAACATATGTTCATTGTGCACACACATTCACACTCTATTATAATGGCCATTTTCTCAAATTTAAAAAAAACCCCAACTAATTCCATGCTATTGCTTTTTTTCTGAAAGTGCAGGTCCCTGAAAAGCATTTTCATTAAAAAGACTGTTATACCCCAATGCTTCACACACACACCATAAGAGTAAGTTATGGGACAAGTAGCACACCAGGCTGCAAGCATATTATGGACTGAGTCCCTATTGCTTTTGCTTCCTTTGCATCCTTGGGGAAAGGCAAGGCTCTTCCAACAACTACAAAATGAAGGCTACAGTTAGAGGTATCTTGGTTGCAAGGGTGTCATTTGGACTACAGTCCTAAGCATATTTATTTCCTAGGAAGTAAGTTCCACTGAAATCAATGGGATTTGCTTCCAGCTAATTAGACCCAAGGGCGGCTTTCTTGATTCAGAAGTGCAGAACATGGTATTATTAATAAATAAGACCATTTAGAATTTGTATAGTACTTCCGAGTGTTTGAAGTGGTGCTTCCTGTGTAGTAGCTTGTTGTAATCCTTACAAGAAGGTGAGATTTTGCAAGATTTAGGTCTGATTATTGTGAATGAACTTGGCACTAAGTTTTGTTCCAAAACAATACCTGGTCAGGATCTGCATCTGGAATTTGACAAAGGGGCTAATGTTCCTTAATGCTCCTTTAATGGGAGGATGCCATCAAAAGTGACCCATTCTTCTCCCCACACTGCTAAGGATGCATGTTCAGTCAATGTAAAGAAGGGGCAAACAGAGAGTTTCTGAGTGAGACAAAAACATAATTGGGATAAAAGAAATATAGCTGAAACCTATAGCTGAAAAAAGTGTGGAAATGTGTGTCTCATTGCCCTTATACCATCTTCGTCATAGCTGAAAACTGATGAGAAGCACCTTGTGGTGCAGGGGTGTCCCTCTGGGGAGTCAATCTAATTTCTTGCTAACTTGTAGGGTACACTCAGGACTGTAGGGACAATGGAGCAAGAGTGGGGGTATGTATGCCTGGGGTGCCAGGTTGTTGCCCCCACCTTGTCCCCACATGCACCCAGTCAGGTGAACAAAGCGCTCACTGGCTAGGAGCACAAGGTGTGCCCCTTCTCTGCCCAGCCAGTGCTGCATTCTGGTGCTGGCTGGAACGAAGCACTGACTGGGGAGAATCACGAGCAAGGCTGAGTGGCCCTGTTCCTGATACTGGCCATGCCCACTGTGTCTGACATTGACACAAGGGCTGTGCTCAGGTTGCAGGCCTGCCAGTTTCCAATGGCGTAGGGGCAACCATCCAGACCTTGCCCCCAGGCTGCCAGCGAGCTCCCTAAGCCCCCGAGTGCACTGCTCTGTGCTTCCATCTGATACTCAACCTAGGCTTGCTACCTGAAGAGCTCAAGCATAAAGAGCAGGCGGGGTGGCTTGCGGTTGGGAAGGCTGCTTAAACTCACCTTCCTCCCAGATGAGTGATTTCATGTTCCCGGGAGCACAGACCATGCTTCCAGACATGCAGCGCTGTGTGGTGCAATGTGAAGCTGCAGAGACCAGGACGACGCATCACGGTCTCTGGGAATCCCACAATGCACCGTGCAACACAATTCCCCTGAGACATGGGTGCTCTAGGTGCTCGTCTCTGTGGGTGGCCGGGCTGGAAGCAGACCGTGCTTGCACACAAGTAGCTGGCCAGGGTTAAGGGAGTACTTGCTTCCTTAACCTCGACCAACAGCTGGGCTTAAAAGCCAGGCTAGGTGATACTGCCCCGCTGGATAAGGCCCAATCACAGTGGTTCTCATGTGTAGTCTGACCCAGGCTGGGCATCCCTAGCCTAGGTTAGGTGGCATGTGAGAACAGCCTCATTGTAAGACCGTAATAAAATGGCATTATGTGTGTCTGTCAGAACATAACCAATAATTTATGAGTAGTGTGATGCACTGATGTATTCAATTTATCTAATATATTTATATACTGCTTTTCAAAGAATTCATGGGTAGCATTCAGACTAAGTTAGCCATAACTGAGATCCATTGAAATGTATGGGCCTTAAGGTAGTAAAGATCACTCAGTGATTTCAGTGGTGCTTCTCATTAGTAACTTTGTCTGAATGCTACCCCATAATAAGCAATAGCCATTTTGAAAAACAGGATTATAAGAAAACAACATAGATGATAACAGTACAATTTCAACCCATTTAAAACAGATAGCACATTAAATTAAAGTTGCTTTTTGCCCTTAGAGTGCATCTCTTCTTTTCCATTATTATTATTATTTTTTGTTACTACTTGCAGTATTTTTGGTGACTCTATATTTGTTCAGTTTTGGTACTGTAAGCTGCCTTGAACAACTTGGGAGGAGACCTGGTCTTGTGGTAGCAAGCATGCATTCTCCATAAAGCCAGGGTGAGGAAAGGGAAAGGAAGAGGCATCTGCAATAGGGGTGTGCATGCAATCTGGTTCTACATCAAGCCGGCTTAACGGGATTCGGGTCAAGACAAACTGAGCCCAGATCGACTTAAACCGACTCGAAAAAATCACTGGTAAAGGGGACCAGGGGGTCTAAAGAAAAAGCGTTGGAGAGGGGAGGAAATAAAAACTTACCTTTACTTTGCTGCCAGTGGTGGCTGCAGTGGTGGTGGTGGTGGTGGTGGTGGTGGCAGGGACTCCCCCTCACTCTGGTTGGAATGGGCAGGCCCTGTTCCGGCCCAGTTTGGACCCATTTCTGGCCTCTGTGCATGTGCAACCACATTAAAAAATGCCTCTGTACATGCCACCACATACAGAGAGAGGTCTCAACTGGGCCTGCCCACTCCAGTGGGGGTGGGAGGAGTCCCCGTCACCACCCTTGACTACCCCCGACCATCCTAAGGCCACCGCAGCTGTCACTGGTGGCAAATTGAAGGTGAATTTCATTTCCCTCCCACCCCAACTCTTTTTCTTTAGGCCCCCTGGTCCCCTGTTCCCCTGTACTGGTAAAAGAGAATCTTTACCAGATTCCCTTTTACCAGTACATCCTCAACCGACCGCCCACCCCACCCCACCCCGAACTGGGATCAAATTCGAGCTGAACCAGGCCTGGTTTGGGTGTGCACAAAACCAGACTGGACCTGGCTTAGTTCGAGTCCAGTTCGACTTGAATCAAACCAGATTTTCCAGTTGTGTGCACATCTTTAAACTGCAGCATGGTGAAAGAGAGAGAGAGCTGCAGCTGCCGGCAGTTCTGCACCTGTCTGCTCCACCCTCCACCTCTCGAGCCTCACTAGTCACTCCTGCTCTCTTTGCAATGAAGCCAAAACCTCGGCAGCATGGTCCTTAGAACTTCTCATTGTTCAGCAAAGTGGGGAGCATGGAGACCAGTATTATTGTCCCCATATTTCAGGTGGGAAGTGGCTTGCCTGTGACTACCTAGTGAGTTTGTGGCAGAGATGAAATTCATAGCTCAGTTTCTTTGCCACTATGCTATAGTATTTTTATTCTATTTTTATTCTATCTATTCACCCAACAGCTCAGATACGAATTGATGGGGTGTGTGTGTATACACACACACACACACACACACACACACACACACACATTATTTTCCCCTTTCTTTTTTCCTTATGAATGAATTCTTCAAAATATATGTGTTCTTGCTAGAATCAATTCCAATCATCCAGAGCAATAAAGCTAGTAATTGTTCTAGAAGAAAACATTCTAGCAAAAGGGGGGAGGGATTTTGTCAGATTGTTGATTTTTCTTCCCATCTCCTGCAGATTAAAGACTTCAAAAAGGTTACCAAACATTGCTATTTTTCAGATTCTTAAAACTCGGGAGCGGCTTCCATCACCACCTGACAGGAGAGAGAGACACACATTTTCAATCTGTTGAAAATAATTGTGTGGAAAAACTCATTCTGTGGCTTCCAGACAAAATCCAATCAGTGTAATGGTTTTTGAGAACGAGGAACTGTATTCACATTTCATTCATGTAAAGAATGAGATAATAGAGGACTTTCATGGTGGATGAGCACCCTGCAGGTAGTGCAGTTTGCTACGGCATACGCGAGGCCTTGCTGGGTCCATCGCATAAAGAAAAATCTCTCTTAATTTGTCCCTGTCCCTCAGGCATCAAATACATTTTCTTCCAAAATGAATGGACTGAAGTAAGAATTGACAGTATTTGCACTTCAATGAGATTCCCTGTGAATGACAGCTCTGTTGCTTTGGGAAAACCAGCTGTGAATCTAGCATTTCTTTAATGCGATAAAATTGATGTAAGCTGCTGATACCTGGGTTCTTGTCATGAAACCTGGGTAATTATTTCCCAAATAATAATAAAAAGGCTTTTTTTTCTGTTTGACATCCACTGTGTCCACTGTCTTCATTTTTTCCAAAGAGTTAATTGCAAGTTTATAATTTCAGATCTAAGACAGAACAATTAAGGTCTCCAAAGAACAAGATGAGGTTCACTCTAAATGTTCTCCGATGGGCAAGTACTGAAGCTAAAGTGAGTTCTAGACTGGGGTGCCAGATGCCAGATAAGGGGACAAGTACATGTGTGGATTGCTAACTGTTTAAAAAACAGGAAACAGAGAGTAGGTATAAATGGAGAATTTTCACAATAGAGGGAAGTAAGAAGTGGGGTCCCCCAAGAATCTGTACTGGGACGGGTGCTTTTTAATTTAGTCATAAATGATCTAGAAGCAGGGGTAAGCAGCAAGGTGGCCAAATTTGCAGATGATACCAAACTTTCGGGTAGTGAAATCCCAGACAGATTGTGAGGAGCTCCAAGACGATCTCTCCAAACTGGGGGAGTAGGCGACAAAGTGGCAAATGCGGTTCAGTGCTGGCAAGTGTAAAGTGATGCACATTGGGACAAAAAAACCCAACTTCAAGTATATGCTGATGGGATCTGAGCTGTTGGTGACGGACCAGGAGAGGGATCTTGGGGTCGTGGTGGACAGCTCGTTGAAAGTGCCAATTCAATGTGCAGCAGCTGTGAAAAAGGCCAATTCCATGCTGGGGATCATTAGGAAGGGGACTGAAAATAAAACTGCTAATACTATAATGCCTTTATACAAAACTATGGTGCGGCCACACCTGGAGTACAGTGTACAGTTCTGGTCACCACATCTAAAAAAGTACATTGTAGAACTGGAAAAGATTCAGAAGAGGGTAACCAAGATGATCAGGGGCCTAGAGCACCTTTCTTATGAGGCAAGGCTAAAACCCCTGAGGCTTTTTAGTTTAGAAAAAAGACGACTGCAGAGAGACATGATAGAGGGCGATAAAATCATGCATGCATGGTGTTGAGAAAGTGGACAGAGCGAAATTCTTCTCCCTGTCACACAACACTAGAACCAGGGGTCATCCCATGAAATTGATTGCCAGGAAATCTAGGACCAACAAAGGGAAGTACTTCTTTACACAACGCATAATCAACTTGTGGAATTCTCTGCCACGAGTTGTGGTGACAGCCAACAACCCGGATGGCTTTAAGATGGGTTTGGATAACTTTATGGAGGAGAGCTCTATCAATGGCTACTAGTCGGAGGGCTTTGGGCCACCTTCAACCTCCAAGACAGGATGCCTCTGAGTACCAGTTGCAGGGGAGTAACAGCAGGAGAGAGGGCATGCCCTCAACTCCTGCCTGTGGCTTCCAGCGGCATCTGGTGGGCTACTGTGCAAAACAAGATGCTGGACTAGATGGGCCTTGGACCTGATCCAGCAGGGCTGTTCTTGTGTTCTTATGCTTTCATTTCTAACAGCACTGAGTGCTCTTTTGCATATTATAGCATGTCATTTTTATCAGATACCATAGGAAAACAACACTGGAACTCTAGTTTCACAACACAACAATTTTTCAACTAGAGTTCAAGTATATCACAGACACTCCCAGGGCCCCACCCCCCTTAACCTGTGGGTGTTATTTTTTATATTGAAGGCATTCCAATATCAGTCAAAGAAGCAGCAGTCTTCTAAAATAGCTAGCATCCAGATTCTTATCTCAAAAGGCCCTTGCACATGCATGTGCGTACACACACACACACACACACACACACACACACACACACACATTTTCATTCTGTCCAAATGCTATCAGTTGCCAATATTTTTCAACAAAATATGTTTCCTGAAGAGAATCCAGGAAAAAATATATATCACAAAAGGCAACCTATCAGGGGAACAATGAACCTTCTTTTTTAGAAGCCTGTCCTGCTCTGGAGAAACAGGAAATTTTCTATTAGTTTCACTGGGGGAAACCCAGTTGTGTTTCACTGGGGGCGGGGCAGGGGCATAGCTATAACTGAGCAGATGGGTTCAAAGAACCCAGGCCCCAGCAACTGAGGGGGCCCCAGCTCCACCCCGCCTTATTTTCTTCATTATCTCCCTCACTCCAAGGGGCTGCCAGGAAGAGAGGCAAACAGGGCCCCCGCTCCCCTAGCTACTCCCCTGGGGTGGGGGGCAGGTCACAATTAGTTTTGAACTGTGTCAGAGAGAAGCACTGATATTTACTAAATAAATATCATGAACTGTATTTCGTTAATGAAATCATAATGCCACTTCCAGGTGTGCTTCTTATAGTACCACCCAGTTGTTGTTTTTCTACTATGAGTTACAAGCAGAACTGCATTTTTACTTCCACACTATAATAGATATAAGGGCAGTTCACACAGCCATAAACTGGGTAGGAGGCTAGTCCCACCCAGTTTTGGGAGCTCGGTGAACTCTCAATTTGCAATCATGTGTTAGTTAAAAAAAACCAAGTTAGATACAGGGTGCTTGATCATCTGTCAATCAGCTGCTGAACAAGGCAGGTGGGAAAATCATCTAGTTGGGGCTTGACAATCAAAATCCCCTCCTGCCTTGTTTTTATATAACACATGTGCACTCAGCTCCTGAATGAGGGTAGGAGGCTTCTCCTACCCTAATTCTGATCACATGAACTGCTATATAGTGTGTTTGGCATAGTAGACTGACTTTTGAACTCCCATCCTGTTTCTACTGTAGTCTGTTATTAAGTACATGCACTTTTCTCAAAAACAAAAAGAGATGAAACAGCAGTTCACACCTGAGGTGAACGTATGTTGTTCTAAAAAAAGGTTGGATCTTCCACTTTAATATATGTGACAATTTAAGCACAAACAATTAATGGATGATGACTTTGTGTGAACTGCCTATAAAAAGCAAGTTTAAAAGGTGCAGCAATCCTAGACTAAGCATCCTATCTGGAAGTACCTCTAAAACATATCCTTTCCAGTCTCCACACTGCACAAACACGTCTAAACTAAATAGCCATGCTGATTTGTAATTTTGTGAACAAAGCTTAAGGACACAATCCTGCGTTAAATGTACATTGGCTGAGGATTCCTAGTGGATCTCAGAAAAATGCGGTCACTAGGGGCCTTACACAAGAGTTATATCACTTGCATAACAGTATCACTTTATATCACTTGCATAACTAGTATATCCTTAAGACTAATATCTTAAGTTATATCTCTTGCATAAGTTATATCACTTGCATAACTAGTGTATCCTTAAGACGAATGCAACGCTGGTGGTGTATCCTCTGCTACTATGCTAACCGCTGCCAAAAGAGGGCAGTGTGGGGGCATGCCAGGGTAGGAGCAGACTTAGTTTGAATCTTAAATTCCTCCAAACCCTGGAAAGTAGAACATCCTGGAGGTATAAAATGGCTGTTTGAGTTATAGTGTATCAAAAGAATATATCAAAAGAACACCAGTCCCCTTCTTTCAAGGGATGTGCACCGCAATTGGAGGATAAATCGATTTGATTCGATTCTGGTCAATTTGAATGATTTGACCTCAAATCTAATTTCCATTGAACTAGATGGTGGTTTTAGAGTTCAAATCAAATCAATCCTGATTCGATTCAAATTGATTTGTCAATTTGAACTGCCGTTCTGTTTGCCCGTTCTACTGCTCCTGATTGGTTTTCTCTGGGGATCGTCTGTCTACCAATAGGTATTCTGGGAGAGCAGCTCTACTTGTTAAATCCAATTGGTTGACGATTGTGCACATCCCAACTCCTTTCATGTCTGGCTGATGACTTTATTGAGAAGCTGGAAAATATTTCTAAAAGCATGTTACCACATATGCTAAAATGTGAGTTCAGCAAATTAGCTGTTTGGATGATTTTAACAACCACAGCACTTACATATGGTCACATAATATTGCCAGTATTGTAGAAGCTCTGTGACTGAGCAACTAAATGGAAACAGAGAGCTACATATCTACAGGGATTTACCTGTTCACTTTGACCATAAGAGGCTGCCTTATATTGAGTCAGCATAAGAAAAGGGAGGGTGGCAACCAGCAGTGGTAGCACTAGAAAAAAATTGAGGGGGGCACAGAAGAGACAAAGGATATTTCTGGGTCGGTGATCTGTGCCGAACATGTTAGATTTCTGAAACAGAAATCGGACGCATTCAACCATGAAACTCACTGGGTAACTCTGGGCCAGTCATGTATCTCTCAGCCTAACCTATCTCACAGGGTTGTTGCAAGGATAAAAATAAGCATGTACACCACGCTGACCTCCTTGGAGGAAGAGTGGGGTATAAATGTAAACAAACAAACAAACAAACAAACAAACAGTAAAGTAAAACTGTATGTGAAACAGCAATGAAGGTATTCCTTTATTTTGTATTATTCATTTTACTTATAATTTCTTTATTGTACTGTCCCAGAAAAAGGCAATTCATTGAACTGCACTGGAGCTGTAGAAAATACATGTTTATATTAAATAATATATACAATTCAACATAAATGAACATATCAAACTGCTTTATATTGAGTCAGACCATTACTGGTCCATCTAACCCAGTATTGCATATGGTGATAGCAATGGTTGTCCAGAGATTAAACCTGGGATCCTTTGCAGGGAAAACATGGAGGGGGAGCAGGATTCAGCCAAAGATAAGAATAGCTTTTAATAGGCCTGTTCAGAAAATTCAGATTTGGATCTGACCCAATCTAACTTCAACAGTGTTGGATTTGGATTCTATGGGCTCTGGCAATGTTTGATATCAGATCAGATTTGGAATCCAAAACTAAATTCTGACTTCAATTCGGATTTCCCCCAATTGTGGTCAATGGGGAAACGGGGGGAGGGGGACTAAAAATCACCAGTTGGCCCTAGAGCCTTGAAACTTGCCACACATGTGAGGAAGGAGGCCAGAGTCTCCTATGATGAATTTAAGGATAATTGGTCAATTCCTGGATTTTTTGTGAATTTATGTTTTGGTGGTGTTGTTTTTTAAAAAGGCTAAAAATAGTGAAATCTGACTTCTTTTAAGCCAGAATGTTACAAAAAGTTCTAAAACTGAAGAGCAGCAGATTCCTCCACAAGGGGGTGGAATAATGTTCCAAAAGGGGCTTAAGATCCAGCACTTTTTGTAAAGTTTTGGCTTGAACCAAGCCAGATTTCACCATTTTAAGCCATTAATTTAAAACACACACACACACACACGAAGCATTGCATTTTTAAACTTCCACATTTTTCTTAACCTTCCCACACCTTAAGAAACATGAAAAATATACAAAAGAACATGATTGTAGCCACTGTACGACAATCCTGTCAAAATCTGTTGTTTGCGCCATTTTGCAAATTCTGAAAATCTGACTTATTTCCAAAATTAATTTTGATATTTTGGAATTAATTCCAACTTTACCAATCCAATTTTTTAAAAAGAAAGAAAAAAGGTCAGATTCAGATTTTGCCAATTTTTACTGATTGTGCAATTTCAGATAGAAGTTGAATTTTTGAATCCAAATTTACACAGGCCTCTTCTTTAAGCATGCACAGCTATAAATGACTATGATCTCTATAAATTATTGGGAATCCTGGAAATACAAGAATTCCCAATGGTACATACAAGCCCTATGTATCTACAGTAGGCTTGTGCCCGAAACGTTTTGGAGGCCATTGTAAAGGGCTCCAAAACATTTCGGCGCTGGGGTGGTATTTGGTGCTTCAGCACCGGCGGGGGTAGTGCTTTAAGGGTGGGGGAGGGTGTACTCACCCCCCGCCACATTTCCCCCGCTGGCGCTCTGCAAATTTCAAGTCCCTCGGGGAGGCAGCGTTCCTCCCTGCCGCCCCATTCCCCCCGTCGGCCGGAAGTGGCCGGAAGTTACAAGCGCACATGCGCTGGTCGTGCGTGTGCGTGCATGCCCGTCTTCTGTGCGCGCGCATGACAGGTGCACACGCGCTCGCAACTTCTGGCCACTTCTGGCCAACGGGGGGAACGGGGCAGCAGGGAGAAACGCTGCCGCCCTGAGGGGCTTGAAATTTGCAGAGTGCCGGTGGGGGAAACGTGGCGGGGGTGTGTGTGAGTACACCCTCCCCCGCCCTTAAAGCACTACCCCCGCCGGTGCCAAAGACCATTCGTGCATATCCCTAATCTACAGTAGTTGCATGTGCATAGAAGAACCCATAGTGATTTCCCACTGAACACATACTGTAAAGATTGGGAGCAGGGCTAGTGCCCCCTACACATATGTAGGGCCCCCTCTACGCATTCATTCAATGTGTGGCTATGAAGGTGAGGTAATGTGTGTCCTTTCAGTGGAAGGAAATTACAAGGAGAAGGATTTAGGTTAGACACTAGAATGAATTTCTTAACCAAAAGACCATGAAATGGTCTGCCTCATCTGGTGTCTCTCCTTCTTTAGAAGTTTCCAAACAGAGGCTGAGTGGCCATCTGTCAGGTCCTGTTTCTTGCACCAAGCAGGAAGGTTTCCTGCACCAAGCAGAAAGTTAGACTAGAAGACCTCTAAGGTACTTCCCAATTCTAATATCCTATGATTCAGGGCTGAATAGTAAGAGGGCGGCTGTAACTATGATTCTATATGCATGTGCAGATATTTGTTGTGGTCCATTACTTTGGTGTTCTAAGATCAATTCTCCAGTGAAAATGTTTGGTGGTGGGATTCCAAGCTCAAATATAAGGGAAGAGGAGGTGTCTGAAGCATGGATATATACACATTAACTTGTTTTAAATTAGATTATCTGCTTTTGCATGCAAGCTAGATTTACAGCCCTCAGACCTTGGGCACTACCCAGGACAATGGGGTTCAGAGTACCCATCTCCACAGTGCTGAGATTGTTAGGTAGAAAATGGCTTTCTTGTCTATTTTTCTACACAAAGATGTCATCTCTGGACACAATCCACTGGTAATCTGTTATTTGGCTGCAGTGGGTTTGGCTAGATAAGGATCCCAGTGGATTGATATTAAGATATATTTTAGAAGAAAGAAACTGTAGTCCAGGAATACACATCCTGTGTCTTGGCAATCTATCTCCTCCACTTTTATCCCTTTAGCTTTGTGCTTAGCACAGAAGCTGTGAAAGGTACATTGTATACAATGAATAAAAACAATTTCAGAAGCATCAGCAAGAGTGTTTTCAAATGGCATGTTTAAAGGTCACTGAAATGTATCAGTTTTAAAAGGTTTCTAACAAGTAATGGAAACTAGAACTGAGATTAAGTATTCAGTTTTTGGTGAACATTTTCAGCAATGCTGAGAAGTACTTCACCTTTCCAGCAATTGTTGAACATATTGAAATATTCATTGATCATCCATCATTTATCCAACACTCTTATTTTCCTTCACTAACTCTCATGGATGCCCTCAGATAACCAAATCTGAATGGCTATATAACATTCTAGAATTATCTTGTGCACTACAGTCTTATTCAGACATTATGTTGTATATACAGGTATCTGCTTTGGGGTGAATGATGATACATGCATTCATTTAAAAAGTTGATCTGGCTATAGGCCCCCTTGAATGCAGGATATGGTTAGGAAGCATATGACTATATGTGTGTTGGACATAATGTATGAATAATTGTATGCACATATAGCTCTGTACTTGCATACACGGTACATACATATTGCATGTGTATTGGATATAATGTGCAAATAGGGCTTGTGTGATTCTCAGTGAGGGGGCCAATCTGACTAATCCAGGAAGGAAGAAGCAGCAGCGGTGAAGGCTAACAATGGTGAAAAAGCAGCAGTGCTAAAAAGAAACAACAGTGGTAGAAAGGGTTTTTTAAAAAGATGAAAGTTAACACAATGTAAGTCTTTTTCCACTCTACTGAAATTGCTATCTTCTACCAAGCAACTAAACTGGAATTGTGCAACTCTGTTGGAAACAATTTCATTGAAAACTAATACTTCTTCCTCATCACACAATTGCATATTTGTTCTCTCATCTGACATAAGCGTGCGTGTGTGTGTGTGTGTGTGTGTGTGTGTGTTTCATACATATGTAGCTAAAAATATAAGCAACTGGAACCTTTCGAGGAGAAAAGCAGATGTGAGGGTAAAATAGAAAATGTTGCAGAGTAATTACTTATCCTCTATAAGTAATTGAACAAGAAGCCAACTTTAACTGAGAAACAAGAGTTTGATATTTATTACTAACATATTTACATGGTTTAACTTATAGGTCTCTTGCCAATTGTTCTTTTACTAATTTTGAAATGCGTTCCTGGCTTGGATGCCCAAATCTACTATGCAATAAACTCATGCAATCTTTGTGTGCACACTCACTTGCAACATCTGCTTGCTCTCTTTTACAATCTATTTCATACAGTTGATCATCTTTCTACATGCCTTTTATCATCTTGTAATATGCCTTTGAAAATAAAGCAATGGTCCCTTCTGAAAAGGACCCTACATCCACTCCTTGTAGCTGTTTTTACAATCATTAAACTGATTTGCAAACTTGGAAATATTACTGTTGTTGTTATACAACTTTATTTGTTAGCTGCCCCATAACAAATTGTTCTCTGGGTGGCTCACAACAGAGGATTAAAGAAGATTTAAAAAACAGAGGTGGCTCACATAACACATTAAAAAGTAACAGACAAAAAAGATGAAAAGAAAATACAAAATACAATACAAAACAGCTTAAAACTTATTTTAAAATTAATTAAAACTCAAATCAGATCTGAAAAGCAAAATTTAAAAGGCCTGGGTGAACAAAAAGGTCTTTACCTGGCATCTAAAAGAACAAAGTGATGAAGCCAGATAAACCTCACTGGAAAGGCTATTCCATAAACGGGGTGCAACCACTGAAAAGTTCCTCTCCCGGGTAGCAACCCATCCAGTCCTGTTTAATAATCTTGCAGTTCTATTTTGTACCAGCTGCAATTTCCAGAACATTTTCAAAGGCAGGCCCACATACAACACATTGCAGTAATCTAAGCAAGAGGTTACCAGAGCATGAGTAACTGTGGCCAAGCTATCTCTGTCGAGGTAAGGTCACAGTTGGCATATCAGCCAAAGCTGATGAAAGGTGCTCGGAGCCACAGAGGCCACTTGAGCCTCTAGTGATAGTGCTGTATCAATGAGTACCCCCAAAGTGTGAATCTGGTCCTTCAGGGGGAGTGCAACTCCATCTAGAACAGGCGGAACATCATTCACCCAGGCAGAGGAACCACCAACCAACAGTACTTCTGTCTTGTCTGGATTAAGTCTCAGCTTATTCAGCATCATCCAGCCCATTACTGCATACAAGCACCAATACAAGACAATCACTTCACCTGCGTCAGATGAAAAAGAGAGATACAATGGAGTGTCATCTGCATATTGATGACACCTCCAGCCAAATCTCCTGATGAAATCCCAGCAGCTTCCCAGCAGTTTCATGTAGATGTTAAACAGCTTAGGGGAAAGAATGGAACCTTGTGGAACCCCATAGCATAACTGCCAAGGGGGTGAGCAGTAGTCCCCCAGCACCATCTTTTGGGAACAGGCCTCAAGGTAGGAGTGGAACCACCTCCAAACAATGCTTCCCATACCCAACTTGGCCAGCCTATCCAAAAGGTTACCATAGCTAATGGTATCAAAAGCTACTGAGAGATCTAAGAGAATTAACAGGGTTGGACACCCCAATCTCTCTCTCTGCATAGGTCATCCCACAGGGCGACCAAAGCAGTTTCTGTTCGAAAGCTGTCTGAAGCCTGATTGAAATTGATCTAGATAGTCTGTTTCCTCTAAGAGTGTCTGGAGCTGGTCAGCTACTACACACTCAAGCATCTTGCCCAGGAAGGGAACATTGGCCACCAGCCTATAGTTCTTTATATCCTCTGGGTCCAGACTGGGTTTCTTTAGGAGAGGTCAAATAACAGCTTGCTTCAATGAAGCTGGGACCACTCCCTCTCTCAATGAGGCATTTAGAACTTGTTAGACCCAGCTAAAAAATCCCTCCTTACTAGTTTTAATAAGCCATGAAGGGCAAGAGTCAAGCATGCACATGGATGGCCGAACTCAACTAAACACCTTGTCCACATCCTCAGGCACCAAAAACTGAAACTCCTCCAGCAAAACAAGACCAGGTTTTGCTCTGGGCACCTTTCCCAATGATCTTGCATCAGCCATAGTGTTCAACTCATGGTGAATGTAAGTGACTTTACCCTCAACGTGCTGAGCAAACATGACACAGTGTGCTACTGAGGGTTCTAATACATGCTGCCCAGGGCCAGATGCAAAAGGCCCCACACCACCTGGAAGAGCCCCACTAGACGACATTGAGAGGATACAATGGAAAACTCGTGGTGAGTTTTTGAATGAGTGAGAAAACTCGGGATGGAAAAAAGTATTTCTTCAGTTCCATCACTGTCACAGAATCAATAATGAGCTCTAACCTGTGTTCTCTCAGACTCAGCCCAGGTTTTCCTCCACTTCTGTTCCAGCCGTCTCCCAGCTTGCTTCATCGCCCTCAGCTCAGGTGTATACCAAGGTGCTGCACAGGCTGTGCTTTGTGGGAGAGGGCACTTGGGAGCAATCTTGTCAACTGCCTGAGCCACTTCTCTATTCCAGAGGGCAACTAGAACTTTGACAGGAGTGCCTGCCATACCAGCTGGAAAATCCCCCAGAGCCCTCAGGAATCCACCTGAGTCTATCAACCTCTGGGGGCTGACCATTTTTATAGGTCCCCCACCCTTGCAGAGAGGTGTAGCTGCTAAGACTCTAAATCTCAGAAGGCAGTGATCTGACGATGACAAGGGCATAGATGACATATACCCCAGTTTCAAATCACCGCCCTCCTGTCCAGTCAAAAAAACAAGAACTAGTATGTCCCGGTTCATGTGTTGGGCCAACAACATGTAGGGACAGCCCCATGGTTATGGCAGTCATGAAGTCCTGAGCCGCCGCAGACAAGGCAGCCTCAGCATGGATGTTGGTGACCCAGAACAATCATTCCGTGAGTCCTCAACACCAAATCCGAGACCACCTCCATGAGCTCAGGCAAGTACTCCAACAGAATCCACACTCTGTCTCGAGAGCCCGACACCAGGTACAAACAATCTGAAACAGCACTCACTTGGACAGGGGGCCTAGAGAGGAAAATAGAGCTTTTACAGTGACCCCTACCCTGCCCTGACCCTCCAGCCTATGCTGATGCTGCACGAAATATCTAGGTGGACTCTACTGGGAAAGACAAATATCTCTCAGCTTCCTCACCCAGATCGCTGTAATACAAACCAGGTCAGCCTCTTCCTCCACAATGAAATCATGGATGATAGAGATCTTATTCTGAATTGACCTGGCATTAAATAGTAGCACCATGCCAAAAGACAAGCTGGTAAAGCAGCCAGGAGCCCTCCCAGTATGGGAACAACCAGAAGTAGGGATAGGAATAAGATGTTGAACCACTCTTCCCCTCTTCTGATGTAAGTGAGACCTCATAGTATGAACATTGTACGCCTCTGGAATACACACCTCATAAACTCTATTTGCACCAAAATTACACTTCGGATAAACTGTCCCTTTTCCTGCTGCAAATATTTTCTGCCCATTAGCAAGGTATATTGGACTTATATGTTCCATGCTTATTTCAGAGAAATCTTGCAAATTATTGAAGAAATGTGAAGTAGCTTTACTATCCAAATATATTTTATTTCTACTTTGACTTGCATCAACTCTGCAGATGATTTATTGTGCAGTGCACAATTTCTCATCATTTTCAGCATTATTTTAATTGTTTTCACTTTTGCATAGGTAAGTTCGTAAGAATGTCAATTTTTTTCTAGAATTTAGTCTTATTTCATTTTCTCATTGTTTCTCCTCATTCTCTGTTGGTCTTTGTTCCTCCAGAACATAAGATAGTCCAAGTGTATTCAGCAACATCTTGACTCTGAAGGACCATCTTTTATTGTTTGCTTCATTCAAACAATAGCTGTTCAACAGTGGGATTCCTCTCCTATCTTGCCTACATAGTCTTTGTTATCTCACAACTTATTGCTCCACAACTGGGCCATAACCCAATGTTGCAGAGTAATTAGTTATCCTCTATAAGTAATTGAACAAGAAGCCAACCTTAACTGAAAAACAAGAGTTTGATATTTATTACTAACTAAACAAAGGCTAAGAAAACAATAAACAGACTAACACTCTCTCATGCAGAGAGAGGGAGAACGTCTCCATGTGAATTCAAGGCAACAAGTGAGGAGCGAACAAACTGTGACTCTACCCCCCAAGCCAGTACATCGATACATCCAAATAGTGAAGCATGTCATGTATAAAGAATTGAGACAATGAGGCTATTCTCACAAGCAGCAGGAACTGGGCTAAGGGAAACTAGCCCGGTTCCTGCTGCTTGTTGGCAGCAACGGGAGCTGCACAAATCCTGGTGTCAAGCCCACTTACAGCAAGCCCACTTACAGAGCCTGCTGTTTAACCCGGGTTTCAGGCGTCAGAGCAGCTGGAAAACAAGTGAAAAGATAGTGTGTTGCTGCAGCGTGGCTCTGCACTGCAGCGACTAACGAGTAGCTCCCCAGAATGCCCTGGATGAGTGGGGGACATCTGGGAGCCAAGAGGCCCACAAACCCCACCGCCCCAGCCAGCTCTGTGATGGAGCTGGTAATTGTCTTGCCGGCCAATCCGGCTGCCCAGGGAGGCCTGCCTGATCATCTGTGGGGAAAGTGGGTAAAACCCGATCTCCTCCAGACCCTGTTTTGGCTCACACATGGATCATCTGTATCAAATCCCTGCAGAAAAGAAGCAGGAAAAGGTTTAAGCACCCCTGCTTCAAGGCAGTCCTGTCACAAACCCTTTTCACTACAAGAACCAGCCGTCAAATGCAAGTATTTTTTAATGGAATTTGGAGATTGGCCCATAGGATTACCTGTTTTAATTAACCAACAGGATTTGTTTGTGCTAAGGTTCAGGCTCATGTTAATTTTGACATGAGGATATAATCATTAAGTAACTTGCTCTATAGCTTGTGCTAAGCATAGTGAAGCTGTCACTCTAATGTGCTCTCAATTGAACTAGAATCTCTACTACACAGAGACAAATATTGAAACTAATGTCTCCCAAATGTATGGATAATACCAACTCTCTTAATGTGAGGATACACTGAAAAGAGGCTCTCCATGAAAATAATCATGATAAAGAGCATTAACTTGACAGTAGGGATGTGCAAAAGCTGGAAAACCTGGTTTGGCTAGAATCAAACCAGATTCAAGACAAACCAGATCCAGTCCAGTTTTGTGTGTGGCAAGCTAGCACCAGTCTGCTTGAGTCTGAACCAGTTCAGGCCTGGCTTCAGGGGTATGGGGGGGCAATGTTTTATTTTACTTGCCACCTTGGCAATCCCGGGGGTGCTCCTGCAGCTTCACCTCCCCCTGCTGGCCTCCCTCATTCTCCAAAGGGGTCTTTCTGCCCTTTGAGTGTGTGCAGCTGCCATTTTGGAAGCCACCATGCATGCACCCTGGCCATCAAAATGGCCATCACAAAGCCAGAGAGGACTGAACCAGTCCCGAAAAAAGCTGAACAAGCCCTTTGCATACCAGGGCAGCTAGTATGCGGAGGAAGTCACTGGAGACCACCCCGCCATTGGTCACAGCAGCACTTCCTGGGGCCTCCGAGTTAAAACTTTTTTTTTCTATTTTGCCCCCAAATCTGCCTCAATCTAGTTGGGCGGGGGGGGGGGGGGGTTGGCTCTACCTCAAGGTGAACTGGAGTGGTTCTATGTTGGACCAGCTTGAGGTCAAGCCGGTTTGCACATCCCTACTTGACAGTGAGGCCTAAAAGATTCATTAAAGTGAATCATTCATTCATATCTGCCACCCCAACATTTCTCATCACAGCAGCTCTATGGTGAAAATTACTGAAGATTCACCTACTGAAATGCTTCCTTTGTTCCCAAATACGAGTCCCCAAAGCCCCTTAAAATAAGAAAAACAAGCATGTGCATCAGTTCCTGGAAAAAATAGATTTGAGACGAGAACCCTATTCACATGTTATGTTCATCACTCATACAATTTGTGTACAGTGTACACAGGTACAGCTCTGTATGCAGGCATGATTATTCACATGTTATGTTGGACACAGGTACCATGCATGTGAGGCAACCAGGTTCACTTTTAAAATGAATGCAGGTACAGTCATTTACACAAAAAGCCTGTTCAGGAGTGAATGCAGATACAGTGTACAACATAACGAGGTCATTCACACTATGAGGTCTGCCCAGGCTAGCGCAGCCCAACTGGGCATATCTGGTTGTGAGAACCACTGGAATTAGTCCTGATCCCAACATCAGTTAGCCGGGTATTTTTTACTGCTGCTAAAAGAGAAATAGGAGAGCATATGTTTGACCTCCTACCCTACTACCTGGTTGTGTGGTAGCATGGGCTGCCAGCAGCCACTGCAACCATAAAGGCTGGAGGGAGGAGCAGCCCGGCCTGTGGAATTTATATAATGCACTGCACTGCTTGCAAGGTGCATTGTGGAAATGCTTCCCCTGCCTATCTCTCACCACAGCAGCAATGAGATGTGAGCGTAGTGCTGGAAGCAGGGCAGGAGCAGCATTCATGTGGGGAAAGGTAGGAACAATCCTGCCTTCCCTACAGCCCCCCAAGGTAAAATGGTCATATGAACAACTTTACTGTCTGAATGAGGCCTATTTATCCTGATTCCATGTATTCCAAGTAATTATAGACCAATAACCTGCCTGCCAATCATGTTCAAATTATTCACTGGAATAATAGCAGATGAAGTAATGCAACACTTATTAACTAACAAACAGCTTCCAGTTGAACAGAAAGGAAATTGCCCAAACACCAGAGGCACAAAAGACCAGCTGCTGATTGACAAAATGATTTTAGAAAATTGCAAGAGAAGAAAAACAAATCTAAGTGTTGCATGGATTGACTATAAGAAGGCCTTCGACTCATTGCCTCATACATGGATACTAAAATGTTTAGAAATAACTAGTGTCAGCAAAAACGTTCAGATATTTATTTTAAAAAGCAATGAGCATGTGGAGTACACAGTTAACAATCAACGGTGAGACACTTGGACAGGTTAGCATTAGAAGAGGTATTTTCCAAGGTGACTCAGTATCCCTTCTGTTGTTTGTAATCGCCATGACTCCACTTTCACAAATACTAAACAAAACAGGCCTCGAATACCAAAGGGTGCAGAGCATGATTGATGGTCATTATTTTCCTGGTCTTACAATCTAGCGTCTCTAGCTCTGCCTGGGTCCAGTCTATTATTCCTGCACTATATCTGATAATAGGTATAGCCCAGGTGTTTATGGCTTGTATGGTGTTCCCGCCATTGAGTTTGGACTTGAGGATTTTTCTAACTCTCCTGATGTATTCACTTCCAATTTTTCTTTTAACTTCAGTGTGTGTGATGTTATCAGTGCGGAGAATGTCCAAGTATTTGTAATGTTCTTTCTCTTCCAGGTTCTTGATGTTGCTTCAATTGGGCAGTTCTATTCCTTCTGTTTTTCTTATTTTCCCTCTGTTCATTATTAATGCAGCACACTTGTCTAGTCCAAACTCCATTGCTATATCGCTACTGAATATACGGACAGTGTTTAGCAGTGATTTGATTTCTGACTAGGACTTTCCATACAACTTCAGATCGTCCATGTACAGCAGATGGTTGATTTTACTTGAAGTTTTAGATGTTTGGTATTCGAGGCCTGTTTTGTTTAGTATTTGTGAAAGTGGAGTCATGGCGATTACAAACAACAGAAGGGATAGTGAATCCCCTTGGAAAATACCTCTTCTAATGCTAACCTGTCCAAGTGTCTCACCGTTGATTGTTAACTGTGTACTCCACATGCTCATTGCTTTTTAAAATAAATATCTGAATGTTTTTGCTGACACTAGTCGTTTCTAAACATTTTCGTATCCATGTATGAGGCAATGAGTCGAAGGCCTTCTTATAGTCAATCCATGCAACACTTAGATTTGTTTTTCTTCTCTTGCAGTTTTCTAAAATCATTTTGTCAATCAGCAGCTGGTCTTTTATGCCTCTGGTGTTTGGGCAATTTTCTTTCTGTTCAACTGGAAGCTGTTTGTTAGTTAATAAGTGTTGCATTACTTCATCTGCTATTATTCCAGTGAATAATTTGAACATGATTGGCAGGCAGGTTATTGGTCTATAATTACTTGGAATTGCACCTTTTGCTGGGTCTTTCATGATGAGATGAGTTTTGCCAGTTGTTAGCCATTGTTCAATTTCACCTCCTAGCAAAATGTGATTGAACTGTTTTGATAGTTGTTTATGAAGGTTTGTTAGGTGTTTAAGCCAACAGCCATGCAGTTCATCGTTGCCTGGTGCAGTCCAATTTTTAATTTTCTTTGCTCTTTCACTTATTAATTCTGCAGTTATTATTAGATCTTGCATTTGCTGGTTACATTTTTCGACCTCTTTTACCCAGCCTGCTTTTTTCTTATAATCTATTGGATTGTCCCATAGTTTCCCCCAGAATTGCACTGTTTCTTCTTTATTTGGTGTTTCTATGTTTCTTGAAGTTTCTCCTTCTATGCTTTGGTAGAAAGCTCTCTGATTCAATTGGAATTGGAGATTCTGCCTGTGTTGTGTAATTCTGGCTTCGTATCTGCTGTTATTTGCTCCTTTATTATTTCCAGGACTTCTCTAATTTTCCTTGAATCTAGATGGTATTTTTGAATCAGATATTGTTTGATGTTTTCATTTGTCAGCTTCTTGTCTTTCATATCTTTCAGTTTACTAGCATCTGATCTAAGTCTGGAGATTTTATTTTCTAATCTAATCTTCCATTTAGGTGATGTACTACTTTCTTTTTTTGCAGGTCCACTGATCCTATATCCGAGCTCTTGTATTGTTATTGTTGTTGCTTGTATTGTTATTAGTTGGCTTTTCTTGCAAGTTATTGGTTGCTATTTCTGCAAGTGCAGCATTGACATCTTTTAATGCCTGAGCAAATTGTTTTTTGGCAACTGTTTTTGGAGCTGGAAGTCGAACCCTGGTGGTTGTTTGGTTCATGTCCTCAGTTATTTTTTGCCTTAGTTCTTGTTGCTTTTCGGCATTTATGTTTTTGAGGTGAAGGGAAAGGAGAGGTTGCCTGGTTTTGATTTTGAAACAGTTCAGCAACAGTGGCATCCTCTATTTCCAACATCTCCTCCACCTGCGCCTGAGCAACTTCTTCAGTTGGTGGTAATTCTTCCATATCTTGAGCCTGTGTTGCTCTTTGCAGTTCTTCCAGCTCAACTTCTGTGAATACTTTAATTCTTATTATGAATCTTCTCTGGTCTGCTAGCCTTTGTTCTGTTATTTCTGTATCTGGATGCTTCTCTTTCCAAATTTGGTACATTCTTTTTAAATAACCTCTTCTAGTTGGACTAGACTTGTAATAGCAGATCATTATTTCGTTGTTGGCATTTTTAATATATTTTTTCTGGTTAAGCGATGTTTCTTCCAGTAACCCTGCAGTCTCCAGCCCTGGTTGCTCAACTGAAGATCCTGAGTCCTGTAGCCTACTTGCCACCAGATGTCCAGGGACTCCAGCACCTGGCCCGATCCTTGTTGACTCGAGCGATCTGGTATAGATTTATTAAAGTTATGTTTCACCATATGGTTGATGGGAGAGGCACTCTTCGTCTGGCTCCTCTGGTGAGACCTGTCCATTATGGTTGGACCTCTGGCATAGCTCTCACCTTTTTCAGAGCACACAAGCCCCACAACCACACCAAGGTAGTGCCTCACTGGGGGTATTATTATTATTATTATTATTATTATTATTATTATTATTATTTCTTGTTTACACAGTCAGACAGGTGTTATTGACTGGTTTGTTTTATCCAGACATTGAGTCCTTCCCAAGGACCTGGGATGGCTGAATTTTATTGTCAATTGTTATAGATATCATTGCAGAATATAGGCTGTTCCCAGTAAAGTTGCTTTTTGTAATTGGCTGATGGTGATTTCTGTGGCCCCTATGGTGTTGAGATGCTCTTCAAGTTGTTTTGGAATTGCACCTAGGGTGCCAATTAAATATTATTATTCCATCCATCCATCCATCCATCCACTTTATTACGGCCAACGGCCAAATAAAATAAAACAACTACAGAATAATACAATCAGGTTACAGAGTAAAAGCAGATAATAATACAATAAAACAAAAAGAAAGCAAATACTAATACAGTAAACCTTCACCAAATTTCTGCTACTCAAACCCTGCATCACTCCTTTCGACCCTTCTCTGCTGTAGTTTGCCTGCTATAAAGCAGAACTTTGCAACTCTCAAGGAAACAGAATCGTTCAAATCCGCCAATAAAAAATCTACTTTCACTTGCTCTGAAGCTGACCCACACTGACTTAATACAAAAATATTATTATTGTGTTATTGACTGGTTTGTTTTATCCAGACATCGAGTCCTTCCCAAGGACCTTGGATTGTTGAATCTTATTGTCAATGTTGTTGTTGTTATAGATATCGTCGCAGAATATAGGCTGTTCCCAGTAAACCTGCTTTTTGTAATTGGCTGATGGTGATTACTGTGGCCCCTATGGTGTTGAGGTGCTCTTCAAGGTCTTTTGGAACTGCACCCAGGGCGCCAATTACCACTGAGATTATTTTGGTCTTTTTCTGCCACAGCCTTTCAATTTCAATTTGTAGATCTTTGTATTTGGTGATTTTTTTCTGTTCCTTTTTCTTCTATTCTGCTATCCCCTGGTATTGCTATGTCAATTATTTTAACTTGTTTTTCTTTCTTCTCGACTACAGTTATATCTGGTGTATTGTGTGGCAGATGTTTGTCTGTTTGTAGTTGGAACTCCCATAATATTTTTACATATTCATTCTCTTCAACTTTTCAAGAAAAAGAATAGAAGAAAAAGAAGATATCTATAACAATTGACAATAAAATTCAGCCATCCAAGGTCCTTGGGAAGGACTTGATGTCTGGATTAAAGAAACCAGTCAATAACACCTGTCTGACCGTGTAAATAAATAATAATAATATTATTATTATTATTCGATTTCTATACCACCCTTCCAAAAATGGCTCAGGGAAATAAATAAATTTACACAGAGAAATAAATAAATAAGACAGCTCCTTGTCCCCAAAGGGCTCACATTCTCAAAAAAACACAAGATAGACACCAGCAACAGTCACGGGAGGTACTGTGCTGTGGGTGGATAGGGCCAGTTATTCTCCCCCTGCTAAATAAAGAGAATCACCATGGTAAAAGGTGCCTCTTTGCCCAGTTAGCAGGGGATACTGTCCCTGGGCACAAAGGGTACAGACTAGGGGCCATTTTCTGGGTTCCCACTTGTGCCTATTTGTCCCTTTACTTACTTACTTAATTAAAGCACTTTCTTTAACTGCTGCTTCACCACCACTTGTTTCAGGATGGTGCCATTTCCTTTACCCATGGTCATGTTAGGTTATGCACTGTGTCATTCCTGGACACTGTGGGTTAAAATAAAATAGCTGCTACAATTAAAACATGGTAGCAGCCATTTTTTCATAATGGCAGCCTTTTTTTACATGCACGTTCACAGAAAGGCTCTGTGTTCCCATGCAATGATGGTAAAAACAATTGCACCATTCAGGAGGTGGCTGCAGCTTGGAGTTCCTGCCACCACCAACACAGGGGTTCCTTCCACCACTGATACAAAGAGCAGTTAAGGTAAAGCTGGCTAAATTTAAATCATGGGTACAAAAGGAAATTAATTGAGACCCCACAAAGAGGTCATAAAATGGGGGGTGGGTATCATCTTGAACTTTGGCAAGAACAGCAATATCAAATTAATGAATACCATATTCTTTTATTCTTAACAAGGTTCTGTTTCCAAAGAATTCTTCCTAAAACTAATAAAGTGATAAACCAATACCATATTAAAATATTTCATTGTAAAAAATAAATTTCTATGACTAATATTAAATTAATATCACAATTGTGTTGACCCTAATTCCAGAAAAAAGTGGTAGGGATCCAACTGATTTTTTATTTTTTATTTTTAAGAAAAACCTTTCGTTTTTGTATGCCCTCACAATTGTATATAATGACAAGAAGAGTGGGGTGTTTTCAGGATTACACAACCATTCTGCAATGGACAAGTACCAGAAGAGTTCTGTCTGCAGTTGCCACTGGCTCATCTGGTGGCTACTCAGCAATGGGCCTTCTCTGCTGCTGCCCTGAAGCTTTGGAATGCGCTTCCTGCTGAAATAAGTGCCTCCCCATCTGCGACAACTTTTTAAAAGTCTTTAAAGACACATCTGTTCACCCAGGCTTTTAATTAAATACTATTTTAATAGTTTTAACATTGTTTTAAAATGTTGTTTTAAAACTTTTAAATTGTAATGTTTTAACTTTTTTCTGTTGTCATTTATTTTGTTTTGACTAATGTTTTACCCATTTATGTTGTCATATATTTTGTTTTGTTGTAAACTGCACAGAAACGTACATTTTGGGCGGTATAAAAATATGTTAAAGGAAAATAAATAAATAAATAAAAATACTCTGCATTCCAGTAGAGATTTGGCAGCACCCACCTGCGCACTGCTCAGTGAAGGATTTGCTAGTTGCCTTTGGGGCTAAGTAGGAATTTTTGGCCTTGTCTAATTGGCTTTGGTTGGGACTTTTTTCACCCACTTCTCGCTCGGTAACTTGGGCCATGTTGTCATTAGAGCTACACTGGCTGCCAATAAGTTTCTGGGCAAAATAAACGGTGCTGATTATAACCTATAAAGCCCTACACAGCTTGGGCCCTGGGTATTTAAGAGAACGTCTTCTTCGTCATGAACCCCACTGCCTTTTGAGATCATCAGGAGAGGTCCATCTGCAGTTGCCACCAGCTCATCTGGTGGCTACTCAGGGATGGGCCTTCTTAGTTGCTGCCCCAATGCTTTGGAATGCTCTCCCTGCTGAAATAAGAGCCTCCCCATCTCTGACAATTTTAAAAAAATCTTTAAAGACACATTTGTTCATCCAGGCTTTTAATTAAATACCTTCTGCTCTTCCCAGAGCGCCTCCATCCCCTGAGGGGAATATCTTACAGTGCTCACAGTTCTAGTCTCCCTTTCATATGCAACCAGGGTGGACCCTGCTTAGCTAAGGGGACAAGTCATGCTTCCTACCACAAGACCAGCTCTCCTGGTTACAGGCCAGCTCTCCTGGTTACAGGCCCTTCAAATGCATGGTACAGATAGGAAGTGTACTTATATACCTGCATCCAACGTAATGTGTGAATGACTGTATCTGTGTACAGATCTGCATATGTGTATATGTGAACACTGTACACTCATTGTATGAGTGTTGAACATAACATGTGGAGCAGGTTCAGACCTCTGCTCCTCTCAGATAGTCCTTTTGTTATCAGATAGTCCTTTTGTTATCTAAGCTTGTACATACTAAATTTCTGGTTATCCAGACTGAATGACAGTGTTCTCCTGTTTCAGTATGGTGGTGATTCAGCCAGCTAGTGGTTCTTAAGCCAAATCCAGCTCACAGATAAACACCACCTGGCCCACCATACATTCACTAGCCTTCTAGCATAAAGAGGCCTTTTACCCATAGTCAGCTTCTTCATAGTGGGCTTCAGAACAAAGAGGAAAGGTTATATTGTCCACACTTTTGCTAAAATCTCTCTCTCTCTCTCTCTCTCTCACACACACACACACACACACACACACACGAACAAAAGGAAATCCATGGGCAGAGTTTGGATTCCTGACCTTTCATCCCTTGCTCAGTTCAAAATATAGCTCCTGTTGAAAATTAGTTAGGTAATGGTCAGGAATTAGACATTGTCAATACCTTCCATCATTCAGATAAAATATTGTGTATCATTCATGCACACTATTCATTTCACACAAAGTCTTTTCTCTATGATTGAATAAAATAGGCATCCATTTTTTAAAAAATCATGCCAGAATGAGGTTGCACTGCATTAATAATCTATCACTGGGTAAACAGCTCGCTGGCTCATGAGCAGTTCCAATGGGGAGCATTTTTTTTAAAAAAATGTGGTAAACAGAGCATTTGTCCTGATATTGAGCTGTTGTTTATTTTCTCATTATGCAGTTGCTCATTAGTTCATTTCTTGCTATTTTTGCCCAGAAATTTTACAGTAGGTGGTCATTTCCTTTATTTTTATTTGTCCTTATGCTTTTTCTCTTGGGAAAGGTGCCAGGTGTTCTGTCTATCATGCTCAGCCTTGCTGTGTCTGGAACACCACATACAATACTGGCAGCCTAGCTAAATAGCAGCTTACAACAAGAGGAATCTTCTTAATTGCTTGATTCTGGCTTTCGAAAGCAGCTTTCACACCTAAAGCTGGACCTGCTCACATCTGGGGCTGTCAGGTTTCTGGCTTGCAAATGATAGAATCAGCTGTACCCCCCTCCCTCAGGGTTACCTGGGGGCCTACACTTGATGCATAAGCTGAAAACACACAACCTAATTTCCATAGAGAATACAAACTACATATTTCCTTCATATGAACTCTTGTGAATTATTTTGAGTGTTTGTACATACAAAAGATAGTGCTCTCTTGCTTAAAGACACATTGAGCTAAAAGAAAAGGGAAAATCCCAAAATCTCAGTTATGTTACCCATATATACAGAATGAAAATTGATTTGTTTGTTTAAAACATTTTAATGCCACTTTTCCAAAGCTCAAGATGGCTTACAATGAAAAATAAAAACTAAACAGGTAAGCCCACTGGGTAAAATGGTTATCACAACTAAAACAGAACAGCATTCCGCTAACCTAAGAGATTTCCCCACAAGGCTGAGGGCTAACTATGGGGTGCTGAGATGGGGCAGCTGTATGTATGCCTGTCCCATCCACATATAAAGAGTAGAAGATGAAGTCTACTCTGCAAACAAAAAGGGAAAGTACAAAGGAGGGCACCAAAATCTTCCCCCTCCCTGCCTTACTTTATATACTTATACTGCTTATATATTTATACTACTTACAGTATATGCTGCTTTCAAAAAAAAAAGTGCTCAAAGTGGTTTACACACAAAAATAAATCTAGGATAAGTAAATGAGTGAGTGAGTAGGGTCCATGTCCCCAAAAGACTCATAAGCTAAAAGGAAATATAAGGTAGACAGCAGCAAAAACAAACAAACAAACAAACAAACAAAAACACCAACCATTGGAGGGGTGCTGTCCAGCTATGGAGCAGTTCCATATCAAAGCCACCTGGAAGGAAAACTGCTTAAAGCTGAAGACCACAGACAAGGTGGGGCACAGGGCTAGGTTTTGCTCCCCTTCTCCACACATTGCTTTTCATGTAAGGCGTAGATCTCCCTGCTCATACTTTATAAGCAGATAGAGCAGACACATACTTAAAATACATGGGACAGGCCTTTTGTGCCTCGTCAGGTCAAAAACCAAAAGAACTAAGTATGACTTGCAACTCTCTCTAAAAACCAGTAAGGAAGATGAGCTGCAGGAAAATTAGTTCCCCAACCCTGAGGCAATTACTGTAAAGGCCCTATTAAAGAGGTTGGAAAATGTTGTTTTCTATTATTTTGTTTGATAACTGAGAGGTTTCAGAAAGGATCCAAATAGTTCATCCAAAGCGAATAACTATGTGTTTTCTGTTTCCCACTGTCCATAAATACTATTTATGCAGCTATTTACTAAATAGCACCCAGAAGGCACTTTTAAACTCAATGCAGCTTTCACAAATTCCTCCAGTTGACAGCAAACAGAAGTGAGAAATCCTTCATAAAGGTATGGAAATTCTTGCATGCACTGGCAGCAGTTCTCTGGGTCATGGCTGCAGTCCCTGTGGCATGATGTAGCCAGGTGGAAGGTGGCCCGAGTAGAAGCTCCAGAGGATCATGCCTCCCTTTTTCTCACTGCTTCTTCTCCTGCCCTTCACTTGCCGCTTCTCCCCCTGCCCTTCACTCACCACTTCTTCACCCTGTGCTTCACTTGCTGCTTCTGCTCACCGCTTCTCCCCTGCTGCCACTTTGCTCACAGGGTTTTACTAGTTTTGTACGCTGCCACACCACCAGGCTGGCTTTTCTGGTTTTCTCATTGCTGCCCAGCATCCATCATGGCTGTCCCTCAGCTAGCCAAAGGGCATGCACAGAGCCATTTGAGTGGTGATCATGGAAAAAACTTGCTGACCCTTTCAAGCCAACCTGTCAGTGGTTCTGGCCTGCACATTTGTCAGCTGGCGCAGAGTTCAGGTGAGCGCAGCAATGGTGGTGAGCAAGATAGGGGTCAGGGGAGGCAGCAAGGGTGACTTTCCAGGGCCCCAGGGCCCATGTTATTGGGATATGCTCACTCAGTTGTGATGAGACCCCTGCCCTGTGGTACTAACCACTCATATGTTAATTGGTATCAGTGGTGTGAAGGTCATACCTGCCGAATCATGTAAAAACTCTTTTGTTACTTAAGGACAAGTTATGTGTGAAGGCTGGCTTCCCATAGTGATCAGAGCAGTGTCCCAGGAGAAAAAGTGCATACATTTCCTCATGTTACTCCCTATATTTCTGGTTATGTGCCAAACCTTCAGGGATAATAATGTAAGAAAGGGGCAGGCACAGAGAGTAGCAGCAACTATTAAGGAGTCCATACACTCATCATAAGTATGCTGAGTACCAAGAGCATACTCTTAGGGTTATGCAGAGCTGCCCTTATTTGATGCAGAGACCACCTCAGTGCTCTGGAGGTGCCCCACTTCAGACTGAGGCTTTGAGTGGCTAAGATAATTCAATTTGGCCTAATTTGAAGGGGTTATGTTGAATCAGGGATGACGCATCAAACACCTCAAGCACCCCAACCCCTGTACTTACCAGGTTAATCTCTCTAACTTAATTTTGACTCCCAGCAGTCAATTTTGACACCCAGAGGTCAGAATAGAGTGGGTGCCAAGACTTCATTTTCAGAAGATATTCTTTGAAAAAGGTGGGGTTTTTTGGTTTTTTAAAAACATTTTTAAAAATCCTGAACAGCACAGGGTTTCTTTCCTGGGGCTGTTGCCAAAACAATGGCAGTCCTTCTGGCATGTGCTGCCTGAAACACTGCTTCACCTCAGTTCTTAGTAATGGCAGCCAGCCCTTTCTATATTATATCTATTTTCTGCTCAACCAGTGACTAGCACATGTGGAATATCTTCCCAACAGCATAAGAAACATCCAGCTAGTTTTGAGTAGCAGATGTCAAACTACATATCATACACTGTTTAGGTTATCTTTAGCTGTCACTGGTAACACCAATAAGCTATATATTTGAATTCCCCTGCCTTGGATCCACTTAAGACGATTCAAAGTGGCTTATCGGTATCTTTATTCTTATGGCTTGCCAAACTGAACTAAAATGAAAGAGTGAGAATGTATCTGTCTCTCTTTCTCCCTCTTGCTCCCCAAACACCATTCACTTCCTCCCCTCCCCACCACCCAATTTGCTTTATAAAAGCGGGGGAGGGAGGAACACCCAATAAATAGAGCCAAGGGAATAACGGCTGAGTTGTTACTACTCTGCACATATTCTTATAGCCGTCTAAATCGTAAAATGTTAACAGCAAAACTAAATTTTGACATGTTGATAGCTAGAACCATACTGCAATATGGCACATCAATTGCCTATTATGTTTTGAGAACCAAAAAATATTCTCTCCTGTACCATTAATGTAAATCAAACTGGTTAAATCACTTTAATACTCCAGGTGTCTTCCTCCACACTGTCTCTTTTTTTGTTCCTTTTCCTATTCTTTTCTTCTCAAGCTGCCACAATGGTTGATGTTAAATTTAGGGGGAAGAAAAATCGGATAGACTGTCAATTTCCAGAGGTGTTCTCCACACAAATCAAACTCAATAAGCTTGTCATATGAACATTTCACCTTAAGTAAAATAACAACCTGTCATATGATTTTTAAACAGGGTTCACTTGGAGGTGATTTTTTTTAGGGTTTCAGAAGAGCAATACAAGTCTGTAAGCACCATATCACAGCTGCATTTAAAAAAAGTCCCTAAGACAAATAGCTATAAAAGATTCCATCATCCAGTACCTTGCCAGATGTGAAATCTTAACACTACTGTGCACAAGGGAAAAATACCAGGTCTTGTATAGGGATGTGCATAAAACCAGTTCTCCCGGTTCGGTTCGGGTCCGAACCGGGTCCGGACCGGACCGGGGTGGTTCGGTTTTGGTTTTGCCAGACCACCCCCCCGGTCCGGTTCGGTTTCGAACCGGTTCGGATCCGAACCGAACCGGTTCGGATCACAAAAAGTGGCTGGTTTTGAAGGGGACATTGTGTTCTACCTGCCATCCAAATTTCAAGTCGATTGGACCTTCCTCTGATTTTTTACAAATTTTTTTCAAAAAATAAATTTTTGCCCATAACTCACAATGTGGAGCCCTTAGGGGCAAAAAAGCTGGGGTGGGTGGTAGCCACCCATGGGTGTCCTCCACCCCAAAAATCCCAAGGCAATTGGTGGCTCCTAGTATTATTGGTGAATTTCTGAAGAAATTTTTTTTCCCCATTGGCTAGAATGGGGGTTCGGGGCTGCCCCAGACCCACCTCTGTGGGGTGGCAGCACCCCCAAAGTGGGTCCGGGGCCATGGCAAAAATGCCCTCAGTCCCCCCCAGCAATCCCCGTAGAGATAGGAGTGATGGTTCTGTTGTTTTTCTGAGGTATTCTGAGTGTAGATTCTATGATAGCTTATGAGATTTCCAATGAGACACCATGAATCCACTCTCATTTGCTATCACAGAATCCACACTCACTCAGAACACCTCAGAAAAACAACAGAACCATCACTCCTATCTCTACGGGGATTGCTGGGAGGGACTGAGGGCATTTTTGCCATGGCCCCGGACCCACTTTGGCGGTGCTGCCACCCCACAGAGGCGGGTCTGGGGCAGCCCCGAACCCCCATTCTAGCCAATGGAAAAAAAAATTTTCTTCAGAAATTCACCAATAATACTAGGAGCAACCCAACAATTGCCACCCCATCTTTTTGGCCCCTCTCTCTGGGCGCCCTAACACGTAACACCTAGTCAGTCCATCTTAATGCCTACCTACTACCACCACTCCTATCCAAGCAAGTAAGAGGAGGACACTCAGAGAGACAACACCCACTCTCTGATCTAACAAAAAGGCCACTGCTGTGCTGCCTGCCAGCACAGCAGCAGCAGCGGAGCAGCACACTAAGCACAAGAGCAGCACACACAGAGAAGAAGCAGGAGGCGGAGCAGCAGAGCAGCAGACCTGCCGCTCTGCATGATGGGTGACGTGATGCCCAAAGGAACCACCGCCTCACTCAGTGCCTGCCACTGACTAGGCCCGACAGACAGAAGCCAGCCAACCTGCTCTGCTCTGCTCTGATGCTCCCCATGGATGATGCACACACACCCTACATCTGCATCCCAATGACCAGACCAGACCAGACCAAGTGCGCAGAGTCAGCACAGGCCAGCAGCCACCAGCCCAGCAACAACAACAGCTACTACTGCTACCACCACAACCAGTGTTGCCGCTACAATAACATTCCCAGTCCAGTCACGCGCGCCACAGCCTGAGCCTAGCACACAGCCAACAGCTGCTGCCAGCCAGTGCCTGGCAAGCCCAGCCAACATGAGGAGGAGAGAGCTAACAAGTAGACGGCGCACGCACATCACCAACCCATCACGACGGCGCAACTGCAAGGGGAGAGGGCACAATTACAGGCAGGAGGAGGAGGAGGAGGAGGAGGAGGAGGCGGGCGAGGCAATCCTAGCACAGATTTGAAAGTTTAAAATCCACCAGGACATCTTCTAGAATCTAGACTTCTGTTTTTTCTACCACCAGCTGTAGTGTCTAGTTAGTCAGTGTGCTGTGCAGCTGAGCTGAGCTGCATGTGAGGAAGGGTGATTGTAGCTAGTTCTTTAGTTTCAGCAGACTGAGCATTGAGCATGGGCAGTGGCCTTGGGAAGCAACACAATTACACGACACTCACCTGCTGCTGCTGGTTCTAGAAGTTGCCTCTTCTCGTCTTCACCTCTTCGTGTGTGTGTGTGTGTGTGTGTGCAGTGAGTGCATGCCTTTTGCCTTGCTGGAAAGAAATGCTTCTCTGGTCCACCACCACATATCTGCTCAAGGACACAGAGGCCCAAGGCAGAGGTGGTGGCACCAGTGTGAGTGCATGTGTGCTGGTGGTGTTTGCCACCACAGGTGTTTTGTGTGTGTATGTGTGCGCTGCTAGCTAGGAGGGGGGAGGGAGGCAGGGAGGGAGGCTGGGAGGCAGGGGGGAGGAAAGGGGAGGGGGAGAGGGATGTAGAGGGGATTGAAGGGGGGAGGGTCCGGCTCAGAGTTGGTCAGCCACATATTTGTGCACACACGTGCTCACGTGTGTGCTTCGGTGGGAGAGACCAGACTCTCATCATCTGCCAGACCGGGGTTGGGGGCAGGTGAGGCGGTGGTGGGCTGGAAGGGAGGGAGGATGGAAGGTGGTGAAGAGGAAGGGGAGAGGATGAGAGGGGAAGGATGGAGGGAGGCATGGGGGGGAGGAAAAAAACATGTAGACAGACACACACCACACTACACACAGAAAGCATCCACACACAGAGACAGTGCTAGGCATCCATTCACACAGACAGACAGACAGACAGACACACAACAGGAAGAGACAGACTGAGCCTGCACCACACACACACACACAGACCCAATTCCCCCCCTGCACAGTTATCAATCAATATGTTGTGTTGGCAGCCAGTTCATTGCTATTCTGATGGTTTTGGGTTTTTTGCCATCAGCCAACATCAACAGTGACCACAATCAAGATGAACATAAGATGATAATAATTCATTCGTTTCATTTCAAAAAATCACCCAATCATCTTCTACATGTAAACCAAGCCCCCCACACATGATTTCTGGTGACATTTTCAATAAAATCAATTCATTTGGCATTCATCATTTTGTTCTCCCTTTGTCACCTTTTTTTCTTTCTTTTGCATAATTTTGAGGCTTGATTTTGACATGGGGTTTTTAAAGAAAAAATTATTTACATGTTTATTTACATACAGTATTTACATATCTACACTGCATTTTTGAACGTATACCCGCCGCTGCCGCTAAGTCTAGTACTCCGTGGGCTGTGCTACTTTGGGGGGGTGTGCCGTGCCCACGCCAGGTCCCCAAATGCTGACAGGTGGATAGATAAAGGGCCTGTGCTGGTCAGCATTGGGTTTCTTTTTAGGTGGGCGTGGGCATTGTAAACATCTGGCCAGTCGCAGCACTACAACTACTACTACAACTGCATCTCTGTGTGGGCACACTACACGCTGCGACTGGCTGGCACGGCTCAGCATCTGTCACGTCAGCTCAGCTAGAGGTGGAAGGGGGGAGGGTAGGGATAAGCACAGAGTTCGAGCCAGGCAGGTGACCAACCATGGGGCAACCCACGGTAATCACTCGCCCGTCTCAAACTGCAGCTTGGGGTAGCCCAACAGGGGGAGGTTCACCTTAAGGAAGACCAGCTGCTCCACCAGACCAGGGTCCAAGCGGGAGCGAGAGGGTGTCACCACGTCCCCGGCACGTGAAAACACCCGCTCGCTCTGGACACTGGTTGGGGGGCAGGAGAGGAGGCGCACAGCCACCACCGCCAGGTCCGGCCAGACTTGGCGGCGGCTCGCCCAGAACTGTGCGCAGTCCACGCCGTCTCCCTCCACAGGCTCCTCCAAGTACTGCGCAACGCATTGCTCAGCACTGGAGGGGGGCCTGGCAGGTCGAGCCTCCCGCATACCAGGCATGGCGCCATAGCAGAACCGCTGAAACCACTGGGCGGATCTCGAGTCGGTAGCAAATGGCTGCTGCGATGGCGCCGCCTGGGATGCCGCGCTGCTGGACTGGGAAGAGGGAGGGGAAGGGGAAGCTGACGCCGGCTGGCCGCCCATGCTGCTGCTGGGTGCGGGTTGGGCCGCGAGGGCTGCCCCCGCACCACTACCAACACCCTGGTCTCTGCGGGCCCTAGCGGCCTCCTCCTCCCTAACCTTCTCGACCAGGATGCCCTTCCACCTGGGCAAGTCGTCGGCACTCACGGCATTGCCCTTGAGGGCTGGGTGACAGAGACAAGCGAGGACATACTCCTCCCTGTCTCCCAGCACATCAACGAGCCGCTTGTCAACCCCAGACCTCAGCCTCCCAGCCAGAGCACGACCCTCTGGCGTGGTCAGAGAGATATGGAGTCCACCCATCAGCTTCTCGAGACCAACAGCTGTGGGCAGCGCCTGGCTCAAGGGAGTGGTGTCGCCACACAAGCCCTTCGTGGCAAGCTGGAAGGGCTCGAGTGCCGACACCGCCTCGGACATCTGCTTCCACTCTGCGTTCGAGAAGTCGCAGACATCCAAGGACTCGTCCCTCGCCAGGGCGACAAGGGCTCTCTCCTGCTCCAACAGGCGCTGGAACAGGAGGAAGGTGGAGTTCCACCGCGTCTCCACATCCGTAGGGATGAGATGGCGAGGAAGGCCAAGGTCATCCTGCTTCTGGCGAAGCAGTCTCCTGGACTTCTCGCTGCGGTGGAAGTGGGCGGCCAGCTTGCGGGACTTATCCACAAGCGTAGCCGTGGCAGCAACAGCACCTGCGATGGGGCGGGCCCCCTTCTCCTGGGACGCCCTCAGCTCCTTAAGGCCAAGGGCGTCCCTGACGGTCAGATGGAGCGTGTGTGCCATACACCGTATGTTCACACAGTCCATGACTGTCTCGACAGCGGCGGTAACGTTGGCTCCATTGTCGGTGACAATGAAGCTGCGGGAGAGGTGTGGACACCCGCCAATCCACTCCTCTATCTGGCGGTCGAGTACGGCCGCCACCTCCTCCGCGGTGTGCCTCGTGTCCATCGTCTCCACGTGCAGGACGGCCCACCTGTGCCGTAGTGCATCGGGAGCCGCGCCGGACCCGGAAGCATCGCCCGCGGAGGTCCCCTCACTCTCCGGTCCCCACCAGTGGGCAGTGAGGGCCAGGAAAGAAGCGTGCATCCCACTGACACTGGTCCAGAGGTCAGTCGTGAAATGCACGCTTGTCCCGGCCGGAGCTGCACGCAGCTCGGCCGACACGAGCTCCCTGCACCGGCGGTACAGGGAGGGGACCACGTTCCGGCTGAACGTCGTCCTTGAGGGGATGACGTATTCGGGAGCCAGGTATTGGAGAATACGGCGGAAGCCGTTGTTCTCGACCACCTGAAACGGCTGGTCATCGGTGGAAATCATCTCCCCTATGAGGCGGGTGAGGTGATGATGGTCCACGCGAACAATACGCTGGCTGCCCGAGGACTGCGTCCACCGCTGGACGGGCAGTGTAGCCTGCCTGCTGGCTGGCACACTGCCGCTGCCCGCCCTAGTGGCAGATGCACAAGGCGCACTAGCGCTGCCAGCCTGTCCCCTGAGACCTGGGTGGTGACGCTCTAGGTGTCTCCACATAGGCGTCGTACCCAGGTGCGCAGGGTCCCTTCCACGGCTGACAAGCATCCTGCAGTGGACACAGCGGGCGTGGAATGGGGCATCTTGAGGGACCTCAAAATGCACCCATGCACCACTGCCCTTGGCCTCCTGCGCCCTGGGCGCCGTCCTAGGCCGTTTCTCGCAGGGTGGCTGCAGTCCTGGGGGGGGGGGCGGCCGCCGCTGCCTGCCCACTGCTGCCACCCAACCCGCCCCTTCCGCCCTCCACAGCGGAGGAAGGGCCCGGCTCAACTGGCATCGGAGAGGCAGGCCTCTCCTCCACCACCTCGCCAGACCGCTCCCCACCAGAGTGTCGGGCTTCACGAGGGGGGGCCCCACTGAGCGGCGAAAGGATAGGGGGAAGGGGCCCCAGAGGGAGGGAGAACCTGGCTGCATCGCTGCCAGCCGCACGGTCCTCACCGCCCTCTACCTGCTCTTCCAACTCCACAGTCTCCTCCACCTCAACAACTGGCGGTAGCTCAGCAGCACCTGGTGCCGCCGGCGAGGAGGGACCCGCCACAGCCCTAACAGTGCCTCTGCCTCTGCCGCGATTGGCGGCAGCAGGCGTGGGGAACTGAATCCTGCGCACCAAAGATGGGGCCGGAGCAAAGAATTCTCCAATGGGGAGAACTGGGGTGTCCTCAGGCTCCCCGCGTCCTCTCCCTCCCCGTGCCGCAGGCGCACCCCGCACCTGGCCTCTCCCACCTCTGCCTGCCAGCCTTGAGCGAGCCCTGCCCGCCACACGGCGCTCAGACATGCTGCTAGGTCAGAAGGAGGGAGACTTTAGGAGGAAGGCCAGACAGGGTCAAAAAAATAATTTGGAGGGGCTTAGGGGCCAAAAAAAAGGCAGCTGATTTGGAGGCGGCGGGGGGGAAGTTTGTTTTCAAAAAAGGAAGCCAATTGGGGGGAAAGGAAGACTTTTTGATATGGGGGGGGAAGCCAATCGAAGTGAGGGGGAGGGTGTCCTTTTTGAATTTGGGAGTCAACCACCAAGCCAATTGGGGAGATGGGTCTGGGAGGGGTTTTTTTTAGAAAAATAGGGGGTTAAAGGGTGGAACCCCGGTGTGGGAGGGTGGCACGGGCAGTTGGGTGGAGTAGTTGTGGTGTGGGTGGCAAGTTTATAGCTTTTTTTTGGGGGGAGAGTGGATGGGGGGAGGGCACAGCACCTACCGGGGGTGGGGGAGGGATGCAGTCAACGCTTGGGAACCTGCAGATCAAAGGAGGAAACCCTTATTTAGTGAACTGGAACACAAAGTGTGGGTTCTGGGGGGTGGTTCTCAAGTAATGCTCCTGTGGGGGGAGCATCAAACTCAATGCAGCCTATTTAGTGACTCTAAATTGCACACAACCAAAACCAGAACCCAGTCACACCAACACAGAGGTTGAACCCACCCACTCTGTGACTCTGCCTGCCCAATGCCATGGCAAGCAAGCAGCAGCAAACACTTGATGGCAGCCTCATGGATTGAACATCATGATCATCATCATACGTGTGTATTGGCCCAGCATGTAGTGGCAGCATCAGAGCCCAGCCAGGACCCCACTCAGACTGCCCCAGAGGCAAGGAAGCACTCTGGCATGGCATGGGCCCAGCATGTAGTGGCAGCATCAGAGCCCAGCCAGGACCCCACTCAGACTGCCCCAGAGGCAAGGAAGCACTCTGGCATGGCATGGGCCCAGCATGTAGTGGCAGCATCGCATCAGAACCCTGGACCCCACTCAGACTGCCCCAGAGGCAAGGAAGCACTCTGGAAGGCACCTGTTCAAAAACCACCTGCAAGACGCATGCAATGCAACGCAACACACAGCAGCAATTTCTTTACTGGGCATGGGCATGAAGACACAAGTTTTACAACAGTACATCTCCTCTCCAAGGTTCCCTCCCTCCTCCCCACACCCAAATGCATTTCAGAATAGGGGTGTCCCTATTTAAAACCGCCAGCTAGGGAGAGAAAGGGGCAACAAAAGGTGCACAATCGCACACGCACTAACCCCTCTTCTTCCGGTCCTTCTCCTGCCACTCACTGCTGGTCACGGATTCGCCGCCGCCAGCCAGCCACCCTGGGCTGAGACACAGCAGGGCGGCCGCACGAGGCACACAGGCAACCGGGGTAGTTCAACAACGATGGAGGGGCAGAAGTGAGGAGACAACACTATTTGTGTCGCTCAACTCACCCCCAAGCAGAGACAAAATCAACCAAAAACTATAAAAAGAAAAAAAAAACCGATGGCAGCCGCCAGGTGGGTAGGCTACTGTGTGCGGCTGCAGCTGTGGGAGAGGAGGTGGAAAGTGAAGGGGAGCAGAGAGAGAAAAGACTAAGAGAGAGAGAAAAGAGAGGGGGGCAGGGACAAAGAGAAAGAGAGGAGAGAGAGAGAAAAGAAAGAGAGAGAGAGGAGAAAGAGAGATGATAGAGAGAAAGAGGAGAGAGGAGAAGCGCAGCGCAGCAGGGAGGGGGGATTCAGGTGTGGGGGGAGGACACAGCAGTAGCAGCGGTCCAAAGAGGTGGGGGGAGCAGAGAGGGTGTGTGTGGTTGGGGGCTAGTGTGTGGCAGGGGGCCTGGGGTAAGTGGAGAGAGTCGGGGGCAAGGAGGAAAAGAGGTGGGGTGGGGGGAGCAGAGAGGGTGTGTGTGGTTGGGGGCTAGTGTGTGGCAGGGGGCCTGGGGTAAGTGGAGAGAGTCGGGGGCAAGGAGAAAAAGAGGTGGGGTGGGGGGAGCAGAGAGGGTGTGTGTGGTTGGGGGCTAGTGTGTGGCAGGGGGCCTGGGGTAAGTGGAGAGAGTCGGGGGCAAGGAGAAAAAGAGGTGGGGTGGGGGGAGCAGAGAGGGTGTGTGTGGTTGGGGCTAGTGTGTGGCAGGGGGCCTGGGGTAAGTGGAGAGAGTCGGGGGCAAGGAGGAAAAGAGGTGGGGTGGGGGGAGCAGAGAGGCTGTGTGTGGTTGGGGGCTAGTGTGTGGCAGGGGGCCTGGGGTAAGTGGAGAGAGTCGGGGGCAAGGAGAAAAAGAGGTGGGGTGGGGGGAGCAGAGAGGGTGTGTGTGGTTGGGGGCTAGTTTGTGGCAGGGGGCCTGGGGTAAGTGGAGAGAGTCGGGGGCAAGGAGGAAAAGAGGTGGGGTGGGGGGAGCAGAGAGGCTGTGTGTGGTTGGGGGCTAGTGTGTGGCAGGGGGCCTGGGGTAAGTGGAGAGAGTCGGGGGCAAGGAGAAAAAGAGGTGGGGTGGGGGGAGCAGAGAGGGTGTGTGTGGTTGGGGCTAGTGTGTGGCAGGGGGCCTGGGGTAAGTGGAGAGAGTCAGGGGCAAGGAGGAAAAGAGGTGGGGTGGGGGGAGCAGAGAGGGTGTGTGTGGTTGGGGGCTAGTGTGTGGCAGGGGGCCTGGGGTGAGTGGAGAGAGTCAGGGGCAAGGAGAAAAAGAGGTGGGGTGGGGGGAGCAGAGAGGGTGTGTGTGGTTGGGGGCTAGTGTGTGGCAGAGGGGTGTTGGGGGGAAGGGGAGGGGGCAACAACAAACAGCAAAGGAGAAACTGGAACAACTCGGGCAGCAGCAGCGATTAGGCTGGATGGGGTGGTTGGGGGAGGAGCTGGGCCTGGGCTAGGGTAGGGTCTGGGAGGAGGGAGGGTGGGGGGGGGCAGGCAGGGGGGGGAGGAGGAGGAGGAGGGTAGCAAAATATATAAAGCAATATATATCAAGAGAACACAAGCCAGAAGTTTAAAAAAAAAATTAAAAGAAAGACTATAACCAGCAGAAAAAACTTGGGTGTGGGGGTGTGGGGAGGGGGAACCAAACACAGACTCTGAGGGGGGCCACTAAGTGAACAGAGACAATGAAACCACAATTGCTGCAAATTAATAATAGCAAATGAATAAGTGGAACCAAGCAAAGAAAACTGGACTCGGTTTGGCAGCAGCAAACTTGGGAGAAGGCTGGATGGGGTGGGGTTGGGGTGGGGTGTGGTTGGACTTGGAGGGGCAAGTTTGGAGCAGGGAACCAAAACTGATTATATGGGACAACAAGAAACAACAACAGAATCCTCTGGGGGTGGGGGGGAGGGATTCAGGGAACCAACTCGCAGGGCAGCAGCAGTCAGCAGAAACAAACAAAATGGTACAATTTAAGCAAAACCAGCAAGCAATATATAACTGAAACCAATGGAATGCAATGTGAAAATCAAAAAGTTGGACAACAACAAGGCAGGACAAAGAGCAATAATTAATGGAAGAAGATTTAAAGCAATGAGGATGCAGTGGGTGGGAGTGGGGGAGGGGGAGGGTAGGCCCAAAGGATGAGAAGGGAAAGGGGGGGAGGGGGGGGAGAAAAGCAGACAGACAAGGAACAGGGAAAATTGGGGGAAATTAAGAAGAAAGTAAAGTGAAGTAACACACAGTATACAGACAAGAGACAGACAGAGAGAGGAGACACACAGAGAGTCACAAAGGGCAGGTGGACAAAGGATTAGACAGAGCACACACAGAGAGACACAGGACACAGTCAGGACTCACAGAGACACCAGAGCAGCCAGCAAAGGGCAAGCAGGTCTCAGAGATGATCCCACAACTGCAGCCAAGAGAAGTTTCCAGAGAAGAGGCTTGGGTTTATATAGGTTTGAAATTCCCTCCTTTGGGAGCCCCCACCTTTGCACTCCCCCCACGGCCAACAGGGTGCCAGCTCTCAACAGTGCAACAGCCAAGCAGCCTACCAGACCAAAGGACTCATTCTGGCCAATCAAGGATCAATAGCGCAGCCAATACAATGCCTGGAAATAGCATCACAAAATGGATGCAAGGAGGAGCAAAAGTTTCGGGAAGGAGACACAAAATGGAGGACACACTTTAAAGAGACACTGAGTGAGACTCAATTTCATTCCCGAACCGGTTCGGGAAACCCGAGCCGGTTCGGTACCGAACCGGCTCGAATTCGGTCCGGCTCGGTCCCCGGGAGGGCCCGATTCGGTCCGGGATCGAGCCGCCGGATCCGGACCGGTTCGGACGAACCGGTCCGGATCCGAACCGAACCGCACATCCCTAGTCTTGTATGAACTTCAGGACTAGGGAATTATAACATGTGGGGGGAAAGAAACAAAAAAGCTAAAATCCTGCACAGTGATATCAATAAAATTTAAGTAGCAAACTGAACAGGATTGCAGCCAAAATCTTAAACAGCTGAGGCACAGAGAAAATACTGCCAGTACATAACATTCCTTTCCCAATAGCTAAAGATCAATTAAAGCAAAAGTTTATACTTTTTTTAAAAAAAGCAAAAGCATGCACAGTTTACATTCATCTGCTTTGGATTTTTGGCAGTGTATTTTTCATGCCTGAAGTAACCAAAGCTGAGACCTCAGTATACTCTTCACTAACCGCTAGGAGCCTGTTTCACTCAGAACAACCCTTGACTACCTAAGGATGGCCTGAACTGATGTTAAGAATTTCTCTGCAGCTCATATAACCTTGGAGTTCATTCAGGGTAATCACATCCTGAAATGTTCCTTCCAAGAAACCTCCCTCCACCACCTTCAGTTTAAAAATGCTATGCCTGTGAGTAGTAATGGTGAATCATTAAATGAAGATCTCTCGTTTATTTGATGATGATGCAGTCCCCATCTGGTGACCGTTTGTATGCTGAGGATAGCTATTATAGTTTAGTAAATTGCAGAGAGTCAGGACATCTATGTTCATTCTTATCATTACATTTGTAAGAACAGGCTTAATTGCTTCCATTGTCAAAATGCTGATAATAATATCTACCCACTGTTGGAAAGTTCAGAGAGGTATGCTGCTTCTGTATAAACATATTCATTCTTGGGTACATCTGTGATACAATCTGTTGGATTTTAGGTAGGAGTTCAAAAGTTAGCTTCCTTTTAGCTTCTTAGTTTCTTCCTTTCTGAAGTGGGACCAACTTCCACTCTAATTATCTGAGTATCCTTAAGAGCATAAAACAACTTTCTTGATTGCTGTTCATCCTAATTTCATATTCTAAGACCAGTTGTCTACCTTGCTATTTCAGCACCTGTAGCTCTTCTGTAGACCATGGAGCTAATTTCAAAGAGAGTCATAAGAACAGCTCTGCTGATTCAGGCCCAAGGCCCATCTAGTCCAGCATCCTGGACTTATGAGTGATGGTCTTTATTGCCCTGGTGAGTTCCCTATTCCAGGCATCCTCTAGGGCAACAACAAAATTACTGGCAGAACCAACTCTGAAACTCTCCAAGATCTTTTGGAATCCTACTAGATCCAGTTGGTGATCTTTTTGACCTTTTTGCTGGGCAAATATGGGGAGAAGTGTATAATATTAATAACTCAGGAAGAACTGCTGTTAAATCTTGTCCTCCCCCACTCATGCTGCCTAGCTATGTAGAAACCTGTAAGAAGAATATTCTCAAAATGAAGAAATAACCAAAACTTGACAGAGTCTTAGCAACATCAGTCACAAAAAACTACAAAATATTAATCAAAAACAACAGCAAGTTTTTGCAACATACTTGAGGACATGCTTTCTAGAAATCTGAAGACATGCAGTGGGTTTACCTCTTGGCACTATCAACTCATGTTGCCCTCACCATGTCATAGATGAGACCAAAGTGGCTATGTTTGAATCAACACTTAATCATACCCTGCAGTTAAAAGTCAAATACAAGAGCCTGTGGATTATCTCTAGTCTCATGTTGAACATGGCCTCATCCAACTCCCCCTGGGCCATGGGTTGAGGCTGTTGTAGTCAGAGACTGTAGTCAGAGACCTGTAAAAACATGGAATGGAATCAAAATGGTGTGTCACACTTTCCTTGGGAAAGTCAGAGTTCAGTTCTCAAGAGCGTCTGTTGGCTCAGGCTTTTCTAGGTTCTATGCAGTAACAGAGGAAGTGTGGAGAAAGGTATCTTTTCCCATGGTGTACCCTCTGGGTCATAGTTCAGGCAACAGTTGAAAGTCTATTTCTCATCCTTAATAGGTTCCTCTTCATTCCAATCCTATAGTCCCCCAGACCAGTTTGTTTAGAAAGAGGCCTTCCTAAATCAGGGCTGGTCTACATTTTCTAGTATGAGCTAGAGTAATAGATTTGTTGTTGGACTAGGGGGGCAGATACTTGAATTTCTCTTCAGGTTTTCAACATAGGGCATCTCCCTGGCTCACATGATGGCTGGGTTCACACATACCATCAAATACTGAGGTTCCCCCAGCTGGAGATGATCACATATTTCAGTTTGTTGGAAGTAGCTGAGTTGAGCCAGAGGTATTCCTCCTGTCCACAGGACTGTCCTTAGGGCATGGTGAGCAGGGCAACTGCCCCGGGCCCCACTCTTTTAACCCCCATTAGAATTAACTGGAAGGGGTCCAGCACTGGCTGATTTGCCCCAGGGCCCTGCAACCACCAGGGCTCTCTAAGGACAGCCCTGCCTGTCCAGGCCTCCCAGCAAGGCCCTAGATCCCAGCCTACCTTGCACTGCCCTTTGACTGGCTAACCTTCCCTATGTTGTCTGCCTCACATTTATTGGGACCAATTTCAAAGGGGACTGGCTCACCTGGAATGAACAAAAGGTTTATGAAGAGTGTTGGTTCATACCAGGGCTGGATTAAGGGCAACTGGTGCCCTAAGCACAGCCAACAATGGTGCCCCCCTCGGCCCCCTCCATTGCTTAACTGACAAGACATTAAAACTCAAGCAAATTATTTACTTATACCTTAATATTTATTTAAATTTTTAAAAGTTTTCTTCTAGATTTTTTAAGGTAAAAATCCTTAAATTCCACTAGGTTCCACTGCCTATATTTTCTTATAAATAGCCTCAACAGAAGGAATGATTGAAAAAGGTATTTCATCTTCAAGGTTAGACATAACATACGACCATTTTTACATTAGGTTTTATCAATATTTTGTACTGTTCTTTACAGTAATCTTTTGCAAATCAATGACTTTTTACTTCAGATAGATAGTTTAGTAGTTTCTTGAAACTTTAGTCATTCACCGAGATAAAGAAAATGTTTTTTTAACAATGCAGAGTAAAGTCGAACACGGCAGATAAAAACAATTACAAAAAATCGACTAAAGTTGAGTGTGACAGTGAAATGCAAGGTGGCAAAAGAAATGCAAGGTGACAATAAGGGAGGTGAAAAGAGAGTTTGAGGAACATTTAGCTAAAAAGTATCAAGGGGAATAATAAAAACTTCTTTAAATACATCAGAAGCAGGAAACCTGCCAGGGAGGCAGTTGGACCATTATTAAGGAGGATATGGCAGTTGCAGAGAAGATAAATTAGTTCTTTGTGTCCATCTTCACGGCATAGGATACAGAGCATATACCTGTTCCTGAACCAGACTTTTCAGGGATGGAGGCTAAAGAACGGAGTCAGATAGAAGTGACAAGAGATGATGTTCTAAACTATCTGGAAAAAATGAAAACTAACAAATCATGAGGGCCAGATGGCATCCATCCAAGAGTCCTCAAAGAACTCAAATGTGAAATTGCCAGCCTTCTTGCCAAAAGATATAACTTATCCCTGCAATCAGGCTCTGTACTGAACGATTGGAAAGTAGCAAATGTAACACCGATTTTCAAAAAGGGATCCAGGGGTGATCCAGGAAATTACAGGTTTAACATTTGTTCCAGGCAAATTGATGAAAAGCATCCTCAAGGATAAAATTGTAAAGCACATAGAAGAACAGGCCCTGCAGGGAGTGAACCAGCATGGCTTCTTCAAAGGGAAATTTTTCCTCACAAACCTTTGGAGTTCTTTGAGAGTGTCAACAAGTGTGTGGATCAAGGTGATCCAGTTGACATAGTATACCTGGACTTCCAAAAAGCTTTCAACAAAGTTCCTCATCAAATACTCCTGAGGAAAATTAGCAGTCATGGGATAAGGGGACAAGTACATGTGTGGATTGCTAACTAGTTGAAAGTCAGGAAACAGAGGGTAGGGATAAATGGAGAGTTTTCACAATGGAGGGAAGTAAGAAGTGGGGTCCCCCAGGGATCTGTCCTGGGACCGGTGCTTTTTAATTTAGTCATAAATGATCTAGAAGCAGGGGTAAGCAGCGAGGTGGCCAAATTTGCAGATGATACCAAACTCTTTCGGGTAGTGAAATCAAAAACAGATTGTGAGTAGCTCCAAAATGATCTCTCCAAACTGGGTGAGTGGGCGACAAAGTGGCAAATGCGGTTCAATGTTGGCAAATGTAAAGTGATGCACATTGGGATGAAAACTCCCAACGCTGAAGGGATCTGAGCTGTTGGTGATGGACCAGGACAGGGAACTTGGGGTCATGGTGGACAGCTCGTTGAAAGTGTCGACTCAATGTGCAGCAGCTGTGAAAAAGGCCAGTTCCATGCTAGGAATCATTAGGAAGGGGATTGAAAATAGAACGGCTAATATTATAATGCCCTTATACAAAACTATGGTGCAACCACACTTGGAGTACTGTGTACAGTTCTGGTCACCACATCTAAAGAAGGGCATTGTTGAACTGGAAAAGGTGCAGAAGAGGGCAACCAAGATGATCAGGGGCCTAGAGCACCTTTCTTATGAGGCAAGGCTACAACACCTGGGGCTTTTTAGTTTAGAAAAAAGATGACTGCAGGGAGACATGATAGAGGGAGATAAAATCATGCATGGAGTGGACAAAGTGGATAGAGAGAAATTCTTCTCTCTCTCACATAACACTAGAACCAGAGGTCGTTCCATGAAATTGATTGCCAGGAAACCTAGGACCAACAAGCAGCAGTACTATTTCACACAACACATAAACAACTTGTGAAATTCTCTGCCACAAGATGTGGTGACAGCCAACCACCTGGATGGCTTTAAGAGGGGTTGGATAACTTCATGGAGAAGAGGTCTATCATTGGCTACTAGTTGGAGGGCTGTAGGCCACCTCCAGCCTCAAAGGCAGGATGCCTCTGAGTTCCAGTTGCAAGGGCGTAACAGCAGGAGAGAGGGCATGCCCTCAACTCCTGCCTGTAGGCTTCCAGTGGCCTCTGGTGGGCCACTGTGTGAAACAGGATGCTGGACTGGATGGGCCTTGTGCCTGATCCAGCAGGCCTGTTCTTATGTTCAGTGAAAGCGTTAAAGGCATGATAGGTAGGGGGGAAACTCTGTGGTGCCCCCCTTCCCTTGATGCCCTAAGCACGTGCTTGTTTTGCCTTATGGTTAATCCAGGGTTGGTTCAGACATAGAATGCACCTCAGGGCAAGCAGCACTTCGTTTGGCAAGCCAGCTTCAAATCTTGGTTACACATCTCAATTTGGCACCCTGAGTAAACCTCCAGTTCCTTCAGTTGTAGGTTCAGACAGTCACAGACAAGTCAGTTACTGACTTCTCAAGTACATTCTGCCTTATGTGTGAACCTGTCTTATTAATGGATGAGGGCCGCAGATAGATGAAAAATGTATCTTGTTTTTGTAGCCAACAAAATTGAAATCTATATATATATTTCTCCTGGGTGTGCCCAGGAGAAATGCGTCCCGGCAGCCCAGCTGATTGGCTGGGCTGCTGGGGCGCCTGATTGGTCCTGGCGCACCCAGGAGAATGGCGGCGGCGGCCATGGCCAGGGAGCCAGGCGGGCCCGGCTGTGGAGCCGAGGCGGCGGGCCTGGCTGGGCCCGGTGGCGGTGGCACTCCTGGGCCTGGCCACGGCGATGGGCCGGGCGGCGGCAGCAGCACCCTCGGGCCCGGCGGCCGCGGCGGCGGCACCCTCGGGCCCAGCGGCCGCGGCGGCGGCACCCTCGGGCCCAGCGGCCGCGGCGGCGGCACCCTCGGGCCCGGCGGCCGCGGCGGCGGCACCCTCGGGCCCGGCGGCCGCGGCGGCGGCACCCTCGGGCCCGGCGGCCGCAGAGGTAAGGCGGCGGGCCCGGCGGCCGCGGAGGTAAGGCGGCAGGCCCGGCGGCCGCGGAGGTAAGGCGGCAGGCCCGGCGGCCGCGGAGGTAAGGCGGCGGGCCCGGCCGCAGCACAGGCGGCGGTGGGCCCGGCCGCACTAGAGGCACAGATGCTCTGTGCCCGGGCCCACTAGTATCTGCTTATTTTAAATGCTGCTCATGAATCTTGTAACTGCAGCAAAAATAGGAAGTCACCTTGATTTTTTCAAAATTATTATTAAAAGAATTTGCAGGTTTCAACTGCAAATAGAACTTTGAGCTTTCTAGTGAATAGTGTTTACTTTATGTTCTTGTTTCTTTTCGCTGTCAGAATTACTCTTTTCTACAGGCATTGTTGATTAATGTTGCACAAATACTATCTGGTAGCAGATAGTAATTTTTAAAATATCTTTTAAAAATACAGTCAGTGTCACTTCACTTACTCTGCAGAACTAATTGCATGTGTTTCTAAAAATCTATCTCTCGTAGATCCCTGGAGAGGGGATGGAACATTTCTATTGCTGTACTTCAGATTATGTCAGCAGTCTTCATTCCAACACCTCAACCCTGAACGCATTATATGAAAATAGCTCTCATTGAAATAAAGGGTTCTATAATTCATATATTCATTCACACTTCAGATGGAAACTCTGGTGGAAGAATAAGCCTGAAATGGATCTTCTTTCTTTAGAGTTGTTTTACTTTGATTTAATTTCTTGAGGTCTTCTAATTTGAATAACATTTCAGAATAAAAAGTCCCCGAAAAGTTGCTCACTCCTTTTGGCCTCCATCCAACTTGCATCACTGTAGGCTCCCGGCACATCTCCTGTCATCGGCCTGCCCCCACTTGTGCCCTTTCCCCTTTTCCTTCTCCAGGTGCAGCTGTGATCAGTAGCATTGCCTTGGATGTAGGGTTCCCTGGCCTACACCGGTTGACAGTGGGCTTTTCATGCTGGCTCCGGAGGGCACCTGACTCACAGAAACAGCAGCAATATCCTCCAGAGCTCATAGGTAATTTCTGCAGACCTTCAAGACCATTAACTTGACTGAATCATGTTTACTTTTTGCTTAACATTTTATAGGTGTTTCCTTTAGTAAAAAGACAAAGGCAAAAAAAACCCCACCTGTTTTTGATATATTGAGTTTTACTCTGAAATTATTTGTATCTATATATATATAAAGCAATATATTAATATAAAGCAATTCTATCTGAACAAATCTAGAAATATACTGGTTGACATCCTGATGAAATGTATTAGAAGATGTTTTATTGAAATTTAGTGGTCCTTGAGAGTAACTAACAATTTAGTAAGAACTAATCAGCCAACTTTCCTTTCACTGTCTCTACATCTGGACTAAATTCGGTGCAAATCAAGGTCCACAGGTTAGATCTCTTGCACTTCAAATGTTCATGTGTCCGCCATCTTGGATTGGGGTGGATTTCATCATTACTAACCACAACACTGAGGTGTCCCTGTGTGCTACTCACTACAACTGTTCCAGATTTGGTTCAAATCAGTGAGACAGTGCTCAAGTTAGTGCACTTGCACCTCAAATGTTTATGCACCCACCATCTTGGATCAGGGTGGGTGACATCATCACAAATTACACAAATTACACTATCCCTATGTGTCCATTCATCTGTAGCAAATTTGGTTGAAATCGGTTAGACAGTCCACAAGTTAGTGCACTTGTGCCTCCAAGGTTTTCATGTCCGCCATTTTGAATTTGGATGGATGACATCATCACAATCTTCGCCGTTGAGCTGTCCCTATGTGTCCCTACAGCTGTAACAAATTTAGTTCAGCTCAGTTAAGCGGTTCACAAGTTAGCTCACTTGAGCCTCAAAAGTTTATGGTTCTGCCATCTTGAATCAGGGTGGATGACATTATCACAAACTACACCACTGTGGTGTCCCTGTGTGTCACTCACTACAACTGTACCTAATTTGGTTCAGATGGGTTAGGCAGTCCACAAGTTAGCCCACTTGCACCTCAGATGTTCAGGTGGCTGCCATCTTAAATTGGAGTGGATGACATCATCACACAACACACCATTAGGGCATCCCTATGTGTCCCAACAGTTGTAGCAAATGTGGTTCAAATCGGTTAAGCAGTTCACAAGTTAGCCCATTAACTTGTGAAAACTAAACTTTTGCACCTCAAAAGTTTATGCATCCACCATCTTGAATCATTGTGGATGACATCATCACAAACTATGCCATTGAGGTGTGCCTGTCTGTCACTCACTGCAACAGTAGCCTATTTGGTTTAAATTGGTTATTCAGTCCACAAATTAGCCCACTTGTGCCTCAGATGTTCTCATGGCCACCATCTTGAATTGGAGTGGATGATATAATCATACACCACACCATTAGGGCATCCCTATTTATCCCTACAGCAGTAGCAAATTTGGTTCAAATTGGTTAGGCTGTTCACAAGTTGGCCCACTTGCTCCTCAAAGGTTTACGCGTCCACCATCTTGGATCGGGGTGGATGACATCATCACAAACTATGCCATTGAGGTGTCCCTATGTGTCCCTACAACTGTACCAATTTGGTTCATATTGGTCAAGGCATTGCGAAGTTGATAGTGGTTGACACATGTACACACACAGAATGCTGGGTGATCTCAGAAGCCTGCTGGAAAGTATGCTAAAAATTATTCTGGATTTCAGGTATTGATAATAAAGAGAGTGTGGGGTCTTTCTCCTGATTCTATGGGAATTCCCAGTCTTTATCCCTTAATAGAAAGAGTTGCTGTGAGTTGCTCAATGTCAGAACACAAAACGTAAATCAACAGACTTGAGCTCAGGTTAATGGCCTCAGCTGTATTAGTATGCACAGTGACTATCAAGCTGAATATGCCCTGCCATTTTTTTATTATTATTATTTCAAAGGCAAAAAAGAGCACACTGTAACAGCTTGAAAAAATGACAGAGCAAAGGGAAAAATAGTTTGCTATGTCCCGAGAGACAGTCAATTACAGTTTATAAGCCACAAAACTGAGATAAGAAACTGAAAGTCACTGACGTATCAGAACCCGTAAGAAAATATGACACTATGCATCAAAATAATGCAATCCATATGAAGCCTTGATTACTCTCTACAGCCATCCTGTTTGATAAAGCAGTGGGTAAACAGTGCACTGCTGGCTATTAAAATGCCTTCCCATGTTTACTTGCTGAGCTGGGTGGATGGAGCGGGAAGAGAAAAAGAAGAAGGAGCTTTGTGCGCTGCTTTTGATGTAAATTTGAAAGCACTTTCTGTAGAAATAATGCCTTCAGAATTCACTCAAAGTTCTCTTTTCCCAGAGAAGCCAGATTTACAATCTTTTCTCCTTTGCATCATTACAGAAGTGATGTGTTCATTCATCTGAGCTTAAACCACAAGCCCTGTACTCTGACAATATTTGTCTTCACTGATACATTTTCCATGCTCTGAACAAGCAGCCACTTTGAAGTCCACCTCTTCCCACAAGCCCCTGTCAGCAAACATATCTTTCACCAGCTTGCAGTAAGGCATATTTTTTTAATTATCCACCCTGAAACCACTAGCAAATCATATAACCTTCAAGGAATTGATTGATCCAGTGGATCACTGTTTCCTCACTGTGCATATCACATGTAGACAAAACAGCAAAATCCCCACAGATATCAAATTTTAAAATGCAATTGAAACAGACAGCAACACAGAAATGTCAACATTCACTCTGACTCTTTTTTTAATCAGTAAATGCAATCCTGTATGCTCATCATTCCCCTTTAATGGCTTTGACTGGGCTGTCATTCTTTGCCCCCATAGACTCTCACATTCATGAACGCCAATCTCTATATCTGTTAAAATCCCCAATAGGGACGTTTTACTTAATTTTTGATTTTAGAAAAATTAACCATAGAACTGGTTATATTATAGAAGGAGTATTGAAGAACCATAGTAATGAAGAACCATACAATTGTGATTCTGAAAATGACCTCAAGGTCACACTCAATTCTTTGTACTCATGCAATATCTACTGAACTCAATACCTTTACAGCTTAGCCTATATCATCCTGATTATAGTGTATTCCTAAATGAATAGAGCAAACAGGGTACATTACTCAACAGGTAAATGAATGCCTCTTGAATCAAATGTTACATCATGCATGGCTTAAGCAAAGGATGTTGAAGCATGGTAAAAACTATGCTTCAGCCACAAAAATATTTTCCAGTTCCCAAAAGGATATCAGTTGGGACCCTGAACATGAAAGCAAAACCTACCTGACAAACCTCATCAAAAGATTATTTTTGTAGCAAAACTCAGGCACAATCCAATCCTAGTTACAATCCATGGGTGTTTGACCCATGGGTGTAGCAAGGTTGGAGTGGGCCCGGAGACAAGATTTTAAAATGCCCCCCCTCACTGAAGTAAAATTCTATCTATCTATCTATCTATCTATCTATCTATCTATCTATCTATCTATGTGCCACAATAGAATATCATCCTAAATTATTTTTTTAAAAGGTTTTGTATATTGTGGACGATGCAAGTCATTTAATGGTGTTAGAGAAAGACATGCTGTTCTGGTAGCTCCAGGTCTTAAGACTCACATCAGTTTCGGAGGATGAATACAACTGAAGGAAGACCGGGCGGGTGCACAGCTGGGGGAGTCAGTCATGTGACTTGCCTTGGGGGGGGCAAGGCAGTGGGCCCCCAGAAAACTGTCTCCCCTTGCCCTATTATAGTTACACCCCTATTGACTACAACAGATGGATTTCACCAGTGCTCAAGTCATGATACAATAGCTAGGGGGTGGAAATAAACAAGCCCATTCTTTGGCTCTCCCAAATTTCGCCATATCATGCCCCCCCCCCTCACTCCTGGCTTTCTAAAAACAGTAAGGAAGCCAGAACAAAAAGTAAGGAGAATGGGCCCTCCTGTAATTCAAGCACCGGGTTTGGTTTGTGTGTTTGTTTAATACGTTTGTATACATCCTACTACAAAAGTCTCAAGGCAGTAAACAAACAAGCAAAACAGCCAAAAAGAATTTAAAAGATCGAAACAGAAACAAAATCCATTGAAAAACCATTTAAAACAAATAAACCATAAACATTCAACTAAAAGCCTGGCTGAACAAGTACAACTTTAGTTATTTCTGAAAAGCCAGCATGGTTGGAGCTGCTCTATTTCAACAGGAAGTGTGTTCTATAGCCTCAGGACACCTATGAGTTGCCAGCAGATGAACTGGCAGCAGCCTCCTTTGACAATCTGAATAGGTGGGGGGGGTTCATAATGAAGAAGGCATTGTCTTAAATGCCCTGGGCCCAAGCCATTAAGGGCTTTATGGGTAATAACCAGCACATTGTATTTTGCCCAGAAACTTAACGGCAGTCACTGTTCAGGATGTGCCCAAACAGCAGTTCGAAGCATGGTCGGAGCACCTTTCCTGCCTGGTTGGTGCGTGTCCCAGGCATCCGTGCACACGCAGGAACCATTTGCCTAGTCATGCTGACCATGCAAATAGTGCTCATGCATGCACGGACTCCATGTGCATGCATGCGCGCCACCCAGACAGGAAACTGTACGGGGTAGCAAAGAGCAGATATGGACTGCTGTCCACTTTCTTAAAGCTCCCAGTCCCCGCTTCCGAGCCGCAGTTTGTGCACATCCCTACCAACCAAACCTCTGGCAAAAACCCAACAGATGCAGGGAGTTGAGGATAATCAACTGAAGTTGCTAAGATAACAAGGTCGACAAACATGAACAAGAAAAGCAGCAAAACAGCAAGAGTTGTAATCTTTGTGCCAGAGATCTCTTCACAGGTAAGCAGTAGCAAGATGAAAAGACTATGTATGGCTTATCTCTGCCTCCTCTTTATCACCACATACTATAAGTAGTACCCTTTATCACCACATATCATGAACAGAAAATGTTGACCTGTGTTCACCCATAGGCGTTTACTGTTCAACCATTGCACACCAAAAAAGTATATTTTGAAAATGTTCAAATCAGTATGAAGGCATTTAATTTAATAACAGTTTCTTAAGAACCTTGAAATTCATATTTTAAAGTCCCCCACTTAGCAGCACTCAGCTGACTAGTGTTTGGCTTCCCAGTCCCTCAATAATGATTCATTTTCCAAAGGGTGGTATATAAATCAAATCAAATCAAATCAATCATTCAATAAATACTGGAGACATTACACCAATGATAGCCAGAGATTGTATGTGATAAAAGAGCAGATCAATGATTTTGCATACAGAGCAGTACCTACAGCCTGAGTTAAGTTCGGACATGGGTCGGGTTTGGATATTAAATTGGAGTGGGAAGTAGGCAGGAATGACAAGATAGAGTTGCAAGCTGGAATTCAAGGGCTTGGTGACAGAAATAGAGACCTGGAATGCAAAGCAGGAGATCAAGGCAGAGACCAGGAAGCTGGTTCTAGAAGAGCTCTTGGTGTAGAGCAGGAGCAGCAGGTACAGAGCCAGCGTGGTGTAGTGGTTAGAGTGCTGGACTAGGACCGGGGAGACCCGAGTTCAAATCCCCATTCAGCCAAGATACTAGCTGGGTGACTCTGGGCCAGTCACTTCTCTCTCAGCCTAACTTACTTCTCAGGGTTGTTGTGAGAAGAAACTCAAGTATGTAGTACATCGCTCTGGGCTCCTTGGAGGAAGAGCGGGATATAAATGTAATACATTCATACATACATACATACAGGCACCGCCCAGGGGGCAGGGAGTGGCGAGAGGCAACTTTAAGCACAAACTAAAAGGTGCTTACTTCCGCTCTAGTTGCAACTGCAAACTACTCACCTGGCCACTGGTGATGGGCTCCGCAGAAGCCAGGTGAGTGGTGGAGCCAATCCACTGCCACAGGGAGTGCTGGGCAGTGCGCTGCTGCTCGAAGTAGTTTACAGCCGCAGCTGGAGCAGAGGTAAGCACCCAATAATTTGTGCTTAAAGGTGCCTCTTGCCGCCCCCTCTGGCAGCGCCCACACCTGGTGTAGAGCTCTTACACCAGCAAGTGCCTGGCTGATATTGAGGAGCTTATATAAAGGGATCAAAAAGCCTTACCCCTTCCTGAATGTAATTGGGTCCTACTCCAGGGCAATGGATGCTTGATGGGGGAATAAGTTCCTCCAAGATCTCAGGCCCTGCAGGGGGAACCTCTATGGGAGTGATGCTTAGGGACTAGGGTCACCACAGGATCCTCTTTTGTGCTAGTGGTTCTGCAGGGGCCAGATTGTCCTCCTCCTCCTCCTCCTCCTTGGAAGCTGCCTCCTTGAGGCCCAGGCATGACTAAGTTCTGATGAGCAGGCAGATAGTTTCAGGGGAGTGCAGGCAGTGGCATAGCCACCATCAAACTGGAGGGAGGGCAAATGTCTCTGAGCCCCTCCCCCCCCAAAGCACCCATTTGATGAACAAACTGCTCACCAGCTAGGAGAAGGTCACACTTCCATGTTCCGATGCCAGCCACACCCTGTGCACCAGCAAGTTGATGCAGGGGGCATGGTCGGTGTTGTGGGTGGCACACATGTGCTACCCATCACCACTCCTCTCCCAGCCAGTGAGAACTTTCTCTCTCCCTTTTCCTACCCAGCAAAGTAACCACTTGCTGCTGACTGAGAGAGGGTGACAGTGGCCTGGCCTTGCTCCGATGCTGGCCACACCTCCTGCATCAACATGCTTCTGATGCTGGTGCAAGGGGTGTAGCCAACACTGGAAGTGCCAGCCATTGCTGTGTCTCAGAGGTAAGTGGTGGAACATGAAGGCAACAGGAGGCTGCAAAGGCCCCTGTCAGGGGGTTTGAAATCACTTATCATTTGTAACTGTAGTGATAGTCAAGCTCGAGCGAGGACTAGGCCTCAATTAGAGTAACTGTTTGGAGGGTGGGTTTCTCTAAATAAGGAAGGAAGTCGAGGAGAATCAAATCCCTCTGGCCCAATCCAGACTGAGGGGCCGGGTTTACTGGACAACAGCCTATAGAGAAGTAGGAGAAGGGTGTGTTAGAGTTCAGCTTCCCTGGAGGTCTGATCAGCAACTACTGTAAGGAAAAGGGAGACGAACGGCCTTGGGCTGGGAAGCTCCTTACACGGACATAAGTGGGAAGGATAGGAACAAGTTTAGTTAGACGTGCCAGGGAATTTGTTTTTGTTTAAGTGTTTGGATCTGACTGTATAGTTCTTGTAGGTCCTGGGGATGGGTTTTACTTGAAGGAAAGCCACGATTGTTGATGCCTCTATGGCTTTCCTTATCATCCAAGTATTGCTAAATCCTTATTGTTGTTATACTGTCACTCCTTATCGGGTCCTGCCCTAGTCACATGCTCTTGAAGGCCTAAGCCTGCTCAAGCCTTTCTTGTGAGGAGGGGTTTTCCACTTTACTTTCCCAGAATATTCCCTTGGAAGGGTGAACCTGCTCACATTAAAATGTGGATGGTGGCAGCCTACCTGGGACTCCCCACTGCTAGAAGAGGGATTTTGTATGCCCCTCCCCCACTTTTGATCATTACAGTAACTATGAACATGCTTCTCAGCAAAGAAAAACAACAACAAAAATCCAGAATACAGAACTGATACTTACAAGGAAGAAAATAAACTTGTGTTTCCAAAACTGTCGTAGAAGATGTTTACTGCTGCTAGATTCACCATGAAAAAAAAAAAATCTTAATATGAACACTCTTCAAAAGTTGCCAATGCCTAGATTAGCCTAGAAGTTTCATTAGTGAATAGTCAATAGAGTGTTATGTTCATTATATGTTGAATATTGACATTTTTAAAAAGTTTGTTCCCCCTGGAGTCCAGCATTAATATTTAACTAGAGAGAAATATTTATTTCATGAATATTGCTTCTTCCTCTTTGCTCGTCTCTCCTAATGCTCACAAAAAACAACACATATACCACACATAATCCTCAGTCTGAGTCATATTGTTAGTTCCATAACACAAAATATGAATGATACCCTTTTTCAGATGGATCAAAATGTTTACCAGTGATACCTTGGCCAAAAAGCAAACAATTCACTTCCAAATGCAACAAAACAAGCTCAAGAGACCTGAGTGAATAAACAAGACAAGACAAAATTTTCCATCTTCAGGTAGTTTAAAAGAGGAACTTCTTTGAGCAATGGATTTTGCTAAGCTCTCCTTACCATCATGAAAGTAAGTTCTAGGGGGCAGGTGGTTTTCCTCTTCCTTCCCTGACCAACATTGATTTACCACTAATAAGAACCCTAACCAATTTGGCAAACATGCCCTCTAATCCCCACATGCATTTCCATGATATGTGAAATTATGTCCTTGTTTCTTTCCTCTTCTAATAAAATGGGGCTCCTGTTTATTATGCATGCAGCTGCACCACAAATATTGTGTATTTGGCCTGCTTATTTTTGCTGTGTGAAAAATAGTACAGTAAATCTATGGCTGGTATGCAAGCTGGTTGTAATTTCAACATTTATAGAGATGGGGTGTACAGATAGCTGATACAGGCTGCAAACTAAGGATGTGCAAATTGATTCTGGTACAAATTGATTTGTAAATGAATCTAGCTGATTTGGGTGATTTGGAGAGAAAACAAATCACCCCTGTGGTCCATTGGCTAGATTCAGGTACAAATAAAATCATGCCTGATTTGATTTGAATTGATTCAAGATTCGGATCCCTTCTATTAATTCCCCCAGATTCCCAGCTTTCATCTAAAAAAAAAAAAAAAAAGCTAAGCTCTAGCCGTTGTAGAAGTGGAGTTATGGAGCACAAGGTGTGGTCACTATTTTTCAAGTGTTTGGATTCTTTGGTGTATAATAACTTTCCCTCAATGAATCCCTATGAGGGTTCATTACACATCTTCTTCTATTCATTTTGACTATCTTTTCAACAGTGCCAACTGTCAACTGCCATGTGCCAACTGCACTCCACTTCTGTCTGCAAGGCAGTGGGGGTACTACTCAGTTTATGTTCTAGGATTTTTTTCAAGTGTTTAGGCTCTTTGGTGTCTAATAACCTTTCCTCATCATGAATCCTTATGAGAATTCATTACACACCAAAGAGTCTAAACACCTCAAAAATTCCTAAAATATAAACTGAGTACCCAGTGGGTTGTGGGGTAGTTGGAACATGGCATGCCACTAATTCCCCACCCCCACCTGCAAAGCAGTGGGGTCAAAATGAACAGAAGGAATGAAGGTGTGTAATGAAGACACCAAAGACTCTAAACTCTTCAAAAATACCTAAAAAATAAATTGAGTACCCCAGTGTGTGTATGTGTGTGTGTGGGGGGGTGTAGTTGACACATGGCAGTTGACAGTTGGCACTCTCAAAATGAGCAGAAGAAATGAAGGTGTATAATAAATCCTCATAGGGATTCACTACAAGGAAAAGTTACTAGACACCAAAGAATCTAAACATTTCAATATTCCTAAAAATTAAAATGAGTACCCCACTGCATTGCAGGTGGGGGTGGGGTGTGTGGTGTAGTTGGGACATTGCATTTGACAGTTGGCACTGTCCAGTGACAGTCAAAATGAACAGAAGAAATGTAGGTGTGCAATGAATCCTCATAGGGATTAATTATGAGGAAAAGTTATTATACACCAAAGAATCCAAACACTTGAAAAATAATGACTGCACATTTTGCTCCATAACTCCACTTCTACAAGGGCTAGAGCATAGCTTTTTTTAAAGAAAGAAAGAAAGAAAGAAAGAAAGAAAGAAAGAAAGAAAGAAAGAAAGAAAGAAAGAAAGCTGGGGATCTGTTTTAGGGTTAGGATATGGCAACTTTGAATCCCCATTGTTTCCTATTGTGGAAATGTTCAAAATCAGTAAAAACCAAAATAATTCATTAAAAATCAACCAAGTGTCCCACTGCCTTGAAATTTGGTTGTAGGTGGCACCTATGGGGACCTACCCACCACCCAAATTTGGTGCCCCTATGACCTTGTTAAGTGGTCCAAATAAGTCCAAATCCGAATCAAAGCAAAGCAAATACAAATCGAATCTGGGGTGATTTGGAAGGGGTAGATTTGGACACAAAACATATCAGGGGTGATTGGTTTGGGGCACAAATCAAATCAAAAAATTGATTTGTGCACATCCCTACTGCAAACTCTCCCACTTTGGACAAAAGAGTTTGGTCTTCTTTTGTCCTTCTGGGCAAACTTTGCCAATGTCTGAGACAATTTCACTTTCACTGTAGTTTTCAAAACAAGGTTGTTGTCAGTTCAAGAGGTAGAGGAAACTTCTTAAAAATTCTAGGACTAGTAAAAAAGAGGAAACTGAAACAGTCAGTCAAGAGGGCCAAATGTCACGAGGAGGTTATTAAAACCTCAGCTAGAATGAACACCACAAAGTAGGTCCACAAATGAAGACCACAAAGTTCAAGAGGATGTTAGCATGACTTACAGGTTGAGTCAAAGAAGCTATGTAAGTACTGCCCAAATCTAGAGAACAAAAAGAAACACCATAAGGCTATTCTCACAAGCAGCCTAACCCAGGTTAGGGCAACCCAGTCTGGGTCGGGCTGCTCGTGTGCAGCACCAGGATCTGCATGGATCCTGGCACTGTCCGTCTGCCTAACCCTACTTTTAACCCCTGCCCTTAGTCAGGGTTAAGGTATGAATGCGCCCTTCACCCTGGCAGCGGAGTCATGTGTGTGCTCAGGCTGCTTGCACATTGGGATTCCCCCAGTGCACTATGCTAGTTGTGAGGTGCATCCAGAGGCCAGGATACATTGTTCTAGCCTCCAAAGATCCACAGTGCTCCAAACAGCATTGATCGTGTGGGAGTGAAATCTGCACATCCCACCAGCAAGGATAGATAATCTGGGGGAAGGTAAGTTTGGCACAGCCTCCCCCCACCCACCCAGCGGTCATATGCATAGCCTTAATCTCTGGTAAAATAAATGTCTGGTGGCAATAGGAGATGTGAGCAAAGACTTTGAGACATGGCTAAAAACATTAAGGTGAGCACAAAACATATTTAAATACATCAAAAGCAGGAATCCCATGGGGAAGGACCATTAGATGACAAGTGAGTTAAAGGGATGCTTAAGGGACTCTCCCTTTTCAGGAAGGAAGTCTGAAGAACTGAAATAGAGGTGAAAACACGATGTTCAAGGATATACTGACAAATAAAAATCAACAAATCCTCAGGCCCAGATGGCATCCATCCAACAATTCCCAAAGAGCTCAAATCCGAAATTGTAACTTGTTCCAAATTTATCCTCTGTGATAGAATACTGAAAGGTAGTCAGTGTTGCACAGATTTTTGATTTTTTTAAAGGAAGGATCCAGGAAATTACAGGCTAGTTAGCTTAACATCTATGCTGAGTAAATTGGAAGAACATATAATTAAAGATAGAATGTTACTATGCACATTTAAGAACAAGCCTTGCTGCAGAAAAAATCATCATGGTTACTGCAAAGTTAATTCTGATTCACTGACCTATTTTGAGAGTGCCATAGGCATGTGGACAGAAGTGATCCCACTGGTATTATATACTTGGACTTTCAAAAAGTGTTGGATAATGTTCCTCACCCAGGGTCTTGAATAAACTTACTAGTCATGGGATCAGAGGACAGGTATTTTTAATGGGTTGGTAACTGGTTAAAGTGCAGGAAACAGAATAAATTAACATTCAGAATGAAGAAAAATGGTTTGCCCAAGGATCTATATTAGGACTGGTGCTTTTAATCTTATTCATAAATGACCTGAGCACCCCTTTTTAGACATCATGTACTTGTGTTCACACACATTTTTATGTGAATAACTGCCCCTGCATTCATTTTGAAAGTGAACTTGGGTAAAGGCTCCCTCAAATGCATGTTACAGCTGGTTGCATTAGGATTCATGCGAGTCCATCACTATTTCCAATGGGCTCTTGTTTCAGCCAACAGGAGAATTGCCATTGTCACTTGTGTGAGAAAGCCAATTCTCCCACTCTGGCCGTGGTAAGAGCTAGTGAAGGATGGAGGAAGGAACAGGCAGCAGTGGTAGAGGCAGGAGCAGTGGTGGAGGAGGAAGAGGAAGAAATGACACGGCAGAGATTCACTCCAGTGTCGCCATCAAAGTAAATGGGGTCAGGGGATGGTATTGTTCACTCTCTAAAATGTTTCTTTCTTTCCCTCTGCACCACTACATGTGTAAATATGTAGCTTACTGGGCAAAGAGGCATCTTTGCTTACTAGTCAAAGAGACAGCTTTTAACATGGTGATTCTCTTTATTTAGCAGGGGGAGAGTAACTGGCCCTATCCACCCCCAGCACAGTACCTCCAGTGACTGTTGCTGGTGTCTTTCTCATGTTTCTTTTTAGATTGTGAGCCCTTTGGGGACAGGGATCCATCTTATTTATTATTTCTCTGTGTAAACCGCCCTGAGCCATTTTTGGAAGGATGGTATAGAAATGAAATGAAATGAAATGAAATGAAATAATGGGGGCTGTGTGCTTTCTTCTGCATTTCCACCATGATCTCTCTTGATTTCTGAATGGTCAAGAAGCTCTAAACTAGAAACATGACAATTAGTCATTGAAGCTCTTCTCGTGATAAGTGAGAAGAGTTTCTGGCAGGTCTGCCGGGAGAGTGGGCTTAGCCCGATCTCCCCGCAGATGATCAAACGTGTAGCCCTGGGCAGCCAGATTGGCTGCCTACATGACTGCTGGCTCCATCATGGAGTTGGTGGGGGCTGCGGAGATTGGGAGCTGCATGGCCCCCCGAAGTTGCAGGATGCCCCATTCAAGTGCACGGGGCATTCTGGGGGGACCCCCAGTACCGGGAGCCTGCTTGAAGCCTCCCAGTTGGATGTCTACTCATGTGTTGCCACACATTGCAGCGGCACACAAGCTGGAAGACAAGGTTAATGGAGCACCCGCTCGGTTAACCTCATCTAAGGGGAGGGTGTCTTAGGTGGGCTGGCTGCCTTGGGAGCACTGGGCTCGCCCGCAAGCCCAGGGGTCCCCACATTCACTGGAAAGCAGGCACTCCCTTAGCCCGCTTTCCAGTGATTGTAGGAATAGCCTCATTGAATTTTAAACATAGGAAGTTGCTACGCAGGTGAAGCACAGGGAGAGCTCCTTTCTACATAGGAGACAACGGTACCATGAACTGAAGTTTAGATAACAGCATAGTGAGGGGCTACAGACAGAAGGCAATAAAAAGTTCTTGCTTATCACCAGCTAGCATGGCTACATACATCATTGATTGTGTGTGTGTGTGATGTGCTTATTTAATATCTATTTATTTATCTTATTTAACAAATTTCTGTACTGCCCCAAACTTGTATCTCTGGGCAGTTTACAATAAAAATCATTAAAGTGCACTAAAGGCTATGTAACTAGTGAGAAATTAGGAAACCTATGTTGCAGATTTTCAGTTGGCAGACAGAGCCACATGTTGTTTTTGACAATTCTCAAAATGGTTGCTTGAAGTTCTTGTGGATTAAAGTTCCATGTTGTATTTGAATTAACTGGCATGCTGCAAATAAGAATTTGGCAAAAAAAAGGGGGGGGCATAAGGCCATTAGGTCCAGGTAGCAAAATTACTGGCTGCATCTCTGCTTGAGAGCTTTTCATATGTTCAGGTGGGCCTCAGCCTGAGTCAACACACCTAGATTGGAACAAAGCCTCTCACTATAGAACAATGTTTCTAATTCAATGACTAATTCTCATGTAAAGAAGTTTAGAGCTTCTTGACCATTCAGAAACCAAAGAAAGAAGATAAGGCTCTCTCCACACTATCAGGGATTCCATTTGTTCAGGTTCTGATGGTGTTGGGAGTCCTATGCACATACAGTTGTACACATATAGGCTTTGCTTTAGTCTTCAACTGAACATGTGGAGTTCAAAGGCAAGAGCAGTACGTGCAGTTCTGCTCTCTTCTCTATACACAAACAGCTCTTATGATGGGCAGTTGAATATGAACTGGCTCTATGGAATCTCACTGCATCCGAAGTAATGTGAAGCGATATTTAAATTCTACTCACAATGTTGAAAGGATACATTATGGAGCATTCATACATGTACCTTATGACGAATCTCTGAGTGAACTGGCTCCTGATGACTGGGAGCTGAATGGTTAAATTGACTCTATTGCTAACAGCCCCAAATACCAAAATCAGAACTTTTAGGGCTGGTTTTGTGACACAGGAAAGTGCTTTCACCCCATTCCTTATCAAATATTCTCCATCAATTAGTAAGAGCAACCTAGTGACTGAAAGTGGTTTTGACAGTGGCCTCTAGGCTGCACCAGGCAGACACAGTTCCTCTAGTTATCATTAAATGTCTCTGCTATTATATTTGAGAACTTCCTTATAAGCTGTTAGGAATTATGAAACATACATTTTCCAGGTAACTGGAAGTGAATTTAACTATGGTAACTAAACAGAGATTTATAACCATAACTTAAGCACAAATATTGATAAACTGAGTGGTTGACATCTGCACTAATGCTGCACATGCAGAACCCAAAGAAGCCCACATGCAGTGGCTACATGCTCGCTTCTGAAAAGCACATGCTTAAGCATGGGAAGGGCAATTTTTGCTGATCTCCCCTTCCCTCAGAAATGTTCTGTACAACTCACAATTACGTACCTGACGGTTGTGCCATGAAAATTGCCCCCTCTGTGTTTGAGCACTTCAAAAGTGGACAGGGCAATTTTTCAGCAGTAGCTACATGTGTGCTTTTTTAGATTCCACAAGTACAGCATTAATGTGAATGTTGGCCAGTATCATTAGTTTGCTGACATGCACCAAATGCATTATGAGTTCATTCATATTAATTATGATTATTAGGATTTTTATCCTATCAATTCCTTAATGGGGATATTTACTGAAAACCAGGTCCTAAAAAGAAACCCATTATCAATGCCCACAACTGCTTGGCCAGTTTGGATGATACTGTCCCCCATCCTAAACTGCCCCATGCTGTTAGAAAGGGGGTCGCACCAAGAGCACACATAGGTTAATAATTTTAAGCACCCTGCCTTAAAATGTAAAGAACCAGGAAAACAGTGATGGCTCCTTGTGCTTGAATGTATTGTGGCAGAATTGGCACTATTCTTACTCATTCTTCTGGACGTACCCGTTGCTAATCCCATGTGTGGCAGCTCTTGTGAGAGTTTGTGAGCGAGCTGATGATTAGCGACAGGACGCCAGCCACCAAGGGGAAAGTGGCAGCCCGGCGAATGGCCGGCCATGGGGGGAGAGAAATGGCGGCCCAGCGAATGGCTGGCCAGCCTCAGAGGAATAGAAGTGGCAGCCCGGCAAATGGCAGGCCACGGTGGGGGGGGGACGACCGGTGGCCTGGCAAATGGCTGGCCGTGGGGCGGGGGAGGACAAGTGGCAGCCCGACAAACAGTCAGGTGCCGGGCTGGAAGGAAGAGAAGCAGTGGCCCAGCAAATGGTCGGCCACAGACGGGGGGAGAAGTAGCGGCCCGGCAAACGGTTAGCCGCCAGGCGAGGACTAGGGGCGCAGATGCTCCGTGCCAGGTCAGCTAGTTCTTGCTAATATCTTGCAGGTTTCTAATCATGTTTACACAGAAATAAGTCCCAGAGTTCAATGGGACTTCCTTTTAAGAAAGAATGTTTAGGATTGCCCAACCTAAAATATCTTTCCTAAGACATAATAAGGTGTTCCTTATTATAACTACAATGAGCAGGCTTACAGCTTATTAGCTGGGAATATTGCCCATTAGTGAGAAGTCACTAATCTATTCTGTTTTCAGAGCAGGACCCATGCAGACAGAATGGTTTTGATAGTTCAGGATGTGTGAAACCTGTCCTTTTATTTCCACCAAGTTTTCCTTTACCTTTTTCCTATTGGCCTCCTCAAGCTCTTAGATATCCACAGAAAGTTTTGTGAGATGCTCTGAGACAGTCTGCTATATAATATCACTTGCCCAGATAATATACAACATCTTACATTTAATGTGGCCCTCATATGGCTCATTAATTTGAATATAAAGCAAATCAGCAATGGTTACTCCTAATTATTTGCCAAATGAACTGTGCAAAAAAGATTTCAATGTTGTCAGCACTTTCGAACACATGCAGAGAGCTCAGGGCTAAGAATAGAAACTTTCCAAAGATATGATATGTGTGATGAGCTAAGGTAAGCTGATGTTGGAATAATAATTTGATAAATTTAGAACTCTTTCCTCATGATCAAACTAAATGTGATAGCTTTGGAACATGCAGGATAAGTTTGTTTCTAGGTCCACCCCTTTTCATTAACACTTTCACAGTTGTCCTAAAGGGGGAAATTCACAGAAGCACAATCACCTTATGCCCTTTGGAAGAAATTCTTCTGTTGCATATGTGCTTTAAAAAAATACAAAAATAAAAAGCTCAGGACAAACCCCAAATATGCTTTTAAAGGAGACATGACTGGAAAGAAGAGAAACAGATGAGACATAGAATATGCAGGCAACCTATAGACCATCAAACCCCAAAGAAGTATCTATGGAAGATGCAGGGGCGTAACTATAATAGGGCAAGAGGAGACAGTTGTCTGAGGGCCCCACTGCCTTGTGGGGGGGGAGGCCTAGAGGCAAGTCACAAGACTCCCCCAGCTGCGCATCCGCCCGGGCTTCCTTCAGTTGTATTCATCCTCTGAAATTGATGTGAGTGTTAAGACCTGGAGCTCCCAGAACAGCATGTCTTTCTCTAGTTCCATTACATGACTTGCATCGTCCACAATTTACAAAACCTTTTAAAAAATAATTTAGGATGATGTTCTATTGTGGCACATAGGATTTGTGTGTGTGTGTGTGTGTGTCTGTGTGTGTATAAATTTTACTATGCTTTTTGTTACCACTATTCAGCCTCATTTAAGATTTATTTACTTCATGAGCTGAACTTCAGTGGGAGGGGGAGGGGTTTAAAATCTTGTCTCTGGGCCCACTCCAACCTTGCTATGCCCCTGGGAAGATGTACAGTGTAAGTGCATCTTCATCATTTTGTTTATTCACTTCACTGTGACTTCATTCTATGCGGGCACTCCCACCTCTTCTCATCAGTCTATTAAACAGGTGTGATAGAAATGGGGAGTAAAGACCTTATGTGCATTCCCAATTGCCAGGCCATCCACTCTGTCAATTAAGATCAGTTTTGTTACCAAACACCTCTCTGCTTCATCCCAGTTAGTGGAAAAACTAAGATTGACTCTTATATTCACTATTGACTACTATTAAAATGAATTTGGTATTGAGGCTGTTCTCATGTGCTGAGTTAGGCTGTGCATGAGAACAGCTGGGTTCAGCCTGATCCTGGCAGGGTAGTGCCTTTTAGCCCTGTTTTCAAACCCAGCTGTTAGCCAAGGGAGTGAGCACTCCCTTAACCCCCACCAACTGCTTGTGTGTTCACTGGGCTACATTGGATGTTAGGTTAATGAAAGGGCTCCTTGCACGTGTGTCTATTCTCCTTTTTTTATTTAAAGCATGTTTCCCCCAATGCCATTCCATCCCTTTAAATGAAGGAACAGCAGGGATGTGGCATCCCTGTTGCCAAGCAGTGGCAGGAGGAGAAAGGGGACAGCAGAGGGTGGGGCAACAGCTCCAAGAGGCAGCCAGTGAGAAACACAGCCACCCTAGAACTGGTGCATTTATGGGCATCGATATGGTGGTAGGAGGAATTTGTGCATAAACCCCAGGTTATGTCAGGCAGCAGAATTCAGATGACAAAATGAATTCTTACCTGTTTTGGCAGTGAATTCTTACCTGTTTTGGCAGTGAAACTCACTACAAACCAAGGGTTCAAATTCAGATTTGGGAGCAAAATTGGAGCCATAGTTGGGTGACAAAACCATGGCTTCACATTTTCAGATGATCACAAACTCAAATCTTTGGCATGTTTACCACTGGTTTGGCATTATGTCAAAATGGAGCCACTATGAAATAATATAATTACAATAACTGATCTGAATATAAATTTTGTGCAAAACCCTGTTGGTTGCAGACAGAAGAACTTGTAGTATGTACTTGATGTTCATTCTCTCAGTTTAAGGAATAGGCTGCTGCTATTAACACAAAAGGGATTCTAAAACTTCAACTTGTGCTATTATTACAGATTTCAAAGGTATTTATTATAGTAGCACCTGTGTAGCTTCACAAGAGCAATGGGTCTGTCAACCTTTCCTAAAGCAACCCCCTATTTATAAGCCTGCTACAATTAAGCTGTAAAAATGGCTTTAGGCTGAAATTTGGCAAGCAGGGATCACAGCTGGGAAACTGTTTCAACAATCATTTATTGACCTACTTTAGGGCAATGGCTTGCAAACTAGAATAAGACAAAAGACTTTTAATTTTTAGAGAGCAGTGGTTCCCCCCGCCCACCCGCTATAAAATTATTGTGTGTGTCTGTGTGGTTGTTCTCTATAGAAGCTATTAAGGCCCACATTTTTGTCTTGTCTTTCCACACTGTGATGATGAGTAAACTACAGCAGACAGATGCTATAATGCTTCTGACTGAGAAAGGTGGAATAAGTTGGGGAAGTGACATCGCAGTTTTTTAATTGGCAGATAACTGGGATAAAAACTACATACAATTACATCTTGAGCAAGAGAAATAAAAGAAAAAGAAAAGTCCAATAGTTCTGGAGGAGCCGCAAACCACTACTGTTAGAAAAAATTCTAAGTCTGCTATTTATATAAATACACTGAACAAATATTTACAACCAGCTGGGCTGGGCACTGAGCATCTGCGCCTCCTAGTTCTCCTCCTACCACCGCCATTTTCTCTCCCCTCCCTCACCTGCCCACTGATGTCATTTTCTTCCCCAGCCGCTGTCTTCTCTGCCCACCTGCCATTGTTTTCTTTCCTCTGCCCACCCCCACATTCTTCCCCCTTCCCACCTTCTTCTCCTGCATGCCCAAGCACGCTTACCTGCAAGCCTGTCTGCCGCCACCACTTTCCTCTTCCCCTGCTGGCAGTTTGCTCGCAAACTCTCGGGAGAGCTGCCACACATGGGATTAGCGACGAGTACGCCTTAGAGAAATAGATAGATTTATGTAATTTACACCCTGCCAGAGCATTCACGGTAGTGATCATGGACATTCCCCAATGTTATCCTCACAGCAATCATATCTGGTAGATTTGGCTGAGAGAATATAACTGGCTCAAGGGTGTCCAGTGAACTTTATGACCTTTATGATCCCAAGCTTCCTGTTCTCAAGTCCAATGCTCAGGCAAACACCAAACTCACACCAACTAGCTCTAATCCTATAAACATTGCTTTCCAGGTTTATTTATTTGGCAGAGACTGCTTCCCAAATTGCACCCACACCCCAAGAAGACACAAGACAAGAGTATATTGTGTAAAGGGCCACAATTTTATTAACTTCAAATGCAACTGAAAACAGAAACTGGGATTGGCTCTCCACCATCACAGTGCAGAAGCTAAAGGTGTGCCACATCAGTGACAGCCTTACCTAATTCCCACGGATGATGCACCTTGGCAGCCCCCTTGCTCTAAAGCAGAAGCTGCCCATCTTTGCCAACCCGCCCCACCCACCCCAAGCCACCAAGCGTTTCCGGGCGGGGGGGTTGCCTGACAGATACCGCCAAGGGTCTGCATGAAACAGGTCAGGTTGGTGTTGATCTTTTTTGTAGTGAACAACATCTGGGAATCCCTGTTAGAGGGAACGCTGCTAGTAACTGCACTCAAGGACTATCACACATAGTGTCGGTAGATGATAGACGTGCACAGGACGTCGCTTGAGGGGTCACCAGGCGGGGCAGGACGCAGGCCACTGTTCGGCTGGCTCCATGCCTGCTTCAAAGGCTCAGGGTCGAGCCAAATCACCCCTGGTTTGGCTCGACCCCAGACTGAAACCCCCTGGCCTATTTGGGGGGTTCATGAACCTTTTTAACATTAAAAACAATATTATTTTTAAACTTACTCCCTCTAGCGGGGATTCTCTGGGACAGTGGGGGCGGGGTGTCCGTGGAGGTCCCCCACCCCCGCCAGCTTTCTTCCTTCAAAAATGTCCCTGTTCGGCTATTCTTCAGCCCATTCGGCCTTTCCCTCAGTGTGGAGGCCAATTTGGAGGTCTCTCCGCCTGCACAATGGGCCTCTGTGTGGCCTGGGTCATGCCTAATGGTGTAGACTATTCTGTAGACTCCTTAGGATAATGTTTAATCCTGCTCTGGCAGGGAAAGGAAAGTATAGAGAAAAATGGGGAAAATGTTCCCAGCATTTTGAAGACCAGAAATTCTACCAGTCAATGATGCTTCATTTTTCAAATGGGGTTCCTTTTGCCTAGCTTTATGTGCTTGCATTCAAGCCCGCATTGCGTAATGCGGCTCTGTTCGTACTATATTCCATTTGCAATAATTAACCTCCTCTTCCTCTATGCAATGGAAGCTTCTATGGTACATATTCTTGCCCTGAATTAGACACCCAGCTTTGGTGTATTTTTGTTCCTAATTGGACCTCACCTGTCACATAGCAAATAGCTCTATCTATTGTGTGATTTATAACATCTCTTTCTATGCAACTGTAAATTATCTCAACAATTCAAATCCTTGAATGTATTTTAAGTAGAGAGATGTAAACAGCTTGTTTAAGTTGACCTTGAAATGTCCTCTCCTGCTCAATCCTCAGCTGATTTCATTGGTATACAATATGCACTGTAGTTTTCAGCCTGTTACTATCGAATGGAGCTGTGGAATGGCATTCCCCCTTCCTGTTTCTGATGCCTGTCATGCTTCGTCAATGCTGACAAGCAATTATTAGCCTTTGTTTCTTTTATACTGTATATTGGCAAAACAATCATTGCAAGGAATTGTAGAGGTAGAAACCATTATCTTTGTACTGTAGTGGTAACATAGCTTTTAGGCTTACTGAAAATATCCATTAGGTTCTGTCCTCTTATCTCGAAATGCTTTCTGCTCTGCTTTTGTGTTGCTCCAGGAGTTAAATCACCAACTTCTGCGACACTAAGAAAGGATAGGATAACTTTATTCTCTCCCTAGCTGATTTTTATTTTTGACTGGCCTTTGTGTGGTGGTGAATATATTCTTTGTTCAGTTCAGTTCCAGTTATGTTAGATTCCAGGAATGACTTTGAAACTTTGGATTTTCTTATTTGCAATAAGATATCATGCCTCTCATTAAATTAGAAATTTTTGTCTATTTTTTTAAAAAGACCATGCAAGGAAGGCCCATAATATGTTCTTGAATGCCTGTGTTCTGGTAGATATCTCTTTGACTTGAATGGATCTATGAACATAAACTAATCATTTTTTACTTTTTAGACCTTCTTTGCTGGGTGTCATAACAATAGCATCAATTTGTCTAGTATAATAAAAACAGCATTTATACTTTATTGTGCCATCAAGTTGGTGCCAACTCCAGCGGTCACAGAGACATGTGGTTTTCTTTTGGTAGAATGCAAGAAGGGTTTACCATTGCCATCTCCTGCACAGTATGAGATGATGGCTTTTGATATAGGTGTTTCCTATTGTCGAGCCTTCCTACTGGCCATAGGCGGGTTCAAGTACTCACCCAGTCAGGGGTTCAAGAAGACAGAGGCAATACTGCCCAGGCAAAGTCAGGCAAAGTCAGCTGGTACAGGCAAAGTCAGCTGGGACCCTACACAGTTGCCAGGGAGAGTCAAGACACCCAGGAACCCACAGACCGTGGATGGGCCAGCATGGCCCAAAAGGTTGCCGCCTAGTGGCAAAGAGAAGGCAGGGCCTCAACAGCTGGCAAGACAGACAACAGTTGGAGGATGCAGGCAGCTACAGTGGAGAGAGCGGAGTCAGAGGGCGGTTGGGATTGCCCTTATTGCAGGGCTTTATTTAAGGCTTGGATGGCCAGGTAGGAGGTCTAGAGAGATGGGAGTGATTTGGACTTAGAGTCTCCTGGTGAGGAGAAGTCTTACCCCTCTCCCTGACAGCTGGTAGGGGAATAGGGTGACAATTAACCACCTCACCAGCACTTCTGAGGCCACTTCCACAGCCTATGAACAGGATCAGAGGAAGGGAGGTGTTTGGATATTGTGATCCCAAGCCAGTGCATGACAAGTGGTATCAGAGGATGGTCCGTATGGACTTCGGGGCCTGAGCTATAAAATGGGGTTTTCCCAAGGAGGGTAAGTGACCCTTTTGATATGGATGTTAGACATTGAGGCTATTCTCACGATTGGCTGAAATCAAGCTAAGGGAGCCTAGCCCGATTTCGGCCAATTGTGTGCTGCAACGGGAGCTGCACGGCTCCTGGCAGCAAACCTCCCAAAGTACCCCTCCCTTTAGCTGAGGTTAACGGAGCGAGCACTCAATTAACCTCATCTTTTTTATTGTGTATTGCTGTGCCACGGCAACACATGAGGAGACCCCTGGCCGGGAGGCTGCAAGCAGCCTCCTGGGCTCGAGGATCTCTCCAGCATGACCCGCGCGCCAGGGGAGCGCGTGGCCCCTGATCCCTGCAGCCCCCACCGGCTCTGTGATGGAGCTGGCAGTCGTGTGGGCAGCCAATCCAGCCGCCCAGGGCTCCGTGGGTGATCGTCTGCGGGGAGAGTGGGCTATGCAGGCCTGGTAAAAGACCGCTGTGGTGTAAAGGAGCCCTCAACCCTGTTCCTTGCGTCACTTGGGCAGTGGAAGGTGAAGGCTGGCTGAATATATCCTTCAGGCTAACAAAACTTACACAAGAAGATGACATTAAGGCCTTTTTGTTAACTTTTGAAAGAACAGCCCAAGCAGCTGATTTGCCGAAGCCACAGTGGTAGTTTATATTAGGGCCATACTTGACTGGTCCAGCCCAGGTTGTCTTCCAAACTTGGCCTCCGGAGGAGTCCAGCAATTATGATAAGTTTAAGGATGCTATTCTAGATCATTATGGAGTTACAGAAGAAACATATCACCAGAAGTTTAGAGCCATCCATTTTAAGAGGGGTGATAGGCCCTGTGCATTGGTGGCCAAACAGAATGAGGCTGCTGTTCACTGGCTCCAGCCAACTAATGCAGAGGAAATCCGATTGTTGAAAGGTGGTTTTAGAACAGGTGCTAAATGTGCTCACCTCTGATGCACGGGCTTGGCTGATTAGAAGCAGGCCTGTCAGCCTCGAGATTGCTACAAGGCTCCTTGAAAACTACCTGATGGCAGATTATCTGGAGGCACATCCAACCCATGCAAGGGGTGTGAGGGACTCTCCCCACCTAGGGTCCCAGGGATGGGGGCGACTGCATTCTATGGGGTGGGCCCGACCCTCGGGTTCCTGGTGATGGGATTTTGTCCACATACCACCTTTAAGGCCTGAAAAATGGTGGCTACCAGAGCCAAATGGGGCAGGACCTGAAGCAACATGAGGTGACACACATCCTTCAGGTGCCCCTAGGGGGTTGCTGTTTTGCTTGTGGGTGGGAGGGACATTACAGGAGAGACTGCCCTTATGCCATGGAATGTTATGTTTGCCAGGCTTTATCCCTGGACACCTTGGATGGGAAGGATTCCCCTTTCCTTTATAACATAACCATCACCTGGCAGGGACAAAAGATGACTGCCCTCTTGGACTCTGGGAGTGGGGTTTCAATGATGCAGGAATGGTTCTGCAATGATGCAGAATTGCATTGTTCCTATGCACTATGCATCATCATTCTCACACCTGGCTAGTGGTGAGGCTTGCGCTAGGCATGCCAGGTGGCATAAGGTGCCACTTAGTAGTACAGGTGACCTCTTAGTAGTGCAGGAGTTGTCCTTTGCTCTCCTGTTGGGTCGGGACACACCAGATTTCTGGTGTTTAATGCATTAAGTCACATTGGATGGCAGTCATAGTAGCCTGTGGATGGCGGTGGCAGAGGAAGAGAACGATCCCGTAGAAGGGCCTTCTCGGGTCCTACAATGCCCAGAGGAGGACCAACTGGAGGCTCAATGGCAGGCTTGCCCAGAGTTCTGTAGAGCACAACAGGAAGATGACTCTCTTGAACACCTCAGAGAAGCGCTAGTGTTGTGTGAAGGGGAAGTCTGACGTCCACGCAAGGTGGGACGGTTACCCCAGATGGAGCAATGGGGGGTTGTTATGGCATGTACTAGGGGCAAAAGTGAGGGACAGCATGGTCAGGCAATTAGTGGTTCCCAGGGCATACTGAGCAGAAGTGTTGCACTGTGCACATGAGACAGACTGAGCTCGCAAGACCTTGGCTCGTATCCTTCAACACTTCTTTTGGCCTTCTGTGTATCAAGAGGTAAAGGATTATTGTAGGTCCTGCCCAGTATGCCAAAAACACAATGACCAGCCTCCTGCTCCCACACCTCTACTGCCAATACCCTTGATAGCAACCCCATTTGAACACATAGAGATGGATTTTATTGGTCCATTAATCTAGACCGCCAGAGGACATAGGTATGTCTTGGTCATCGTGGACCCTAAAGTTGTGGCCCATCACGATTCCCTGAAGTTGTGCCCCTTAGGAATATGCGGACTCCCACAGTGGATAAAGTATTGATGCATTTGTTTTCTTATGTGGGTATCCCATGGGAAATTATTTTGGACAAGGGCACACCCTTTACCTCAGCTGTTATGCATGAATTGTGCCAGACTTTGGGGGTATCCCACGGTCGCATCAATATACCACTCCCAAACAGGGCCCAGTGGAAAGGTTCAATCAGACCCTCAAAACCATGTTGCGAAAGCTGACCAGAGAACATCCTGCAAGCTGGGATCTATATCTGGACACTAGACTCTTGGCTACTAGAGAGATGACGCAAGCCTCTATGGGGTTTGCAACTTTTGAACTGCTGTACGGGCAGAAGCCCCAGGGTCGATTAGATCTCTTGGGAGGGGTGTGGCAGCACATAGAGGAAATCTTTCTGCCAGAGGAATACATGAGATGACTGAAGGACCAGTTACAGGATATACGGGAGGCAGCCTTGATAAACTTAAATTCAGCCCAATGTTGACAGAAAAGCGATTATGGTTTTTAAAAAGCATGAGAAAGGACCCTGGACACGGGCAACAAGGTCCTGATCCAGGCAAGGGCCTTCCCACAACACAAATATGGGCCTTGGAGTAACCATTCGACGTTCTTAGGCCCGTGGGTTCTTTAACATATGAAGTCCGATGTGGTGGGCACAGGGCACCAGTCTGAAGGTTCCACGTTAATCTTCTTAAACGCTGGATCAATTGAACCAAGCAGGAAGACCCTAAAGCCCAGTTCACAGACCTGTCCGTGATCCTTGATGAAGATGAGCTCCCTTGAAAGGCCACTATGAAGACAAGGGAAAGGCCTAAGTTGGAGGAGGGGCTATACCCAAAGGGGTCACAAGAGATAGGTCAGTTACTCGAGGAGTTCCCTGGGTTGTTCTCAGGCACACCAGGCCAGACCACATGGGTGCACCATGAAATAGAAACTGTTCCAGGACAAGTAGTGCGGACAGTCTGGCATCCCTTCCCCAGAAAGAGCTGGGAAGACATGACCCGGGAAGTTGAAGAAATGTTGCGATTGGGGGTGATAGAACCCTCCAAAAGTGAATGGAGTAACCCGATATTACTGGTCCCCAAACCGGATGGTTCCGTACGCTTTTGTAAAGATTTTAGAGAGGTCAATCGCTTTTCCAAGTGTGGTGCGTATCCTATGCCTCGTTCTGACGTGTTGTTGAGCCAGTTGGGGGAAGCCCAGGTCTTATCATCCTTGGATCTTACCAAGGGTTATTGGCAAAACCCATTGCAACCCCAGGAAAAAAAGAAAAAAGCATTTGTGGCCCCCCAAGGCCTCTTTCATTTTGTCACCATGCCCTTTGACTTGCATCGGGCTGTAGCCACTAGGGGTGTGCACAGAACTGGGTGGTCTGGTTTCAGTCTGGATCAGACCCAAACTGGACCTGGCCTGTTTTGTCCAGCACCCACTTGAACTCCCCCCCCCCCAGCCCAGTTCGGTTTAGTCCAGGGGCGTTCGCAAACATTTTAAAAAATAAAATAAAATTTTACTTCCCCCCTTCAGGGGAGTTGATGAAGGCTGCAGGGGTGTGTGTCCACGGAGGTTCCCCCTCCCCCTGCCGGCCTCCCTTTATGATGCCACTGGCCATTTGGCTGGCTCTTCAGCCCGTTCGGGCCTTCCCCCTCTGGCATGGTGGCCATTTTGCAGGCCACCATGCCTGTGCAATTGGCCTCTGCATGACCCAATTACCTCTGCGCTTTAGGGGAAACATTTAAATGTGAACATTTAGAAAGGTTAGGACTGTTCCTTGTGCTAATAAATGGACCTATTCTCATGACCAAAACATAGGAAGAGTAGGGTATGAGGAGCATCCAGCAAGGCTCCAAGCCCTGTGTGCACTCTTGAAAAATGGTCATGTCTCCATAAAAACCGAGGTAGAAGGAGGAAGAGGTGATTTAGCTGAGATCTGGGTCGGATGGAACAGGATGTGCTTTTCTTCCATGCTCAATACAGTGCTGGGTACACAATGTGGATTGGTGGCTGCCATCCTAACCAGATAGTGACTAACACACAATCACTTCCCCACCTATTCCCTCTATTCCCCCCCCCCAAAAAAAACAGCCATTTTAAACACACAGCCAAGAGTGTGCACGGAGCTGTAATCCTAGATGTATGCGTCTCCTTCCCGCAGGGCATGTTGGAGAGACCCCCGAGCTAGGAGGCTGCTTTTCAGCCTCCCGGCTGGGGGTCTACTCATGAGTAGTTGTGGCGTGGAGCCACGCAGCGGCAACTCATGATCGGGAAGCCCAGGTTAGCAGAGCGCTTGCTCTACTAAGCCGGGCTTAGGGGAGGGCTACTTAAGCAGGCAGCCGAGCCTGGTGGTTGTCATGATGGGCTAGCCCGATTTCATCCCATCATGTGAATAGCCTCTCTGTCTACTGAACTGAGGGGATAGGGTTGAGGTAATCCATGGTGGAAGGAATGAGATACATGAGTGAAAAATTAAGAGAAAATAAATAATAATAATAATAATAATAATAATAATAATAATAATAATAATTAATAATACACTGATAAAAGAGAATTTACCATATGAAGGGGAATTATCCAGCCGCTAGTCACCCGAATGGGCAGTTCAGCTTGTTTGCCCAAGCCCAGCCCCCTGCACAAGGAGCACGAGGTTCAAGCCTTTTGGGCTTCCCCATCTCTGGCAACTTTTAAAAAGGCACTGAAGACACATTTATTCACCCAGGCTTTTAATTAGAATTATAGTTTTAAAATTTTAATACTGGGTTTTAAATGTTTTTAATGTGTTAAATGATTGGGGCTATCTTTTTAACGAAAGGCGGTATAAAAATGCAAAAATAAAATAAAATAAGAATAAAAATAAAATAGAATAAAATTTAAATTGTTAATTGATTTGATATTTTAAATTATTTTTATTGTAAACCACCCAGAGATGCAAGTTTGGGATAGTAGAGGAATATAATTAAGTAATTAAGTAATTAAGTAAATAAATAAATAAATAAATAAATAGGCAGGCTCCTGGGTTGGGAGGGGCCGGGTCTTCCGGCTCACAGGTGGCATTGGCATTCTCCTCTCTCCGTCCGTTCTCAGCAGGCAATGGTTGAGGCTGCTCTGCGTCACTGAGCAGAGCTGTTGTTGGAGTGCCGGCGTGGGGCAGCGTTTCAGCAGCTGGGTGCAGTGGTGAAAGCAAGTGGTGTTTCAAGGCCCTGAGCAGTAGCAGCCACAAGGAGACCATGGTTTTGGACCTCCCAGGAGCAGCAAAGCACAGGGCAGTGGAGGTTGCCCCTCTGGTTTGGAGCATCTGGGGGTTTCTGGAGTTGTGCACATGGAGGGAGTCAGCTCTAGGCCTTTTGACCTACCACTAGCTAGCTGGGGGTCACCTCTGGGGCAATTCTGGGCTTTGCATCAGTGGACGTTGTGGGTATAATGTGCATATTTTCCCTTGAGGTACTGATTGGGATTGGGAGTGGGGCCTGGATACATGGCTATTGAATGTACACCTAATGGTGCAGTGGAGAAGCAACCTGCCTAGGGAGCAGGAGGCTGTTGGTTCACATCCCCGCTGCTGTGTTTCCCAGAATATGGGAAACTCCTATATCAGATAGCAGCTATAGGAAGGTGCTGAAAGGCATACTGCGCAGGAGGAGGCAATGGTAAATTCCTCCTATATTCTACCAAGAAAACCACATGGCTCTGTGGTCACCAAGAGTTGACACTGACTCAACAACACAATCTTTTCTTTACCTACATTGTTGAGCTCCTTGCTGTGACCTCATTACCTGGAATTTCCCAGTGGAAAACATTTGGAAATCTTGCTCCCTGCCCAGGATTGCTTTGCTTATAACATGGTGACTGCTGCTGCTGCTCACTTCTCAGAAACCAAGGAAGCAGTGGCCTTTTCCTTCCAATGCAGAAACATTTAAAATCTTGATAGATTAAGAGATGAAACAGGGTACACTCTGAGCATTTATCCTCTGAGTAGGATAAAGTGGATGAGATAAAGTGGTTATGTGCATATTGACATCCATGTCTGTTTCTGTATTTGAACATCGGTGCTGGCAAGGAAATGAAGGCTTTTATTATATTAAATACTTGGCATTTATATAGTGCTTATATGTACTCAAAACATGTCACGTATATGATCTCAGTAATACTTAACACAAACCTATAAGGTTAATCATCATATCCATAATGCAGATGGGTGGGGAGCACTAAAATATGGTGGATTGCCAATGGCCATCCAGTGAGGTCCTGGCTGCTGAACTGCAATGTAGACTTCAAGCTCATAGCTCATGTACAGAAAGCCAGATGTGGCTCAGCAAAGGGTCACAAGTCGTATAATTTGCCTCTTCTCCCTCCCTCCCTCCCTCCCTTCATTCATTCATTCATTCATTCATTCAACATTGGTGAATAGATGCCCCTCCTTCTAAAGTGTGTGTTTTGTTTTCTCACTCTGGAACTTTAGCATGCTATCAGAAGATTTCATGAGACTGATATCTTTGGCATATGTGTACCGTGTACACCGGTTTAAATAGAAATAATAAAGAACTAATGCCTTCACTGGCAAACTACATTTGTTTCCATAAGTACAAATGGCCATCAGTTCTAATATTAAAAGTAATTATTTTTATCCCAAAAAACTCAAGGTGGCATATCCCCTCCCACATTTTAGCAACAAACATGATTTGTTGCATTGGTATTGCTGAAATGATTGTGTAATAATAAACAATGCCATACGCTATTTAAAAGGGTAAAAACTTCACTGGAACCAAAGCAAAGCCTGTCCTAACTCTTGCCTAGGCCAGAGGTGTGTGTGTGTGTGTGTGAGAGAGAGAGAGAGAGAGAGAGAGAGAGAGAGAGAGAGAGAGAGAGAGGAACAAGAAGAATGAAAAGTGAAAATGAGTGTCAGCAATTCATTTGACTGTAAGGGGCCATCTCAGAAAACCTACACACTTCAGCAGAATAGCACCACCAAATTTCCGATCATCAACAATATAAGAATATATACCCCTCCATTCAACTGCATGACAGTACAGGGCCAATATTTAGAAATATGAATTGTCATTAAAAGAGAGCCCAAAGGAATTCCTGAATTGCTGCCATAGGTGAATTCTAAGGTCCATGGAAAGCACTGAATCTCTTTGCTTAACTAAGTAGTATTTCTAACACACGACTAGTGTCCGGTGAGGCTGGCTATCCTTTACCCCCAAGGACGGAGTGGTGAGGGGGCCCGAGGAGATGGGGACGTGTGGCAGCTGGGAAAAAGTGGAGGAAAGACTACAAACAGGCAGGGACTCAGCACAAGTGGAAGAGAGGCAGAGCCCTGAAAGAGCCGAAGGAGAGGTGTGCAAGGATAACATCAGCAGCATGCCTCCCAAAGAGAGGGGGTCTGAGCACGAGAAGGGGGAGAGACATTGGCTGCAGCTGTAAAGGGTAGACAATTACAGAGAATAAAGAGGGGCATTGACTCTGTAATTGGGGGTGGGTGATGCATAGCCTGTGAGGAGGCATATAAGGAGCCAGCCGGGGATGAGAGGCTGGCTGCTGGTGAGTGTCAGGGGCCCCTGGAGAGGGGCAGACAGAAGGAGCAAGCATCCTGGGATGGAGGAGGCATGGGGAGAGGCTCAACCCCCTCCCTGTCCTCATTCTGAGGCTGGACCCTGTAAGCCTAGCCAGGCTTGGTAAAGGGGACAGGGACGTGTAGCTGGACCACTAGTTAAAGGCTGTGACATTTCACAGACATACAGTATTTGAGCCTCCCACCATCTTTCTCCTGCACCTACCCTCCTCCATGTTCCTCGCAACCACTCCAACCTATACGACTTGATGCCATTCAGCACTTCCACTCCGTAGCTCCTCCCGCTCCACAACTTCTCCCTCCTCTCACTTCCTCAATTTCTGGCCTTACCTCACTGCCTATTAGTATAGGGTAGTGCTGCATCTGGAGCAGGAGACATCAATCTGCCCATTGTTCTGCCCTTAGCAATAGTCTTAGTGACAGATGGAGTGTTAGGAGCATGGCTGTCTAAAGAATATCTTTCTGGTCATTCCTGGTAGCAGCTTAAAAATAACAAGTTACCAAAAGGCAGCTCATAAACCCCTAAATGGAAAATACACAGCCGAAGTTCCTCTAAACCTATTTCTCACCCAGGAGCTATTTTACACAATCTAATTTGTAGAATACCTTCGTGTATTTGAAACATTTGAGCTGTCACTCCTCTTCTGAAAACCTTGAAATATAGAATATTTCTGAAGTTCAACAGTCTCATTTTTTAATCTATTTGTATTGTTTAGTGAGGATTAAAATGTATGGGCATATTTTATAAGGTATTTGTGGAAGCAAGATTTTTGAACAGAATCTTAAAAAGCAACAATAACATGAATGTTTTCTAAGTCACCAGGAAAAAAACCCACTGGATTCTTTGTTAAACTATTGGTAGAGTATAATGAAAGGTGTTGGGGTTTTTTTTGTTTTTTGTTTTTTTTAATCTAATGAAATGGGATGTGGGGGTGCTGTGGACCCTAGTGGGTTTTAATTAGCTAGAGCTAAATTTTGACACCTTTGCTACCTAAAACTAGCTTGGCTGAGAGAAGGAAGTTGGTAAAATACCACACTGGGAAGACCTGGGGAAGTCTGCTGAAAGGATGGTTTTGCTTAGCAATAAATCCAGGAATGCAAAGCAAAACAGGGCCTCTTCAAGCCCACAAGAAGCTTGATATCTGAATTCCAGTGCAAGGCAGGCTGCAGCTAATCAGCTTTGCTCCCCTGATAGGTGTGCTGCTACAGACCATGGAATTGCTCCAGAGAGGTTCACAAATTCAGTGACTGAACGGCTCATGGGAATGGTAATAAGATACAGAGCCTTCCACCTCTAGGTCACCAGCCTGAATGCATCTCAAGGAAATTTGAAATCTTTTTTTTTTAACTGTGTAATGTTTTCTTGAACTTTCTTAATTCATCATTACATTTTATTAAAGCACTGTAAAAGTAATCTTTTGACCAGATGACTGTTCAGTGCTTTATTAAAATGAGTTGTGGAGCTGTCAAGATATATATATATATATATATATATATATATATATATATATATATATAAATAAATAAATTTTATTTTTTCCTGGGGCATGCATACCGGCCTCAAAATCAGCCACTCAGTGTTATTCCTGATAGATGCAGTTCAGAAACAATGGCATTCCAGTCCCAAATATTTGTACAGTATTGCACCTGCACACGGGATTGTGTTGTGGAACTGGGACACCATTGTTTCTAAACTGAGTCTATCAAAAATAATGAAGAGTGGTGGATTTTGCAATAGGAACAGATGCCCAAGAAAAAATAACTTGACACTTGTGCAGCAATTGATATGTCTTATTGAAAACATCTGTTCAGTGGTGCAGCAAAACTTAAAGTAGGCTTATGTGTGAAGATATATTATAGCCAGTTTCCAACATTCAGCCCCTTTGTCACACTTTCTGCTAAAGCATGAGAAGGAAACAGAAGTTGGGGGATTGGTTTTAAGAAAGAAGGCCGGCTTAGAACTGTTCTAAAACTTTTGGCTGAATTGAGAGTGGAAGTTCCAGGACAAAACTACTTAACCCTTTTCACCTTTTGCTGTCACTTCTGTTTTGTGGCAGTGGGAGCTGTGTTATTCTCAGCAGCTGTGGCTTGCAACTGCCACTTTTCCCTAAAATGTCCTTCAGAAGGATGGCTAATGATGATATACACCACTTTGACAGACATTCTGTGGGGACAATTGCTGCCATATACTGGCAGCTACCAGGAGGAACACCACACTGCCAGGGCATGATCACCTGCTGAAAAATTACCAAAAACCACCTGCCAACAAGACAGTGAAACTCAGGGGGCATTTTGGCTTGGTTCTATCTTGGACTAGAGATGTTGATGAAATCTGTGAGGCTCAGGCCCAGAAGTGAGCATCAGGAACTTGCTCATGCTTGCCTTAAAACCCCCAATTATTTTCTGGTTCAGATTAAATTCTGCCCCCCAACCCATTAAATTTAGACATCAATGACTCCTCCTTTCACACTAAATTTCAAAAGGAGAACATAGGAAGTGCTGTATACTGAGTCAGACCATTGGTCCATCTAGCTCAATATTGTCCACACTGACTGGCACCGGCTGTCCAAGGTTACAGGCAGGAGTCTCTCTCAGCCCTCCCTGGTGATGCCAGGGAATTAGTCTGGGGTCCTCTGTAAGCAAGCAGATGCTCTACAGCTGAGCTACCCCTACCCCTAAAGTCTTCCCCTTACAGCAGACAGTGCTCACATGTAGTTAGCCCTCCAAACGCAAACCAGGACAGACCCTGCTTAGCCATAGGGACAAGTCATGCTTACTACCATGAGATCAGCTCTCTTTCCCTTAAGAAGAGGGGGAGCAGAACAGGAAGTGAAGGCAAGGGGAGTGCTGGACTAGAACATCACCTCTCCTCTTCTTACCAGAAACAGCAGCAATACCAGCATCACAAACCTGTTAAGTGGGCAGAGGGGCACATTAAATTTGCTCCCCTCCAAAAAAAAGTTCCACATGACACATGTCTACATCAATAGGCCAGCACTTATCCTTGTACTGTTTTCTTGTACTAAATTGCCCTCCCACAAACTTGCATTAGCCCTGCTGGGGAAAACATACAGGATTAATGATAGGACCCTGAATTGATTCCCAGCAGGGCAACATGTGTGTTTTTTTTGGTAGGGCATTTATATCAAGAAATCTGTGTGCATTAAGCCCGCTCTCACGGATAGCCCTCACCTTATGTAAGAAAGGAAAGATTGTGCTGTCAAGTTAGTGTCAACTCCTAGCGATCACATAGCAAGGAGTTTGTTTATCCTTATCCATGTTATTTTCTTGGTGGAATACAGGAATGGTTTACCAGTGCCTCCTCCCACACAGTATGAGATGATGCTCAGCACCTTCCTATATCTCTGCTGCCCAATATAGGTGACTACAGATATATTTACTAGGCACAGTCTGGGAAGCACACCGGCGGGGATTTGAACTAACAGCAGCTCTTGCACTCTAGGCAAGCTGCTTCCCTGCTGTGCCACTGCAGCTGATACTTTGGCTTTCAACGAGGATTCTCACCTGCATCAGTAATCATGATTACCATCACAGCCATGATTGTGATAGCTCTTCTAGGTTAAGTAACGTGGACCACATAGACAGACACTGTTTTCTGACATTAAAGCATGAACATGGCACAGATCTTCAAATGAGAAACAAACCTTTTCTGATACGTGTATCTAAAGTAATGTTCTGTAGATAAGATAAACTGTTCACGCTCATGATTCTCAAATAAAATACTAAATACTTCATAGAAAAAGATATCGCTTAAGGGCAACTCAGGCTATGTGTAACTGGTTTTTAAAAAACAGTTAAAAACTGAAGAGGAAAAGAAACTTAATCTAGTCATTGATTGATTTGAAGGGGGAGGGTCTCCAGTGCAAAACTGACATTGATATATCTTTTAATCTAACAGCACAACAACAAATCTTAAGGCAATCAATTTTAATGGTATTAATAGCCCAATACAAATTATTCCGCTTCTGCCTTAATTTAGGAGGTTGGCTTCATATTTCTCCTGCAAATTTATCAAATAATTATTTCTGCTTCCAGTGAGGGCTTTAGTGGCTTTACTTGTTACATGTTCAAAGAGGTTAATGATGATCTCCTTGATATTTGTCTGAAACTGCTGCAGCGAGATGCAAGCTCCCTCTTCCCTCCTCATGGACATTGTTTCCATTTTGGCATCTCTTTTCTTCTGGCAACCAGCATCCCGCCAGCCTCGTCACATCTTAATCCAACTGGTGCTCTGATCAGTTTGGATCATCTCTTTTTCTCTCCTAAGACAAGAAAGAACAGAGGTCAAAACTCTCCACTCTGGGACCTACCCTTTGCTCATTCACAATTTGCATTCTTATGCAAGTCAAACATTTTAGCCTTTTGTGAGCCATATGGGGCATGATTCCTAATAGAGACTATTCATATCAATGGGGGTTTTTCCCTTCCCATTGGCTTGATCATTTTCCAGTCCTGATCATTTTCCAGTATATTCAATTGAGTGTGAAAGGGAAAAGGAAATTGGGGTTTCAATAAATTGCTCACAGGCAGACAGTAATAACTTTTGGAGCAAGCACACAGATATTTGAGCCGTGGAGATATAGGGACATTTTCCAAATCCTTGTGGTGTTGGCTTCAATCAGCAAAACATTAAACAATAAAAAAGGACAGGATTGAAACAAATATCTAAAAAAAAACACCCTACAATATTTTTTTCAGATGAATAACTAGATGTCTCCAAGTTTGTATCTGCTACAAGCATCTCTTGTCATAGCTGTTAATGTTTAACTTTTTCTTTGGTTGAAACGCTAAGGTTATGTTCCAGACAAAGGGAAGCACTTTTAAATCCCATTATTTCAAATGGGTGTTCAAGGAGTGCTCAAAATCCCTGTTAGTGCTAATGTGTGTTATAAAAATGTGTAACTGGAGCGGTGTGAGAAGAAGTCATGAGAAAGCAACTCCCATGCTGCTGCAATAAATGCATAAATCAGAGCTCAGCCAGGGCACTGTCACTATACATGCATTATTGCTTGACTAAGGACAGTTCAGATGACACTTTCAATGTGTGATTAGATTCCTCTACCCATGCACAAATGATCATCTGAATGGAAAACCACACATTCTTTACCCTGAATTTAAATACTAGATGTAACGGAACACCTGCTAACTTGGTGAAGAGGCACCTTTTAATGTGGTGATTCAATATTTAGCAGGCGGAGAGTAAATGGCCCTATCCACCCCCAACACAGTACTTCCAGTGACTGTTGCTGGTGTCTATTTTATGTTTCTTTTTAGATTGTGAGCCCTTTGGGGTTTGTTTGTTATTTCTCTGTGAAAACTGCTCTGAGCCATTTTTGGAAGGGTGGTGTAGAAATCAATCAATCAAACAAACAAACAAACCAATAAATGTAGGCTTTAGAATGTGGGGTAGTGACTTTCATGTGGTTAGGTGATCGTCTGAATCGCAATGTGGTGTTTCCCCCCTTTAACCATAGAGTTTGCATTGTAAACAGGACAGAGCCCAGGACTGGATCATCCAGTTATGTAGGTAAGACTTACTTGTGGCACAATTTTTCTCTCACTGCCTGAGGTGGAGAGCTGTGAGATAGCTTTTTACATCTCTGCCACACTAACTGACACAGGTGGGAAACCTGCTGCTGCTTACAAGACAAGCGACCTGTTTGCAAGTTTCATCCACTTTCTGGTATAAAATAAATGTGAAAAACTATGTGTGCCTTCAGACATGAAATTTTATTATTAATTTTTTGCTGTGACAGGAAAAAAGGGGCAGACTTACCCTACCAAGCAAAAGCAAGGTCTCATCCTACCAAGGAAAAAGGGGCAGTCTTACCCTACCAAGGAAAGGCATCCCTGGTTCCTTGTTTTCACTTCCCCTCTTTCCAAAGCCGCATTTACAGCCTCTTCAGACATTTCCTCCATCCTGCCCCTGCTTTTCTCTCTGCTGGAATCTGACAGAGCATTTTGCCCAGGAAGATCCCAGTCAGATTGTGGGGGA